>NC_135765.1:8154698-8754698 GCF_052425735.1 Oculina patagonica
ATTTACTATGAAATGATTTTATTAAACCTTCAGAATGTCAAGAAGCTTTTGGAATGGAAAGCGGTTCAATTACTGACGGACAAATTACTGCCTCTTCACAATGGAGTGATGATCATGCTGCTGTCCAGGGTAGGTTACATTTTCAAGCAACTTCAGTGAAAAAAGGAGCTTGGATAGCTGACACAAGAATTGAAGCAGGGCCAGACGCATGGCTTCAGGTTGATCTGGGTAGCAAGTACTTTTTTGTGACAGGCGTAGCAACCCAGGGGAGAAATGGATACAGCAAGGTGCAATGCGTAACCAAGTACAATCTGCAGTACAGTGACGATGAAGTGAACTTCCAGTACTACAAGGAACAAGGACAAATTACAAACAAGGTAAAAAAAGTCATTGATTAAAGTCCGCAAAACCTTTTCCCGCTACTCTTGAAATAAGTCTGCGAAAAAATAGGGAATTTGATGGAATAGACGATTATCTATGCCTTGCCAAAATTCTTTTCGATATGTTGCACGACCGCGGTTAGGAAGTTTGTGGCGAAAGAGCATATAACCTCTACCCAGGAACGAATAACAGAAGCGCATTGCTCTATACCGGTAGGTCAGTTCTCTGTGTTTGTTTGGGATGACGGGATACAAAAGTTTCGGTAATCATTTTTATATCTATTGTGACTTAAGCCTCCGAATTTTGTTTTAAAATAATGTCTTTCTCGTCTTGATCGCTGAAAAAGAAATCTAACAGTTTCGACAACGCGCGTTACTCAGAATACTTAATGACAGAGACCAATACATCTAGTGACAACGAAGATGACTTCTTCGAATTCGCGGATGGGCCGCCTTGTACACAGGAGGAGGTGAACGCGAACAGAGATATGGAAAGAAAGCTTCGGGAAAGCTCAAGGGCCGCATTGATATCACCAAAGCAGTCAGTCATTATAAAGCTATTTTAGTTTCCTACATTTCTCTCATGAGCTCTTTAGCCATAAATATTTTTGCTCTAGTCTGAACTTGTGTCGCACCATCTGAAAGAAACTAGTGGACGCGAAAGAACAAAGCAAAATGGCGTCGTTTAAAGTTGTATTTTTTTAGTCACCGCTGGGGCACAGACATTGGAAGAATTAACTAAATCCAAATATTTCTGTCTTCGCCTAATTCCTTTGAATTGCAAGAAGATTTATCTTAGGATAAAAAATGGGGGTTAGGTGCATTTTATCTCAACTTTTCATTTCTCACCCCGAATATTACTTTTAAAGGAAATACCGCATTTTAGGAATATCATCCCTGAGCTAAATTTTCCAAGCATTCTTCAACAATTTTGAATTTTTCATGTTGTAATTTTTAATCACTTTCGCCAATAGTCAATGCATGAACTACATGTACTTTGAGAGGTTAATGGTAGGGAGTTCAACCACAATGTTTTAAAATGACAGATCGCTAACAGTTTGTCGTCCTACTGTTTTAGGAATTTGCTGGAAACACAGACCGCGACACTGTTGTTTATCATGATTTAAACCCACCAATCAGAGCACGTTACATCCGTTTTCGTCCAGTGGCTTGTAACCGGTTAATATCAATGAGAGCTGAGCTTTATGGTTGTCAAGGTAACTGTGGAACGCCTTTAAATTTGTAAAAATCTAACATTAGCAACAAAGAGCTAATCATTTAAGACCATAAAACATAAGAACAAATCATATTTTTAAAATAGAGACATTTAACATTACTTAAAGTGGACAAGAACTTGAAGTGACAGTGGGTTAGCTTACAAATGGAATACATGTAAATCGCTCCAGCGCCTTACATTTCGTTGAAACGTAAATCGTAACTTTCTTACAGTTTTACTTCCTACCTTATTTTAATAAGATTTCCGTAAGTTGTAATTTCGCTATTTTCTCAAGCGAAGTGTTTTTACGTGGCAAGTTTTAAGTCGTTAAGGAAGGTAAGGGGTAAGCGTTGGAGGTTTAATAATGATCTTCCATAGTATACTGAGTCATTTTCTTTTGCCTTCGTTTTACAGCATAACTGAACTTTGACAAAGGTTTCGAGAAAAACATCAACTTCCATGTACCAGTTCATCTGTTTCGCTTTCAAGGGCATCCCAGTACAAATTTAAAATTGATGCCCACTTGATGTATATATTTTAAATAACATGAAATGAGAACAGGATGGCGAGTGAAGGCAGAGGACCAATTTCTCAGTTGTAGAAAGCAGATTCGTCACATACGAAGTACATTATACCTCATGTCATGTCATGTCATGTCATGTCATTTCATTTCATTTTATTTCATTTCATCTCATGCCATGTCATGTGATGTCACGTTATGTCACGTCATGTTATGTCATGCCATGTCACGTCACCTCAGAACTACACAGGCTCTTATCATGTCTACTGTTTCCACGGCACACCAAGCTAATAAAAATGAATAATCTTTAATTAGAGAAAGTAGGATTAAAATTTGAGCGCTTGTGGGTCCGTGTATTCCCATTTGAATTGGAATTCTTGGAAGTGTTGTAGAGTCATTGCTCAATGCCAGTTAATGCCGTTGGGGAATTACCAAGAAGGGTCAAGCTCTCCGTTCTACCATTAGTCGTCGACATTACACAATTGTTACTTCGCTCAAATCCTCAGTCACGGTCATATAAATAGATGGCCTTCTAATATTCGTTTCATGTTCGCGGCTCCGCAAGCTTCTAACTATAAAACTATAATAAGACCGAAATGAACAAAGCTGTGTTACCTTAAAGCACTTACAATTAGTCAGAACTCGCTGGCCAGACAGATATATTCGAAAACAGAATTCCGTTGTTTAATAGTCAGGTTTGTCCTATGAAATAAATCAGTCAATGCGTAAATATTATGCACTGTTGTGGTAAATTTGTGGGAAAATCTCGCGCGAAAAAGGCCCATTTCACAATCAAAACCACAGGACCGCCTGTACTGACTAATGGTATAAGCGCTCTTTGATTATTTTATGGAAATTCTTGATCGACATATATATATGTCTGAATTTATCAAAACCGGGTCAAAGAAAAGTGACGTCAGTATTCTTGAACAAGTACGTTACTGCGCGAATTGGCTTAAAACGCCACAAGAAAGGGGAGGGGGAAATACAGTGCTGAAAGGTAGAGAAGAGAGAGGAGAAGAGAAAAAAAGACTGACATTCCCTTTAGTTTTTATATCATCGACGAAAAAAACGCGTTTACAGCGATTTGCGCTTAAAACGGTGAATATTTCCTTGACCTGGTTTTGATAAATTCAGACATATATATAGAAAATATATATGTCTGAATTTATCAAAACCAGGTCAAGGGAATTTTTCACCGTTTTAAGCGAAATCGCTGCAAACTCGATGATATAAAAACTAAAGGGAATGTCAGTCTTTTTTTCTCTTCTCCTCTCTCTTCTTCACCTTTCAGCGCTGTATTTCTTTTTTTTTCCCCTTTCTTGTGGCGTTTTGAGCCAATTCGCGCAGTAACGTACTTGTTCAAGAATACTGACGTCACTTTTCTTTGACCCGGTTTTGATAAATTCAGACAT
This sequence comes from Oculina patagonica, assembly GCF_052425735.1. Taxonomy (NCBI): domain Eukaryota; kingdom Metazoa; phylum Cnidaria; class Anthozoa; order Scleractinia; family Oculinidae; genus Oculina; species Oculina patagonica. The sequence goes on from NC_135765.1 coordinate 8,158,230, forward strand.
ATATACATTAAAAACAAGTAGACCGGTTTGTTTGCAAACAGCTTTCATGACTTTGACATAAATGTATTACTCGCTCTAAAATGCACATTTGCTATATATACAAACGGTATTTTTTACTAATTCCTGTGTACACAAGTTTAAGAAACATAGGCATCCCATACATCCATCCTGCCTTGAAGTTTGTTACGTAACAACAAGACATCTCTCAGGAATATCTCGAACATGTTTTCATTTGTCAACAAAAGTTTAAATGCATATGGTGTCATCGCATATTCAGAGTTTACTGGGGAGCTCCGCTTTCAGGCTTGCCTAAATTTATACGTTGAGGTTGGGCTAGTGGAGAACTGGGCCGTATTCAGGCTTTTCTGTGATTGCTGAAGGTGCAGGCCATTAGGGAAGTCTTTAGGCATACTCCGAAAAAAATTGCAATCTATAATTTTCATAACTTAACGTATTTTGTTTTTAATTTTAGGTTAAAATCAAGACGACCCAAGTGCCTTGCCTTGCCTCTTGCTAGTTACGGCCCTGTTAAAATACAAAATCTTAGCTAGTCGAAGGGAAGCGAGCTTTAATTTGTAATACGAACAGTACCAACTTTTAATTTAAGGCCATATTTTCGGATTTCTTTTTGTTTCTCTCCTTTATTCTGAAAGAACAAAGTAAGGTATAAACACTGAAATTACAGTCAGGAATATTCATAACTCAAATAGTTGTTTAAAACGTTTGATAATAGTCAGTGACAGACGAATAGTTGAGTAACAAAGTAAGGTGTTTGGAAAATTCATTGATAATATGCAAATATAAGGTGCTTTTTAAAAACCGGGCAGATGTTTTGCATTTCGGGGGCAAATTAAAATAACTACGAAGTTATACTTAATATCACTAGAACCGATGCTGTGAATTTACTGCACATGGTTCAGTCTATAGATGTTTGCTGAAATTAAATAAAGGGATGAATGATATCGTTCTCCTTTAATTATTTTGTTTTTTTATTTTTAAAGAAAGGCTAAAAGATCAAAAATAATAGATAATAGAGTTTCGATTATATAATATGCTAGATAAACATTTTATCCTTTTTTCACTTAAGTCATTGGAGGCCATCTAAGATGGAATAATCTTATTCCTTGTTAGAAAAGTTTGCCTTTTTGCGGAAGGCCAAACAAAATTCATTGAAAAGTGTGCAATAAACGCATGTTTGGATTTAAAGTCCAGTTGAAACGCGTTGGATGTTCAGTTGATTCGAACAGTTGATTTACACGTTCGCCTTCCAAATGGCATAAGTAGACAAGGTAAATGGAAGACAAATTGATACAGTTGCCAAATTGCATGTTTGGGATTGTGAGCGTTGTCGTTGAATGGAAAGTGATTGTAAATAAGTAGTAAGAGAAAAACGTTTTCGGTTTTTTTTTTACTGCAATTTAACGCTTTTATGATGTGCATCAATTCTGAAATTTTAAATGAAAAATGTCAAAAACCGATCAAACAATACGCTTCACATTGTTCATTTCTTTGTTAACCCACACATAAGTACAAAGCCAAATATTGGCCGCTTAAAATGGTACAGGTGTTTTTAATTTTTTTTTTAATTACAGCGGTAATTTCTGGTGGAAATTGAAGCCCAGGGTATAGAAAACAATATTTATATATTAGAAAATACATCAGAATACAGCTTGTGAGTTTATTTCGCAAATACATATTTCTAGGTATCAGAAAAAAAAACATCAGAAAAACTATAATGGGTAGATTAGGCATGAACAAACGTTTTGTTCCAATTAGATGTTTGTATTGTTTTTTATAACCGCGTTATTGCAAAAAAATAAAGTTAATGTTTCAGCAAAAGTATAGAATTTAGTATTCAGCCGCTATATGGTGTTCTTCTCTGGGACACAAATATATAGCGACCATAAAATTGAACACAAAATTAAGAAGAAAGAGGGAGAATAATATTCCGCTTAGTTCATGTTTTCTTTTTCTCATTCTCGCAACATTCTTTTTTTGTACAGTGTATTGTTATTGTTTGCAGAAATCTAAGGTGTACTGAGAAAGTGTGCATTGTGATTGGCTGAAAGATGCGAGTCTATCCGTAGAAAGTAGCACAGATTAAAATGTTTTCTATTGAGCTACAGAAACACTCGTACGAGTTTAATATAATAGACCCTGAACAGCTGTGCAACGCAGCTGTGCAACGCAGCTCGCCAACGCATAAGCTCGGAGCGCAGTGGCATCGTTGCTATAACAAAGCCTGTTCTTCCAGTCGTTCATGAAAACACGCTCACAGTTTTGCCCCAGCAGCGACAGATTTACAATTAATTCCACCTTAACATGGACTTAAACGGCACAGAGATAACCGACTTTCCAGCCACTAAAACCAGGTCAGTCTTTTATTGTACGATCGCACCAGAGTATAAGTGGGACTTAAATGATACCACGTTTTCCTGGATTTTAGTCATCATCAATTACATTGCCTCACCCATTGCAATTCTCTTGAACATGTTCGTTATCATCCTCCTAAATCAAAGAAAAGAGTTGCAAAAGAATTCGACCATTCTGTTGACCAGCTTGGCCGTTGCGGACCTTCTAGCGGGCGCTATAAACATGCCACTGTCTGCCACGAATGATGTATTAATTCTACGCCAGGTTTCGTTTGGACATATTTGCTTTCTGGTAAATGTGCCTGGTGTGTACTCTTTGTATTTTGTTTCCTTTTCTTCTCTATATCATCTGACTGCAATAGCTTGGGAGAGGTACGTGGCGATAGTAAAATGGATGGACTACAAGGCTATTGCAACAAGAAAACACTTAAAAAGACTCGCAGCTATCGCTTGGTTTGGATCGGTGTTTACAGTATTCCCACCCTTATTTATGCAAGCGACCGGTGTGAATACTGACATCGTAGTGACCTTCTTCTTCGTTTGGATTGTGTGTTGTACAGTTGCCTTAATAGCGATAGCGTATTTTTACATCATGGTGTACCTTGGAATACGTAAACGTAAAATAAGCGAGATCAGCCAAGTCACCGCTCTAGTGAAAGCGAAACTGGAATCCAAAGTTGCCAAGACGACTTTTTTACTAACCGCCGCAGTAATTTTCTCGTTTGTTCCAGCAACTGTTTTCTATATCTTAGGAGAGGCTTTCCCAGTCTTCCGAACAAGTGTAAGTTTCCGGTTTTGGGAGCTACTGATCCATTTAAACTCCCTCGCAGATCCATTACTTTACTTCTATAGAGACTGCCGTTTCAGGAAAGCCCTATTGGAACTGTTGCGAATGAAGAAACCGCAACCAACCCAGCCGGTGGATGGTTTCGTGCGATATGTCAGACGAAAGGATACGTTTGATGCAGTGGAAGATGCCCTGGAGCTAAATTACGTGACCAAACCTACCCGCTTGATAAGAACAACCTCCTGTGATCTAGCCGTGGTTTCAGATCGTGTCCAGCATGGTAGGCCTTATAAAATTATGTTGAAACGATCCATGTCCGCGCCCACGCTAAAAGAATGTTACAGTCTGAGTTCCCTCGATAATGTTCAGCTGCAGCAACCCTCGTCCATCATGATAACAACTGCAACAATTCATGCTGAACGTCGCCAGCGAAATAAGATGAAGAAAACCATACCGGAGTTACCGAAAGATGAGAACTTGTCCCAAGGTACAGCAAACCCTGTTCGTAAAATATCAAGATCCAAGTCATTTCATGCTAGAACTTCCGTGATGTTTGCCAAATGTTGTCCAGATATGGACGAGAAGAAAAGACCCAGAACGGCCCCATGATTGCCGGGTCAATAATGAATCCAGCCGTATTGAATGTGCTGAAAGTGCTCGAGTCATATTTAAGTTTACTGGCTTTTGAATCATGCCTTAGACACTGTATTAGGTTTGAAATGGAAGAATCGAAGAATTTAACTACCAGGTCGATTGTTTATTATTTGTTTTAGCTGATAAATGTTGATTTTCTTCACTTTAAATTATATTTTATTTCATTTTGCCAACGTGAATGAGCTGGGGCGCGCAAACATTAAATATCAGCGAAGAAGTGGCCAGGTGAAAGCGCAGCTGTGCAATTATTAAATTCAAGTAACTTCGCAGTTTGACAGTAATCACCAATTAATTTAATCGAAAACAGGCCTGTAAAAATTTAAAAAAATGTATTAATGGTTTTTATAATGTTTTTTTGGCTGAAATTTTCAAACTTTTCGCAGATTGTCACGACAAGAATTGAACAGAAAAGAGTGTCGGATCGACTCGTTTCAAAGTACCTAAGTTGATATTTCGGTAAACGTCCGCAAGTAATTATCGTGATCTTTTGATCTTTCTTATCTTTTCGTTTCGCGTTATACAATTCCCCAATTTGATGTATTTTTACGTTTTTCGATATTATCTAGTTTCTTGTATATTTATTTTGTGCATTCATTATAACGATTTTTGCCATTTTTGGGATCTAACATACGTTACTTTGCAAGTTAAAAATCTCAGAAAATAACAAACGTTTTGAGTTTTGAAAACAGGTGTATTATAAATTATGTAAACATGTAAATATTGGCCGAGAAACGCCGAAAAACCATAGGTTTCATAGACTAGTAAAATGTTATAATTGAGGCGAAATATCGGAAATATTGCGGTACCGACAAGAATAAGCAACACGAATTTGAAATATTAAATATTGAGTTCTTTCAGTAGGTAGAAGGAGTAATTTATAATGCGTAGTGGCGATAAAGATCCTTGTTTTCCTTTTTAGGCGATGACGTCAGTCAAGCCTTATGCCAGAGGCAGTAAGCGGAATTTGTACCACTTTCTGTTTCGATTCTGTTGCGATCGACCGATCAAATGGACTCAATAGAACCGAATGAGTTAACAAGAAATCGCTGCAAAAAACACGAAGCAAAATACTCCTGGAATGTTAGAAAAGACTGATACAAAGTATAAACGAAAGAGACAAATTATGTATTTGCGTGTTTTATCAAATTCAGTGGACAGACATGATCACGTCTCTAAATTTACTAATACAATGGAAACGCTTGACCTTGCGTGTCGCTCGCGAGAAGTATTGAATATCGTATATCGAATGTCACACTACAAGATAACGCAACTTTTTGTTGAACAATCATTCAACACTGAAGTTGTCAGCTACTTTTATTTAGTATACGTTAATTTTCCTGAAAATAAGTTAAGACCCCCTTGCGAAACGTCATCGCCTCTGCATGCACTGCATGCCGTTTATTAAAAAAAAGAGTTCAAAGTTTGGATTAAACTACATATAAATGCAAATTCAGGATATGAAGCGTTGCTACTAATAATTAGTAGGTGAAAATAAATGCGCAAAGAAAGAAAACCATCTTCGGCTTTCTTTTGCAAAGAGTGATTATGATCGAGGGAACAATGATCGACGTTTATTGAGAATATGTAAATATGGGGTGCTTAAAGATGTTTTTCGTGTCTGGTGCAAAATATTAAACACCTAACAAATACGAAATTGTAATTTGTATCATCAGAGTTAAGATTGTGAGTTAATTGCACATATATCTATTTAATAAATGTTTACTGAAATTTAATGGCCTGGAGGAATTATGTATATCGTCTCTATCGTCTTCTTTGATTATTTTGTCGAATAAGAAAATCTTTTACAATAGCTTACAATTATTGGACAAGGTTGAGCAGAAAAAGATCAATTATTTGCCGAAGCCGAAGGCTGAGGTAAATAATAGATCTGTGAGACACTGACAGAAAAACGATATTTTTCGAAAAACGAGTTCAATAACTGTTTTATCATTCGATCACTAGTACTGAATTTGTTTTGCACAAGTACCCTCCGGAACTGCATGGGGACCGCGCGTCTTTTTGCTGAATTAATGCGGATGAAAGCGTAACTTCCCTTTCGATGATACGAGTTGTCTTCATCCAATTCTCTTTCTTTCATCTTTCTTTCAGATATTTCCGAAATACATCATGATAAGGGGGATTTCCATTGCCTTCTTTCGTTGTTTTTTCAGGCCAAGTAGACAAATTAAACCGCTCTTCTACATCTCTGAAAAACGACTTGCCATTTTTCAAGAAAGGGAGTAAAAATGCATCGAATGATAAAATTGGTTGTTAATCTCTAGGCAAACCGCTATTAAAAGATCAATCAAAACTTTTGTTTGTAGTTTGATGACCGTTTATGAAATGGTATAACTTACTCCTTATTGGGAAAATGTTGCGCTTTTGACGAAAACGACAAGAATGGGTGTAATAGGCGTCGCGAAACTACAACTGCAAAAATTATTAAAAAGTGTGTTTTTAGGGCTGGTTCCCACTAGCGACGTAAGCGACGGAATCGGAATCGGAGGCGGAGTCGTAATCGTAAGAACCTTACGATCTAGTGGAAATTAAAACGACGGAAGCGTCGGAAGCGGTAACGCAACGCTAAACCTTTTAATGTTTGCGTGTTAAAGTTCTTAGCTGTTCCGTCGGGAAGCGATATCATAATAAAGAGTTTATTCGAACAGGAACAGAAATCGATAATTGTGAAATTCCACGTTTGGGAGTTAATAATAAAGGGAATACATCAAAGTATTTAAACTTTCTTTTTACTCCAAAGTGGAGCAAAAGGGGGCGTTTGGCAAGTTCCTTGGAATTGTGTAGCTTAATACAGGACAGCCGATCTTTCGCACTTCGAATTCAGGACGTCTTGATGAACAAATGAACAAAGGATCCACATTGGCAAAGCATAAGCAATTGTTAACAGTAGTACTGTAAAGTATTATTTTACTGCGTAGTATTATTTTAAAAGACTGTGTCAGCCCCGTTATTTCCAATAGTATAGCAGCTCTCGTAAGCGTGTTATTCTACTATACACTGGTCCTCTAGTGTAGCAGTTGCTATTGATTTTGGGGCTATAGGGGCATTGTTCCTGTTGTTTGTTCTATTGTTTTCTCGAAGGGTAGCAAGCCATTCATGTGACACCTTGCGAGAGCTGTTACCTGACCGTTATTGCGAACCCCCACTATCTTGAATGACTTTTCTTCTTCGTTGGCTCGAGATAGCAGGGTCCTCCTGTAAATAGCGCTGCGCACTATTACTAACAATAAATTTTCCCGCATGAGAACCCCCCGCATGACGCAGGCAATAAATGTGATTTGGTCTAAGGTTTTGTATGAATTAGACCGATCGGACGAGCGTTTCTTTGTGCGATTTTTTCCTGGTATGTCATCTCAGGTTAGCTCTGTTGTGTTGCACAATGAGCAATTTAAGACAGTGTGAACATTCTGACTTTTTCGTAATTTGTTTTTCTTCTCAGTTCAGTTCGGGCCTTTACAATATACACTGCATATACAATAACTGCGTGCATGAGGGAAAACATCACATTTAATGTACCTCTCTGTTTGACAAACCTTTAATATAAACCAACGTTTTAGCTCTTCTTAGTCACACAGCTAAGGTTTTCTCTCGAATCTTCTGAGCCTAGCTGCTCATATTATTGTGAAAAAATCGCTAAATATGCCTCCGAAGTGCCCGCCAACTCCATTTTGCCATATATTGCTCTTACAGAGAGCAGTTTCGTTGTCTGAGTCACAGGGAGGTTCAAAGTTCTGTGACGTCATTAGTGCGCAGCGCTATTCGTAGTTAGTGAGGTTTGATCAATTCATCGTACAAAGTCTTAACTTTGTTTTAAATTCTCTTTGCTGATACCAGTCTAAGTTTAATTTTCTTATATTTCCCAAAATCAATCCAGAAAGAGGACACATGAGACATTTAACTGAAAGGGTGATGGCATTTGCCTCCTTTCGAGTTAATAGCGCTTCGAATCTTGTGAAGAGTTATAGTTTTGTATTTTTGTACAATATAATAGATAATTGAGCACCCTGTATAGAAAAGACCACATCAGTATGTGACACTTCCCCATGACTCGAGAAAGCATGTATGTTCTTTCCGTACATAGTGCTTGAGATATCAAAGTCTGAAATTAACTCCTTGGGCATAGATTCGGGAGAGTTAAGTTGACTTCTGAAATTGTTCGATAACCATACTGCCATCCAAGTTAAAAAAAAACGAGTTTACACGAGCAATTTTTATGTGGCAATTTTTTATGTGATAACTTTTATTTGCTCGTGTAGATGAGAAAAATTGGTCAAGTTTTATGTGACCAATATATTTGTTGACAAGCTGGCGTTTTAGCTTTTATATGTGACAAATAAATGTTGTCACATACGAAAAATTGCTCGTGTAGACGACTCGACACATAAAAGTGTGGCAAATATTACGTTAGCATATGGTTGGGTCACACAGCAGTCAAACGTCGCGGGCGTGCGCAGTTTCCCCCAAACTGCTCCAACCTGCTCCATACAAATGTGTTAAAATTTCCGAAATTTTTCGCTTTAAAGCCAAAAGTTGACGCCGTCACTGGAAAGTTAAGGTGTATACGCCGCTTATACATTGGAAATTTGATAATCGCTATCCACTGAGTTTCCCAGCTTGAAATTTTCTTTCTCTGTGCCATTTCTATAACGTTTTCCCGCACAAGTCTTGCACACTTTCGAGTCAAATTCTTTAATAGTTCGAGGCGCCAAAAAACCGGAAGTGACGTCAATTTTTGCGTTTGACCGCTGCATGGGTCCCCAATCTCCGATCCCAAACTCCCACTGGGCACTGCGCACGCGTATCTCTGTGCGTATCTCTGCTGTTCAAGGTCATTTAAGGCGCACTAAACTTTGAACTGCCGACAAAAAATTGTTGTGTCGTCTACACGATTAAATATATTTGTCACATAAAAATTGCCCGTGTAAACCCGGCTTAATGGCGAGTTTACACGGGCAATTTTTATGTGACAATTTTTATGTTACAACTTTTATTTGCTCGTGTAGATGAGAAAAAATTGTCAATTTTTAAGTGATAAATATCTTTAAAAAACTCTTTAAATAAATATAGGTTATTCACCAGCCGGGAGGTCCGTATTGGGAAAAACTGTGCCCGAGGTCTTGGATACCGCCCGAGGCCGCAGGCCGAGGGCGGTTCCAAGACCGAGGGCACAGTTTTTCCCAATACGGACCGACCTAGGCTGGTGAATAACGTTTTTATTTTTTTCCCCACTTTATCTGTTTTTAAAAGAAACCTAGAAAGATTGTGTCACAAAATCTTTGTCTGTATACGCGCGCCATTTAATTTCAATGCCGTTGAGTCGATCGACGGGTTAGCAAGAGTGTAAAATGCTGTTTGTTATTTAGTTCGAAATAAATAAAATGAACCGTATTTACAGAAAAGTTCAGCATATTAAATTAACACTGAAGAGATTCAATCAAAGAAATTGAAGTAGTAAATATATCATAAATGTAAAATCGAGCCAAAGCATTATCATTGACAAAACTAAACGCCGATTCCGGCTTCCCGATGAATGTTTTGATAAAGAACTCTGTTCGCAGGATGTTAAGTTTGAGAATTTCCCGAAAAAAAAAACTATCTGACGGAAAGACAGTTGCGGTATAGCTATACACACTTGTATTTAACGAATTAATAAGCTCTGCGTTAATTCCCAGCATAATTATTATTTTGTGATAAACAGTGCGAAAGTGAAACTAAATGAAATGCGAAGCTTGGACGTACGGCACAATATTGTCAGAATTATTTTGGCTGTTTTTAATTAACGAATCTCATTTTCTTTAATGATGGCAACTAGTGTTTTGTTTTGGCAAGAAGTGGCCGATAAAAAGACAGTTTTTACTCAAAATTGAAGTTTAAAACCGGCGCAGCTTATCGTATTAAAATGGCGTGCAAATGATTGCAAAATGCACAAACAACCACAAACTCAACAAACTATCAACTAGAACTTAATTTATTGATAAACAAAATCAACACTCGCCTTTAGAAGAACTTCGAGGCCTTTAATTCCACTTCTATTCTGTCTTTTCGCATTTACAACAGTTAGTGAGCGGCTATTTCGATTTTGCTGAGCAAATCTTTCATGTGTTCGTTCGTACAACGCTGCAAAATGATTTCGCGCGGAAAGTACACTCGACGATTCATCTCGCAACGGATACCGCCCGCTGTCGAGGGCCGGATTGGAGAATACCGCCCGCTCACGAACAAAGAAAAAAATAAGTGTAATTATGACTTAAGCTGTTTTCGGATGCGCCAAATCGTATATAAATAAAAATCGCCACAGCAAGACTGGCGACGCTAATTATTCAAATGTCTCATATTTCAGCCAAAACTTGGTCAAAGCAAACTGAATAACCCAAGCCAGTTCTTGGATGTGATTTAGTACATTATCTAAATGCTTCATAGCCTGAGTTTTAGCAAACACCAAGGTGTAGCACATGCTTTAAATTTTAATCGTGGCTAACAGGTTTGATATAAACTTTAGTCAGTGGGAAAATGAGCAGTTCTAAAATTTTATTCTATGCCTTCCAGATTATCGCCAGATGAAATTTTTTTCACCAAACTAGAAGTAGAAGTCTCAGCTCCATGAATTAATCTGTGGAAAAAGATTTTTCTTAACCTTCTTGCCTTTGGCATGAGAGCGAAGTTTCGTGTTACATTTTGGCTGTTTTGAAGCCTGCGATAGCGAAAAGCGTTATTTTCGATTTTCTCCAAATCGAAGCGGTCTTTTAAAAAATCTACATCAAGTTTAGTCACTCGATAATACATATCCATGGCAAAAATATGAGCGAAAACAAAATTTTGACTGTGGCCGTGATTTTAATAGGCATTACTTCTTAAGACAAATTATCTGTAAGATGTACAGCAAAAGGGACTTAAAGGGAACCTTCACTCTTACAACAAATTTACGTTGAATTTTTTTTGAAATAATGCATAAATTCAAATTTTACAGTAAAAGGGAGTGACTATTATATTTTATATTCTATATACACTTAACATTGCAGGCAATAAATTTCACAGTTCAAGCACCAATGATTATAATTACCTACAGCATGCAATAGTATACCGATTCCAAAACTGATAGACTGCGTAAGCTACTAAATCACATGTTTACCCAACCTGAATTTTTAAACTATAAACCACTGAACTTCGTTACATGCTCCAAGCGATAAGGATATAACATACTTGAGTATCGCTTAACTTATGTGCACAGCACCTTATATATTTGTAGTTCTAATGCAGGTGATATATACACCACGATCAACATGACGAAAGCTATTCACGAACAAAACGGAAACCTTCGCCGATCATAAACTTCAAAAGAGAATAAAATGGAAGAGCTCTATTCATTACGGTTTCTGGCTTACAGTTATAGAACCTTGGGCAGCCTATATGAAACGAAAGTTATAAAGTTAGGAATCATGACAGGAGAGAGGCCGATCGCGAAGGTGTAAACTCGATAACAACGGCAACATGGCATGATAGAGGGCTTAAACATGGGATCTCCTGAACCGAATAGGGGTATGCGTTATTGAAAAGACATGCAAACTACTCCTCTCGAAATATTGTACAGTTTGGTATAGAGGTAGTAGCCGTGATACGAGTATCAGTTCTAAAGTGACCTGAAAAGTTCCAAACTTGTGTGACGACTCTTCTCTCTGTCGTGGAAGTATTTGTTTAATGCCTTCAGTCACCATTCTGGACTCACGGGCACGATTTCAATCGGTTTAAACATAAACTAGGCATTTATTTTGTGCTGGCAGCCCCTTGCAATTTTATGAGAAGTTGGCTCTGGTATTTTGTTTTCTTTCAACCTATGTCAGAGTTATGCTGTAAATAAAGAAAAAGAAAATATATTCAGAATGCCGTGGAATATCATTATTGAGCCTTCAGTGTCTTCCCCTTCCCTCCTCCCATCGTTTAAAACTTGCCAAGTAAAGGCACTTACCGAACCCCAGCCTACTGAGAACTTGTCGATGCAAGAAACGTGGGTAAAACATAATAAAAGCATCGATTTTTGTGGATTACATTTTACCGAAAAGTCAGGGTTGGAAACGACCTTTTCTTTGGCCCTTTCATATTTGTAAGATAACCCGTACAATGTGACTTCAACTTCTATTGCACGTTAAGTAACGTTAAAGATTTACACTTTTAAAAATATGATCTGCCCTTGCGTTTCATGGTAGCACTATGATATTACCTTGCTTTCAGTTGATGTTATACTTTTTGAAATTTAATGGCGTTGCACAGTTACCTTGACAACCATAGAGCTCTGCCCTCGTTAATATGTGGTGATTCCAAGCTACTGGTCGAAAACGGATGTAACGTGCTCTGATTGGTGGGTTTAAATCATGATACACAACAGTGTTCTCGTCAGTGTTTCCAGCAAATTCCTAAATTAGTAAGATTACAAATTGTAAGCGATCTGCCACTTGAATACTTTCTGGTTTAACTCTCTATCGTCGTATTCTCGAACAGAATTAAACCCTAGGTCTCTAACTGAAGACCGCAGTGATAATCGAAGACTTCGATAATCAACGGTTCAAAACAGTGAAAAATGCGTTGAAAATTAAGTTCACTGATGATTTTTCTTAATAATTCGTGAAGTTAAAACAAAGAATATCATAACCGTGAAGGAGGTTTGGATACCCGGTCTTAATAAGCATAGATTTTTACGATTTTACTTCTCCATTTACTCCATAGTTTTTGTTCCGATTGAGAAGATCAATCAAACACTCGAGACAATGTTTCATCGGCTATCCAAACACCTCGAATTTCGTCAAAACTACTCCGCTGCGCGTAGTATTTTCAAAAGTCTTCTCGGTGTTTGGATATCCCGAATGATGAAACACTGTCTCTCGTGTTTGATATATTACATAAAAATGCAGTACTTTCTTTAGTGCAATATTGATGACGTTACGCTGTCATCATGGCACCATTTCCGTTGAAACGGCTAGCGTGACAGTTGTGAGGAAAAAGATAAATATGAAAGCGAAAAACAACAAATTTAGGTGTTGACTGTTACGTAGACATCTCCTTTTATCAACGTCTCGATGAACGAGCGCGAAGTCCATTTTACCTTATTTTCAAGTTGTCCTTGTTCCTTGTAGAACTGGAAGTTCACTTCATCGTCACTGTACTGCAGATTGTACTTGGTTACCCACTGCAGCCATTTGCTCTCTTCTCTTCCTTGTGTTGCTACACGTGTCACAGTAAAGTAGTTGCTAACAAGATCAACTTGAAGCCATTGGTTGGCGTCCGATGTTGCAGCTGCCCAAGCTCCGGCTTTCATTAGAGTTTCATGGAAATGTAGTCCCATTCCACCCCATTCTGAAGAGGCAGTAATTTGTCCGTCACTAATTGAACCGCTTTCCATTCCAAGGGCTTCTTGACATTCTGAAGGTTTAGTAAAAGCATTACATGGTCAATATATGGCTGACCTGCACATAGTTGTAGCAAAGAAAATAAGCTTTGTAACTATTTCGGGACACACCATTATTTTTTTAGGGAGGGGTTGGGCATTTTTTCTGGGCAACACATTTTTTCTCACCTTCATTTTTGTCCTCAACTCCGTCTTAAACTGTGCAAAAAGCTTCGAAGAAGCTTTTTGCACAGTTTAAGACGGAGTTGAGGACAACTCACACCGGAGCCGCTCATGATTTAACATTCTTAATTCTTAATTTTGAGACAATATTTGATAAATATAGGATTGTCCATGCCTTATTTCGAGCGGAAAGCTAGTTTCGAAAATATTTGCTCCATCGGGAAATTATTTTATGTGGGAAAGTTAGGAAGCACAATAGTGAGAAATTGCGTGACGCGCGTTACGACCGTTGAATTTTGGCTATGTTGATAGAACTCCTGAAATTCGAAAAGCTTAGTGCCCAAAACTTTTTTTCTTGTTTCTGATACACCAACCCTAGAACTAATCATGGATAGTGTTCAGGGCTCCAGATCACGTTATACTTTTGAGAAATACCTCTTTAACCAACAGCATGTTTGCGTGAATTTTGCGAGGGCTCTTTATGGGGTGTTTGAAAAAATCATAATTAATTTTTGTTAAGTTTGATTTCAAATATTTTACCATCAACTTATAGACAAGACATAAAATAAAGTAATGTACAAGTTTTATTTTATTTGAGTTAAAGCGTAATTTTTCAGCGCGTTGCAATTGAGCGCGACGCCTAAATTTGACTCGAAACAGGACGATTTTTTCGGTTTTAGACCGTTCTTAGAAATCATCGCCATAAATATTGAAAAATAACGCTTCAAGCCAAAATATTGCTATTATTGTTTATCATATGGATAAGTTGTCTTGCACAGAAAATTGAAGGAATTCTATTTGGGGCCGAAAATCGAGTGGTCGGTTCTTACACGGACGCCCACTTAAAGATGTTTTTCGTGTCTGGTGCAAAATACTAAACACCTAACAAATACGAAATTGTAATTTGTATCATCAGAGTTAAGATTGTGAGTTAATTGCACATATTTCTATTTAATAGATGTTTACTGAAATTAAATGGACTGGAGGAATTATGTATATCGTCTCTATCGTCTTCTTCGATTATTTTGTCGAATAAGAAAATATTTTACAATAGCTTACAATTATTAGACGAGGTTGAGCAAAAAAAGATCAATTATTTGCCGAAGCCGAAGGCTGAGGTAAATAATAGATCTGTGAGACACTGACAGAAAAACGATATTTTTCGAAAAACGAGTTCAATAACTGTTTTATCATTCGATCACTAGTACTGAATTTGTTTTGCACAAGTACCCTCCGGAACTGCATGGGGGCCGCGCGTCTTTTTGCTGAATTAATGCGGATGAAAGCGTAACTTCCCTTTCGATGATACGAGTTGTCTTCATCCAATTCTCTTTCTTTCATCTTTCTTTCAGATATTTCCGAAATACATCATGATAAGGGGGATTTCCATTGCCTTCTTTCGTTGTTTTTTCAGGCCAAGTAGACAAATTAAACAGACGTGCCCAACGAAACCGCTCCACAAAATATCCGCTCTGCAAGGTAAACTTGAGCTGGCTGGCAAATTTAGGAATAAGATTGAGCGCTTGCTGGGACGGTTTTCCTTGGAGAAAATTTGCTGGGATTTTATAAAATATTGATTGTACCTTGGAAAAATGAACCAAAATCTTTCTGCTGGCTAAAACACAGACAAAAAAAAGACGCGCGGATAAACGAGAATTTAATAACTGACTAACTTGCATTTGTAAACAATATGAAGTAATTGCTAACTTTATTTCTATTGTTTCTATCGTTTATTCTGCTGTCACTGAAGAGGCAAAACAGGCCTGTTTCCTTTTCTTTATGTAATACGAGCATGTGAACGATTTAGAGTCAGTTGAACAGCGCGCTCGGCCCAAAGCGAACGTGTGGCTATCTAGCCAGCGTTTTATGGAATAACTACGCATAGGATAACCAGCTTGACCGACATAGTTCTTGGTGAGTATCGAGTGGTCCCTTTTCTCTGTTGATTAAGCAGTCTTGAGCAGTTTAAGCGGCGTTTGATGAATAATATCGTGTTCAACTTTTCAGCTTTCCGGCGCGCGCGATGGGATGTAAGAAACACACAAGTTATTCAAGGTCATTCAGGTGGTGTATTACCGGGTATATTTTAAAGCAGCTGCCCCAAATTGTAAGTACAGTGTTAATGGTCTTTTGTGTAGCACTTACCTGCATGAAAATATACCATTCGACGAGGTTTTCGTTAGCTGGAGGATAGCATTCATGAACATGTATTTTCATTGTTCGCTAATAAATCCGAATGAAACAAAATCGAAAGATGAAAAGAGACCATTCATTCGACCTCGAAAAGATATTAGCAGATCATTTTAATCCATAAGGCATTGACCTGACAAAAATACATCAACGAATAAAAGCCCGCATTTTATTTTGCAACTCTAACGGTAAACGGGCGGCACAGCTTAAATTTATGCGCGCCGCGCGCGCGTGCTGGATAACTCCTGGAACACTTTTCCTTGGTGCACGTAACTTTTGATAATGGTCTTTATATCAGTTACTTTTTGGCAAAGTAATTAATCTTGTATTCAGATCAGAAGGGCCTGAGGGACGTTTAAACTATAAGCATGATAAGGAGTCGAGAAAACGATCCAACGAAAAATTGTCTCATCGTGATCAGATATCTGGCTATTAATTATTTATTTCCGGCTTCGCTAATCATTTTTTACAACATTATTTTCACGTTGCTTGTGCAACAACCATTTTTCGAAAGGGATGAAAATATATCGAAACTGAATTGAAATGGCGATATGTGGAAGAAATAATAATAATAATAATAATAAAACTACATTGCTTTTGCACTCCGTGACGCATTTTTCAGATTGTGTGACAACCCTGATGACAGTCGCGCGCAAAGCCGAAACAAGTATTCCTTTGATTCATTTGACGTAGGGCGTGTTTAAAACACGAAATGGCGAAATGGCGAAATGGCGAAACGGCGAAATGGCGAAATGGCGAAATGACGAAATGGCGAAATGTTAAGATAAATACACGTAAATAATATAGTTTGGTTTCCTTTTGAACTTCAAGGTAGTTCTGTTTACATGTCTAGACTGAATTATTTCAAGGGAACATTTCAATGTTCTGGCCCAGAAATATAATGAATACTTGTCACTTATCACAACGCCAAATTGAACGTATTGCTGAAAGGTCGCAGCACACCAGGATATTTTTTTCATTTAGCACTTGCCAAGTTGCCTATCAGTATCTGCACTGCACTACAGAGCTTACATTGTATCGAAGGACTGATATAGACATCGAACGTTACTCCGTTTCTGTACAAAGAACGTTTGCCACTGATATCGTGTATGAACTTTACCCGGAACTTTATCGCAAAGTAGGTTTGGTTTTGTTAATCCATTTCTTTTGAATGTTGGAGCTCAAAGCATTACTTCATAGCCGAGACTCGGTGGTAAATACGAGATAAACAAATCATTTTCTTCCAATGTCTAAACGAAATGCCGACATCTCGATCAAGAATGTCCTAGGCGTATCAAACAGCGCCCTGTTAACAGGGAGAGACTGGAATCCAAATTACCCATAGGTTCGTGTTAGGTTCGTGACGGGTCTACGTGACGGAGAATTTGTGATTGCAGTTTCTTTTATTTTTCGGGACTTATCTACAAGGATGAATTCGGCAACATATGAAAATTCCAGTACAACGGTAATATCGTATAACTTTGGCTTTTATCTTCAGTATCATTTCGCCATTTCGCCATTTCGCCGTTTCGCCATTTCGCCATTTCGCCATTTCGCCATTTCGTGTTTTAAACACGCCCTTTGACGTACTATTTCAAAAACGAGTGCGAGTGTTTCATCACGATTTCCAAACACGAGAAAACAGATGAAAGCACGAGGCCGCTTCGGCCGAGTGCCTTCATCTGTTTTCGAGTGTTTGGAAATCGTGATGAAACACGATGCACGAGTTTTTGAAATGACTTCTCTAAAGAAACAATACAAAATTATGCAGTGTCGTATTTTTTCCCATTTTTCTTTAAAATGCCTTGTATGTGTGATTTGTTGTATTCAGTCGGCATTCATTGTATTTGTGAGCTTTTGTTTTTAATTATCCAATAGTTTCGCGTTGCACCAAATTTGTATTCTAAAAGCGTTGTGAACTTGAAGGGATTTACATATTGTTTTTGCCATGGCCGAAGGAAGGTTTCGCTCCCCGAAAACAATCGAGGAAGAAGAACTTTGCGTAGAGAGAGCAGTACCGAAGTCTACCAGATATAAAAATAAGTGGGCAATAGGGATTTTTGAGGATTGGCAACGAGTGCGAAGTGTCAATGTTCCAATACTCGAGGTTGGTGGAGTTTTTAAAGAGTATGAATTGCACAAAGTTCAGCCGCTTACACTAGGCTAGCTAGTAAGTGCGACAATTAGTGTCGATTCCAGCAGTGAGTCCGTGTCACGGAAGGTAGAAAAAGTTTCTCAGAATGTGGATATGGATACTATGCCAGTCTGTTTTGGCGACTTTAAGAAATATACTGTAAACTTTAATTTCAAATGACTTAGGCTTGTCAGTTTGTAATTTGAAATGTTTTTCCTGGTCATTGTTTATTAAAAATTAATGATTCATGTAAAGCTGTGTTTGAGTAATATATGAATATGCAGATTAAGAACAATTTTTTCACTAGTGATGAAAACGTGATGAAACACTAGTGATGAAAACGTGATGAAACACTAGTGATTTTCAACTGGTGTTTCATTGAGTTTCCAACTCATCCACCTGACCCGAATGGGGCGCTCTGGTTGGCTTATAACGTCATGAATTATTAATGAGTTTGAGAACGAGAGGTAACAAATGTTAGCCCTTTAAATTAAAAGGTAACATTCCGAGATAGGTTTCAGTCTTTTTTCGAAGAGGTCGAATTGCCTAATTTTTTTATGCTTGTCGTCATAATTGCAGAATACCGCTCATGTGAGCAGTGCTTACATTGGTTTCTGTGATTCATGCATACTCCGACGAGAGACACAATAATTGCAGTTTGTTCAATTTTTTGCATTTTGAAGCATTTTCAGCCAAATGATTAGTTCATTTCCGTTTTCTGAAGATCCTCATGTCGGGACTGTTAAAATCAATTGGCCTAATTATTTTGCCTTATTATTTTATTATGGCCGCTTGTTTTAAGAGTTTTCTAAAACATCAGCAACAAAGATGAGAAGAACTTTCGGACGCGTTTCGATGCGATAATTATTTTGTGCTTGTCGCCATGGCTGCCGACTACCGCTCATGTGAGCAGTGCTTGCATTGGTGTTTGTGACTCATACTCCGATGAGAAACAAAATAATTATGGCCGTTAGTTTCAAGAGTTTTCTTAAACATCAACAACAAGATGAAAAGAACTTTCGGACTCGGTTCGATGCGCTAATTATTTTGTGCTTGTCGCCATGGTTGCAGACTACCGCTCATGTGAGCAGTGCTTGCATTGGTGTTTGTGACTCATACTCCGATGAGAAACAAAATAATTATGGCCGTTAGTTTTAAGAGTTTTCTTAAACATCAACAACAAGATGAAAAGAACTTTCGGACTCGGTTCGACGCGATAATTATTTTGCGCTTGTCGCCATGGTTGCAGACTACCGCTCATGTGAGCAGTGCTTGCATTGGTGTTTGTGACTCATACTCCGATGAGAAACAAAATAATTATGGCAGTTAGTTTTAAGAGTTTTCTTAAACATCAACAACAAGATGAAAAGAACTTTCGGACTCGGTTGGACGCGATAATTATTTTGTGCTTGTCGCCATGGTTGCCGACTACCGCTCATGTGAGCAGTGCTTGCATTGGTGTTTGTGACTCATACTCCGATGAGAAACAAAATAATTATGGCCGTTAGTTTTAAGAGTTTTCTTAAACATCAACAACAAGATGAAAAGAACTTTCGGACTCGGTTCGACGCGATAATTATTTTGCGCTTGTCGCCATGGTTGCAGACTACCGCTCATGTGAGCAGTGCTTGCATTGGTGTTTGTGACTCATACTCCGATGAGAAACAAAATAATTATGGCCGTTAGTTTCAAGAGTTTTCTTAAACATCAACAACAAGATGAAAAGAACTTTCGGACTCGTTTCGACGCGATAATTATTTTGTGCTTGTCGCCATGGTTGCAGACTACCGCTCATGTGAGCAGTGCTTGCATTGGTGTTTGTGACTCATACTCCGATGAGAAACAAAATAATTATGGCAGTTAGTTTTAAGAGTTTTCTTAAACATCAACAACAAGATGAAAAGAACTTTCGGACTCGGTTCGATGCGATAATTATTTTGTGCTTGTCGCCATGGTTGCCGACTACCGCTCATGTGAGCAGTGCTTGCATTGGTGTTTGTGACTCATACTCCGATGAGAAACAAAATAATTATGGCAGTTAGTTTTAAGAGTTTTCTAAACATCAACAACAAAAATGAGTATTATTCTCGGATTCGTTTCGCCATAATAAAAGTATCATACATTCAAAAGTGAAGTAAAACAAACTATTCAAGTATTGTGTCCTTGTCGCCATCGCCTCCGTTCATCCTACAGACTGTGCCTTGCTGGCATTTTTTAGCATCTAACTGTGCCGTTCATCAAAAAGACTGTGCTTCGCCAACTCGTACTTGAAACATCTAAACGTGCTATACATGCAAAAGATTCTGGAAGAAGAATAATCTCCGGCACTCTGCGATGTTGGCCTTTGAGTTATCTTCGTGTGCCGTTCACAGAATAGACTCTGCGTTACTGGCAGTGAAATCATCTTTATATCCCATCAATCAAATATAATTAATGGTTAAATTATGTCTTTTATATTGATCATATAATAGCATTTTCATCTGAAAAGATAATGATAATTTAGTTTAGAATTCTACCTGCTTAGCGGACATTTTGTTCTATAAAAAAATCGATTAAAGCGTTTGTGCTGAAATGATTCAAGTTGTATTCGCGTTCACTGATTTATCGATGGGTTCATCAGTTTTAATCTTGAGGTGAGTGACAAATCCATTTTTAGTTATAAAGTAAACAAAAGTATTTTGTCTTAGACAGAAACAAGTAGAAAAACACTATTTTCATTAAGTAATTTTCCGGAATTGTCTGTTTAAGGACACAAACCATTTTTTTTTCGGCGTAAAACTACTTGCTGGCAAAAGAGGACAGAAAATCAACATACCTTGCAGAAAAAGGTGAATAAACGTTCCTGGCTGGGAAACCACGACAGTAGTAAGGGGGTGCTTTTGGGGAAGAAACCAATCAGAATCGAGGATTTGGGGCAGCCTCCAATCAGAAAGGCGGATATCGAACACGTGGTACAAAGAAAATTTGCATAATGAGATGCGTACTTACAGTGGTTTTAATTTGCATATCGATACTCGATACTCGATCGATACTCGATATTCGATACTAATTTGCATTTATTTTTTTTTGGAAAAAAAGAAGCGGTGTGAGGGAGTCGACCGCGGGCCGCCGGCATGACGCGCGATCGCGCTAACCGCTGGACCACGTAGGACCCACTGTCCAAACACGGTATAATTAAGGCATCTATACGTTTTACAATAATTAATTCAACATGGTGAGCCCGGATATCGATCACGTGGTCCCATTGGGACCTACGTTATCAAAGCCCCCGATATTCGATACTCGATACACGATACCCCGAAATTCGATATTCGATACTCGATATTCGATACTCGATATTCGATATTCGATATTCGATACTCGATACTCGACACTCGATACTCGATACTCGATATTCGCGATACACTCACACTTCATAGTGAGTTAGCAAGATCCATTATATATTGTTCACAAATTGCCATGCTTTTTCAAAGAATTTTGGTCGGCGATACTGAGAAAAAAAGGCACGCTTGTGAAGCTATTTTTTTTTTAAAACATCGCCTGAGAGAGGGGGATGGGGAGTATCCCCCTTTCTCGGGTGTACTGGGAACGAGTACGAGAGTTTTGACGATAATTGTTTGCTCAAGTCGGTGATCGAATGCAGATACGACACCATGTAAACGTTCAACCTCTTCTTTATTGTGTTCAACGTTATACAACATTAAAGTTTCAACTTTTTCTTGGCTTGCATGATTCGTTTGACAATGCGTTCCGTCATGGTTTTACTTCCAGGTAATTTGTTGATGGCTTTAATCATTTTCTCGTCGGCTTTCCACTTGTCCCTTAGATTCTTGGCGTGACTGTAATCGATGTCGTGCTGTTTGGCGATCTTGTCCAATCGATTGATGCCCGGGTCCCCGCGTTTCAATCGCTTTGCCAATTTGGTTCCGGGACCCATGTACTGATAACCGGGCCAGTGAAATTCGATTCCAGTCTTGCCGAGCCACTTCTGAATGTCGATCCCACGTCCGCGTTGTCGTCGCCGTGTCGTCTTTTTTTCAGTCCTCTTCTTCTTGGTCTTCGTCATACTCCAATTTTCGTCTCAACTTTTTGCCTTTGGCCCAATCTTCCCAACCGGGTAATGGTTTCAGTTTCTCGGCTTCCGTTTTCCGCACAGCTGGCTTTTTCCTCGTCTTTAGTTTCTCTTCTAAACTCTTGAATCTCTCTGCCAATGTCGGTTTGCCCGCAGGTGCCGTCTTTGCTTTCTTTGTCGCCTTCGGGGTGACTGTGGGAGGTGATTTCTTGGCACTTCCTTTTATGAGTTGTTTCAACATGGTCTCCACGGGTCCCGTCACCAAACCCACATTCTCCAACTCCTCCTCCTCCTCCTCCTCCGCTTCTTCGCCCGGCCGTCTGGCTGTTACTCCTCCCATGGGAAATTGACGTATCCGTTTGGTCAAACGAGCCCGTTCGCGAGCGAGAGGTTTCACTCGTGCCACGGCGATACCGTCGGGAACGGATTTATCTTTTAACAGCAAGTGACTTTCGGCTGCTATGCGAGCCGCTTTGTTCAACAATGCATTGTCCGTGATTTCGCCTTTGTAATATTGCACCAAACGATTCAAGTCTTTAGCGGGAACCATCACGACTTCCTCGGTCATCTTTGAAGTATTCTTCCAACAAGCTTTCGTAACACCCTTGCCAGTAACGAACTTCCTCTTCTAACTTGTCTATGCGCCTTTTCAAGTCGCTTCTCGATGTACACTTGTCGCTACACTCCTTGCACAGTACTAGGGTCTTTCCTTCCGGAGTCTCTTGCCTCTCTCGAATGCAATCTTCGCACTCTGCGTCGTATTTTAAAGCCAAATAGTCATGATTGACGCGGGCGTAGGCTTTGTGCCAATGGTCTGCTCTTTTTTCCCACTCTGCTTCTCTGTCCGCCGATTCGCGTAACATTTTCATCATTGTCTGGAGGGTGTTTTGCAGAGACATGCTTGGTAGATCTGTTGCAGTCCTTTCCAAAACCCGCTACCCTTCTGTGACAGGAGACCTTCTCGCCTTCTCTTCAACGAGTTTCTGCGCTTACCCAGTTCGCGCAAGACCTTCTTATATCGTCGCAGCTTGGCGGTGATCGGTGGACTGAGCGGAATGCGGTTCTTGAGCAAATTCAATACCATCTCACTCACGGCGTTGATCTGATCGGCGTTGGCGTGCTGTAACATCTCTTCTCGCTTGAACCGATTGGCTTCTCTCAGAATGCTCTCCAAGAACGGACGCTGTCGACGTAATCGATTCATACTTCCCACGGGGCTGGACGTCGGTTGTAACTACCGGTGACGCCCTTTGCCCCCATCCTCTTATAGCGTTTGTCCTTTCCCAATTTATAACCCAACTTGCCGGCAAACTTGAGTATGTCCAATAAACCCTCTCCTCTCCACACGGGTCCTCTTTTAGGTTGTTTTCGTCTTCTCCTTACTATCTTTCTTCTTCGCACCATCTTGTCACAGAATGCAGTCTGTTGTAACTACCGGTGACGCCCAATGCCCCCATCCTCTTATAGTGTTTTTATCTCTTTTTCTTTCGAGTGGCTGCATCCAAGGCTTTCTTTGCACCCCAACCTGCAGCACCCGATGCAGCACCCAAAGCGATTGCTTTTCCACCCGCGATCAAAGCTGGTATCAAGGCTGCTAAGGGTAAAATACCACCCTTCTGTCCTATTCTTCTCCTGCCAGCACGTCTCCGCCTTTGCGTCACACGTTTCTTTCTCCTCATGGTCCTATCGTCGTCGCGGTCTACGTCTATAATGATTTACATTATCCATTATCCCTTTAAATCCTTGACTGGCCAATTTACCACCCAACGTGAAGAATGTGGGTGAAGGACCCGAGAGAAACATGCTGGCCCCCTCGGCTATCTTGTCCACCAAACGATGTTTACGTCTCGCGAGAGCCCCACCTCGCTGCCTCTTTCTTCTGGCCTTACGTTTCGTTCTTCCCATCCTACCATAACTGTCACTTCAGACGGGGGTACCTTCGGATTTATCGTGTTGTCGTTCGTACGCTTGCACGTACTTGTCGGCCACGGGCGGCGTGAAATCGGTGATCGTGTCATCTAGAGTTTGCATCTTGATCAAGAATCCTTCTAGTTCGTCCATCGGAAGACCGCGCGCGTACGTTCTCAATTCGATCAACGTCTTGTCGTAGGTGGTGTAGGCAAAACGACATACGTCCACTTTGAACGAATATTTCTTGAAATCGTTCCAGCCCTTGACGACAGTCCCAGCTGAAGTTAGGCATGCCACAATAACACTATTTTCTGTAAGGGAACCCGCAATGATACCCGCTGCCACGATGAATAAAGCCAAAGCGTTCAATGAAGCATGACACCACTTAAAATGGTAAAACATTTGACGATGACACCACCACTTTTTGTGGTAAAAGGTATACAATCCGTCCAATCTGTGTAACAGGTCTGGATCCAAGTTCGTCTTCGAACCGTTTAGTAGGGACATCTTTAATGGCTCACTCTCGTCGAGGTACGACGAACGGTCGGTCGTCCCCCGTCTTTATAGGTCGTAGTGATGGTGTTTGTCGTGGTGATGCCTGCGATGCGACGTCCAGCCGCCACTTGACGTTGATCGTTTAACAGCATTTGCAATTGACGTTGCATGTCGTCTTGATTCAATCGGTGTGGACCACCCGTTAGCGTTCCTTGACCTGCAGGTACGTTGGACCTCGAGGAAGCAGGAGTGGTGGATCTCAAAGTCCCCGTACCTACTGCAGGAGACGGTAATTGATCCAAGTACCGTCTTAGGACTATTGGGTCGATTCGATCCAATGTCTGTTCCAATCCCCCTCGGTTGACGTTGACGATCGGAATGGCACTAGGACTGGTTCCTACTCCTGCTGGCGAATGTCTTGACATGTTTTTCTAGCTCTCTCTTCTAGTGTCTGGATCAATTCGCTGAAGTAAGTCTCGTTATATTCTCTCACGAATTTCCACATCTGTCGCTTTTCGGCCAAATGTAGCACGGTTTGCATGGCGTCGTAGTCCATGTCCTCTTCTCTCATACGCTCGAAATGACGACTGCACAGGTCCAAGAACGCGAGCCACACGTGATCGTTACGTACGAACATCTGGAACGAATCTGTAACATCTCATGCATCCCTCGTCTTTTAAGAGGTGGCTAAAAATCCGTCTGTCGTCGCCACTGGCAGGGTGTAGATCCAATACCATGTAACCAAAGGGTCTTTCCGTCGTCTTGGTGTAGACGTCCATCACATCTTGCCATTGGGAGGGAAACGCTTGTAACAGTAAATTCCTCATGCCCAATTGATCGCGAGGGTTCTTGAAAGCCACGATGTAATGCGCATTTCGAGAAATGCTCTTGGCGTATTTTCCCGGCGGAAACATGTCTTGACACAAGTACAGGACGGTGATGTTCCTGTGGTGGGAAAGTTTGGTGAACAGATCCAATACTTTTTTGTCGTTTCCTCCTTCTTCCATCAGATCGTCCAATACCAACATCCCCCCTCCACGGGGAAACCATTTGGTCAAATCTACTTCTTCGGGAATCCCTTCGTGAAATTTCACGCCTCGCTTTTTCAATGGTCGCGAAACCGTCTTGCCAAGCCCCAAAACAATAATGAATGGGTCTCAGGGGGTTTACTAAACAACTCTTTTGAGTGATTCAAAAGTACCGACTCGGTAAAACAAGTCTTTCCGCAGCTAGAGGGGCCCACGATCAAAATGCTAGAGGGCATCCGAAAGCTAAAGGCTTCACCGCGCTCCATGGCGAAATGACGTTCGTCAAAAAA
Source organism: Oculina patagonica (assembly GCF_052425735.1). Classification (NCBI taxonomy): domain Eukaryota; kingdom Metazoa; phylum Cnidaria; class Anthozoa; order Scleractinia; family Oculinidae; genus Oculina; species Oculina patagonica. The sequence continues at coordinate 8,183,740 of NC_135765.1, forward strand.
CGAGCAATGATATAAGCATGTTGCAGAAAAAAAGTCTGCAACGAATCCCGATCTCCCGAGCGACAGACGACACACACCTTATTCATTTCAACGTTTTTATTTGTCATCTCACAACAACAAGTGTCTTACACCGCAGAGAGACGGTTCACAATCCTGATGGTATTCCATCTTACAAATTTTGTGCCACGACCTTTCCTTCGAGATCAATTGCTTCAACATTTGCCCAACTTTATGATCATTGTACACGTAATCGTGTTTCTTGAATCTCGCTTCGAATTGACTCATGCTACGTCCTTCGGCCCTATCGATGAGATACATCAACGCGTAATCGCCGCAGCTCTGACTGTACAACGATTGTAGACTCTGTCCGTTGCGCTCCACGTACTTCCAATGAGCGTCCAACCAATCTTGCAACGGTTGCGCCGTCTGGTACACCTCCAGGGGTAAGGCGTAACTGTCCAACACTTCGCACACGTTTCCATTCGTCCACAGCGCGATCCAATGCCGACCGCGCATGTAGTGAGGATCGGTGTTGACGATGTACCCGCGGGCTTCCGTCTTGAGTGGTTTTCGAGGTAATCGATCGCAGGCCACCGTCCCGTAAAAGTAAGGCTTCAACGAAGGGTGATGTCTGGCCAACTGATCCAACTGCACGTTATTCAAAGTCACTTTCTCCATCACTAACGCTGGTACACGTCGTACAACACGGCTTTGTTCTTGTCTATCTCCAAGAGATTCTCAAACTCTCCGTACACGATGATGGTCAAGTTCACAGCTGGGTTGGCTCCAAAGTTCAGCTCTATTAGTAGATTTCCGGCTTGCTTGGGGTTCATCCTGTAACTGTCCACGCATCCGTTGGCCACGTTGTCGAACACGAACAACGTGCAATTCTTTCCTTGTCCCCAATCGTCACCTCTCACCATGTTTCCTTGCTGCTTGCACAGGCAACCGGTGGCTTGCAAGAAACGGTGGTACCCTCTGAGATCTTTGGTGCCATCGTTGTGGACCAACTCTAGCGTCTCGTAAGGATACTCTTCTCCTCCCACGAGTTGTTTTATGCTGCTCATTCCAAACTTCTGAAAACAGAAGGGATCGTTGACCACGTTCCCGGTGAAGGCTGTGGACAGTACCATACCCACGATCACGCGGTTGGGAATTCTTCCTTGGAACAAGTTGGTGCATTCGTACCGTCGTTGATCTCCCTGCATGTTGAAGGTCCGAATCTCGCTTCTCACGGTCGGGTAACTCACCACTTGACTCTTGGTGGTCATCTCATCCATCAGTCTCCTGTACGTCGTGGGATTGAGACGCACTTGACACAGGTACATTCGAACTTTGACTTCCTCGGCCGTCAACTTTCCTGCCAGACCCACTCCGTTCAAGAACACGTCGGGAGAATTGAAGTACATCTGTATTCCTATCTGCACTCTGGGTACCAACAACTTGCTCAGATGAAACACTTCGATGAGGGGTTTGAAACGCAACACGTGTCGCTTGCCTTCCGTGTAATTGGCTTGTTCTGCTTTAGAGTTCTTGAGAGCCTCCTGGTGATTGGCGGTCAGGGCTACATAGTCTGCGTGTCCAGCTCCAGCGTTGGCTGCAGTGTTCGTGTTATTGTCCGTCCACGTGGCTGGGAAATCGATATGATTGTACCATCCTTGAGGTTTCAAGATGGTTTCTCCATCACGTCTGTCGTAATTCAGCAACGTTTCCAAGAAGGCTCTGTAATGGTACGTGTCCGTCTGGGGACTGATGAGAGTACCGTTGAGACGCACGCTGATTTGCTTGAACAGAGAATGGGCTAGATTGTTGACGGGCCACAGCTTGTCGGCAGCTGCCACGTTCTCATCGTTGTCTTTCTTCAGTTGCAATTCTACCTCGAAAAAGCTACGGCTGAGATCGATGTAATCTTCTTGGGGGTCGATCTGAAACTCCACCGGATTGATGCCTGTGGTGTAGGTCTGAACGGGGACCATCCGATACGACGAGACGCTGACGTCTGTCGGTGGTACGGCGAATAGATCCAATCGAGGATTGGCCTCGCGTCTCGACTGCGGGTAGGCGCTCGAGATGGTTTCGGTCATCGTCTTCTCTTCCTTCTTCCACGGCGCTTCCGTAAGGTCTGTATCCAATCGTAGCCAGGAGGCTTTCTGACGTCGGGACCTATCCACCCGCCCTTTTGTACTTTTCGTCGTCGCCTCTTTTGTCCCAACAAGGCCTGGTTCAAAAGTGCCAGTGAGAATCCTTCTCCCCGCTGTCTGACGGGGGCGCGTTTGGATGGGACCAATCTAGACGATCGCGAGTAAACGGGATTCATTTTTCGCCAAAGATGTCGTTCAGTTTTCTCTTGACGTTTCGTTCTATGACGTTTTTCAGTTTGCGTTTCACGACTCGTTTAGGACCACTCTTGGCTCCTTGACCCGCTTTACGAATGCGGTCCGCGACGCCGCGCCCACTCTTAAATCCTCTCACGGCTCCACCCAGAGACTCTCTCACGATGTCGGCCAAAAATCCGTTCCCCTCTTGAGGTGGAGGATCCGGTGTGAAACGCGTCAGGGCACCGCCTCTCATGTTCGCTTGATATGTAAGGTCACGATCGTGTTGCCTTCGCCAAACTCCACCAGTTTACCTGTAGTCTCGCTCACTTGCGTTTCAATAATGTCCACGATCTGGTTGCGGAGTGGAATATATTGTATGTGGAGAGGTTCAAAGTACTTGATACCTTTTCCTTCACGTTGAAAGTGAATTTCCCGCAACAGATCCGTGACTTGATTTCCCACCACGGAACTACCACCCACATCTGAGTAAACGAAAAGCGTACGCGATGCGTCTCCAATCACTTTTTGGAAGGCTCTGTTGAGTTTCACAAAGCGCCAGTTACAATAGCAACTCAAGAAAAGCTGTCCATTCTCAACAACCCAGAAATTTTTCTTGCCCTCTCCAAAATCATCCACGTCTATGGGATCGGGTATCGTAGCGTGGTGGCATTCCGGCTTCAGGTTCGGCCCGAGAAACACGTTTTCTTTCTCGTCCTTTTTTACCCATCCCATGTCAAAGGCCAAATCCTCGTTGAAAGACATGTAGTATGGGACGCCTTCAGTTTTCACTTCCGAGACGTCCAAGTTCGAGTTGTCGAGGACTAGTTCTTCACCTTCCCACTTGAACGTATATTCCCACTGCTTTCCATTATCGGGCGACTTGGTCAAGTCTCCCACGATACGCTTGTATTCTTTGACTTGATCGAACTTGAAGACCAGGGCTTTCATGAAACTGAGGCCATCCACGATGTTGTCGTCATATAGAATGTCCTGGAACGTCAGATCGGTGGTCACCGACTTGCTTTGCACGCGACCCTCATTGTCTTTGCGCTTGAGCATCCACTGGGCACTCAAGAGAGGAAACTTGAACGACTTAAAGCGAGTTAAGTCGATGCTGGCATCTGGCACGGAAATGCTACTCAATCCCACTTTCCAACCGGTTCCTTCCAATCGTAGCGGGTGAGGTAATCGCACCTTGAAAGAGTTTGCTCTATTCTCTGGAAACTCGGTTCCGCTGCTGTGACTGGGTAACGTGACGTAAAATCCTTCCTCGTGGCTCATGATTTTTTTAGAGCCGTCTTCTCGATCCAGCTGTCGTACTTGTCTGGCCAGCCTTTCCAGTGCACCAAGACTTTATTTCCTTTTCGTTTGACGATCTTGTCCACCCTGAAGACATCGTCGTCGGACACTGCGACTTTTTGTAGATCTTCCTTGTAAAACGTACCGCGAAGGGGGGTGTCGTCCAACTCTTGGATCTTGTAAGTCGTGACGGGTGGTCCCGGACGCACCTCTCGTATCACAAACACTTCTTCGGTCCAGCCGGGTAAATACCCTTTCTCGAACGTGCGAAATTTCTTGTTCAATCTCACGCGTTCTCCTACTTTGAGCGTGGGTTTTCTTTCTCTTTTACCCGACGACAATCTCTTCGCGTACAGACGTTCCCACACTTTTCTTTCGTTACTTGCATTCACTTTCTCGGGGCTGGTGCCGATGCTACGATGGTGGGATCCGTTGTAACCTTTCACCAACGCCTGGAGTACGGGTAGGTAACTCAGCGTGTTCTTGGCGGTAAAGTAACGGTACATGCGTTCCTTGAGAGTGCGGTTGAAGCGTTCCACGATGCTGGCTTTGGTATCTCCGGCCGTGGAAAAGTGGTGGATGCCTTCCCGTTTCATCAACGCGGCAAACGTCTTGTTGTAAAATTCTTTCCCGTCGTCGGTCTGTAGGTTCTGAGGTTTGCGTCCATCGGCTCGTTTCAAAATCTTGGCAAAGGCGTCCGACACGGTTTTTCCCGTCTTGTCTTTTAGGGGTTCCACCCAGGCATATTTAGACAAGACGTCGATCACGTTGAGTAGATATCTGTGACCCTTGTTGTATTTGGACAACGGTTGCGTTTCCACTAAATCGGCTACCCACTGTTGGTCGACATTAAACACCAGGACCGGTAACGTGGCGAAACGACGTCTGCGCGGTTTGTGAAGGGTATAACCCAAGTCGCGCTCCAATACCTTTTTGGCCGTGTCCTCGGATATCTTGTGCGATTTGGCGAATCTTGCTATCCCGCCCAAGCTACCCGGTTGACTGGGATCGTGGTAGTCCGAAAGTATCTTTTCATCCTTTTTCTTTATAGTCACTTTGTTCTTCAGCTTCTTTGGCATGTCGACGATACTCTGACCACCTTCAAATAAGTGCCGTGTAATTTATGAGCTGCCTCTTCAATCGTGGCTGGATGAAGTTTGTAAATAGAGGCAAACAGCTCGTCTGGATCCTTGAATTGTCTCAACCATAATATAAACGGTATCAATCTGAAATAGTTTTGTTCTATGTGAGCGGCTTCGAACACTCTCAAGGGGGAGTCACTCGTATCTTTCGGTATATCTATACCCCTCCCAAATTCGGCATACGCTTTCTCGCACAATCTTTTCAACCACTCCCACTTTCCATACAGATCCATGTCTGCAACACAAATGAACTTTTATTCACGCACATCTCATTTTTATAACATCAATCTAGATAACCTGTGGCGTTAAAAACAGTATCGAAACGAAATTTGCAACTGTCACACGTGGGCTTCCATGCTCTGGCTAGTTTGTAGTCCTCTCCCATGTACGCTTCGTCTTTGTCCAATCTGCAATCGGTACACAGCACCATATCCAATAACCTGTCTGATATTTCCTGCCACCAGATACTCTCGTTTCTTTGTGTCCTTACTTCCTCCTCCAGCGCATCGCACAGTCCTTCGTAAGTATTTTCATCGAAAGAAACCTGCTGTTTTGTCATGTGAGACAGACTTGCACTCATTTCCAAACTCTTTCTCAAAGGACCAATCAAATCGGCAAGACCGCTTTCTTCGTCAAAATAACAAATGTTACCGTTAATAAATAACGATACTCCTGCGTGGAATAGTGGTGCTTTTATAGCCATAAAGTAAAATGTCTCTAACTCTCTGGAGTAGACAAACTCATTCCAATGTCTGCACCATAGGTATCCGTGAGCTATTTCCTCCAACACTGAAATGACTTTTCCTTCCCAGTGCGGATTCACGTTAAGCCATTCGCTTTTCTTCATTTCACTCCAGCCACATCCTTGTTGTTGTCGTGTATGTTTCACATCAACGTTGTCGAACACGTAAATGATCGGATCGTCTGACAGCTCGAATTGGTTTATGCACAGCGTGTCTAGTTTGATGTCACTCTTTATCATCTCGCTGATCGGCTCAGAATTTGTGTAAATGGTACGTTGCTCCATGTCTCGCCAGTTCTGTCTTGTACCCACCCTATTGTCCCTTGTACAGCGCTTTTTCGAAATCACAGAACCAATGCTCTTGACACTTGACCATACTCGCCAACTGAGAAAGAACGAATGAACGAGTTCTCTTTTATACTTTATGCCCGCTGACCAGTTCAAACCGCTTTTCGACCCACGTGACTTGCTAGGCTCTGGTTCATTGGTCAACAACGTCACGTGACTAGCTACGTTCTCGTTGATTGGTCAACAATGTCACGTGCTGTCAGCCGCGGTATAAAAGAGCGATGCCGGCTCAGTTCGGCCTCAGTTGGATTGGGTGAGCGTCAGATATGAGCATCGAGTGGCAAGCCGGGGATGTGTCCCCCTTACGGAACCCCCTCACCAAGCAAGAGATGGAGAAGAAAACGAAACCCAAAAGGAAAAGTGCTCCCAAGAAAAGTACTCCCCCCAAGAAACTGAAGATCCCTAAAGTTGAAGTGACAGAGGAAGTGTTGGAAGAGGGGGAAATTTTTGACCCTGACGATTTCTTGACGCAAACGTTTAACACGAAAGAGCCTCATTGTCACATTCACAAAGAAGAAGCGCTGGTCAAGAGAACAAGCGACGGAGGATGGCAGTATTACTTTTGCCCCCACGTCACCGACGGTACCATTTGTTTCGTCTGCTGTGGCGTCGACAACGTGCAAAAGTACTTGGTCGAGATCATCAAACAACTTCCGGCCTACTATTATTGGAACATGGAGAAAATGTCATGCTACTGCAACGAAAGCCTCATTCTCAGCATGTCAAAATCAGAGAAGAACCCAGACAGGCTCTACTTGAAGTGTAGAAAGGGCAAGTGTCGATTTTTCCAATGGGCAGACAGAGTCCCCTTTGGCAAGATCAAAGCCTGGTTGGAAGGAAAAGTGTACGTCGGGAACGAAGATCCGATGTACTCGAGGAAGACAGGTCTCGACACGCGAGACGAACAGGGCTATCCCAAACAAGGATGCGACATGGTGGATCGACCTACCCCACCCTTGGCGTACGACGAAGACTTGGGAAAACGGTGTCAAGAGGACAAGTTCTGGCTAGACGAAGAGGGAAAAATCGTCATGCCCCAGGAGTTGAGAGGGATGAAGTACGAAGTAGACAAAGACAAAGCACTGAGAAATCAGCTGTATCTAAGGCGCATATCCCAGAAACAATATCCTCATTATTCGTCGGTTGACCCCTTGGCTTAAGAGACCACAGGCTTACCATCCTATGTTTGTGAAGTCACAGCATGCCCATATGAAAATTCAAATTTCTTCACTAATTGCTATTGTAAATATTGAAGCTTTCTAAAATCGGCTTTTACGACTTGTATTTGTAATAAAATGAAGTAGAAATATTTTCGCATTGTTTAAGTTTGTTTTCATACCGTTTTCTTGGCGTTTTGTAGCGCGCGAGAGCAGTTTTAGGAGTTTAAAATTTCGACTCGTGTATAGAATTTTACACAAGGCGTGCAACTTGGACATTGAAGAATCCGGTACCGCCTCTGGAATGTGGCCAAAAATCACATTTCCTCGATTCTCGCTTTCATCGGAGATCCCGGTCCTCGAAAGAACAGTCTTTGAACTATAGTCTGGCCTAATTTGAGTTTTGAATAAAACTAACGTGATTACTCTTTGCCGAAACTGAGCGAGAGCACGGGATTCTATTCGAGACGAACAACAACAACAATTCTCTATTCCCTTGAGTACATATTTTGTCCGGCAATATTGTGGGGAGTCAAACATCTTCGGTTCAGAGGCTAGTTTTCATTTTTTGCTAAACTGTCCTTTCATTTCTGGGCCGCAAAAACAAACAATCAAACAAACGCATTTAAACAACAACAACAACAACAAATACCGCACGCTAAATTATATTTTTAGCGACTGGTGAAAAAATCACAACAAATTAAAGGCGATGACACATGTGTTTAGACTCTAAAAACGTGAAAGTTTCGGCTCAATAACTTGCTTTGAGTTTCACTGAAATAATATCTTTCATGTTTGGTCATCTTTAGATTTAAGCGCCGCGAAAAAAATAATTTTTTCCTCGAGAAAAAACATTCGAACAACGGTCGAATGAGCCGCACGCTACAATTATAATTTTAGCGACCGGTGAAAAATGATAACAAATTAAAGGCGATGACACATGTGTTTAGCCTCTAAAAACGGGAAAGTTTCGTCTCAATAACTTGCTTTGAGTTTCACTGGAATAATATCTTTCGTGTTTGGTCGTCTATTAGATTTAAGCGCCGCGAAAATTATTTTTCTTCGAGAAAAACATTCGAACAATGGCCAAATGAGCCGCATGCTACAATTATATTTTTTACCGACCGGTAAAAAAATTACAACAAATTCGATGACACATTTGTTTAGAGTTTTTTAAAAACGTTCAAGTTTCAGTTCTAGTGGCTAGTTTTTAATTTTTCAGAATCATAGTTGGATATTTTTAGGACCGCAGAAACAAAGAAACGTCGTTTGAAGCGGTTGTTTATAAAACCACCACAACAACCACCACCTAGCAATTTCGTTAAAGAGAATAATTCAGTCCATAAAGACGACTAGTTCACTTGTTTCTTGACCCCAAAAAATACCGGACTTCAAACCCTGAACGAAATTATCGGCTCTAAAACCTTATTCTTCGCTACTATCCTCGGTCAATGATAGCCGCACGAAGAACAACAACAAAGCTCAAAACCTCTTGCAAACAAATTTAATTTAATTATTTTCGCAGTAAATACAAGTTATCAAACGCTCTTTGTCTTGTACAGTAGAGTATGGAGACATTAGCTCACCTTAAATCTTATATCCTTCTTGAAAAGAGCTGAAATATTCGACAAGAAAACTTCGTCCGTTTCACTGTACTTTTCCGAGAATCAACACACGCGGGTTCCTAGAATTCCGAGAAAAACGCGCGGGCCTCGGGATTTTACCCTTGTGGGAAAAATCCCGGGATTTTACCCTTGTGGGAAAAATCCCGGGATTTTACCCTTGGGGGAAAAATCCCGGGATTTTACCCTTGGGGGAAAATTCCCGTCACCTTGTCATTGGTTCATTCTGTATCAGGTCACCTCGAAAAAGAATTGACCGGAATGGAAATACTAGAGCCCAGTTCTTCTGGGATGGGAAAGCTCTTGTATAAAAGGAGCTACCTTGCTCATTTATTCACTCGCAAACATAGTTTGGTCTTGAGCGCTCTGAGAAGAAGATGGAAACCAATGAGAGGCAAACAGAAAGTGACGAAGAGGTGCTGAGAGAAGTCGTAGCCCTCGAGGATAAGATAGAAGGAGATGAGACAACTATGGTTGAAGGAGAAATTATGGAACCTGAGATGGCTCGTGCAAGTCCGATGAGAGCTAGAATGCAGGTTAGCACGTGGTCGAATTTACCTTCGCTCGCGAAGAAAGTTCTTACATTGTGTTTTGTTTTTGTCTAGTATTTGGTTTAAAGGTTGAGAATGAAAGGTCGCGGGGCGGCCGCTACAAGCGCTACAAATAATGAAAAAATAAGAGAATTAACGATGTAATTATCATGGCAATTATCAACAATGTTTGAAACTGCAAAAGTCGTTAACAGTATTAGACTAAATGCCTTTTACAGACATGCACAGAATCTTTACTCTACATCAATTTTATCTTCATTCGCCATCTTTGATTTTGATATCTTCAATGTATGACGGGTGAATGAAATTTGGAAAGGATCAGTTGAAGACAAAAAATGTTAAGTAAATTTGAAGTAATTGTCTGTGCAAGTAGTCGATTACTGATCGACAAGGTCGTAGTCATTTCATGGTTTAGGAGCCGACTACGTTCCTCCCTCCCTGCTTGCACATGCGTTAATGACGTTGCTTGATGGGTTAGAAGCTTTATTTCCTCACGCAAATACTAATGACTCTCTACAGTGGTACCGTCCACATACGTTGTATAAGACATAGAGCTAACTCCTCGATTATTTATTTAACTTTATTGTTTGTTTTATTTACATTTTAGATGTTCAACTTTGAATTAACCCCTCACGTGGATCGACGAGTACGTCGGTTTGGTCTGCATATGCGCAATTATACTGCGCGTTTGATCCAGAGAGGGGAGGAGGAGCTGACTTGTCCATACCCTTGGGACAGAGACCTGTCTTGGCGCAAGAAATGGCAGCGGCCCTTCAACGAGCCATAGAACGATATGTTCTGACGGATGATGAAGTGGATGATAGAGATCACCTACTCGTCAACGTCAATAGTGATCGGTTAAGAAACGCTTATCACTCTGTGCGTCTTAGAGTGAGAGATTGGAGGCACAACACGGAACCTGCGCAACAAGTGTTACAACAATTATCCAACATGCTCAACTCCAATGAGAATTTTACCATGGATGACACCTTTAATATGAACATTTCTCATGTCAGAGACCCTGGAATAGGTCGTGGACGAACCCCCAAATTGGGATTGGATCCCATCCGTACCATCTTGAACGACAAACGAAGCGTCGTGCAGATCAAGAACAACGACAACATGTGCTGCGCCAGAGCCTTGGTCGTCGCGAAGGCCTATCGTGATTTTGGTGCGCGCCATCCCCATTACAGAGGGGTTGTGCGTGGAGAACAGGAACAAAAGGAAGCGGCGCAGGTCCTGCATAGAAACGCTGGTGTGATGGAAGGACCCTGTGGCCTAGAGGAGATTGCTGCGTTTCAAACTTATTTGAGGGACTATCAGATTGTGGTTGTGTCCGTGGAGCATGGCTACCAAATAATCTACAAAGGTCCTGAACAACCGGAAACCAAACGGTTGGTGTTGATCAAACATGGTCAACACTATCACGCCTGTCATTCCCTCAAGGGGTTCTTTGAGAAATCTTATTATTGCCTCCGATGTGAAACGGGTAGTAACAACCGCAGTAAACATAGTTGTCCTGGGACCCAATGCTTTGCTTGCCATCAGACCGATTGCGTCGACTATCGACACGGCGGTACTGCCGAACTACCCTGCGTCGATTGCCGTCGAAGTTTCTTCGGAGAGAGATGTCATCAGTTGCACAAGACGCGTCAGAGTGGTCCTGGACAAAAACAGGCTGAATTCGGTAAACGGAACAGTGTCTGTCACACTCATAAGAAATGCCTGGATTGCCGTAAAGTATACAGCGGGTACGAAATCAAGCACGGGCATCAATGCGGTCACGGGGAATGCCCTTCGTGCAAGAAATACCAAGACCTGCAAACCCATCAATGTTATATTCAAAACCCAGACAAAGTGGCCGAAGAACGAAGAAATCGGAAGAGACGAAGGGATGGATCGGTCGCGCCCCCTCCAGAACGCGACCCGCCCCTGTTCGTGAGCTGGGATGCTGAAGCCCGCCAAGACGATGGAGAGCATGTGCCAAATCTTATTTGTGCCATGGCCAATGACCGCGAATATTCCTTTGAGGGGGAGGAGTGTGTCGTGCATTTCCTGGATTGGCTTCGATTCTTGGCTCGAGAAAATGACGTCATTGCCGTCGCTCATAATTTTCAGGGGTATGACTCGTACTTCATCTTGAACGAATTGTACCGTCAAGCCGTGTGTCCCGAGCAAGTCGTCAATGGAGCTAAAATCCTGTCCATGAGCATCCCGGGCATTACGTTCAAGGATTCCATGTGTTTCATGCAAATGCCTCTGTCTTCCTTTCCTAAAGCGTTTGGTCTGACGGAGCAAAAGAAGGGTTTCTTCCCTCATTTTTTTAACACCCGGGAAAACCAGACGTACGTGGGACGTCTACCCGCTCGTGACTATTACGATCCGGAGGGGATGTCGAAACAGAGGAGAGACGAATTTGAGATCTGGTACGCCGAACAACTGAGCGAAGACAACCCGTTTGATTTTCAGCAAGAGCTCCTGGCCTATTGTCGGTCCGATGTCAAATTGTTGCATGAGGGGTGCCGCGTCTTCCGGGAAGAATTCGAAGAGGTGGCAGGCTTCGACCCGATGGAAAAATGTTTGACCATTGCGTCGGCGTGTTCGCGGTATTACAATACCCAGTGTCTTAAAGAGCATACCTTGGCGTCGGAACCTCTCCGGGGGTGGCATGGAAAAGGAAAACCCCATTCCCAAGTCTCCCTCGAATGGCTGCATTACCTGGACAGTCGTTCGCCCACGCGCATACAACACGCCAGAAACGGGGGAGAATGCCAGATCTTTCTGAGAGGACATCGGGTCCACGTGGACGGGAAAGACGAGGATGACGTCATATACGAGTTCTATGGTTGCTTTTACCATGGCTGCCCTGATTGTTTTCCCAACAGGGATCAAAAGTATAGTTTACTGAACCGACGCAGCATGCGAGAAGTATACGAAGAAACGCGATGTCGCGCCGCGACCATCCGAGCCGCCGGATACACCCTTGTTGAAATGTGGGAGTGTACGTGGCAAAAGATGAAAAGGGACGATGAACGCGTCAAAGCGTTTGTCGACACCTTGGAGCTGCTCCCCCGCTTGGAACCTAGAGACGCTTTCTTTGGAGGGCGCACCAACGCCATTCAATTGTATCACCAGACCCGTGAGGATGAAGAGATTCATTACGTGGATTTTACGTCCTTGTACCCTTGGGTCAACAAGAATTGCACGTATCCCGAAGGACATCCTAAAGTCATTTTGGAACCGGGACACACGGACCTCAGTCAGTACTTTGGTTTGGTGAAATGCAGCGTTCACCCCCCATTTGGGTTATTCAGCCCTGTATTGCCTTATCGTCATGGAGGCAAACTGACCTTTCCCCTCTGCCGCACCTGTGTGGAAACGGAGCAGCCTAAACCCTTGACCGAACGGTCCATGACCTGCTCTCACACCCGAGAACAACGCCTATTGACTGGGACTTGGTGTACCCCCGAATTGGAAGAAGCCGTCCGTCAGGGGTATACGATTGAACACGTCCATGAGGTGTGGCATTTTGAGCGTCGATCCAATGAGTTGTTTAAGTCGTACGTGGACACGTTTCTGAAGTTGAAACAGGAAGCCAGTGGTTGGCCTGACTGGGTAGGCGACGACGAGGAGAAACGGCAGCAGTACCTCGATGATTACGAGAGGCAAGAAGGCATACGACTCGACCCTGACAAAATTGAAAAGAATCCTGGCAAACGGTCCCTGGCCAAGATGATGCTGAATAGTTTCTGGGGCAAGTATGGTCAGCAGGGAAACAAGCCTCAGGTGGAAGCCTTTACCTCTCCCGCGGACTTTTACAATCTGTTGCGCGACGAAAGCGTCACCATCAGCGACATACGCGTCGTGAATCCCGACATGTTGGAAGTGGTCCATAAGCATCGAGACGAGTGTGAGCAGGTCCAACCCAACGTCAACATCTTCGTGGCTTGCTTTACCACGTGTTACGCCCGCTTGAAACTCTACCAAGAAGGCCTGGCTCGTCTTCGTCCGCATCAAATTTTATATTTTGATACGGATTCTTTGATTTACAGGCGAGGCCCCGCGGACCCTACCCTTCCTCTCGGAGACTTTTTGGGGGATTTTACCAATGAGCTCGACCCCCAAGATTACATCACGGAATTCGCAGCCGCGGGGCCAAAGAATTATGGATATAAGACGAGGCAGGGAAAAGTCTGTTGCAAGGTGAGAGGGTTCTCCCTCAATGTCCGCGGATCGACGCAGTTAAATTTTGAGACGTTGAAAGACAATGTTCTGTCTGAAGTCCGAGACCCTCTCGACCGCGTCGCACGTCACGTCCCCGTCTTCAATCCTCACAAGATTACCCGGGACCCCAAAACCAAGACCCTTCACACCGTCACCGAGATCAAGCGGTATCAAGTGGTATTTGACAAGCGCGTCGTCGACCCTGTCACGATGGCCTCGTACCCGTATGGTTATCGGGCTAGCGCGTCATTATAAAGTCTCGCACTCTTTTTTAAAACTTTTTAATTGATCCCAAGTCATCAGAGAGAGAATCCTCATGGCTCCACAAAAACGGTCTCGCCGCAGAAGACAGCGTAGAAAGAACCGGTCACGGGTAGAAAAAATGTACGTGGGTGGAAACTTGTTATCTAGTTTGGCGTCGGCTGCCAAGCTGGGATACACGCTGGGAAAAGACAAACGATATAAAAGGATGGGAGCCCTAGGTGTGACGGGTAGTTACAACAGACGCGCGTATGAAACCCCCGAGGGATGGTTAAGGAGGAGAGGGCTCCGCAAGTTATAAGAAAAGAGAGAGAGAGAGTATGTTTCATTGCAACGACTGCCTGTTGGACACCTTCCTCAAACTGTGCCTACAACATTATGAACAAATGCCTTTGGACGATATGGACCGCCAAGCCATGCATACCGTGATCCAGTTCTTACGTCAACGCCAGTGGGACGCCATGTTGACTTTTACACATGATTATAACGAGACTCACTTTTCGGATTTGATTGTAACACTAGGCAATAGAGCCATTGCTCGCTCTCAACTTCGCTCGATCCGGGACACGTAACCCGTTTTGTACATAGGCATTGGGACGAATTAAAATCATTTCATTTTTTTTTTGTCACGATGAGTCTTTACGAGCATTGGGAGTGGGTGAGTCGATTGTGTGAAAAATCGTAGTCCAGTGGATAGCGTTCCCGCTCGGCATGCCGGCGACCCGGGTTCGAATCCTCTTGGTGCCAACTTTTTTAACTAAAAAAAAATGACCAACATTCCCACATCTACATCTACAGACATAATACGCAGAAAAAGTCAACGGAACACACCAACGCTAAAAATAAGAAACGATTTTCGTGGTTCGTAGGGTCGCGCCGTGTCACGTGATCTGATGGGTCAGTCACTCATTCCCAGTACACCCGAGAAAGGGGGATACTCCCCATCCCCCTCTCTCAGGCGATTTTTTAAAAAATAGCTTCACAATTGTGCGTTTTTGTCTCAGTATCGCCGACCAAAATTCTTTGAAAAAGCATGGCAATTTGTGAACAATATATAATGGATCTTGCTAACTCACTATGAAGTGTGAGTGTATCGCGAATATCGAGTATCGAGTATCGAGTGTCGAGTATCGAATATCGAATATCGAGTATCGAATATCGAATTTCGGGGTATCGTGTATCGAGTATCGAATATCGGGGGCTTTGATAACGTAGGTCCCAATGGGACCACGTGATCGATATCCGGGCTCACCATGTTGAATTAATTATTGTAAAACGTATAGATGCCTTAATTATACCGTGTTTGGACAGTGGGTCCTACGTGGTCCAGCGGTTAGCGCGATCGCGCGTCATGCCGGCGGCCCGCGGTCGACTCCCTCACACCGCTTCTTTTTTTCCAAAAAAAAAATAAATGCAAATTAGTATCGAATATCGAGTATCGGATCGAGTATCGAGTATCGATATGCAAATTAAAACCACTGTAAGTACGCATCTCATTATGCAAATTTTCTTTGTACCACGTGTTCGATATCCGCCTTTCTGATTGGAGGCTGCCCCAAATCCTCGATTCTGATTGGTTCCTTCCCCAAAAGCACCCCCTTACTACTCACGACAAAAACAAAAATTGCTGGCAAAAAAAGGGTCAACAAATGTTCCTGGCTGGGAAAAAGTCAGAACATTTTGGATGCTGGCTGGCGAAAACGGCTATTAAAATAATTGCTAGCTGGCTCTGAAGAGCGGATATTTTTTTCCCACGGTAGTTAAAAATTAACTGAAAATGCCTTTGCGCATGCCTATTTATCATCTAGGTCACTAATGAATGGATTTTGATAATAACCTTCGTTGGGTACTTCTGATTAAACCGCTCTTCTACATCTCTGAAAAACGACTTGCCATTTTTCAAGAAAGGGAGTAAAAATGCATCGAATGATAAAATTGGTTGTTAATCTCTAGGCAAACCGCTATTAAAAGATCAATCAAACCTTTTGTTTGTAGTTTGATGACCGTTTATGAAACGGTATAACTTACTCCTTATTTTGACGAAAACGACACGAATAGGTGTAATAGGCGTCGCGAAACTACAACTGCAAAAATTATTAAAAAGTGTGTTTTTAATGTTTGCGTGTTAAAGTTCTTAGCTGTTCCGTTGGGAAGCGATATCATAATGAAGAGTTTATTCGAACAGGAACAGAAATCGATAATTGTGAAATTCCACGTTTGGGAGTTAATAATAAAGGGAATAAATCAAAGTATTTAAACTTTCTTTTTACTCCAACGTGGAGCAAAAGGGGGCGTTTGGCAAGTTCCTTGGAATTGTGTAGCTTAATACAGGACAGCCGATCTTTCGCACTTCAGGACGTCATGATGAACAAATGAACAAAGGATCCACATTGGCAAAGCATAAGCAATTGTTAACAGTAGTACTGTAAAGTATTATTTTACTGCGTAGTATTATTTTAATAGACTGTGTCAGCCCCGTTATTTCCAGTAGTATAGCAGCTCTCGTAAGCGTGTTATTCTACTATACACTGGTCCTCTAGTGTAGCAGTTGCTATTGTTTTTGGGGTTATAGGGGCATTGTTCCTGTTGTTTGTTCTATTGTTCTCTCAAAGGGTAGCAAGCCATTCATGTGAGATCTTGCGAGAGCTGTTACCCGACCGTTATTTCGAACCCCCACTATCTTGAATGACTTTTCTTCTTCGTTGGCTCGAGATAGCAGGGTCCTCCTGTAAATAGCGCTGCGCACTATTACTAACAATAAATTTTCGCGCATGAGAACCCCCCGCATGACGCAGGCAATAAATGTGGTTTGGTCTAAGGTTTTGTATGAATTAGACCGATCGGACGAGCGTTTCTTTGTGCGATTTTTTCCTGGTATGTCATCTCAGGTTAGCTCTGTTGTGTTGCACAATGAGCAATTTAAGACAGTGTGAACATTCTGACTTTTTCGTAATTTTTTTTTTCTTCTCAGTTCAGTTCGGGCCTTTACAATATACACTGCATATACAATAACTGCGTGCATGAGGGAAAACATCACATTTAATGTACCTCTCTGTTTGACAAACCTTTTACAGTCAACTCTCGTTATAGCGGACACGCTCGGGACGTCGTTTAGTGTCCGTTATAGCGAGAGTCCGTAATAGCGGGAGTCATTTCCAGTCAAACTTCTTTCGGCGGGGATCTGGATTTTGTCCGTAATAGCGAGTGTCCGCAATAGCGGGGTGTCCGCAAGGCGAGAGTTGTCTGTATATAAACCAACGTTTTAGCTCTTCTTAGTCACACAGCTAAGAGCAGTTTCGTTGTCTGAGTCACAGGGAGGTTCAAAGTTCTGTGACGTCATTAGTGCGCAGCGCTATTCGTAGTTAGTGAGGTTTGATCAATTCATCGTGCAAAGTCTTAACTTTGTTTTAAATTCTCTTTGCTGATACCAGTCTAAGTTTAATTTTCTTATATTTCCCAAAATCAATCCAGAAAGAGGACACATGAGACATTTAACTGAAAGTGTGATGGCATTTGCCTCCTTTCGAGTTAATAGCGCTTCGAATCTTGTGAAGAGTTATAGTTTTGTATTTTTGTACAATAGATAATTGAGCACCCTGTATAGAAAAGACCACATCAGTATGTGACACTTCCCCATGACTCGAGAAAGTATGTATGTTCTTTCCGTATACAGACAACTCTCGCCTTGCGGACACCCCGCTATTGCGGACACTCGCTATTACGGACAAAATCCAGATCCCCGCCGAAAGAAGTTTGACTGGAAATGACTCCCGCTATTACGGACTCTCGCTACAGTCAACTCTCGTTATAGCGGACACGCTCGGGACGTCGTTTAGTGTCCGTTATAGCGAGAGTCCGTAATAGCGGGAGTCATTTCCAGTCAAACTTCTTTCGGCGGGGATCTGGATTTTGTCCGTAATAGCGAGTGTCCGCAATAGCGGGGTGTCCGCAAGGCGAGAGTTGTCTGTATAACGGACACTAAACGACGTCCCGAGCGTGTCCGCTATAACGAGAGTTGACTGTATAGTGCTTGAGACATCAAAGTCTGAAATTAACTCCTTGGGCATAGATTCGGGAGAGTTAAGTTGACTTCTGAAATTGTTCGATAACCATACTGCCATCCAAGTAAAAAAAAACGAGTTTACACGAGCAATTTTTATGTGGCAATTTTTTATGTAATAACTTTTATTTGCTCGTATAGATGAGAAAAATTGGTCAAGTTTTATGTGACCAATATATTTGTTGACAAGCTGGCGTTTTAGCTTTTATATGTGACAAATAAATGTTGTCACATACGAAAAATTGCTCGTGTAGACGACTCGACACATAAAAGTGTGGCAAATATTACGTTAGCATATGGTTGGGTCACACAGCAGTCAAACGTCGCGGGCGTGCGCAGTTTCCCCCAAACTGCTCCAACCTGCTCCATACAAATGTGTTAAATTTCCGAAATTTTTCGCTTTAAAGCCAAACGTTGACGCCGTCACTGGAAAGTTAAGGTGTATACGCCGCTTATACATTGGAAATTTGATAATCGCTATCCACTGAGTTTCCCAGCTTGAAATTTTCATTCTCTGTGCCATTTCTATAACGTTTTCCCGCACAAGTCTTACACACTTTCGAGTCAAATTCTTTAATAGTTCGATGCGCCGAAAACCGGAAGTGACGTCAATTTTTGCGTTTGACCGTTGCATGGGTCCCCAATCTCCGATCCCAAACTCCCACTGGGCACTGCGCACGTGTATCTCTGTGCGTATCTCTGCTGTTCAAGGTCATTTAAGGCGCGCTAAACTTTGAACTGCCGACAAAAAATTGTTGTGTCCTCTACACGATTAAATATATTTGTCACATAAAAATAGCCCGTGTAAACCCGGCTTAATGGCGAGTTTACACGGACAATTTTTATGTGGCAATTTTTATGTTACAACTTTAATTTGCTCGTGTAGATGAGAAAAAATTGTCAATTTTTATGTGACAAATATCTTTAAAAAACTCTTTAAATAAGTGTAATTATGACTTAACCTGTTTTCGGATGCGCCAAATCGTATATAAATAAAAATCGCCACAGCAATACTGGCGACGCTAATTATTCAAATGTCTCATATTTCAGCCAAAACTTGGTCAAAGCAAACTGAATAACCCAAGCCAGTTCTTGGATATGATTTAGTACATTATCTAAATGCTTCATAGCCTGAGTTTTAGCAAACACCAAGGTGTAGCACATGCTTTAAACTTTAATCGTGGCTAACAGGTTTGATATAAACTTTAGTCAGTGGGAAAATGAGCAGTTCTAAAATTTTATTCTATGCCTTCCAGATTATCGCCAGATGAAATTTTTTTCACCAAACTAGAAGTAGAAGTCTCAGCTCCATGAATTAATCTGTGGAAAAAGATTTTTCTTAACCTTCTTGCCTTTGGCATGAGAGCGAAGTTTCGTGTTACATTTTGGCTGTTTTGAAGCCTGCGATAGCGAAAAGCGTTATTTTCGATTTCCTCCAAATCGAAGCGGTCTTTAAAAAAATCTACATCAAGTTTAGTCACTCGATAATACATATCCATGGCAAAAATATGAGCGAAAACAAAATTTTGACTGTGGCCGTGATTTTAATAGGCATTACTTCTTAAGACAAATTATCTGTAAGATGTACAGCAAAAGGGACTTAAAGGGAACCTTCACTCTTACAACAAATTTACGTTGAATTTTTTTTTGAAATAATGCATAAATTCAAATTTTACAGTAAAAGGGAGTGACTATTACATTTTATATTCTATATACACTTAACATTGCAGGCAATAAATTTCAGAGTTCAAGCACCAATGATTATAATTACCTACAGCATGCAATAGTATACCGATTCCAAAACTGATAGACTGCGTAAGCTACTAAATCACATGTTTACCCAACCTGAATTTTTAAACTATAAACCACTGAACCTCGTTACATGCTCCAAGCGATATGGATATAACATACTTGAGTATCGCTTAACTTATGCGCACAGCACCTTATATATTTGTAGTTCTAATGCAGGTGATATATACACCACGATCAACGTGACGAAAGCTATTCACGAACAAAACGGAAACCTACGCCGATCATAAACTTCAAAAGAGAATAAAATGGAAGAGCTCTATTCATTACGGTTTCTGGCTTACAGTTATAGAACCTTGGGCAGCCTATATGAAACGAAAGTTATAAAGTTAGGAATCATGACAGGAGAGAGGCCGATCGCGAAGGTGTAAACTCGATAACAACGGCAACATGGCATGATAGAGGACTTAAACATGGGATCTCCTGAACCGAATAGGGGTATGCGTTATTGAAAAGACATGCAAACTACTCCTCTCGAAATATTGTACAGTTTGGTATAGAGGTAGTAGCCGTGATACGAGTATCAGTTCTAAAGTGACCTGAAAAGTTCCAAACTTGTGTGACGACTCTTCTCTCTGTCGTGGAAGTATTTGTTTAATGCCTTCAGTCACCATTCTGGACTCACGGGCACGATTTCAATCGGTTTAAACATAAACTAGGCATTTATTTTGTGCTGGCAGCCCCTTGCAATTGTTATGAGAAGTTGGCTCTGGTATTTTGTTTTCTTTCAACCTATGTCAGAGTTATGCTGTAAATAAAGAAAAAGAAAATATATTCAGAATGCCGTGGAATATCATTATTGAGCCTTCAGTGTCTTCCCCTTCCCTCCTCCCATCGTTTAAAACTTGCCAAGTAAAGGCACTTACCGAACCCCAGCCTACTGAGAACTTGTCGATGCAAGGAACGTGGGTAAAACATAATAAAAGCATCGATTTTTGTGGATTACATTTTTTTACCGAAAAGTCAGGGTTGGAAACGACCTTTTCTTTGGCCCTTTCATATTTGTAAGATAACCCGTACAATGTGACTTCAACTTCTATTGCACGTTAAGTAACGTTAAAGATTTACACTTTTAAAAATATGATCTGCCCTTGCGTTTCATGGTAGCACTATGATAGTACCTTGCTTTCAGTTGATGTTATACTTTTTGAAATTTAATGGCGTTGCACAGTTACCTTGACAACCATAGAGCTCTGCCCTCATTGATATGTGGTGATTCCAAGCTACTGGTCGAAAACGGATGTAACGTGCTCTGATTGGTGGGTTTAAATCATGATACACAACAGTGTTCTCGTCTGTGTTTCCAGCAAATTCCTAAATTAGTAAGATTACAAATTGTTAGCGATCTGCCACTTGAATACTTTCTGGTTTAACTCTCTATCGTCGTATTCTCGAACAGAATTAAACCCTAGGTCTCTAACTGAAGACCGCAGTGATAATCGAAAACTTCGATAATCAACGGTTCAAAACAGTAAGTTGAAAATTAAGTTCACTGATGATTTTTCTTAAACTCATTAATAATTCGTGAAGTTAAAACAAAGAATATCATAACCGTGAAGGAGGTTTGGATACCCGTTCTTAATAAGCATAGATTTTTACGATTTTAATTCTCCATTTACTCCATAGTTTTTGTTCCGATTGAGAAGATCAATCAAATACTCGAGACAATGTTTCATCGGCTATCCAAACACCTCGAATTTCGTCAAAAATACTCCGCTGCGCGTAGTAATTTCAAAAGTCTCCTCGGTGTTTGGATATCCCGAATGATGAAACACTGTCTCTCGTGTTTGATATATTACATAAAAATGCAGTACTTTCTTTAGTGCAATATTGATGACGTTACGCTGTCATCATGGCACCATTTCCGTTGAAACGGCTAGCGTGACAGTTGAGAGGAAACAGAGAAATATGAAAGTGAAAAAAAACAAATTTAGGTGTTGACTGTTACGATTTAGACATCTCCTTTTATCAACGTCTCGATGAACGAACGCGAAGTCCATTTTACCTTATTTTTAAGTTGTCCTTGTTCCTTGTAGAACCGGAAGTTCACTTCATCGTCACTGTACTGCAGATTGTACTTGGTTACCCACTGCAGCCATTTGCTCTCTTCTCTTCCTTGTGTTGCTACACGTGTCACAGTAAAGTAGTTGCTAACAAGATCAACTTGAAGCCATTGGTTGGCGTCCGATGTTGCAGCTGCCCAAGCGCCTGCTTTCATTAGAGTTTCATGGAAATGTAGTCTGCCCTGGATGGGAGCAGCATAATTGACACCCCATTCTGAAGAGGCAGTAAGTTGTCCGTCACTGATTGAACCGCTTTCCATTCCAAGGGCTTCTTATTCTGGGTTTGCCCCTAGGCATTTATCCTGAGAAATATTGATTGCTCTTACTTTCTGTGTCCATGTCACAGCGAGCAAGAATGGAACTCCCAGATCTCGTGGAATCCAACCAGTAATTACCGTTGAACGCTTGTGCTCCTTCACTGGCCTTAATCTCTGTACACGAATCAGCAGGCAGCTGGGGAATGGACCCAAGAGGCACTGGAAATGAAATAAGCACAAAATTATTAAATGGAAAACAAACTGCTCCTTTTTCACTTTCGTAACCATGACGCATCTATCTCGAAGTCTCGGCCGATGAATTAGGATTTTCCTGATAGTTTACCGATTTCTTTGTTTTTTGTGAAATAAACTGATTTCTTTGAAAAGATTAATCACATCAGTTCCAAGGGCAGAGAGCCGACGTCAACAAGTACGTTCCTTCAAAACGAGGAACTTAGACATTAAACTTTAACTTAATATAATTAGACTCGTTTAAGGAGAATCTATTCATAAATCCTTCTGTTATGAGATACTACAACTCAGACTCCTGCATCGTGGCTCTGCTAAGAAAGTGCACTGAAAAGTAAAAGAGAAAGTTGCTCAACAGGTTCTTAGCCTTTTTCTGATACTTCACCTAAGGTCGTATTTATTTGCAACATACGCGCTCGATTTGCCCGTTGGAATTTTATTATTATTTAATTTAAAACAATAAAAAATTCCAACGGGCAAATGCAAAGGCTAGACGCGTATGTTGCAAATAAATACGCCCTAAATAACTAATTTACCCGTAATTACCTGTTTCAATTATTATATTTTCAAGGCTTATTTAGTCTACCTCTTTTCGACGCCTTTTTCATGTAATATCGTTCGCTGTTCTTGACGAAGTCCTCTGGCCTGGCCTCCTTAGTTCTGTTATTCAACTCGCATATTCTTCCGAACATGATGTAGTTAAAGCTTTGACATCTGACGTCAGAGTTGCATGCCTCTATGCAGTCTAGAGAAAGTGACCGGGCCTGAAACGTCTTAAAGGTGTGATTCTTGAGCATCATTTGATAGATGGAGTAAGTGTCGCTTTCACATTTGTGGGTGGCAATTTTACTAAACATTAAAGACACCATAAACAATTCGACGAAAACAAGGATCTGTTTCCGAGCCATTTGTTCTACATCAGGTTACTGGAACATTTTCCTAAATTAAAAAAAAAAAAATACTTTGGGTTATTATATTTAAGCTTAACATTTCCCAGTAGAAATAGTGAGCTATCGCTATACCTAACATACTCTCTATTCAACTTCTTACAGAATTTGGTCATTTGAAGATGACGTCCTACTTAAATGTACCAATATGCTTTTATTTGCCTATTTCTGATGGTATTATATACGCCCGCGGGTTGTTATGCAGCGCGGGTTGATGTAGGTTGATGCAGCGCTTCCTGTTGTCACTTCTTTCGAAATGGCTGCAAAACAACGAGACCGTCGACATTTGGGAAGATCACACAGACGTTAATATTTTATCAAAGCTTAGAGATGTTGCAGAGCCTCTATTGTATCTACTTATAAGCTTGATTAAAAAAGACTGCCATACTTTTTTTTTTAAAAAAAGTACAGTTTGAATTTTATTCGTTCTTGTGTGTTTGTTGAGCTCGGCAATAGGGTCTATCTTCATTGACTCGCTAAAAATCTATCTTCATAGTCTCGCCAATAGTCTCGCTGTTGGCTTGATTCAAACTCAATGATCATAAGAGTTGCTTTGGTTAATTATAAAAACAACTTAATAGACCTTGGTCATTGTTTGTTTGTTTGGGTGTTTTTTATTTTTTTTTTTTTTTTTTTTTTTTTTGGGGGGGGAGGGGGTGTACAGACGTTGTTGTTTTGGTTGTCTAATTATCTTCAAAGTTAAATTATATTAAGCCTTTACATCGGTCATTGCGAACTTTCCATGCATGAACCGAAAACCCTTGTAAATACCTTAAGAAACCTTTGAAATATCTGATAAAGCCGAATGGGTTTTATTCTTGCAACACACAAGAAATATTAAGCGTAATCTATTTTTTAAGCCAGGCCGTCGAGACCACCTTTCTGTCTAATTTAACGCTTTGAACGATCACGAATCTCATTTTTTCAACGCTAGTTTACTGCTCACGGCGATCACGTCTCTATATCAACACTACCCAGAAAATATTTACTTCGAAGGCCAGTTTGTTGCGTTCAGTTTTCATTAGCGGTTTGCGCAGTTTCTTGAATACGATTAATGATTAATAATTCACCAACTTTAACAAAGGCCATCTTTACATCTTTAATATTTTTCGTCGAAAGTGACTGGATTTATCTTTAAGCACGCACCATACTTAAAGGATCTATGTACACAAAATTACTTTTTTAATTGGAGTAAACCTCAACATTACAGTATTATAAATTGGTAAAACACTTAAAGGAACTGTGTAACGGCTAAGTTAACTTTATTACGTTTTGCCAAACAACCGCTATGAAACTTAATGTTTGCAAAGAGATAACTTCTGTGGATCTTAATCAGTGGCAAAACAACAGCTTCATTGCAACCAAATGTGTCCCCGGGCGTTATTATTTCAACTTACAAGTAAACAAGATTAACTTTGACAACTGTTCAGCCCAACAACATTTCAAAAACCCATATCGCAATCCGTTTCAATCTTCGTCGCTTTTGGCCATCCGTACCTTCTTTTGTATTTGGTGTTTTATCGAAATGTTCCTTCACTGTTTTAAGAGGTTATTTTTATATTTCAACGAAATTGTTGGTCATTTCCCATGCCTAAATTTAGCTAAAATCCGTGACACAGTCCCTTTAAGAAGTAATAATGGCTTTGTCTGAGGAAGATTAAGACAGATAACGATCGAAAAACACTATTTTTTTCAAGATGCATCTTGCGTGCACGTGAATCGTGCCCGAACACGATTTACCAGGTTATAAAACATCTGTCCTTTTTATCGAATAAGATGCCATATGACTTGTTATACATTTGCTATATCCAATCGGTTTTTTTCATTTTTTACAGGTGCTTGTTTTCAATCGAGTAAAGCATTTGTCACATTTTAAAAGTTGGTCCAAATTACATATATACAAGGGACGGATTTTTAATCTAACCGTTAACTACCAAATTCATAAGCAAGAAACACACCCACCCATCAGCAATAAAGAAGGAACTTCTAATAGCACCTACCTCATAAAATCGTACTTCAAGATGAAACTTCGGAAACACCACCGGATAATACCAAATAAACTACTGAAAACAAGTCATGGATCTGTTAAAATGCACGATCTGCTGTACATGCTTACTCTTAGGACACTGATTGTGTTATTGAATCCGTGATGTTAAAAGCCGCATCTCTTCACAATAAATGAGTAATGATGTCAATAAGTAATGATGTGGAGTACGAAAAAAAAGTAATGGATGTCGTGATGAGTGTGGACGATACGTTGTCACGGTTACCATAGTGTGGCACGCGACTATCACTCGTAACCTTCAAACTATAAATCATATCGGTAGTGAAATATCTCTCAGAAACACTATCAGTTTTCTACATATTACTCCTTACGGCTCAGTGTTTTGGAAAAATCATTTTACAATAACAATTATATTTATATTTTATAAACACAAGTATCAAATATTTTTTGTTGTTTAGATTTGCCAACCGCTAAACAAGGGACGCAAGATATGTTTGCTTCAAGAGACAATAGATCTCTTATTACTACATTACTTACAATAGGTGATGACACTTTAAGTGTTGCTATACTTACCTTTCTATGCTGACTCTTCAATTATTAATTACAATTGTACAGCTTTTCACTTTTTTGCGTTTCAGCCTTTGTATATTTTTTCAAAAGAGATTACGGCTTCAAAAAGAAAGCGTTTCAATTCAACGTATGTATTTCCACAAAGGCAGTAAACACAGATAGGAATAACAAAAGTAATAAAAATATTTCTCACTTACAAATGAAGAGAAAAAGGAGCTTTTGTAAATATATCGGAGCCACCCTGTGAAAACAATTTATTTTGCCATTGAAAACATGAAGATAAACTCGGAGCATGCCCAGGTGTTCAACAGATAAAGAAGTATGTGTATTTTACTGCATGAAGACACGACGGGAATTAATTCTAATCGAGAACATAATAGAAATTTAAAAAACACGAACCACAGGAGATCTCAAATAACCGGGAAGTTTTTCAACAAATAATCCACGACGTTGGCTTCTTTATATACTTTATGACGTTAAAATTAACGGTCACGAAACAATATATTACTCTTTTCTATGTTTTATCTTCAAATAGAAAATGGTGTTCCATGTTCTGTAAGTTGTTTGTTTGAAAATCTAATTCGATTCATTACTTTCCTAGCTCCCATCCTGTTTTCTTAATTCATTGCCTATGTCATTAAACAAGGCTCCGCCCCACCCCGCCCCGCCCCCTCCCCCCGGGGGGACTCCTGGGACAAACATCCTGCTAAAATTTGAATGTCGATAATTTTAAACACTTTTTCGCAATTTATGGTATATCATTATATTCAATCAATCACGCACTCTGAACTTGTTCCATGCAGGAAAAAGAATGGAACAATCGAGACTTAAAATGGTTGACACATCAGTGGACATGTTTTAGGGACGTGTGCCAGGGACATGCTGTTGGAACGTGAAGCACTGCCAAGTAGCAGCAACAAAATCACAATATGCACTGCAGCATGTGTTGCTGCAACATCGCTACACGTCCCTGACTTGTCTCAGGCAGCTTGTCTCTATGCGTCTTTAATTAGCGAAGGAAAAACAAAATAATGTTAATGAAATTGGAAGTAATATTACGGCATTGTAAGTAACGTGAAAAAAAACGTAACGTGAAGTACTGACAATTAGTAATGCTTAATGTTGTAAGCAATGTTTGTATCGCAATTAATGTTTTTGAACATGACGTAGTTGTAACTTTGACATCTGACGTCAGAATTACACGCCTCTCTGCAGTCCGTCGAAAACGGCCGAGCGTTGAACGTCTTGAAGGTGTGGCCCTTGAGCATCATTTGATAGATGGAGTAAGTGTCAATTCCGCATTGCTGGCTGGAGATGATGCGGACCAGTACAGACACAATCAATGGGAATCCGTTGCCAAGCCATTTTCACTTTGCATCAGTTTGCTGGCTTCTCTTACAAAATAAACAAGAAATAATTTATTAATAATAGAGTGTTAGCTGGTGTACTACGCGGGGACAAAAACGTTTAGGGCGCGTAAATTAAGCTGGACCAAAAAATAAATTTGGCCAACTCCCAGTTGGCTTGTTAGCTCAATTGGCTAGAGCGCTGCACCGGTATCGCAGAGGTCAGGGTTCGAGTCCCGGCAAGCCTGATTTTTCAGGTTTCTTTTCGCAACTGCTTAAATTTTTTTCATGACTGCGAGGATCTTCTCTTTATTTTTCCTTCATCCGCAGTTCAAATGTATGATCTCATATATTCATAATTTCAAAGCTAGACCAGTAAGCTGTCTTCATTTTTTTTTTCATTAGCGCGTCTAATGCATCGTTATTCTGAGAGTCAAGGGCTTTGCAACATTTAATTACTTTCAGTAGAAGGTGTTTCCAGCTGTGAAGGTAAACCTAGATACTCTATCTGTAGGTGATACTAGTGTTTCTACTGTAAATGAGGCGCGAAATCTTGGTGTTTGGTTTGACTCACAACTGAATTTCAACGTCCACATTAAAAAAAATTGTAGTGTATCCTTTGGTACACTATACAAAATTAGACGCATCAGAAAATACCTAACGTTCAAGAGGGCACAAACATTAGTCCTTGCATTAGTAATTGGACGTCTAGATTACTGTAAAAGTCTGCTGTATGGTTTACCAGCCAGTTACATTAACATGTTGCAACGGGTTCAAAACGCTGCCGCAAGACTAATCTCGAATACCCCGCGTTTTGGTCACATTTCTCCGGTTATGAAAGACCTGCATTGGCTACCTGTTAAATACCGTATAATGTTTAAAATAGTTGTATTCACATTCAAGGCTATACATGGTAGTGCCCCCACATATATTAATCAGTTAATAAGACTCAAGCCAAAGTCAACTTATATGCTTCGTTCAAATACAAAGCACTTTCTGCTCGATTAGCCACGCAAAATGAAGAAGACAACAGGAGACAGGGCGTTCCTGGCCGCTGCACCAACTTTGTGGAACGCCCTCCCAGATGATCTGAGAGCTTTGGACAATTTAAAAAGTTTTAAGTCACAGCTAAAACCTCATTTTTTAAATTAGCATATAATTTGTGTTTGTAGTGTTTTTAACATAGATTTTTTTATAAGATAGACCGGGGCGAAATATGTATTGGGGGTTTTAATCTTTTTTATTTAAGTTTTTAAGCGATTTCAATTACATCGGTTTTTTATAGGTATATATATATATATATATATATATATATATATGAATAATTTTTATAATTACATTATTGTTGTAATACTATGATAACTATTTATGTAAAGCGCATTAGATCATACATGCATGGATTTTGCGCTATAGAAATAATAAAGTTATGTTAACGTTATGTTATGTTATGAGATTGAAAAATAAGAAACAAACCGCTTAATTAGAACGAGGAACCGTTCGCTCGTTAGTACAGTTCGAATTCGCATACTGATTTCAAATTCAAATTTCCTTGTTCGCAGCTGAACTGCTATTTGTTAAACTTTATGTAGTAGATAAAATATGAGCGGGAGATCTGTATGGGCGTTTACAATGGCGAGCCGATAGGCGAGCCATTGTAAACGGCCATACAGATCGGACGCGAATATTTTATTCTACTTGTGAAATGAAAACAATAAATTGAATGCAAAGTTTTGTTATGCGAATCAGTAGAGATCTGTATCAAAAGTTAATGAATACTAATTAGCTGAGCAGGAGTCTGTATCAAAAGTTAATTCTATTGTTTGATTTGTATTGGGGTTTACAGTTGTGTACATGTGATCTGAATACAGTGCTGGGATTGGTTTGCACCCTCATGAATAGTTAATGAATTTTACAAATATTTTTTTTTTCATAACAAAGAAAGCATTACATCATTTTGGTTTTCTTTGCTCTCGAAAGATGGGACATCTGGAAACAACTATTTTTATTCATTTGAATAGCACTTAATCTTGCGGGAAAGTAATTAAATTTAGCGTTTCCAATAAATAGAGCTGCCTCGCAGTTCTCATTCTCGTTCCCAGAGCCTTCCGTTTCTTTTGGTCACGTGGTCGGCGAAACGAAGGGCTCTGGTAACACTGACTACCGGATGTCGTAAAATCCACGACATCCGGTAGCGCATGCCCACTACATAAATGTTCGTCTGCGCCTGCTCAGTAAAAGAAAGGGGAAGGCTGGGGCTGACTGAGACGAGAAGAAAGCGAATTTGAAAGAAGATACGAGTTTGGCGTTCGAAAGAGCTGTACAGCAATCCTTGCTACAATTGTCGGAGGACATCAAGAAACGAGGAATGGAACAGGAAGACGGCAGATAGAAAAGTTAGAATCCAGAGGAATTGGAGTTATAGTGTTTAAACATGGAGTCGAGGATATCATCAGCTGATAACATTCCGACGGTTGATGATACTGTGAAATTTATTTAAGCTTATGGCCGTGCGGAGGTATTGTAGAAAATTCAGAGCTAAAAAAGGGGCTGAGCGATGAGGTATCATTCTATTGAGCAGCGGTAAGAAATATCACATTGAATTTCAAAGTCTTCATGTATTCATGAACTCCATTTAGTGTGTATATCTTGTATAAGCT
Source organism: Oculina patagonica (assembly GCF_052425735.1). Taxonomy (NCBI): domain Eukaryota; kingdom Metazoa; phylum Cnidaria; class Anthozoa; order Scleractinia; family Oculinidae; genus Oculina; species Oculina patagonica. The sequence goes on from NC_135765.1 coordinate 8,213,367, forward strand.
AAGTTGATAGTGCAAATGTTTGCAATATTTTTAATGCAATAAAAAGTACAACCGAGTTACACCTTACAAGAGATGTACTTGTCATTTATGCATAAACAAAGGTGTGCTTCGTGAATACGTTATTCCAACAAACTCCCAGTGTTATTCGGTCTTTTTCCGGTTACATTTTCAAACTTGCCCGCTACATCTTCAATTGTTTCGATGACCGGAAGTATAACGAAAATTGCGTAGAAGCGTTTCATTTTTTTACCTTATTACGCATGCAGTTTTTATCAGCCAATCAAAAAAATCATATTTTTTACCGTTACCAGGGCCACTACGTCATGTCATTTAAAAAAATACGCGTGGCCCTGGGGAAGAGGATGCGCAGTTCTCAATCAAAGATAATCAGCGCTTTTAATTAGAGATAAGACCAGAGCTTGATAGAAGGCCAACCAAGAATAAACCTTGTAGAACCAAAGACTTTGGCCTTACCCTGCTTCTTAAATCTGTTTCGCTACATGATGCTAAAATCAGTCGCACTGACAAAGACTTCCCTTGTTTAAATATACCAAATATACCAAAATTCGGCTGCCTTACTGCAGTATTCAAAGCGAACATGCACATTTTGGGATTGTTAAAGGAATATTTATCTTTCTATTTAATTTCCATTTTTTGGAAAAAGGGGGCTCCCTTTAATTTCCATTTTTTAAGGAAGTCTGAAGGGGGCTCCCTTTAGACTTCCTTGTGCGTACTGGAACGTTCAAATCACCTCCGTGGCAGACCTAGCGGAAAGCAAAACTCACACAAGAAGCAGTGTCGACAGTAAGAGAACTGTACTACCGTTTAAAGACCAAAAATCGGCCGACACTGTCAGAAGACAACTACGAGATTTGAGCAACAAAATTGGAAAAACACTACAGCCTGTGCTTACGAGTAGAAAAATTAAAGATGATGTCAAAACGCGCGAGGAAAACCCTCCATTAATTAACCAGCAAAGCGTTGTGTATTTATTCAAATGTGGCTCGTGCGATGCGAGCTATGTTGGCTACACTTACCGGCACTTATATCAACGTGTTGCTGAACATCAGAGCTCTGCTGGCATCGGGAATCACATCAAGAATGAACACCGATATGGAGCCAAAGAATCTTCAAAGACCATTTCACCATCTTAAAGAAATGCAAGAGCAAACTTGACTGCCTGATATGAAATGTTTTGTATATCAGCAGAAACTCATCAGAGAACTTTAGCCAACAATCAATACACAATCAGACTCAATCAGAGCAAAATTGTTTGTTTAATTTCCTTTCACTTAAATTGTCACCTTATCTGGATAATTGTAAACTTATTTATATGCAGAAACTAACCCCAAAAATTTCACTTGACAATGACATCTGACGATGTCAAAACGTCGTCTATTACTTTTGCTGATTTTTATCTACAAAAGTTTCCCTCAAGCTTTACTTACTAGGTATTATTAATCTTGCAAAGTCGAAAAATTACATTCTAGAATTTCTTTTTATGACTTTCGAGGAAAAATTTTACTCTTATAAGTGATAAGATTACTTGCATTAATAAAAAAACTAATAGCTTTCTTTGGAAGATGTTTTCAGGTCTGAAATCGGAAAATAAGTAATTTTACCATAACAAGCTATTCAAGGACGTGAGACCGATCGCAGCTTTGCACCCCAGCTCGTATTTAGAGGATATTACACGGCGGCGCGAATATATGAACTTATTTTCGATTGGTAAAGTAATATTTTACGAATAAGCGCAGCGAATGAGTAAAATATTGCCTATACCACGAGAAAATAAAATTCATATCTTCAAGCCACCGTGTATTTTTCTTTTTATTATATAGACAAAAAACATGCATGAAGTAAAAGTTTAAACATTTTTATTTATCAAAAGGTTAACACCAGCTACGGCTTATATAACAATTGAGCAAATTGCAAATCTGAAAGGCACAATTTCGCGAACTGAAGCTTTCAAAAGATGTATAACGTAAATTTTTGATTTCTGATCGCGAAGTCTTGCAGTTAAGCAGCTGGAATCTCTTGATTTTCCCTCTCTTCGTATCCACAAGTGAGAAGCTCTTATAATTTCAAGTCATTTGAAGTTTTCTTCTTCGTGTTAGCATATTTTCCTGCTCCTCACTAAAACATTTTATTTTGGCTTCAGTTGAACTTCACGAATCGATAGCTCGCCATTTCCAACCGGCGTTTGGCAGCCTTGCACAAACAACCGTGCAAAGGGGCGGGAAATGACGTCATCGAGATCCTTTGCTCCCAGTTGAAACACTTTTAGTTTAATTTTACATTTTTCCTCAACAGTAAATTAAAAATTGAACTTTTAATCAAGCAAGTTATTTTCCTGTATCAGAATTCAGCTTAGCCGTGAAATTTCTGCACAAACAAACAAACCTTACTTCATTTTGGATTCTGTTTTTCACGGATCTTTGAACATTTAGAAACACCTAGTTTTTCCACATAGAGCGGTTTTCACTTGAGTGTCGAAAGTAATTCGCGTTTGCATTGGTTTTGCATTACTACGCTCAGTGATTGGTTTAAAACTCTCGCGCCACTTTCTCAGCCAATCGGAAGTAAAACCAAAACCAATCGTGACTTGCTTGCGCACGTTTTGCCGCGCTTCTTGCCGGCTACATGTATTTGCTTCGAGTTTTGATTGGTTTACTGGATTGTCTCTGTTCTTTGTGATTGGCTAGAGTGATTACTTTAATTTTGGTTTTACGACACTCAATTGAAAACTGCTCTATGAATAAAAGTAATTTTGCGGAAAAACTTAAGCAATCTACATAATTACGACTGCCTTGTAACTCAGAAATTAATGACCTTTACATACTCTTAGTCACTCTCTCAGCTGCAGCTTTAACAATGCCTGTAAACCAAGTACCAGTGAGGATTACAGAATGCATTAGTAACACCGAAGAACCTTTGGTCTTGCCTGTCTACACAATGAAGTTTTCCGTAACCATGAAACACTGTTAAACCGATTTAATAAAAGAATAATCGAAAATTAAAACATCAACGAAAGAAAAAAACTTTATTCCATTCGGAACGTTGTTCAAATCTATCAAACTTTAACCTAAGCGTTCAACCGCCATTCAAGGATTTCTCGTAGCGTCGTCCAACTTTTCAACATCGGACAAATTCTTACAGATTTCGAATCAATCACTATCTACTTCAAGCTTGTTTAGCCCAGTTAAATGTTTCGAAAGGTGAACGATACTTGGCGGATTGTTTCTCACTTTAGATTTATAATTTAGCTGAATTTTTTTGTTTTGTTGTGGCTCGACGAGCGTTTTGAAAAACTTTGTCGACAACACTGATTTGGACTATGAACTCTGATTACGCGCGCGCGTCACACCACGCAGTGACGTCACTTGTGCGTCTGTACTCTAATGGATGACGTTCACGACGCGCGCAGTAATTCGGTTATTGTAAGCATTTTTTCTGCAATCCCGCACCTAATAATAAAGTTTTTATTATTAGACCAAGTAAAAAAACAACAAATGTTTCTCGTCCCGGTCAGCTTCATCTTTTGGGCCACTTCCCTTTTTTTTATTTGTTATTGGAAAAATTGGAACGAACAAAAACCAACAGGTGTTACTCCTCAGTAAAGTGCGAAGAAAATTCTGTAAGACATGGCTTTTTTCTGCGTTTTAACACGAACTCCGGCCAAAATTTTAAAGCCTCGGTACGCTAGGTTCGTACTGGAGAGGCCAGGATTTATTTTGCAAGTTCGCTGGAGAATTGGACAATGGTTTTTCTTACTTGGCCTTATTTATTATTAACACAAGTGGCAAACTGCCCGTGAGAAATGTGACAGCAAAGCCAGAGATCTTGAATATATTATCAAGCTCTTGCGTTTCATTTCAGTCGAAAAAAGGATGATTGAAGAATTCGACTTGGCGCCTTCATTTCTTTCCAGAAAAGAAACATACAATGCTGAAGATTGCCAAAGGTTTTCCGTTGATATGATTTTACATATAAACCATCAAAGAAAAGGTGCTCAAGTGTTTCACTCTCCTTCATAAAAGGTGCAAAGAGGAGTGGTAGATATTTTCATCTTTAAAAGACTAGAACCGTTGAAAAGAATCCTGTAAATTATATTTTGAGTTGAAACGCTCTAGTTCTCGTATCAATTGTCGAATTGATCGGAATTTGATAGATAAGTTGCCCAGTCCAAAGTATTTTCAGAGAAAACAGCCGTAAACTTGGCCTTTCTTGTTAGCTTTATTGTTTTCTTGGTCAGAGGGTTTTTAGTACATTGGTTAACTAGTTAAAGCTTGAATTTCAACAACATTGTTTCCATCAAGCTTGACACGTATCTGATCTGAGTGAAAAAATACTTGGCAAAGTGGGTTAGGGAATGGAGCTCATATTGCCCGCCTTAATTATCTTTCGCCACCCAAAGGGGACGAAGTGAGCAATTTTCAACCAAAGAAAATATTCAGCAGTTGCTATTGTTATTTCTTTCTGCTTTAACTAAATAAGTCAAAGAAAGTTTCCTGACTGTTAGCATATTTCCAATTGTTAAAAGGCCCATTTTGATCAGTAATGGGTGGTGGACCGATTTGTTTTGAATGCAAGTAAATTTATTGATCCAAATTGGCTGCTGTACCACTCCGTTTAAAGTTTTGTTATCCCACTCCATTAAAGTAGTCCGAGACTAGAGGCATTCCCTATAGAAACAGGGAATAGTAATGGGAAGAAAAGGAACATCGAAATTTCATTTCAATTTAGGTGTATACTGTTTAACCTCAGGGCGTTACAGCATTTGGACGTGCGACACCCCCTGAAGGTATACACTTTTGTTATCTTTGTACTTTACCTTTAACCCTCAAAGGTTCATGCGCCTGAATTTGGATGGGGAGTACGTTCCTATGTTTCCCACTGAGTTTTTTGGTTTTCGTACAAGGCGGCGCATAGGCTTGGAGTCCGAGTAGTGTTTCAGTTTTGTATGTTTGAACCCCAATGTACTACTTGCAGATTAGGACGGCATTAAATACTCTGACTCGTAGTTCGAGCTGAACACCCATTTCTTCTGTTTGATAGTTGTGAACATAAATAAGAATGTTAGTATTGCAAATAAAAGCCAAAAGAGATTGTGCCACATTTGGAACCATATTACAAAGTAATGTATTTCGTAGTGTGTCCAGCAGAATATGTATACAGCCTTCCTGGTTTACGCTTTCAAAATACGCAGAATTTGGCACCGGTTTTCAGAGGACGAAAACAAAGATAACACTCGTAAAGAACCATTGTACTACTAATTTAACCTTTTGTTTGGCGAAATCTCTAACGTTGCCATTTTCGTCGCGTCGTGGTTTCATTAAGCACCCTTACAATTAAATAATATTTAACTCCTAACAAAAGCTCCATCTTTGAAAAAAACGAAAAAATGAAAGAAAAAAGAAACACTGGACCCGTCCCGCTGAAAAAGGAACCTGAAACTGAAAAAATACATCATCTACTGAAAACCTTTGCGAAAAGGAAAGACGCTAAGTCGAGTGCTTCTTTCCATCCTCTTGTCGACAGCAATGAAAAACCCTTTCGCTTGATATTCAAGATCTCTGGCTTTACTTTCACATTTCTCACGGGCAGTTTGCCACTGGGAGATAACCAATTTTCTTATATAAAAGATTTCTTATCCCCAAGTGACAAACTACCCGTTAGGGACGTGAAAACAAAGCCAAAGATCTTGGATATAATTTCCATAACAGAGAGAGGGATTCTCCTTTAAGACGCGGGATCGCAGAAAAAAAATGCTTCTATAATCATTTCCATCTTACTGAATTATAATAGAACATTCTTTCCTCATATAACTGTTCCATTAACAATACTTGTTTGTTTATTCACAGCTAGGTCCTAAATTAACACAGCAGTGCTTTTTTCTTTGGCACTTTATTAAATGAAATGAATAATTTATTAATTTATATTTTCTATGCTACTTTCTTTAAACAGTGAATCAATTTCCTGTAATCCCATACCTGAATTGGTTTGTCATCTCAGTTGAAACCCGAATTAAATGTATGTACTCGACGTAGCCGCTTTATTTCTCTACAAAACGGGTAAAGTGTTTCCTTAGATACTGTATTTTGTCATGTAAATACTTTTTTTCTTGGAATATAAGGACAAATACGCAATAAGTCGGATAAATATCAAATGTTTAAATTCACCATGCATGTAATGTACAATTTTTGCTTTTCTATGTTTATTTCGTTTTAGAATTTGTGCCTACTGCTATTTATTCACGCTTCACTTTTAGAAGGGGAGGGGAATGACGCAGTGGTGAGAGCGCTCGCCTCCCACCGATGTGGCCCGGGTTAGATTCCCGGACCTGGCGTCATATGTGAGTTGAGTTCTTTTCCTTGATCCGAGGCTTTTTTTTCCTGGTTCTCCGGTTTTCCTCCCTCCTCAAAAAAATAAACATTTCCATATTCCAATTTGGCTTCTTGCTTTAAATACCACCGTGTCTTAATAAATTGAATGTTTATTTTATCTTATTTTCGTTTAGTTTAGTTTAGTTTTTTAAACTATTCATTTTTATGCACGACTGAAAAATTTAATTTTGTTGATCTGTTTTTACATGAATACACTTAACGTTTCTTTCCCTGTATGGTACACCAGCTAATAATTTACAATTATCAAGGCACAAAATACGTTCCCGGTTGTTAATTATTATCGATTTTTTTATTATTATTATTTTCTAGGAGATACCAGTAGCCTGATAAACTGCAAATGGCTCGGCAACAGATTCTCATCCTCAGCGAACTGTTGATTTTGTCTGTAATATTTCACAGCATTAACAGTCAGCAATGTGGAATTGACACTTACTCCATCTATCAAATGATGCTCAAGGGCCACACCTTTAAGACGCTCAGTGCTCGGCCAGGTTCGCTCGACTGCAGAGAGGCGTGCAACTCTGACGTCAGATGTCAAAGTTATAACTACGTCATGTTTAAAGACATATGCGAGTTGAATAACAGGACAAAGGAGGCCAGGCCTGAGGACTTTCTCAAAGACAAGGACAGATATTACATGACGAAGGCCCCCAAAAGAGGTAACAGTGAAGAACAGAACGTTACAATATGATTGCTCATAAACTATTTCCTTTGGTAAGGTCGACTATTTCACAACATGCTTGGTGAAGAGTTTCTGATGTGATTTTGGAAGAATTTTTTTTTTGGCGAGAGAAAAATCAATAATTCAAACAAACAATGTAGGGCCGTATCCAGGATTTTATGTCTGCGGGGGCAAGTTTTCCTGGCGGGGGAAACTGGGTTTTTTTAGTTTAGTTTTTTTTTTTTCTTTAGATTTCTTAGTTTTTTAGTTTTCCTGGCGGGGGCAGCTTTGTTTTGAGTGCTCTACAAAACATATAAATTCGATTTCTACTGAATGAATACTTTTGTAGATACTTTGATACAGAGAAAAAAAGGCCCAGTCTAAATACATGTAAAATGCAGAGATATTTGTAAAACTCTTAGCTTGTCAATCGGCTCCTATGGTTGCATTATGTGGGCCACAGCCAAGAGTTTGAAATAAACAACCCGAACAAGAGCCCGCTTGCCCTTTTATTTTTAAATAATGCTTTTGCCTATTTTATACCTAGTGTCCCTCGGATCCATTCCCGAGCTGCCGGCTGATTCGTGTGCAGAGATCAAGGCGAGTGAAGGAGGACAAGCGGTCAGCGGAAATTACTGGTTGGGTTCCACGATGTCTGAGAACTCCATTCTTGTTCGCTGTGACATGGACACAGAAAGTAAGTGCAACTCATATCTTCTACAGTCTATGCCTGATTAGCATGGAAACGTTAAACCATAGCTAATATTAATATATAATTTTATTTTTCAATCTTATTTTGCGTAGCTGTCGACTACTGCTTCAAGCATCAGTGTCAAAACAATGCGACATGTGTGAACAGTCACGTGAACTACACGTGTGCATGTAATTCATCGAGGTGGATTGGTGACTACTGCGAGCGAGGTAAAGCCATGTACAGTCAACTCTCTCCTTTAGTGGACACCTCTCTAAGACGGACACCTCTTTAAGACGGACACCTGGTGTTGGCCCCGTCCGTGCAATTTTTTAGTCATTTTACTGTAAATAAACTTCCCATGAGGCGGACAACTCTCTAAGACGGACCGTCGGAGCCGGTCCCGACGGTGTCCGTTTTAGAGAGAATTGACTGTATTAAGGAGGCTCGATGTAGTTTTTTTTTTAAATTATCTAGGAAGCCAATGTTCGAGTTTTGCCAAAATACACCATAATGATCAAATATGACCAAATTTTATTTTTTTACCAGTCACTTTGTCACAAAGGTTACCATAGCAACCATTGACGTTCTCTTTTGTTATCAAACAAGCTTGATTTTCTCGAAATCTAGATTGATTCTTGGCATTCATTTTTTGATATGTTCAAGTATAGTAGATTGACTACCTGTACACAAAATTTTGGGAAAATCTGTAAGAGCGTTTTAAAGTAAGTCAAGAATGAAGTTTTTGGTATTTTCTTACAATTTCCTACAATCGGCAGTCGATATATTTTAACCAATTAAAGCAAAAAGTCTCACTTTTAGTTAATGGTCTTTGACGGTGTAAGTATTTATGTTTCAGTGAGAGTAACTGTGTTCAAATAATACGAAACAATTTTAAAGCGCCTATTTTATATTACAACCTAACGGTGTTTTTCTGAAAATTTCATTCTTGATTTACTTGAAAACGCTCTTACAAATTTTTTTAAAATTTCGTCAACAGTTAGTCAATCTTCTAAACTTTAACATATCAAAAAATAAACACCAAGAGTCAATCTAGATTTCGAGAAAATCAAGCTTGTTTGAGAACAAAAGAAAACGTCTATCGTTGCTATGGAGCCTTTGTGACTAAGTGACGGGTAAAAAATTAAAATTGGGTCATATTTGATCATTATGGTGTATTTTGGCAATAATCGAACATTGGTTTCCTAGATAATTTTAATTTTCAAAACAACCACCCTTCGGTTAAAAAAACTACATCGAGCCTCCTTAAAATGATCACATATACTCCAGTAAATTACATTTCATTAGCACTTAGAATTAAATGTCACGGGAAGGGGCTAATAACTGTTACAAATGAAATGAAGTGAGCTAAGCACGCAACTGAACTGAAAAGATAAGATGTTTCTTTCATAGAAAAAACTAAAATAAATCACGGCTCGTAATTTACAAGCTTTTCTCGTGTTCTCCCAACATACCGCGTGGTTTTATTACGCCAGTAAAGTCCTAGAAAGCGCGGTCTATTGCTTAAATAATGGTGTTATACGATTGAAATGATTTTATGAAACCTTCAGAATGTGACGAAGCCCTTGGAATGGAAAGCGGTTCAATCAGTGACGGACAAATTACTGCCTCTTCACAATACAATAACAATCACGCTGCTGTCCAGGGTAGGCTGCATTTTAATGCAACTTCAGTGAAAGCAGGATCTTGGACAGCTGCCAGAAAAGACACCAACCAATGGCTTCAGGTTGATCTGGGTAGCAGCTTCTTTACTGTGACACGTGTAGCAACGCAAGGAAGAGATTGGTACTTTAAGCTGCAATGCGTAACCAAGTACAATCTGCAGTACAGTGACGATGGAGTGAACTTCCAGTACTACAAGGAACAAGGACAAGTTACTAACAAGGTGAAAAGTCTTTATTTAGCGAAACTTTGATTAAAGTACACACAACACGAAAATGTCTTTCGCTAAAATAAATGTACTTTAGTTGTTCTTTGTTGTTGGGAGGCGCGGTGGCCTAATGGTCAGCGCGCTCGACTCCGAGTCGAACGGCCCGGGTTCGAGGCCTGGCCGGGGCGCTGCGTTGTGTTCTTGGGCAAGACACTTTACTCTCACAGTGCCTCTCTCCACCCAGGTGTATAAATGGGTACCGGTGAATTTACTGTTGGGGGGTAACCCTGCGATGGACTAGCATCCCATCCAGGGGGGTAGCAATACTTCTAGTCGCTTAATGCTACGGAAACCGGGATAAGCTCCGGTTGTATGAGCCTCATGGCTCGGACACAGACTTTACTTACTACTAGTTGTTCTTTGAAGACAGTGTGCGAACAAATAGAAACAAAAGACGGATTTGATTGAATTTTCGATTTTCATTGCCCTGCGAAAGTTATTATTGATATGTTGCATGACCGCGTTTAGGGAGTCTTCGCAGAAGGAGAATATGGCGTCTACACAAGAAACAGTCACAATAGCGCCTGGCTATATAGGTTAGCTCTCTGTATTTTATGCTCAGAATATTCCATAACTGAGACTATTGGTCTCTCTTGAGACAAAGAGTATAAGCGGATTAGCCGCTTGTAGACAAGGAATGGAAAGTCAGATACGAGGAGGACGTGAACGCGAACGAAAAGCTGGAAAGAAAGCTTCGGGAAAGCTCAAGGGCCGCATAGACAGTACCGGCTTAAGCAGTCAGCTAATGGAAGGCTATTTAGTTACCTGCACTCCTCTCGTGCGCGCTTTAGACATTCATATTTTTGCTCAAGTCTGAGCGTGTGTCGTACCATCTGAAAGGAATGAGTGGACGCGAAAGTACACAAAAGCTGTTGAACCTATTCTTCTCAGAACATGGCTTTGAAACCAAATGAAGGAGTTGCAAGTGCTATTTTCTAGTTATCGTTGGGGCAAAGACAATCGAAGACTCAACTAAATCCAAACATTTTTTCGAACAGATACTTTGAATTACAAAAAAGATTTATCTTTATCTTGGGAAAAATATTGAGGGTTAGGTGCATTTTAATCAACTGTTGATTTCGCGACCGTCATATGACGTTTAAAGGAAATACCAAATTTTAGAAAAACCCTTCCTGGCCTCAATTTTCCAAGAATTCTTCAATAATTGTGCACTGTTCATGATTTAATTTTTTCATCACTCCCACTAATATTCAATGACCTACATGTACTTTGAGAAGATAATTTAGTTTACCAACAACGTTTTAAGACGATAGATCACTAACAATTTGAACACTTACTAATTTAGGAATTTACTGGAAACACAGACCGTGACACTGTTGTTTATCATGATCTGAACCCACCAATCAGGGCACGTTACGTCCGTTTTCGTCCAGTGGCTTGGATTGACCACATATCAATGAGGGTAGAGTTTTATGGTTGTCAAGGTAATTGTGAAACGCCTTTAAATTTGTAAAAGTTAACACAAACCAAAAGCTAGGTAACGGCAAAGAAACTTATCATAAACGACCATAAAACGTAAGAGCAAAGGAAATTTTTAAAATGAAAACCTTTGACTTTACTAAACGTGGACAAAAAGGCAAGATGAAGTCACATTGGGTTAGCTTACAAACATGGGGAAATCATGAAAAGTAGTGCTTCAATGACTAACGTTTCGGTGAAAAAGCTAGACACAAAAAACGCAGTACATAGTTTACCTGCCTATATCATTTTGGTGAGATGACCGTAAACTGGAATTTTTCTTTGTTCTAAACCGAAGTGTTTTTACCAGGCAGGTTATAAATCGTTGGGGAGGGGTTGACAGGGAGGAAGCTAGATGTTAAATAATTATCTTAAATAAAAGAAGAATTGTGATTAATAAAAATATTACAGATATTAGTTGGACGTATAAAAATCATGCGTCATTTCGTACATGCATAAGGATACAAATATCCTGTAAGTGCCTCTTCATACGTGGTATTCTGTAACTTTGCAGGTAATTTATAATCACAGAGCTGTCTCTGATATTTTTTGAGTAAATACCATTCTATAATAAAAAAAAAAAACAGTTTGAATGCAGGGGAGTACGCAACGAAGAAAAAAACTACTCGGCTTGTCTGCTGCCGGATTTCTTGTTCAAGAAATGCTCGTACCAGCCGTCAATTTAAGTGCTAATAAAACAAGATTGATTGCAAGGCTGGTACATCGGCAGGAGGGCAATATAATTTGATTTACTATTTTTTTTATTTGATTTATTTATTTAGTTTATAGTTCTGGCCCTGAAGAAGACTAGCTCTGGTAGTTGAAATATTGGCCAATAAATCTTGCCCTCCTGCTGTTGTACCAGCCTTGCAATCAATCTGGTTTTATTCTATAATGGTGTATTGACTTTGTAACGATTTTATTAAACCTGTAGAATGTCAAGAATCCCTTGGGATGGAAAGCGGTGCAATCAGTGACGGACAAATAACTGCCTCTTCACAATTCGATAACAATCATGCCCCCACCCAGGGTAGACTACATTTCTCTTATACTTCAGTGAAAGCAGGCGCTTGGGCAGCTGCAATATCGGACGACAACCAATGGCTTCAGGTTGACTTGGGTAGCAACCACTTTACTGTGACACGTGTAGCAACACAAGGAAGAAATGGTAATAAACAGTGGGTAACCAAGTACAATCTGCAATACAGTGACGATGAAGTGAACTTCCAGTACTACAAGGAACAAGGACAAATTACAAACAAGGTAAAATCGACCTCGTTTATCGAAACGTTGATAAAAGCAACTGTCTATTTTTTTAAACGTCTTATTGTGAAAACAGTTAATAACTAAAATGTATTTTTTGTCACTAACATAGTTATCTTTTTCTCACATTTGCTACGCTCACCGTTACCATGGAAGTGGTGCCACGATGACACCGTACCATTAGCAATCGCAAAAAAGAAAGTGCTGCATTTTTTTTATAAATCATTAGTGAACTTAGTTTTCGAAGCATATTTTATCATTGTTTTGAACTGTTGATTATTTAAGTCTTCAATTATAACACCGGCCAGTCAGTGACCTAATTTTGATTTTACTGCTTTTTGAGAATACGATTATTGAGAGTTAAGTCAGAAAGTTTCCAAATGAAATTTCGTTAACAATTTGTTGTCTTACTATTTAAGGAATTTGCTGGAAACACAGACCCGAACACTGTTGTTTATCATGATCTAATCCCACCAATCAGAGCACGGTACATCCGTTTTCGACCAGTGGCCTGGAAAAGCCACATATCAATGAGGGCAGAGCTCTATGGTTGTCAAGGTAACTGTTCAACACATTTAATTCTTAAAAAAATAGAACATAAACGAAAAGCAAGTCAACGCCAAAGAGTTACCATAAAACGCAAGAGCAGTTCATATTTTAAAAAGTGGAAAACGTTAACGTAAATTAACGTCAACTAGAAGTTGAATCACGGTGGGCGCTGGTGGTTCAATTATGATCTTTCATGACATTCTGAATAATTGTTCACTTTCTTCATCCACAGCATAAATCTGTCAAAGGTTGACAGAACTGAATAAGACCAGTGGCAACTTTCTATTATCCAAGTACCAGTTCATTTGTTTCGTTTGCAAGGGACTTCCAGCACAAAATAAATGCCTACTTTATGTACACACCATTGATTCCATGCAGTGCCGTCTGGAATGGTGACTGAAGGCATGGGACAAATCCTTCCACGACATACAGAAGAACCATCGCACAAGGCCCAGTATGGAACTCGTTTTGCAACTTTAAAACTGAAGTCCGTTTCATGGCAACTACATCTGAATGTACTGAGTTTTGAAAGGAATAGATATGCCCTTATACTTTAATATAGGAGATCCCGGGTTAAGTCCTCTATCCTGCCATGCAATGTTACAGTTGTTGTCGAGTTCAGATGTTTGACTTTTCTCTTGTCATGATAATTAACTTAACCTTATTTATTTCCTGTTTTTATTAATAAAATAGCCCCATTTGTTAAATTTTGCATTCTGGCTTGATTTTCTATCGCTTAGGGATATTTTTTTGGTGATATCCAAGATGGCGGTATGACGTCATAAAATGTCACAGTGAGCAAAATTTATGTTACCGGTAGCCTTTTTTACTAATGGATGTTTTGCTTGGTAAATTTGATATCGATAAATACCGTTCTTGTAAACAACACTTTATTTTGCTTGAAAACGTATTCATATATCTGTGTAAGCTTAATCATGTAAAACCATCTTTGAAAGCTACTGTAAATTTGTAACGCGTGGTTGTTTGTTTAGAAAGCTGGCTGATTCATTAAATGTTTCTCATTTCTCACCGCTCCCAATATAATAATATACTGTATTGTAATTATAATTATTGTTACTTACACCTAATGCTAATGCTGTTTTTGTTTACTTGTGTAAGTCAAATGATGCTTGCGAATATAGTATTAGAAAATTTATGTGAAGTAAAAATGTATACAAACGTATACATTTGTATAAAAATGTATACAAAATGTATACACATGTATAAAAATGTATACAAACGTGTTGGATGACCACGCACCTCTTAGGAAGACAAAGTTGAGAGGTGCCTCTGAACAATCAAAGTTCATTACACCAGAAATAAGATCAGCTATGCGTAAAAGAAATGCTCTTAAACGCAAATACTACAAAACAAGGGCAGCCGTTGACTGGGACGCGTACAGGTGTCTTAGGAACCGCGTGGTTGCCATGCGTCGTAAATCCATCATCGAACACTTCAAACGCCTGTGTAACCTGAGCGCGGGAAACCCGAGGGATTTCTGGAGTTCATTGCGGCCTTTTATGAATTCGAGGCATCGCTCGCCAAATGAGCTAATTACTCTCAAAGAAGAACAAGGAGTTATCAAAGATCAAAATCAGGTGGCACAAACATTTAATGCATATTTCAGTAATATCACAGGGGACTTGATCGAAAACAAGCATACCGCTTTCAAAGAACAATCAGAACAATCGCACGTATGCAGATTCCCATCGAGCAAGAATGGTAAGACAACAAGCACGTTCTCATTCAAGCCGACGAATTACCACACAGTGAAAGCAGTGTTGGAGAATATTAAGCCGAACAAAGCTCAAGGATACGACCTGATTCCTCCGAGAGCGGTTAAGGCATCTTCTAGGTCCATTGCAATGCCTTTCTGCAAACTAATTAATACTATCATTAGTAGGTCGCAAGTACCTGACACCTGGAAGCACGGTCAAATCACGCCACTCCACAAGAAAGACAGCGTCTTGGATAAAAAGAACTTTAGACCGGTGACTGTCTTACCTGTTTTTGGTAAAGTGTTTGAGAGGCTAATACACATGCAAATGACGGAACACTTTGAGCCCATTTTTCACGATTCTGTTTTTGCTTATCGCAAATATCACGGATGTCCTTCAGCACTATTAACGCTAACAGAGCATTGGAAAGAGGAACTGGATAAATGCAATGCGATTGCTGCGATAGCAATTGATCTAAGCAAGGCATTTGACTGCCTGCCACATGAACTGATCTTGGAGAAGCTTAAGTTCTATGGCATGGAGGACAAAGCAGTTGCCCTTTTGTACAGCTATCTATCATCCAGGTATCAGCGAGTGAAGCTGGGCGACACCTTTTCAGACTGGACAGGTGTGGCGGCTGGGGTCCCGCAGGGATCTATTCTGGGACCACTGTTATTTAACATTTTTATGAATGATTTAAACTTTGCTATTGAAAGGTGCAAGTTCATGAATTACGCAGATGATACGAAGATTCACACCTCGGATCCAAACCCACAAGTTGTCGAGGAGGATATCAATAGGGACTTAGCAAACACGCTGCATTGGTTCCAGCAAAATGGGATGAAAGCGAATCCTGAAAAGTACCAGGCTCTTGTGCTGGGAAACAGTGATTATGATATGAACATTAAATGTGTGGATAAAAGAATTCCCATTTCTAAAGAAATCAAATTATTAGGTGTTACACTAGATAACAGGCTCAAGTTTGATGCCCACATCGCGGATATTTGTCGTAAAGTAGGAGGACAAGTGAATGCCCTGAATAGGCTAAAAAATATTCTACCTTGTAAGACCAAAGAAGCACTCTACCGCGCCTTTATTTTCCCTTATTTTACTTATTGCAGCCAAGTCTGGCACCACTGCGGGACCAGAAACGCTAACAAGCTAGAAAAAGTTAACGAGCGTGCACTTAGATTAATTTATAAAGATAATTCTACATCATATCAGACTTTGTTAGAGTGGATAGGTCTTAACAACACTTTAGAAACCCGTAGGATACAGGACATGTTAATTACCATAAACAGCTGTTTTCAGGGCAGAGCCCCTGTAAAAATTGGTCGTCTCATAAATGTGAGAAGGAGCAGTTACAATTTGCGAGGTGCAAATGTCTTGACATTACCTAAGGCAAATAGTACCAAATACGGACTCAAACGTTTCAGTTATTACGCCGCTAAGCAATGGAACGGACTTCCCGAGAACATACGCTGCCTAGCTGGCACCAAAGATTTTATACGCAACATTCGAAATTTAACGTTTTAAATTGTAAGTTTTTATTTTTTTTAGGACTTTTTATAGCGATATTAATCAATCAAGGGTGTTTTAATTTTTTATATTTTTAATCATGTTAATTATATTATCTATAGTAGCTAGCATTTTTATATTGTATATATTGTAATTAATTTAGATTTTAGTTTTTAATTTCGTGAAATAACTGTAAACTAGCCGTAAAGCTAAGATTATTTCACGTTAATAAAGTATCTATCTATCTATCTAAGTAAACAACGTATCATTAGTTTAAGTGTGGTAACAAAATGCATTGCTAGTTCTTACTATGTTAGGGGCTACAGTCAACTCTCCCTTAACGGACATCTCGATAAGACGAACAACAGTATAAGACGGACATCTGGTGTTGGTCCTGTCCTCGCAAAACATATCCTTTTTTCCTTACCACACTGCTAACGACATGCAATAGGCCATCATAGTTTTCGTATTCTCTGTATTGGATTGGAACCAGCTTGTAATGGAGGATAATAAACAGTTATTGGATGAGGTTTTTGTGATATCCGGAATAATCAAGGTCGAGGTAAGTCACCGTAAGTGTTATCAGCCGAAGCCGAAGGCTGAGGCTGATAACACTTACCGAGATCTTGATTATTCCGGATATCACAAAAACCGAATTTAATAATTGTTTTATCATACATTGTTTTTCTGCAAAAAATAAGGACAAAACGACTACAACCGTTCTACTAGTTCTACTTGTCGTCTTGCTTTTGAATGCTTTTCTCTCAAGGTATTCGTGAAATAGTTCCTCCGCAATCATTGTCGGTCATTTTGTGTTTTCCGAGAATTTATTATCCAGCAATTTTTCAGTTTAGGTAAATGTTTTGCTGGGTTGAAGAAGCGAATCGACGAACTATGAATTTCCTTCGCTGTCAGATGTGTCCCACATTCCTCTCGGAAATCATGCATTGCGCGCCCAACCTACAGATTAGTGAATAATCTGTTAGCAGATTATTCACTAATCTGTAGGTTGCGCTGATTCTCAGAATTAACTGTAGGCTCTTAGCCAATGAGAAGACAGATAGTGACTACAATGTATAATAATGCAGGTAACATTCTCGTCCCCAGAGGCCGCGATCCTTCTGGTCAGCACCCGGGATCGAGACCTCTGGCCGCTTCCGGTTCAGATCCGATTACGATTGGCGTTGCTCAAACAATAGAATTGAGACCGGAAGAGAAATTTCAGTCAACATGGCGGAAAGAACTTCGACGTAGCGTATTCGCTGTAAAGCGTCTGTTTGCCGACCTTGTAACGTAAATATTATCCCGAAGACGCATCTGTTGGCTTTATTTGGTTCCAAAGCAACCAACGAAGGAATCATGTGAGATTGAGAAAACATTTCTGCCTCAACAATTGCTTTCGAAGCTGGTTTCCCTCCCGAATGTGCTGAACTCTGTGAAATTGTAACGCGTGAAGCAGAAGTATTTCAGGAGTTTATTATGATTGCTGTCCATTCGAAAGCTCAGCAAGAATCAGTATAAATCTGATCGAAGAAAGGCAAATCGAATCGTTAGAAGACAGCCTGGCCTCAACTTCTTCGCCAAATTCAGGAAGAGAGAAAAAAGAATGGTATATCTTTTATAAGCAGACAGTAGTTAATCGCTTCAAAATTAGATGCAGCAAGTATTGTTGATTTATTCACTGCGAGGAAAAGAGCTGATATTTTTTTTCTTCACATTTTATTTATCACTTTTAAATGGCCTATGTACATGATTTGTTAACAGCTGAAATTACTATCAGACAGACTGGTTTGTTTACAGCCAGATGATAACAGAATTAGTGGAGATCTAAGAACTTAAGTATAAAATAATTAAGGCAATGATGATTTAAAATGACAACAAAATAAGTGGAGATCTAAGAGCCAAAGTACAATATTATTTAACACTGTAACAGAGATTATTAAAAAACATAGTTATAATTGTTTAAAAGAGAAAGGAGCTGATCATAATATGTCTGCCACAGGTATGCCATGTAATGTTATGAAAATAGCCTGTTAAATTATTGTTGTTTTTCTGTTGATACAATTCAAAACTCAAATTGGCTGTTATACCTGTGTGAGACAGTTTGGACAAAATGCAAGTGTGTCAGTTTTGTACCTCCCCTTTACATAATTTGTTGTTTTGCTTTGCTCAGCCATTGCAATGTTAGTGGATTTTATATCCATGCCACCAGCATTGCATTGGACTTGCAAATTTTACTTATTCTGCAGCCACACAGTGATCACATGTATATTTATTAGTTAGTTAATAGCCCAGATGCCCTTGAGTTCACCTCTGGAGTTTGTACATATAATATATGTAGCATTGAAAACAGATTTATTTTGCATATTTTGAATTATTGTGAACATTATTGGCATGTGACCTTCAGCATACTTTAGGGGAGGTTGAGAAAAAAAATAGTCTTTTATTCAGGCAAAATGGATGAACCGTTCAAGCAGAGACACATGCTGTGGTCTCCAAAAAGTTTTCCCTCCAAAAACTTACCTCCATCCTGGCCACAATTCCTGCAATCTTGTGGTAATGTAAAGGGGACTTTCAGCTCCCATTGCTGCTTTAAGAATTAACATTGACAGAAAGTAAAGTGTGCAAACAAGACAAATAAACATGAATGACATGCAGTTTTGGGTGTCCAAGTTAATGTTTTTAATTCTTCTTCTTTTAGAGCATATTATACCTTCAGTTTCACTTCATGTCAGTTTTAACTTCATGTCAGTTTTAATAATGTTGATCTTGATTTACCAATAAAACCATTTGTACTATTTGATCACCTGTGCTCTCATGGTATGCTGATTTAATGTGACATTACAAAAGAATCATCTTGAATGTGTAACCAGGGAGTTTCGGCAAATAATTTAAAGCGCACCCCCCCCCCCCCCCTTCTACAAAAATTTTCCCGTACACAATTGCACGTTACTATATGGCATGCCGATACCTAACAGCTAAACAAGGATAAATGAGATGTCCATTGCATGGGTGCCACTTTTCATCCTCTTCTCACATAACATTACCCCGGTACTTGGCAGTGCACATGCATGACTCAGGGTTTGTCAAACCAGGGTTTGTTTTACTTTTCTTTAACTAGTAATTTAATTATTGATTGTGTACTAAAATTATGCAGCCAACTGAACTGAGATAAATCAACATCCTCTATCATTTACACCAGCCGTGAGCATAACCTGTGTTGTGTCTGACATTTGCAGATTGCAGACAAAGAGAATATATCATGTTACGTACCATTTCCATAAACAGGCTAACCAAAGTGCTATTAAGGCTAACCAGAGTAAATAGTAGGCTAACCGTAGTGTGAAGTAGGCGAACCAGGGTGAAAGTCTGCAGTCTGCAAATGTCAGACACCGCAACCTATGCACCTTACACAATAGACCATTTTACAGTTGTCTGCTCAGTGATCTGGCCTTTGAATGGAAGTGAGGCTGGAGGTCACCTTGTTTTGATACAGACCTCACTGCTTTTGACATGTAAATCAAGTTGTTCTGAACAAGTTTGCATTTACATGAAAAAGCAGAGGTTTGTAACAATGCAAGGTCACCTCCAGCCTCACTACCATTCAAAGGCCAGGTCACTTGGCATGCAACTGTAAAATGGACTATTATACCAGCTGTAGCCATACAAGTAAGAGCAGGAGTGAATATGCTTCAGCAGTCCCTCTTGAAAATTGCCTCCAAAACTAAATTTAAGAACTAAAAGTTATCAACATTGCTCTGCATGGAGAGTAATTGCAGCTCCACTGTTTTACAAGTCCCACACTTCAAGCATAATGGTTTACCTGCTTTCATAATTTTCATGAGTTTGTATGGTGGATGCCTGAAGGAGTAACAACAGCTCACACTGTATAAATGAAGCTACTTCTTGTTTATGTAGGACCATTATATTAACAAGCAGAGGCCACAGTTCATTGTAAACATGAACAAGGTTGTCATTTTTAATTTTTTTTGTAAAAAGCTGTGAGGGATTTAAAGTTCAGTTCAGTATAGCTTTGTATAGTGTGAGCCCCAAATTGATCACTTTCTTGGATGATGGGATGTACATATAGCTAGTATACTGGGGAAAATAAATGATCTCTGTGTGTAGACTAAAATTGCCAGCATGCACATTATGTGTAACAAAATAGGAGTTCAAAACATATTTATACCTGGCACATAACATATTATTGGTGGGACTGAATTTAATAATCAAACCTACTGCATTTTTTTTTCAAGTTTGGTTGCCGAGTCAATGCCATTTAATAATAACCATGCCCAACAATTTGCATGAATTTGCCACTTTGAATTAAACTTCCTAAATATCTCACAACTTCAAACTTGGAAGTTGGAAGTTATATATGGGCCAGGCTACATATTCCTGAAAGAGGGGCTTCCCAGTTCTCCAAGTAGTCCAAGTAAAATCTAGCTTGGGAAAAATATCCATGGAATATTCACTCTAGCTTCCTATTAAATTTATATAATTCCTTGCAGAAATGTTTTTTCCTGGAATCACACATTTATCAGCTGAATCCTTGACATAATTATGCTGGAATGGATTAGAAAGACAAAAGACGCATACAATAACATTTTCTGCATTTTATTTAGCCGTTTAACTTTCTGTGGTTCACTCTCAATCGACTGGAGAAAAACCTAGCTAAAGTAAGCTTACAGATTTCATAAACAATAAAATTGCTACATAAAAACTGCATGCTTACCAATCGATTGCGAGATAAACTTCATCCACAACAATCCCTCGTACCTTGTGCTTAAAAGCGTTTTTTTTCTTATGGTAGTCAGTCAACAAAACATCGATTATGCATCATCTGCCATCATCTCTTGTGCAGACGTAAAGTGCTGATAATTTTGTGATCGCAAATCGGTACATTTAACGGTAAAATAACTGCCACTGTAGACTTTCTCGCGGACGATCTTCCATAAATTCAGTAGTTGATAAATCAATGATTTGCCATCGCTAACACATCTTTGCTCTTGACCGCTAACTGTTTCAAAGACCTTCAAAGCTCCATAATTATTTTCTTTTTGGTCCGCCATTTTGAAAACTGTCTGAGCTTGCGCAGAAGGACCGGAAGTCCGCGATTCGCGGACTTGAAATTGGAGCCGGCCAGAGGTCTCGATCCCGGGTGCTGACCAGAAGGATCGCGGCCTCTGGGGACGAGAATGTGCAGGTAATCTTTTCAAATACGAATTACGTGAAGCTCCTTTTAATGACATTCCCCGCATTAGCCTCCATTGCAAGCTATTTCCAGTCCAATACCGAGAATACGAAAATAATCTATTAATCCCCATCAATAAAATCTTTTCCAACAGAGACTCAATAAGTAAGGACAGTGATATGAAGGACATTTCGTTACCTAGTACATTAAGTTTGTGTACCTAGGTCACGTGACGTTTAACGCTAATTCGTTGAAGAAATCACTGCACTAGAGTCTTGTTCGATTAAATAGTTAAACTCGAAATCAGTCAGGGAAGCTTTTTTTTTAATTTTAAAATGCAGATTGAACATTTGATCCCGATGGTCAACAAAGAAACATATAAGTTTATTAACTTGTACTAGTTTATAAACGTTTTGTTATTTTATTTTATCTTTAATTTTTACACTGTCAGTTTATTTAGAATAACAAAATATTTTACGTATTTCTAGTATTACGCAAAATACCGCAAACCCTACATATATATATATATATCCTTTCCAATGTAATTTTAAGGAGGCTCGATGTAGTTTCTTTAGCCGACGGGTGGTTGTTTTGAAAATTAAAATTATCTAGGAAGCCAATGCTCGATTTTTGCCAAAATACACCATAATGATCAAATATGACCAAATTTTAATTTTTTATTCATCACTTAGCCACAAGGGTTACCATAGCAACGATTGACGTTTTCTTTTCTTGTTTTAATATAAAATAGGCGCTTTTAAATTGTTTTGTATTATTTGAGCGCAGTTACTCTTACTGAAATATAAATACCTACACCATCTAAAACCATTAACAAAAGGCGAAAGAGTTTTTGCTTTAATTTGTTAAAATATATCGACTGCCAATTGTAGGGAATTATAAGAAATAACAAAAACTTCATTCTTGATTTACTCAAAAACGCTCTTACAGATTTTCCTAAAATTTTGTGTACAGGTAGTCAATCTACTATACTTGAACATATCAAAAAATTAATACCAAGAGTCAATCTAGATTTCGAGAAAATCAAGCTTGTTTGAAAACAAAAGAAAATGCCAATGGTTGCTATGGTATCCTTTGTGATTAAGTGACGGGTAAAAATTTAAAATTTGGTCATATTTGATCATTATGGTGTGTTTTGGTAAAAACCATACGAACTTTTAGGCACTTCCGGATTAGGCACTTCCGGATTAGGAACACCTTCAAATTACAGACAGTTAAGTTGATCCCAGAGAACGAATCTAGAATTGGCTATCTCTCTATCTCAACTTTTAGACTTGACCACTCATATAACTTTTGAAATTTGCTTTTTTCGCTTAAAATCCATACATAAGTTACGTGAGACAATGTTTTTTTCCAACTTGTAGCGCTACAAACGTTGCATTGCCAATTTTAAAAAAAGAGTATTTCACGTGTGCCCAATTTTTGCAACCTGTAACGTAAATTTTGGAACATAAGTCACTTAATTTTCCAAATTAAAATTTCACGAAAATCCGTATTGAGCGACTTTTTTAATTTAATTAGCGATTTTTTTAAAAAATCGCTTAGTTTGCTGACGTAAAGTATCGGCAAAATTTCATGTAATTAGGTAGTCAGGTCCCTGAACTCTCCGCGCGCTATGTCATAGATATTGAACCGCTATGTAGGGCGGGGGTCCGGTAGGGAGAGTTTAGGGACTGGACTAATAGATGACTCGAGTCGATGTGGGTGTATTGGACATGCATGAGTTTAATCAACCCACTATGTATTAGCATTAGTTTATCTTTACGCTTTTAAAATAGTGCACTCGTTTGTTTCCACTCTCACTTTACGCTCTTTGCCAGAACTGCCCCTGATAAAAGTTGATTTTGTCTATGCGAGTCTTAAAGAAATCTGCTTTACATTTAATTTTCAGCTCTTTGATTAGCCTTGCACTTTATTTTTTTAAAGTTCCTTCTTTTATTCCATGCTCTAGCAGAGCCTGGGTGTCACAGGTGACTTACTTTTGTCTGGGCGACTTGTAAACGGATCTGTAAAACTTTGCTTTCATGAAAGCTTCTGAGAGCTGGGTACGCATGATTTCTTGCATAAGAGCCTTTGGGCACCCTGAAATTATTCTAAGAGCACAGCTTTGAGCAACATATATAGTCACTGGTATTTCCGGATTTCTAACCTTCAAAATATTTAATTTCTTTTCGGCGCCAAGGAACATCAGTTCTTGTGAGAATTCGCTTGGCTCGGTTTGCCGAGATGACTTCCAGCCCGGTATAACATGAGCCGAGTCAGCCGGGATGGACTAGATTTGGCACGAAAGACACGAAAGACGGTTTGAATTTAGCAAGAATGATTTTGGCGCGAAGATTGAGTCGATTGTCGATGACCTTTTCCTAGCAATTTGGTGTTTTATCTTCTGCCCGCACAGGAAGTGCAGTGCGTCCAAAAATTCGACTTCCTGAACACGCACAATATTTGTTCGAGATGAAGCAATTCATATAGACACCTGTGACGACATTGCCAAATTGGAAGCATGGCTCTGAATATATGAATAAATTTGCATTTAGCAGGCAATTTTCTGGCGGTTTCTTTGGGCTGCCACAAAGAATCTGCCGTAAAAACGCCAATAACGCCAAATATCTTTACCATCAACCAATCAGATCACCGCAAACTTTTGTCATGCAAATATCACCTTATTTCCATATCACGTGACCCCATCCATTTCGCAGTCCGTGCATGTTCTGTGGTTCGGAAACGATTATCAGCCATTTTGAGTTTTGTTTTCGAGTTTTGACTGAAGTTTTGAAGTATATTACGACCCAGGAATGAAGTGGAGTTGTTTGGAAACGATTTTTGTGTGTATGACCTTCCTTTCGGTGAGTATTTTGGGTTGACATTTCGATCACTCGACTGCGGAGCGGTGAAGAACTCACAAAGCTAACGCAGTTTAGTGTATGTAGTTGTAATGGGCGACGAAGTTTACTTGATTATCGTCAAGAAATCAAGCTTTGGCCATCGCCGCTCGCTAAATAAACGGGCAATTCTATTGAAAAAGTTGATTTTAAAGTCGTAGAATTGTTATTCCTATAATCGAGCTCGTTTTGGGGTTTAATTTAGGTTATATTGTAAGTCTATAATGTTGTCGGTTCTCTTTCGGCCCGTTGCTGCCCGAGGCAAAAGGGAAGTGTGAACGCAAGCGTTTTCTTCGCTTCTCAAAGCGCCTTCTGTTCCTCAAAGCAACTTCATTTAACGAGTAAATGGTGTACATTCAAAGCGGTATTACGTTTTCGCATTCTTGTAAGAGAAAAGAGGATTTAAAATCGGGTTAGAACTCGCAAAGTTTTCATTGCCTCTTCGAGTGTCGAAATTTGTGGAATACTGTTAATATTAAGCACAATTTATCTTGCTTTTATCACACCGACACGGCTATTCTGTGTTCAACGACATGCAACTGCAAAGATCTTATAAAGATCTTTATTTGAAGCGAAAACTGGTATTCTCTTGAATTTGAAACCAATGCAAATTTTGTGTGTAAACATTGTGTCCAAGTGTATTCCTTGTATCATATTACACTTCGATACCATTTTAAACGATCGACTTCAATATCGCCACGAAAAACATGCATTTTAAGTCTTTTACCGAATCAGTAATATTGTCTGTTAGAAAAAAATGAAATCCAGCAGTCTCTATGTTTAGTTGGCAAAAATTCAAAGCGAAATACAAGTCAAAACAAAATAGAGTACAGACTACTCACAGAAATAGATTATTATTCAAGCAGTTAGATGTTAAACAAGGCGTTTTTAATTTTAAAAAAAAGTTCTAAAAATATAAAAATAAGTTTAAAAAACAGTACATTTATAAATATAATTTTTCAAAATCATCTTCTAGATTAGTTGGGCATATTATTAGTGCATGTAAATACAGTATTTTTATGTACACAGTATTCAACATTGCATCATCAAAATAAAGCTCAAGAACATAATTTTGGGGGCTTGTTAAAACTTAGGGCATCGAGGAATAATAACATATTTCAGTTGCAATTTGTGAGAGTTTTCTATACAGTAAATTGAAAGTGTTTACATGTAATACTATTTTGTTCCCTTTTAAGAATTGAATTTTACAGTTTTTGTATAGTATAGTGCTGTAGTTTATACATCTGAAAATTGATAATCTGGGAAAATCCCAAACCATATAACTAATGTGTTGGTTGTATTGTGTAACAAACATGGATTGGTGTATTCACGTTATTGTTTGGTTCAGGTATGAAGCTTCTTCAATATTTTGTTGTAAACAATTCTGAATATCTGAGATGAGTTTAATTTGTTGACCAGTTGGATGCATTCAGAGAATCAATTCCTGTGGTGCGTTCTACACACAAACTTCAACTTTATAGGCTACTTCACCAGCAGTGTGTTTCATTATTAAAATTTAAAGCTCATTCCTAATTTTAAAATTGTGCCCAGTTAATTAACTCTTAAAAGTCGTAGGTGCGAATATAACGTGTGAAGCCATTGACAAAAACTTAAAAAAAAAATCCTTGCTTCAATCTGAACAGCAATTTAATTTTAGTGTGTAATAATAATGCAATGCCGTCTCCATCCCCTGGTGCTGTTTTGCTCCAGATTTCAATCAATAATTTATTTGGGCTCCATTCCTTTTAATTATTTGTGTTTTTTTGCAAACTTTCTTTTCATAGCGACATGTAGGAAACTTTAAAAGTTTAGTTGACACAGTACATGTAATTATTTTGAGCAGCAGTAGTGGCAAGCACTGTTTTAATGTCACAACTTTCGCATGCTAGTCTTGTGTCTACCTGTGTAGATCTTGGCAATGAGATTCCATAATGTAAATTTCTCCACAGTTTGGAGTTTGTACAATACCATTCGCTAAAAAGAACCCTGCAAAGCTGGAGACTCCTTTCTTCCAGAGCTTATAAACTAATTAGGCCATGTGCTAGTCACTTTTTTCAATAAAGCTGAAATCAGAAATACAATGTAGAAATACTACTTACAAAAAATGAAAACCCGTCACAGTTTTCTGTGTTGTCAATAGAACTGGTTGCATGGATAGTTTTGACACATCATTTGATTGATTACTCAATATTGAGCAGCTGGATTTGGTGATTGGTCTCAAATATACTGTACATACCAGTCCAATACTCGAGCAATAAAGTAAAACCACCTTCTTTTTACAAGTGATATAAACCCTTAATTTATATTTTGACTGTCTTTGAGCAATTCTCACCTTTTACTAACAGCCTTAAATTTTACGTTTGGTAATGCATAATTCACAGTCCTAAATCATTTTTCATTGGCAAGTTTGATAAATAAAAGTTTGAAGCAGGGTTTAACCTTTTTCATATGCATACATGTAAAGTTTGATAGCTAGAGGCTACAAATTAGAAATTTGCTGGTAAAGTTTGATTGGGGATTAATTCAATTTTTAATGTTACGTGTTTACAAATAGTGTTATCAGCTATATCAGTGCCGCAACTGTGGGGTAGTACATGTACTCAACTCCTGCCTTTGAAGTGCAACTAACCCCCAATTTTTATTTTTGCTAAAATAAATTTCCTTGTTTCCTTGATCTTTTCTGCGAAAAAATTATCGTGGTCAATAAATCCTAAGCTTGCACTTCTACAGGCATTTGAAATTCGAAATTTGTGTCCCGTGACTGTGCAAATGGGGACTTTGGTCGGGAATCTTGATGATGTAATGCCGGAACCGCATATTGATGTGGCCAAGAGATTGTTGTTTTAGCATTTGCATGTGTGCAAACCTTCTTTGGAGAATTTTTTTATATGCACGCCTTCCTTAGCGCCCCAATTGTTCCACAAAAAATATGTCTTCCAGTGACACAAGTCCTGAGTGCAACTATATTATTCAAAAGATTCTGATCTTTTCATGGCTTTGCTTTGTTACAGGTTGGTAATGCTCTTGTGGAGAACCTCAATGATGAACTGGACTATGATCCCCAAGTAGCCATCAGTTGTGATAAAGTGACAAGGCATGTTGACGTTAACACTGGAGACTGGGTTGCAGATAAGAACTCAACCAGGCTTTGTACAACTGACAAGAATGAAATCCTGAAGTAAGAATCAGCAGAGTTAACATTATTTGAATAGTGTGGGTAATCAAAGATAGCAAACTTGTGAAATTGGGATTTAATTTCAAAATTATCTTTCTTTCTAGGTACTGTAAGGCTGTCTATCCTTCTCAGGATGTCAGAAACGTTGTCGAAGTCAACAATCGTGTTTCAGTGGGTGACAGTTTGGTCACTCCATATCGCTGTCTGGGTGAGTTTGTTGGAAGGTACCGGGTATAATAACATTATTAACATTTACAGTCAACTCTTCTTATAGCGGACACGCTCGGGGCGTCCTTAATAATTGTCTGTTATAGCGAGAGTCCGTAATAGCAGGAGTCATTTCCAGTCAAAACTCTTTCGCCGGGGATCTGGATTTTGTCTGTAATAGTGAGAGTCCGCAATAGTGGGGTGTCTGCAAGGCAAGAGTTGACTGTATCTTGCTTTGTGATTAATGTTGGTGATACATGTATGCATTTCAACTTCAAATGATCCTTTTTCTTGAGTAAAAAATAATGTGCAAAGAAATACAGTGTGTCGTGTCTGCATTGGACTGCTAATCTTGCAGCTCTAGGCGTAATTTTGACAAAACACACATTTCTCACACTAGTACAGGGGATCATTGTTAGGGTAATGTGTCAAAATGCAGAAGGAAGTGAACATATAGCATTCCATCTGGGGAAAGTGTATAAAGCAATCTAGTCGCTTTTTGTTACTGGAGTTTTTGGATTTTGTTAGTTCAAACCTGACATTGTTTACTGATGTGTGTTCACCTTCAAACATTTATTACCTTTGACGTTTAAGAATGTTATGAAAGAACATTTGTTTTCTTAACTACATATTACATGTGCATGCATATATGATAAATGGTGATAATTAAATCGATGCAATAATTTTTTCTTTCTTCATACTAGTGGGCACTTTTGAGTCCGATGCCTTGTTAGTGCCTCCAAGATGTCGCTTTGAGCACATGCATTTTACCTCCGATTGCCTAAGTCACGACGAGTGGCATGAGCGAGCTTCAAAAAAGTGCCAAAGCGAGGGCATGATCGTGAAGGACTATGGAGTCCTCATTCCGTGCAGCGTAGGGAAATTCACTGGTGTGGAGTTTGTCTGCTGTCCTGAAGACGCCAGTGAGGAGGCCACTGATGCTGTTAAGGTGGTTCCTATTTCCGAGGCAAGCACTTCTGAGCCGACTAGTGTTTTGGAACTCTTGAAGAAGGAGATTAGCAAGTTTGCAGAGCATGTGGAGGGAGCTTCTGTTGGTATGTTTGAGAGTTTGTCTGAGAACTACTTGTTACATGTTTTATAAGTCATATTAGATTTATTTAATAGTTGAAACTGTAATGAAGCTTGTCAGATTTACAAACACATGTATATGGCAGAAATTTAACCATAATTATTTTATCTAAGGAATGTGATTTACGTTTTGAAAGTTTATATTTCAATTGTTTGTTTGGAGTGTTTTGTCATTCAGAAATTGAGTTTCAGGACTAAGAGGCATTGCTTTCAAATACACCCAAGCTCAATCAATACAACAGCATGTGCTACACTCTGTATATCACCGTTGTTAAAACCACATGTGTACTTCATATTGTTATTGACTTGATCAGTGCTTGAAAGTGTTTTATTTGGATCCCTGTTACAGGTACTTACTTAAAATTATTGTCAATTTCTTTCATAAGGTTGTGACAGGACGAAGTACCACGAACGCCGTGACAAGCTGGAAGAAACTCACCATGGACGAGTTCAGTCACTGATTCAACACTGGGAGCAGGCAGAGAAGCGCTACAAGTTACTGAAAGCAGGCGATCAAGACCAGGCAGATAGTTCCATTGAGGGTGAGCTTTGTTTTCATACTCTAAACATGTAATGTTGTTTCAGTCTGCATAAAGGTTAGAGTTATCAGGTGCTTCAAGTAATCGAGGATAAAATTAGTAAGAAAATGACCTGGAGGGAAAGCAAAAAGGTTTCAGTTAGCGGGAAGTTTGAGTCGTTGAGGGTTCAAGTAATCAGGACTCAAGGCTGTACAATGTTAAAAGGCTGTCATTTTCTTGCTTAGCTTGGTGGTTTGCAAGTCTCTAAAATAATAAATCATGAACTTCCTAACATTGCCAATACAATGTCCTGCTAATACCTGTACAGTGTGTACAGTCAACTGTCTCTTAACGGACACCTCTATAATATGGTCAAACATCTCCATAAGACGGACACCTAGTGTTGGTCCCTGCCGTTTTCAGTCATTTTACTGTAACTTACATGTACAGTAACTCCGTATAAGTCGGACACCTCTCTAAGACTGACAGTTGGAGCTGGTCCTTACTGTGTCCGTTTTAGACAGAGTTGACTGTACTTGCTCCTAATTGTTGCATTAGCTACATGTAGTGTACAGTTAACCTCCCATAAGGGACACCTTTGGGGCCAGAACAAGTGTCTATTTAGAAGAGTTGTCCACTTCTAGCAGGTTAAAAATAAAGTGTTTGCATGAGAATGGGGCCATGACTTGGGGCTTATGGGAGGTGCCTGCCTACAGGAGTTGTCTTTGTGTCCATAAGCAGAAGTTCAAGTGTATTTTTTTGTTGTCTACTTGCAGAAGAACTTGAGAACTTCAAGAAGTCACTGAACTCCTTTGATGAGCAAGCCAAGTTGGAACGTGCTCGGCTGAAAGAGGAGCATCACCAGTGTACCCAGATTGACCTGAATGACAAGAAGAACCAAGCAATGCGTGACTTTGTGGCTGCCCTTCAGGAGGAGCCCAGGGATGGTAACAAGATTCTGGAAGCTGTGCAGCGCTTTGTGAAAACGTGTACTCAGGATCGTCTGCATAAGTAAGTTGGTGAATGAAGCTAGTGAAATTCTACATCTGCTATGACTGAATGGTTAAGTGATGTAAATCATGGTACAGCATAAAATAAATAAATAAAAAATAAATCATCTTTTTTTCCGAGGGTAGCACGTAACAGTCTTGCGACTGACAAACCTGTGGCCCTCGGATTCCCGATCAAATAACACTTGGCAAAAACAATTTGCACTGAGCTAAAATCATTGTGCACTAAAAACTGTTACTGTCAAAGGTAAACTTTACCGGCCCTTAGCCAATCAGCGTGGCGTATTTGTAGAGCCTTCCCAGACGGTAAACTTTACCCAAGCCAGTAAAGTTTACCTGTTTGTGCAGCCAGCTGTTACTGAAATAGCGGCCTAGAAGCGGGTATATCAAATAAAACTATTACTATTTTGCTTTAAACCAGTTTTCTAATCGTAAGAAAGAAGTTATGCTACTGAAAACATCAAAATATTAAAGTTTTTCTCAAAAAGTGGCGCGCTTTTCTGCAAGGAATTCATGATAAAACTTTCTATTTTTGGCTGGTCAATTGACACTTGTAAAGATTACATCTAGGCGACGACAGGACTCTTCCTGTGTTATACATCCACAACTGGAAATAATGCATAACCGTACAAAAGTCGAAAATTTCCAATTTTAACCTAACATTAAAAAATATTTGCTGTCATGCAAGTTATCTCAGTCAGTCTGTCAGTTCTTTGGCTAGACAGCGTTTTAGTTCACAGTCGCTCTGATTTTCCTTTCTGAATTGCCTATTGTTCCAATTGAATCCAAATTGATTTTCAAAGGTTTTTTACTCGAACGCTCTATTGATTTAGAAATTACTACTTTCTCTGCTTGAAAGCAAACAATCGACACGCAATGCCAAACACCGCAATGTTTAAATTTGGACCAAGATGACCCTTTGAAACCATGCTACATTGGTAAAGTTTACCCTGTTTTTAGCGCCAATTTCTCCGGTCACGAAAGCGAATTCGCATCGGTACATAAATACTGCACTTTTGTTTCCTGTTGTTATCAGGAATATTTAATTTGTATCGCTGCTACAGGTCGAACATTAAATTTAAAAACGATTTGATCAATTACTGATTCAATACGTTCAATCGCAAACAACGCAACTTCGAGATTGGAAACCTGATACTGTATTGTTTACATCGGTAAAGATTACCGTCAGTAATTCAGTTTAGCGCCATCAGTCCTTCGCTAAATTTGTTATTTTTTCAAACGTTCTGAAAGCAAGGAAGGAAGGAGGGATTGTCTGTGTTTATATTCAGAAACACTTCGTTACGGACTACCTCAATATTACTAAAGGATGAAAAAAAAATCGCTTGCCAGATCCTGTGATAGACATAATAGATTTCCGTCGAGACTTAACCCCGTGTATGAATGAAATCTTGTGTCATTTTTCCTTAGAAAATTTGGCAAGAACGTTGTCGCTTGTATGTCGTTCACTGGATATTTATATTTTTTTCTTTAGTAACGATCTTGTCATTTATTAAAGTAAATATATCTTGAGAGCTGTTGGCAAGAAACTTCTCGTTTCCCGCTAAATGTTATTACTCAATCGAGCGTGGCAACATATATTTTTTGCCAGTTTTGTAATTTGCAACAAAACCGATAACTTACAATAAAAATAACAATCGCTGTGTTTGTCGTGTTTATCGAGCGCATAATTCTATTATAACTAACGAAGTATCAAAGTCTAAAGTCTAATGAATGGAACTGAACTAACACGATTGAATAATACTTTCCGTGACTCGATCGGTGACTTTGATGTTTCTGTTTCGATTCTGTTGATTTCCGAATTGAATTGAATTCAACTCTATTAAAACAAGACATAAAATTATCATATTATCGTCAACATTCCTGTATTAGTCTGCTTTCACTGTGTTTTTTTATGACACATGTTTTGCCGTTGTTTCTGAGACATGGTAAAGTTTACCTGAACACGAAGCATTTTCGCAATTTCGCGCTCACGGGTCACTGACATAAACATGCATGGAAGCTAAGATGCAGAGAGTAAATATATTTAACATCATAATCAGCAATAAAGAAAAGTTTGACAATCCTGAAAGCAGTAGAAAAAATAGAGAAAAAACAAGCTGAATATACAGGGAGTATAGCATACAGTGTGTGAAGAAAATATATTTTCCGATTATGTCTGAGACTGTATTAGGTCAGACAATTAAATAGGGTGTCGGTTTCCGTTTTGGTTAAGTTTACCAACAGGCGACACATTTTTGCGCGTTAGTTTCCACACTCCAGTCGACCTCTCGCTCTGGTTAGAAAGACCTTAATAATTCGTGGGCGAAAATATATTGCCTAATTTTGGTAAACTTTACCAAAACGGAAACCGACACCCTATTTCTTGTCTGACTTTTTAGACTTATTATAGTATGCTGTATCAGAAAAGTATTATTTTGATTTTTTCTCTATTTTTTTCTTTGCTTTCAAGCTTGTCAAACTTTTCTTTATTGCTGATTATGATGTTAAATATATTCACTTTCTCATCTCAGCTTCCATCATTTTTGGAAGTGACGTAAAGCACGTCTTAGTAACACCATAGAAAGAAAAATTATAAAAAAAAGTGAAAGCACACTAATACAGGAATTTGCGATAATATATAATTTTTTCTTTTTTATAGATGAACAATCAAACAAATCGAAAAGAAAACAAAGTCACCGACGAGTCAGGAAATATTAATCGTGTTAGTTCAGTTCCATTCATAGACTTCAGACTTTGATACTTCGTTAGTTATAATAAAATTATGCGCTCGATAAACACGACAAAGCTTTATTTTATTGTAAGTTATCGGTTTTTTGCAAATTACAAAACTGGCAAAAAATATTTGTTGCCACGCTCGATTGAGTAATAAAATTTAGCGGGAAACAGAAGTTTCTTGCCAACAGCTCTCAAGATATATTTACTTTTATAAATGACAAGATCGTTACTAACGAAAAAAATATATCCAGTGAACGACATACAAGCCACAACGTTCTTGCCAAATTTCTAAGGAAAAATGAAAGATTCATTCATACAAAGCGAGTATTCTTCTATCACAGGATCTGGAAGCTTTTTTTTCATCCTTTAGTAATATTGAGGTAGTCCGTAACGAAGTGTTTCTGAATATAAACACAGACAATCCCTCCTTCCTTCCTTGCTTTCAGAACGTTTGAAAAAATAACAAATTTAGCGAAGAACTGATGGCGCTAAACTGAATTATTGACGGTAATCTTTACCGATGTAAACAATACAGTATCAGGTTTCCAATCTCGAAGTTGCGTTGTTTGCGATTGAACGTATTGAATCAGTAATTGATCAAATCGTTTTTAAATTTAATGTTCGACCTGTAGCAGCGACACAAATTAAATATTCCTGATAACAACAGGAAACAAAAGTGCAGTATTTATGTACCGATGCGAATTCGCTTTCGTGACCGGAGAAATTGGCGCTAAAAACAGGGTAAACTTTACCAATGTAGCATGGTTTCAAAGGGTCATCTTGGTCCAAATTTAAACATTGCGGTGTTTGGCATTGCGTGTCGATTGTTTGCTTTCAAGCAGAGAAAGTAGTAATTTCTAAATCAATAGAGCGTTCGAGTAAAAAACCTTTGAAAATCAATTTGGATTCAATTGGAACAATAGGCAATTCAGAAAGGAAAATCAGAGCGACTGTGAACTAAAACGCTGTCTAGCCAAAGAACTGACAGACTGACTGAGATAACTTGCATGACAGCAAATATTTTTTAATGTTAGGTTAAAATTGGAAATTTTCGACTTTTGTACGGTTATGCATTATTTCCAGTTGTGGATGTATAACACAGGAAAAAGAGTCCTGTCGTCGCCTAGACGTAATCTTTACAAGTGTCAATTGACCAGCCAAAAATAGAAAGTTTTATCATGAATTCCTTGCAGAAAAGCGCGCCACTTTTTGAGAAAAACTTTAATATTTTGATGTTTTCAGTAGCATAACTCCTTTCTTACGATTAGAAAACTGGTTTAAGGCAAAATAGTAATAGTTTCATTTGATATGCCCGCTTCTAGGCCGCTATTTCAGTAACAGCTGGCTGCACAAACAGGTAAACTTTACTGGCTTGGGTAAAGTTTACCGTCTGGGAAGGCTCTACAAATACGCCACGCTGATTGGCTAAGGGCCGGTAAAGTTTACCTTTGACAGTAACAGTTTTTAGTGCACAATGATTTTAGCTCAGTGCAAATTGTTTTTGCCAAGTGTTAAATTGAAATTTAGAAGTGTCGATTTTTGTGGAGGGAGGAAAACTGGAGAACCTGGAGAAAAACCCTCGGAGCAAGGACGAGAACCAACAACAAACTCGACCCACATATGGCACCGGGCCAGAATCGAACCCGGGTCACATTGGTGGGAGGCAAGCGCTCTCACCACTGGGCCATCCCTGCTCCCCCAATATATTATGCTCTTTTGTGAGTAAATGAAATCTGTTGAATCAATAAATTTATCACAGGGCCTATTGAGATGCAAAGGGTGACAGACAACCTTAGTGAAAGTTGGTCTAATTATAACTTACCGTATTTATTCAATTAAGCGCCCAACCTCGAATAAGCGCCCACCTCGAATAAGCGCCCACCCAGTAGGTAGGAAAAGTTAATAAGCACCCAGCCTCGAATAAGCGCCCACCCCTATCCCCCTTAAATGAGGGCACAAGAGGAATTTTGATTATTGTTAAAGTTGAGATTAAAATTGACTAAGTACGGTACTACTTAGAGACTATCCCGAAGACCGAGTTTTTTTAGTTTTTTTTTACTGAAACTTTCAATGAACTTTTAATATTCAGCTTTCGTACACCTTCACGTTTAGTTATTACACATTGTTTTCTTGCAAAATAAACGTACTGCTTGCTAAAAATGGTGAAAATGTAATAAGCGCCCAGCCTCGAATAAGCGCCCACCTCGAATAAGCGCCCACCCTCAAGGTCCAAAAATTTAATAAGCGCCCAGGGCGGTTAATCGAATAAATACGGTATTCAAATTACATTATCAATTAGAAAAGTGGCAGTTATTCTTATGCAGAGTAGGCAAATAACTTTTCATTCTTTGATTTGTCACAGTGGCAGTTGAAGGGCTTGGTAATCTGGGTAACCTAAAATTCTTGATCAAAAATCGGTTTTGAACCTTGCAGCTTTTTTTGTCACATTTCAGCTTGCGTTACTTTGAGTATGTGCAGAAACACCACCCAGAGAAAGCCGAAGAAGCAAGGGAGGCCCTGCAAAACCACTTCAAAGGCATCAATAAGCTTGTCAACGAGTCCATGATTCTGTTGTACAAACTGCCAGAGGTTGCTCGCCAATTTCAGTTTGATTTGCCTGACTGGATTCCAAAGCCGCCTGCCCTGGTGAGTAAATAATATTATCACCTTGTAAAATTCATTAATAATTCATGAGGGTGCAAACCAATCCCAGCACAGTACAGATCACATGTACACAACTGTAAACCCCAATACAAATCAAACAAAAGAATAACTTGATACAAACTCCGCTCAGCTAATTAGTATTCATAACTTTGATACAGATCTCTACTGATTCGCAAACAATACTACATTCAATTATTGTCATTCACAAGCAGAATAAAATATTTGCGTCCGATCTGTATGGCCGTACGCCCATACAGATCTCATATTTTATCTACTAGTTATTTGATGGTAAGATACAGCTGTAAGTGATACATGTGCCGAACGGCTGGTTTGCCAAGTCACATTATTACAGGGTTGGTATGGGTCATGGTAAACCTGGAAAAATATGGAATTAATTTTATGCGTGGGCCATGGAAAGTCATATTTGATATATTTGATTTTGATTAAATTTTATTTTGTTATTAAGAAGATGACACACTAAGTGTAGATGATGAGTGTTCGTGGTTTTTTGTTTGTTTAGTTAGGTACGCTGGTTTAGATTTTAATGTTTGGTTACTTTTAGAGGACCCCTGAAAACCCTAGGTGATTGGAGGCCTCCTCTTAAAATATTATGTATTATTATTATTATTTATTATGGAAAATGATGTTGATCATACAGAATACAGTTAATAAATTAGTCAGGTTACATGTAGCTTACCCAAAATTGAGATAATGTTTGAACATTTCCAAGAAATGGTCAAATTAAGATCATAAAAAAAAACTTTGAAAATCATGGAAAAGGTCATGGAATGTCGTGTTATTTCAAAAGCAGGCAGGTTTACGTACCTGAAGTCAAGATAAGTTCGGAAATTTTTTCAGAAAGTAATAGTCAAATCTAGGTCATAAAAAACTTTGAGAATTGTGGAAATGGTCATGGCAAGTCATGTTATTTCAAAAGCTCAAATCATTTGTTATTATTTTGCTCTTGAACAGCCCACAGAGGCGCCAACAGTGGAGAAAAGTTCTGCAGCCAAGGACCCCACAGACCCACCAAACCAACCAGAAGGTGATATAGTTCATACTGGTGTGCCATCTAGTAGTGAGGAGGATAAAGATGAAAAACTGCCAGGTAAGCTCATAGTGAGAGCTGTCAGGGCTACAAGTCACTATCAGCAGGCAGCTCTGGCTTTTATGGTTATCAACTGCAATGAAAATGACTGGCCAGCAACATAGAGATAGAGCTGAAGGATGTACTACATTTTGTCCCGTAGCTAACAGGGTGAGACCGGAGCGCAGGCATGTAGGGGCACAGGAGCCCACAGCAGGAGTGTGGAGTACTGGAAGAATACCTGACAGTGATACTGGGATCTGACATGACAGCCAGAAACCAGTGAGAAAAGGTCTCAAGCGGCTAAGAAAAAAACATTGTTGGTTCATGAAGAAGACCAGCCATTTCTTCTGTCTTTATACATGTACCAGTACCTTCAAGATTATCCAATGTCTTTATTTTCTTATGAAATTTCAGCCTGTGATAAACTCTCTTTGAGTTGGTGAAATTAGCTGGTATTCAGGTATAAGCTTCATTCCATGAATTTTTGGGGTAGCCTGCAAATGCAGATAAGTCAGTCTAACAGAAATCTGTCTGTATTGGTAGGCTATGCTCAGGGAGGCAAGGGTTCATTACTCTCAAAAGCACTCTTCCAGTGGGAGAAACCTTACTGAACACAAAGAACCGTTGAATTTTACTTGGCATTGTAACATAGAAAGACTACATTGTAGGGCGGCCAGAATCATTTTCAACTTGCCCAAGGACATGCCGTCAAATGATGTGCTTAAATATGATCAGTGGTCTACATTTTCCCTGTATTATAAGCTCGACATCCTTAGGCTATTTTATAAGGCAAACAACGACAGCCTGCCCGAGCCCCTGATGGAATTGATACTTGACAAGTCCAGTCACGGCTATTCGCTTCGAAGCAAAAGAACTTTCTTCTATACCACGATTTAACTCGCAATTTATGAAGGACTCACTTAGATACAAGGGATCTGTTCTTTGGAACACTGTTTCACATCACGAACAACATAGAAGCTTTTCAAGCTTTTTCGAGCTGAGAGAGCATGTTGTAAATAGAGACTATTTTAAAGATTTTAATTTTAACGCCCTGTCAGCCTTAACAACCCGCCACAGACATAGTGATTTTATATACAATTTGTTTTTAGTTAGTTTATCGTAATTATATCGATATGGTAGATACTTAGTAACAGTTTTAGTTAGTAATTACTCAAATAATTATATTTTTTATTGTAAATCTTAATTTTTATTGTAAATATAGGAATTGTAATTTTAGATATTTTAATTGTAATTTTAATCTTAGCAGAGTTAAGCTTTAACTCACGACCCCACAAGCTTTTAGCTTTAATTATTATCGTGTTTAAATAAAGTTTAAAAAAGTGGACAAAAAGAAGAGAGAGAAAATAAAACTAAAGACAAATTATTTTCTTTCTTTGCTGTAGCTGAACCTGCTGCTGATGCTAGAAAGAAGGGTGATGATGATGTCGATGACGATGATGATAGTGATGAAGACGAGTCTGAGAACGAGGAAGCCGTTTACAGGCACACGCATTCCCGCCATTCCCGTGCCACGTTCTCCGCCGTGATTGGTCTCAGCTGCGGCGCCCTAGTCATCATGATCATCATTGTGGTTGCCATGGCAATGCGCCGACCGCGCTCTAGCAACAACACCAAGACGGTCCTTGTCGACACGGACGCCGAGGGCGCCTCGGAGAAGAGCCACCTGATGAACATGCAGGAGAATGGCTACGAAAATCCCACCTATAAGTTTTACGATTACTGAACATGCTGGCTAACTTTAAAGACACGCTTACTTGTAGGATTTTGCGAAGTTCTCATAACTGGTTTTACACTCGTTTGACCAGTATTGACCGGTTTTAATCTTGACTGTGTTTGAGATTCACTGTATTTATATAAGACGCATTTTTGGTAGTGGATAAGGCAAGGTCTTTCAGAGCACAAGTGAAACGTATTTAGTACAAAAAAGGCAAAGTAACTTTTTATAACCGTAATCGTTCTCTATAACTACAAATCGCGAGGGGGTTTCTTTTTAAAAGGCTAAGAATTCCGTGTTTTTATTGCAAAAGGATATTTGATTTCCAACCGGAAATTGGACCTTTAGTATTTTATTGGTGAGAGGCGGACACGTGCGTAGCCGTGTTCATCTCGTTGCCTTGGTTTCCAAGTTGATTGACACCTGTACATGTCACCAATAACATTACTAACCTCATTTCCTTTGCCATGTGATTTCGCCTCAAACTTTTCTTTCTATTTTAGACATGGAAGTCAACTATTGGAAGTCGATCCTTGCAATTTTGTGAACTAAACCCTCTCGCGTTAATTTTAGTCTTGGTGTAGATTTTATAGCTTTTAGTAAGGGGTGTAAAGACAGTAGATGTAACAGTATTTAAACAGTATTTATTGGACAGAAAGTCGTTAGAAAAAAAAAAAACAGTTGTAAGTTAACTTCGATTCTAATCAGCG
Organism: Oculina patagonica; assembly: GCF_052425735.1. Lineage (NCBI taxonomy): Eukaryota > Metazoa > Cnidaria > Anthozoa > Scleractinia > Oculinidae > Oculina > Oculina patagonica. The sequence continues at coordinate 8,252,632 of NC_135765.1, forward strand.
GCTGCTGTACAAATATGCAACAGTCAACTTTTTCTATTGTGAAAGCCCAGTCTAGGCTCGATATTCCGCCACGTGGAGGGAAAACTGTCCCGCGCTAGGAACGCGGTTCGGACGCGAGAGAGCGGCGAAAATCGAGCCTATGAGGCAATATCAACCGTCTGCCATAGAGAGGCATCTTCCTTGAGAAGGCAGCAATAAAGGAACGGTCGAGATTTGTCTTCTTCAGCGAGGTGCCTTGCCTGCTACGCAGGCTAAGACAAAGTTGACTGAGCAGCGTACGTATATAGAACGAGATTCTAGCTATCGCATTTGTCATGTAAATGTGCAAGTAACAACAGTACCTGTAACATCAACAACTTTATCAGTAGCAGCAGTAGCAGCAGCAACAACAGAGCTTGTAGTCTCGTCCCTTTAAGTCTTAAAGATGTAAATGGCACTTAGAAAATCAAGAAACGCTTTTGAAAGTTTTATTACCTTTTAGTCACATATAGTACATCATGGTATCTTTTACTGATATTTTATGATCTTAGATTTAATTCTCTTAAGGTTTCACAGTGAGAGGTGTTCCGTTGAAGTGATAGTCTAGGTACCTCAAAAGTGCCCCCCTCCCGCAAATCGGGTCCTGCGGATTTTCGGAGCCCATGTTTTCTCTGCTTCGTTATTCTGCGACCTAAGTCGCAATGTAAGTAAGAAAGCAGGGAAAACAGATCGGTAAATAAACGAATCACTTTTCAGAACGCTTTTAATGGATCCATCGAGTATAATCAAGAGTGAACTCTTAACAATACTTGTAAAATGATGGGACGTGCTGTAATAAGAAACAAGCGTTTCTAGGGCCGCTGAAAGTTGTAATGTAAAGCACCGGGATTTGGCTATTAAATATTCCATTTTTAGTACCTTAATTTTGTGTGGACTGGTTTTCAGCAAATGAAAACGATCATTTCTTTTCGCTTTGTCGTGGAAGGACGTTTCGTCCCCAGGGACGCTCGATTATGGTGACGGTGGGCCTATGCGCTAGGCAAGCGTGCCAGGTAAATGAGGCGGGAGAAAGTTCTTTTTTTTTTTCGCTGCCGCGCCCGTCCATTAATTAATTCTCGCGGCTTCATTTCTCTGCATAAGGCCCCAAACGTGAGCGCACTTGAAGTCTGGGATAATAGGCCAGACCGCCGGACTCCCAGTGGACCAATTTAGTAAAATATTCTGTTTGCCAACGACCGCACGCGACTTGCCTCATCCTCGCCGTCGGAGACCCACGGGCCTCGGGCAGTTAGTCAAGGCGAAACGAAGTAAATCTGGCAGAAAAACTTTCCTCGCTACGATTTCTACCCGGTTTACTTCGTTTCGCTTCGTCTAACTGCCCCTGGGTCTCCGAGGATAGCCTTGTCTAGGACATGAATTATTTCTAATTTGTTTCTTAATCAAACCCAGCCTAGTCCCCTCTGAACGTGTGAGTTCGACTTGTTGGCGTCTATCGGCTGAAGTGCGCGGTCAAAGAAACTAGAAAATGCCTAGGGACTAGGCTGAATCAAACCTACATCTTGCTGACCATCTTGCTTGCGATCGTCGCGACAACCGTAAAGGAATAGAAGATAAAATCAAAGAGTAGGGACGAAGTCCCGGTGTTGTGGGGGTGTAGTAAACAATATGTGTACAGGATTGAAAATGAATGAAAAATGCGCTATATAAATTCATTATCATTATTGAATACCCGTGTCAGGAGACCTGAGTCATCGAAAGCAAGTCACATTAACCTTATTCAGAACGGGGGGGGGGGGGGGGGGGGGGGCTTTTGAGGCCCGCGCTGACTTTGAACTTTTATAACTTCTTAAAGATTTAACCAAACGCTGCCAAACCTTCTGAGTTTTCCTAAAATTTATCTGGCAACAATTTGGTAGGGTTGGATGATGTGTCAGGAACTTGACATCACCATGGCAACGGCATTTTGACAGGCATGTTTTCCCAAATTTGTAATTTTGCGTGTTTCTGTTAATAAAAATCAACATAAATGGGATTATTTTTACATTTTTACGGGTTTAAAGCACATTTTTATTATTTCATTTTGAGTACTTTGCAGTGATTTTGGGTGGTTTTCTGGCATTGTGGAAAAAATAATTTTTGAAATCCAAGATGGCGGATCCAAGATGGCGGCCGTTTTGAAATCATGATGTAATTGTCACGTGATGTGTCGTCACCATCCCACGTGACGTATACCAAAAGAAAGAGTTTCGGACGTACAATACATCCTATAAGTTTCATGGTGATTACTTAAATATTCTGGAAGTTACAAAGGGGGGGCTTCCGAAGCCCCCCCCCCCCCCCGGTCTGAGAAGGTCGGAAAAAAGCCCGGTCTGAATAGGGTTAAACAATCCTAAGGAATAATCTCACCGTTCGAATCTGAACTAAACTGGACACTTATTCCTCCCGACCCCTTCACCGATTCTTCACGTTTGTCCTTCCGAAATATAACGAAAACACATACTCAAACAACGTTAAAATTTATTTCATCATTCATATACATAACCGAGTGATAAAGTTCTACCCAAAACTGCTAGGCCGCTTCCAAACGCTGTTTTTGGCAAGTCTTCGTACATGTACATTTCGAAACTTACTAGTCAACAAAGATGGCGCCTAAAGCGACGAGTATTCCCGAAAACAAACGAAGTAACCTCGTTCGTTCCTAGTGTTTTTTTTTTTATCTCAAGGAACGTGGTAACGAGGTTGCTCTGACGGTGACACAAGACTGCATCGCTTGACTGCATCGGCTTGGCCAATTCTCACATGTCTCCACCAAGTAAGACTGCGGATTGGGGGGGGGGGGGGATGCCGCGTCGCAAGCACGCATTGATGGGAGAGGGAGGGGGTGGGGTAAAATCCATCGCCAGTGTAAATTCGGCCTACACATGCGACTTCTCGGTGCGCGGCGGCGAGTTGACATTTGGTGATTTTGATTTGATCATCGACTCATTACTGTCATCGAATGCAATCGTTACGTTAATAGAAGGCATTCAGAACGACTAAAACCAAGCCTTAACTTTTTACTTCCTATTTCTAACTATCTTTTCAGCTTGCAGAAGTTTTCCATTTTAACTTTCTCAGCAAAAAAGAGCAACTCTCTTTTTGTAGCTCTTTTTTTTTTATCGGAGGCCGAACCTTCGATCGCGCGATGTTTTCTTTGTTAACGAGTTTCTAAGCCATGAAAGGTATAGTTGGTGGAGTGAGACCTAATGTTTCTGTGACAAATTTCTGTGCTTTTGCTGCCTCGCGGAGTGAAAACGTCTGTGCCAGCTCTGCTTCTGTTCTCACCAGGGTAATCGCCTTGTTGAAAAGCTCGATTGCTCTATCCAAGTTTCCCCTAAAAAAAGAAAAAAAGGTTAGTTGTTAATACCTTACCTTGTCAAACAAAGTTACGACATAATCCAAATTCCGAAAAATACCCTACCCTCAACCACCCTTCTCGATCTCAGACGCAAACGAATAGACAAACAAACAAACAGGGAAAACAAATCCTTTCGGAAATAATCCATCCAGAATGTAAGCCCATGGGCTGACATTTAGTATTAATAGCTCTTGAAGAAAGAGATAACTTCTCCAATTGAAGCATATTTATTGTAGAGATTGTTTTGTAGTGTCTGTTTTAGAACGCTCATAGCAACTGTTAGACTAATTTTGGGTTTCATATACGTAAAATAAAATAAAATTTCAGTCACAGTCACAATAACCCCACCCCCGTTATATAAGAACACCCCCAACCCCCCCCCCCCCCCAAAAAAAAAAAATAATAATAATAAGCCAAAAAACCTACGTAAAAGGGACGTCGAGAAAATAGAAGGTGTGGCTTATATTTGAAATTTTACAAGGATTTTATAAGGATGCAGAAACGGCACAGGGGAAAAAGCGCTCGCTTCTCTGTCTCGCCAGTGTTGCCCAAAATGGAATCCCGGGAAGACGTCTTTATGTGGGTTTAGTTTGTTGGTCGCTTTATGTCACAGAAATCGGCGCCAATGAGCGTTCTGTCCTTTTTAACTCCCTCGAATTGAAAGGCTTAAACCTAACCTTGATTAATTGTACAGGAATCATAAATTCAACAATTACCTTTGAACTTCAAGGGTAGCTAGTGTTTCGTAGGCGAAGTCGCATTTTTCGTCGATTGCTAAAGCTTCACCAACTAACTCAGCAGCTTTCTCCACGTCTTGTCGTGACTGCAGCATTAGCATACTGTAAAAGGAAAAGATCAGAATCCATCTTCGCCTTTCAAACTTTCAAATGAATAGATCGTGAAGCAGATAGAGTACAGAGTATATTGTCCTAATGCACCACCAAATTTATAGATGTGAGATCCGTGAGATCCTCAGAAAGTAAAAACGAAGCGGACAAACAAATTCTGCTGCAACCTATTGTACCCTGAGCTGCAAACCTCGTCAAAACGAACAAAGTGCGTCAACACTCGCCTCCTCCTTACACTTGCAATTTGAGGGTTGTCCAATACACCCGCATATCTCGCGACTAGACTTCCAGTAAGTTGAGTCGAGTATAAGCAAGACGAGTCGTCACGACTCAATCCCGTCGAGTTGAGTGGCCGACTTTTTCTACCCTTCCTCATTCCCTTTCTGTATTTTACGCTAAGTCTCTCGCGACTAAATTTTCGGTAAGTCGAGTCGACTTTAAGCAAGACGAGTCGTCACGACTCGATTTGAGTCGCCGACTTTTTCTACCCACACACGGTGTTTTAACCTAAGTCTCTCGCGACCAGACTTCAGGAAAGTCGAGTCGGCTTTATGCAAGACGAGTCGTCATAAGACGACTTAAGTCGCCAAATTTTCTATTCAAAGTTATGTTGGAAAGAGTCGCGACGACTAGTGTCGAGTCGCAACGAGTTGAACATTTTGTAACCTCTGCCCTACGGAAATTTTACTTCCGGCAAACGTTTTAACTTGGGATTTCCATTTTCGGTATGATTTGCGACTAGACTTCTGCTTAGTCGACTGAGTCGTCAGTGCTTAGACACGACTCGAGTCGATGCGGGTGTATTGGACATGCAATTTTCATTACGAGCTCAGGTGCGACAAAAGTTGCACTGGAAAGCCGACAAATATCGCATCAAAAATTCAAGGAGCGCGGAAGGTGACCGGAAACGAGAAGCAAACGACTTTGAGAAAGTGTGTAAACGGCCTTTAAACAGGGATGGGGTCGGCAAGAGGCAAACTTTGTCAAACACGAATTGTTCCAACAATTATGACAAGGCCTGCAAATTTAAGGATTAGTGGTACTTACCCTTTATAAACACGATGGACAGGGTTCTGTGGTTCAAGTCTTATCGCATCATCAAAGTGCTCCTCTGCTTTAGGAAACTGCTGCATATCCTGAAGAACCTACGATGAATTTATTTTATGAGTAATTAACCCCTTTTTGCGCACAGGGTAACCCATTTAGAAATTTATGTCACTGCTATTAATATAGGCCCTGATGTATTACAATAATACTCTGCACTTATGCACTTACAGTCTGCGAACAGGCTCCCGAGTGGTGTTATGCAAGCGAAGTGAGCGCAAGAGGGGAAGGGGGGGGGGGGGGGGGGGGGGGCTGGCTGAGGCGCCGTTGTAAGGGATTTTACTACCGTTGATTTGACTGGCTAGATTAAAATTCTCTTTGTTAAAAATGTAGCCAATCAAATCATGTGTAACCAGAGCCACTTGTGCCCTTGTGCCCCAGGCTCTGCCAGGACAAGCGACTTTGGGGACAAGAATGGATCGCACCGAGACTCTCTTCAAAATCTTGTTAGTTTAAAATCCATTTAAGACAAACCTGCGCAAAAAGACTGTGTGCATCCGCTGAATCAGGATACTTATCCACAGTTTTCTGCAGCATGTCCACAGCCCCATGGGCCAAGATCGGAGACTGCTGTAGGGCAGCGGACTTGTAAATACAATACGCTAATTGGATCTTTGCTGGGATGAAGCTGTCATTCAGAGATATGCATTTCTCAAAATCTTCTTTGGCTTCTTGAAGTTTTTCTGATAAGAAGTAGATCTAACAAAATAAAAAGAAGGCATGATTTTAAATCTAAGTTTTGGACTCAACATTGTTCAATAGGTCTTTGGAGGGGAGGGGGTTGCCGTTGGGGTTATCAATGAAGACCTTTTGGATATTAAATATTTTTCTATGGGGAGGAAGGGGGTTATTTTCTGCTGAAATGAAATTGCACTCAGAGTCGATGAAGTATATTGACGTATAAGATTGAAAGGTAACAAACTTAACTTAAGTGCTGAGCCTAATTTTTCATCAAACACTGAATAAAATTGTGTCAGTTCTCTGGTCGTCAGTCCCGTAAGTGTCCTATTTGCTGAGCTTTTCTTCGTTCAGTCGCTCTTGTTATACATTTAGAAGTATCTTTAACTTTTTACATCAATCCCTTTATCTTGTGTAGTTGAGTCAACTATGGCTTCTTTGTGGTATTCATGTGGTTTTAGTGAAGGGGGATTCTTTAATTGGCAGGAGAGGAGAATTTTTTTGCAGTTTACGGTATGACAAAAACCTTGCTGAAGGTATTAAACTCTCATAGATTGAAGGTTCACATACCTGACCTCTGTGATGATATATATCTGAGTTATTAGGATCGAGTGACACTGCTTTGGTAAAATCTTGAAAACATTCCATAACATTACTGGCCTGTAGCTGCATGCTTCCCCGTTTGATCAAACAATTTACTTTAAGCTAAAATGGAAAGGAAAAGAATTCATAATTTACTGACTTTAGCTATTAAACTTGTTTGTACGAGGCGTGTTATCTTACATTAGTGGTTGATGCACTGTATTCTGAATTGTTCGATCCTGGTATGGATAAACTTCGATATGTTTAACCCTTTACCCCCTAAAGTGAATGGCCTTTTTTCTTAAATTAAAAAATATAAGGCCCACATCCATGTATAATATACCATTTGAAAGGTGTTGATCAGTATGTTTCATAAAACACTTAAACAACAAATAAAAAGAAAAACGTGGCTTTGAAATAAATGGGTTAAAACGTTAAAAAGAGAAAGAGTAAAAAAGTTGTTTCTCTCTGTATATAGTAGGTATACCCATAAACTATATGTTTTTGTGCAGATCTCAGTGAAGTGGTTAATTTCAGTTAGGTTGCAAAACACATATGCATCAGGCAAAAAGTTCCAAAAGTTATAGGGGTGGTCAATCATGTCACAAATAGAGGGTATAGTATAGTAAATGGTTTGAACCGAGGAGTATCAGTAGGTCATATAGTGTAATTGTCTGGGTGAGAGTAATTCTGAGAAGAACTGTTGTTGGTGAGTCTGACGTTTGGACAACCTGAGCGAAAGTCATGTTCAGAGTCAAGTGTCAGACTTGACTCTGAAGACTACTTCCGTTTAGGTTGTCTAACGGCATGTTCACATCGTGGTGGGGGACCCCGGGTAGGTGAGGTACCTCACCTTGGTGAGGTTACCAATCTCTTCATACAATCTCTCTTTTTTTCTTGATTGCATTCACATGCGAGGTGGGGTACCTCACCTAGGCGGGTTACCCGCCAACCATCACCAGCGTGGTGAGTTCTTCCGATGACATAAACTCAAACAACTCGAAAACCCTGAAGTTGACAGTGCACACGACAATTTGGAAACCGATAGTCAAGATGATCAAAGCGAAGTCCTGTCCGAATTAACAGCTACGAAGCGAAAAGCATCTTGGTCGTCAGATCAGAGCTTGAATCGTCCGACCAAATCTGCCAAGAAGACAAACGACAAAACCCCAAAAGTCAGGTCGTGGACTCCAGAACGAGTGAACTGTTACTTAATATTCGAAAGAGTACAAAGTCACCTGTGACTTCAATCGGAAAGATTTTGAACAAGATTTGTCAGCAATGTCCCCGGGGTTGCAATGCGAAGACAAGTTTTCTTCACCACGGGTAAGTGGCGTACCTCACCTAACCGGGGTCCCCCACTGCCATGTGAACAGGCCCTAAAATTCTTCTCAGAACTACATGTACTCTTACTGGGGCGATCACCCTATACGTGGACCTATTGTTAACAGTTTAGCAGCTTGTAAGGTGGCACTCTACCTTGGTTGATGCATGCTCCTCATCAGCATTTATCACTTGTGTCAAGTCATGGACTGCGTCATCAACTTTTGATGTCAGGCAGTGCAGAGTTCCTCTTAATGCAAAAGCCTTTATGTAGAGTGGTCCAGTTCCTACATAGCACAAAATAAAGCCAAGCAATTGTTTTGAATTCAGTCTGCCAAAAACCAAAACATACTTCATCAGAACCCAACACTTATGATTTGATTTTGTGGCACTGTAATATTTTGAAAATCGGTCGGAAGTCAAATGGAAAGGTCCGTTTTGGTTCAGTCTAACTGGAATATTCGGGAATACCTTTGGAGGTGGTCCACTTTGACTGGTTGGACCGATCAGACTGAAATTTACCGTTCCATTTTGACAAACTAATCAGTTGTCTTACTTTAGTTCAGTAGCTTCTCACAGATGCGGGGAACTTGGGAAAAGGAATGCAAAATGGAAAAGACCGTTCCACCTGCTTGGCCTGGATTAAGCGAAAAATGTCATTCCATTTTACGACTGTCAGTTCCTGTTGGTCCGACTGGAAAATCTATTTATCCTCAACGACTTATTTATTAGCCCTGTAGGGTTGCCAGTATGTCTTTGTCTGTGTTTTTGTTATGTACATGTGGCACAATGGGAGAAGCGTTTAGCAGCCATACTAACCTTTCTCAATTTGCTGTGTGCACAAGTCTACTACACCTTCATATCTCTTTTCTTTCATTTGTTTAACAGCTTCGAGAAAAGGTGAATCCTCGGGCAAATCTTCCTCAGAATCTACTTCTAATGTGTCATCTATAACGAAACAGAACAGTAATGTACTCGAGCACAAAAAGTTAAAACAAAATATTATTTAAAATTTAAAATTTGGTCTGAATAACTAGAAACACTGCATGTGTCACACAACATTTTCATGAATTAGGAAAATGTTTTCTGGCAAATATGGCCTAATGGTTAGAGGGCCGGACTCCGGATCGAGCGGTCCGAGTTCGAGCCCCGGCCAGGGTCACTTGTGTTGTGTTCTTGGGCAAGACACTTTACTCTCATGGTGCCTCTCTCCACCCAGGTGTATAAATGGGTACCGGCGACATAATGCTGGGGGGAACTCTGCAATGGACTAGCATCCCATTCAGGGGGAAGTAGAAATATTCCTAGAGGCTTAATGCTACGGAAACCGGGATAAGCTCCGGCAGTGTGGGCCGCTTGGCTCGTGGCTTCTCCTTTTCTGGCAAATCAGTGTTCAAAGCCATGTCCAGGTTGAGATGTGTTTGTATTCGGTCAGCAGTGTTTTGTTGAAATGCATTGTATACATGAGTAACTGCAAAGCAAAGCAAAACAAACCACAACTGTACAATGATGGGCCAGTTGTTGGAAGGGCAGATAATGCTATCCACCAGATACATGTAAATCACTATCCAGTGGATAAATGCTAACAAAACATACTATGCTATCCACTGGATAGCGATTTATGCAGCGAAAAGCGTTATCCGCCCTTCAACAACTGGGCCCAGGTGGATAAGAACCCCGTCAAATGGGCTCATCATAATGATTAATTTGGAACTTACCATGACAAAAAGATTCCAGATAGGCTTTAGTGTATGTTGGAGAAGGTAAACTTAGTTCTCTGTTCTGTATCAAGAAAAAAACATTGTCAGTGAACAAGTTCAATTAAGGCCTACAGGTGGTTATTTTTTCTACCTTTTGCCTATTATTTACATCCCTGAATACACAATGCCAAGAACTTGTAAGAGCAACAGCACTTTCTTGGTAGCTAACAAAAGTTAACAGTCATGTGCACAATGCATGAAGATGCATGAGAAACATAACAAAGATTAAGAATAAGTTAACAGTTGATTCTAGTAAGCCATGTTAGAGCTCAAGAATAAAAAGTATTTACTACTTTGCAGTGATGTTTATACCTTGTAATATTCTTGAGCTTTCTCTTTTCCAATTTCTTTTAGTACTCGATCTGCTTGCAACATCCAGTTTGGATTATTAAAACCCTCTATCATACACACTGCTGTAAGATCTGCAGATGGAAGAAACACAATTAATTCATACAATAGTTATTAATTGAAAGTAAATGGTTTGAACCCAGGAGTATCAGTAGTTCGTATAGTGTGATCGTCCGGGTGAGAGTAGTTCTGAGAAGAACTGTTGTTGGTGACTGACTGACAATGTCAACAACTACCGGCACCTTACAAACGACTTATTCACGACGTAAACAGAAGCGACAAACGAACCGCCAACAGAACAACTTAATTTGACTAACAATAGACGGAACAGAACGACTTAATTAGACTAACAATAGACGGATCGAAACTGACCAATTACTGATGACAAAATTTACACGAGTCTTACAGCCAATAACATCACGGCTTAAGGTATTAGAACTGCTATAAGGTCAAAAATAAACCATACCAAAAAACTCGCTCTTTTCAAAGATATTAATAAAGTTAACACAAATACAAGAGATGGGGGCTTCTTTTAGCTTAGAAGCGAAGAAAAAAAAGGCGAAAGTTGGTTGCTACAAGCGACATTTTGCGATGTTAATGATTAGCGCTCTGCCATCCGAGTCGATATGACCTAGCGTTAACAGCAATGTTACATGAATCGGCTTTAGAACATGCGATCGTATCTACGCAGTTCGAGCGAAATTTTAGTAAAAGACGGCAAAATTCTTTTGTATTTCATCTTCAAATACTAGTAATACGTGACTCGCAGGGCCTCGCGAAGCTCTGGGTTGGGGAGGCGGGGGGGGGGGGGGGGTGGTGTTATAAATAAGGAGTGGATTATTTAAAGTTGAACATTGTACATAGTCAATTTTCCACAGTAGGCAGGAAGATATATTTGTTAAAAATTAGTAACGGGCATGGCCGCGACACCCTCGTTCCCAGGGTCTACTCCGCTTTGAAGATGGCGGCTCTTTCAGGTTCGTAAAGAGGTCTAAAGCGTTGGGAAGCGCAGGCTATTTTCAAAATCATCGACAAATTATTACAAATTATATAGTCGCATTTTGGAAATTTATTTGAGGGCATTAAAAAAAAAGAAGAAAGAACGGCAGGAGGATTCGAACCCTCCGCCCGCGCGCCCCTGATGGCGATGAAAGGTTTATAGCCTGAATAGGCGTTGAGGGAGTATTATGTGGAAATCAGTGTTATTTTAATCCGAAAAGAAAAACGATAAAAATGAAAGGTTCAGGATTCGAACCCACAAAAAAAAATAAGGAAAAAAAAAAAAAAAAAAAAAAAAAAAACCCTAGCCGGATTCGAACCCGCGCCCTTAGTCCCGAAGATCTGATTTCAAGTTCGCCGCCTCACACCATTAGGCCACCAGCGCGCGGCCGTGTGACGTCATTTCCGCCAGACACCAAGCTCACAAATATATATATATGACCGTAAACTCCACACGAGATTTCATCCCGCCTGAGCCCTTTGAGGGACAAAACTATACACCCCGCTACGCTCGGCCTTCGGCCTCGCTTCGCGAGGAATAATTCGAAAGCATCGACTAAATCTATGCCTCTTTTTAAGCCTTCTAACGCTCACAAAGAAGCTGTCTTGATATCCGACCCTCGCAGAGCCCAGAGAAGACGCAGCATGAGTTCCGTAACGCAATTGCAAAATCTGGCGTTGCTATGTGTATCATATTTGTTTACGCCGCCATGTTTTCTCCGACAGTAATCGGAAAAATCCGTATTTTTTTGTGCTTGTTCGTGTAGCAATTGTAACAATGCAGCCTTAAACACAATGAACAGCGGTCTACCTCTGAGAATTCAATATGGCGTCGAAAAAAACAGAGTGTCGAACGCACATTTCGCTGATTACATTTGCAAATTTCGCCGCTGTAACTGACCGCCTCGAAAAGTACTTGCAATTTAAAGGTGTAGAATTGTCAAATCTCGGTAAAATTTGCACTGTTTTTTTGTGTAATGTTGAGGAAACTGTGTGTGAATACCCGGAGCAGCCCAGACATTTTTGACAAAATTATGGCTGTTCAAAGTTGAGGCACACATAAAAATAATTAGAAGGCTCTATCTGCAGAAGTAAATGCTGGCATAATCCGGGTATTTGTAGGTAATTAAACGTTTCTATCATAAATCCGCTCCAGTTGAAATTATCCCTGTATCTTTCAAAGGAAAGCCGTAAATCGACAATCTTTAATTTTATGAGCCTGCGATTTAACCACGAATTCACACCTAAGGTGTGAAAATTGACACCTCGTATATCATTTTCCTGAATGTCCAGGTCTTGTTTAATAAGCCTATGTACTTTTATTTTGAAAACTTATTTAACGTTTGAGATATTAATTTTCAAATTGGACATGTTTATAGCAGTTCTACTACCTTAACTGACCAATCAGCTTCAACGGACCAGACTTATAACATCATCAACTGACAACAACTTTTCACTTGACTCTGAAGATGACTTCCGCTCAGGTTGTCGAAACGTCAGTCACCAACAACAGTTCTTCTCAGAACTACTCTCACCCGGACGATCACACTATACGAACTACAATAGTTATTATACATAATCATAATCATAATCACGATGACATGCTTGGTGCTACAGTAAATGTGTTGAAAGCGTAAACTTAAAAGAGGAACCTACTGTCAACACATTTATTTGCACAGTTGAATCCCGATAACTCGAACCTTCAAGGGAAATCGAAAAAAAGGTTTGAGGTATCGGGAGTTCGAGTAATCGAGGGTAAAATTAGTAAGAAAATGACCTGAAGGGGAATAGAAAGAGGTTCAAGTTAGCGGGAGTTCGAGTTACTGAGGGTTCTCGGAGAGTTATCGAGATTCAACTGTAGTTAAAACAATACCATAATACATGTACATGGTACATGTACACGTAATGAACTCATCTGCTCAAAAGTTCACTGAGAAAAAAAAGAAACATATACATGTATGCCTGACAAGACAGCATATTACAGCAACATCTACTAGGTACCACACAACAAATTGAAATCAAACTTACAAATAATATTGTGAAAGAGATGATACTGGTGCTTACAAATACACATCGCTAAAAAAAAAAAACAGTTTGATGTACCTTGAAGACACTCTTCCTTCTTGTCAAGTTTTTCATAAGCTCTTGCTCTCTTCATGAAAGCTTTGGAATATTTCTTGTTGAGTTCTATGGCTAAAAGCATGTCAGAGAGATAAATTAATTATTAACAATAGTCAAGGGATAAAATTTTGTGATCAGCCAAAGAAAACCAAATTGGTGTTACTAACAGTAATCTGGTGGCCATAGTTTAACACTTACATATACATAAAGTAATTACCTTTAAATGACTTAATACCATTACAAAAAAAAAAAAAATCACATATACGATTTTTTAAACAGACAATCTCTAACCTTTAGTAGCATCAGCAAGCACTTGTTCAAAGTTTTTCTATCATAATGATAAAAAAGTATCAGATGTTAGATATGTTAGTGTGTTTCAAAATTCTTTGGGATAATCCAAATATATATTAAAGATCATTGATGCATGATCAATGACTCATGTTGTGTTAAAAAAAAAATTCATTCTGGGCAAGGATTCATTGTGCCGTGTGATGCACCATGAGCCGATTGATCTTGGATCATTGATCCTGCTCTGATGTTGATCATCTCAAAGAAATGCACTATTAGGCTACATGCAATAACTTGAATTGTTTAACACATAGTATGCCATATCAACAAGTACATGTAGGCAGTTCAGTACTGGCAGTAGCTGGTGTTTTAGCCAGGTGCCCGCACTTAATGAGAACCCTGATCATGATCTAGCTGGCCAAATATATTTGTGGTCGCGGAAAGAGAAGGCATGGGCAGAGACAGGGGGAGACAGTGCTGCAAATATTTTTTTGTTTACTTAGTACTACAGTACCGCCCGAAACTACTTACCCATTTGCCGCGGTTATACCTCGGTCAAACTGCAGATTGATACTGCGTTCTCGCCTCGGCATAGACGCGGCGTGCCGCGAAAAATCGCCGGTTTTACCGGGGTTTTTTGCGGCAAGGCAATACCGCGGTAAACGGTGAGACGCGGTAGAGTTGAATAGGCTTATTTACCTTTTGTTTAGAGTTCATTAAGAACAACGGGCAAGATTTCACGCTCCGATGATATATCGCACATCTCTCAAATTCAAAGAAACCACCGCTTCAAAGCAGGAATGCAAATAGCCGGAACGTGACTTTTGAGTTCTTTAAACGTTTAAATGAGAAAGACATCTTTTAGAATAATGTTAGAGCTGCATTGCCGCTAGTAAACAAATGTTTTGTGTTCATGTCGCACATAACGTGTCGGATCGAAGACATGCTGCCCATTGCGCGTGTAGACTGATCTTGGAACTTGTCATGAATGAGTTGCATCGTCTTTAAGCAATATTTTAATAAATAGTTTCTTTGTGGTTCAGTGTGAGCACTTTTTTTCTTCGCTATAATTTTCACACAACACGGCGGCACGTGCTGCCGAAAGCGACGAGCAACGTAAAATATTCGTTTGCCTTCTTTGATTTCCTCGGGCTTCTTTCCATTATTTTAGTACTTTCAGTTTGGACTCAACGAAACTTTCCGTCGATATTCTCGCTATAACACAGTTACTTTTCACAGCTCTTAGTAAACAAACTCTGAACAGGATCTGGAGCGTGCGTTCAGAGTGTTGACATGTAGTCGGCTGTCAAAAAGTTATGCAAATTTCTCTTGAAATTTGACCCGTGCATCGGAGAAGTGAATTTTCCTTTCGACCGCTTAGTTCGTCTACAACGCAGGCTACACCGCTTAGGAACGCTTCTCCTCGGGTTATTCTTTACCTTCGAAGCAAATAAACGAGAACTTTCGTTCACGTATTAAAACAAGATTTCTCAGCCTAGATTCTTTCGGCACGCTCCGAGACTTGTTTGCTAACTGATTGTCTGTTGTCGATATTATTGTCGGTGGCGTCACGGCGTAGTTATAAAATGATAACTCCGGTTTTATTCGGCGTAAATCGGTAATTTAAACGGTGAAATGATTTCTATAGGGAGAAACGATGTTCTATGAAAGTTTTTATGATGCGTTTTGGGCATTTATTAACTTTTTTGCAAGATACAGATTCTGTGTTTAGAACTCGCTGGCGAGTCTCGTTTGCTGAAATGTCTATTGTTATGTACCCGGGTTTTGTAGAGTCACGGCAAGTTAAGTAGCGAAAATAATGATATCTCTAGTTCTGTACGGCCTTATTCGATGATTTAAACGGCGAAATGATTTCTGTAGGTAGAATTTATGTTCTGTGAAGTTGTGAACATTTTTGCAAGTTCAAGTTTCGCTCTGGCGAGCGGCGGCTTGTCTGCTGATTGTCGCGATCGATTGTAAACATTTTAGCGTCACGGCAATTATCGGAATAATATCTCTGGTTCTATTTGGCATAAATCGGTTATTAAAACGGTCAAACTACACTGAAATTATCAATATGAACATAGTTAGTAGAAGAAAAGGTGTTTTATCGAAGTTTCTATGATGCGTTGTGAACATTTTATCACTTTTTGCAAGATAAAGTTTTGGGCTGAGCGGTACTGTATCCGTAGTTGAGAAGTAGTTCAGTCGAACGATTGTTAAACTTGAATGAATTACTTTTCACGACTTGAGGGAATTAAACCGAAAACAATGGCTTGACATTCCCTATCAGTAACTATTGTTTCTTCACCGCGGTATAATGCATCTTGCTTACCGCGGCGTTCGGTCACGTTCGTCCAAGACGAGGTTGAGCTTTCCGCGGCACCGCGGTGGATTCGCGGCACAACCGCGCGGCAAGGACGAGGTTTCACCGCGTGCTAATGGGTAAGTAGTTTCGGGCGGTACTGTATGTCCTACTGAGACACCATCTTGGACGGACAAAACAAATTTGTGGTCAGACAAATTTTTATTTATGGTAGCCATAAAATAATTTGCGATCAAAAATTGTCCAGACATCATGTCCGGCCACACTTGGGATTTTGTAGGACACGAGCAAATTTTTGGTCGGCCAATGTCCGACTGTTATTTGCAGCCCTGGAGAGAGGAAACCTAAAGGAAAAATATACTTAGCAGTTAGTGTTAATCACCTGTTGTTCATATGCTGCTGCCCTGTTTTGGTAGTATGTTGCTAGTTCAGTCTTCTGGTCTTCAGGACAGAGCTCGATGGCTTCTGTATAGCATTTAATGGCTTGGTCAAATTTTCCACCTTTGAAGTACTTGTTACCCCTTAGCTTGGTAGCTTGAGCTTTTGCTGCTGGGGTCTGCAATGAGAATGACAAAAACATTAATATCTATGTCACTATGATGTAGTATGTTTCGTAACAAATGTAACTTATTGTTCATTAGGTAATGTAACCAGCATGTGAGTAATGTATGTAGTGTAAGTAGTGTGAAGAATGTAAGCAATTCTAATGTGCACAGTGAAATGTAAAAATGTACTAAGTAATTGTAAGTTAAGTCATGTAGGTAACCTAAGTAATTGTTCTGTAAGTAGGCTTTATATTATTTTTTTTTTCTGTGTGTTGCAATAAAAAAAAAATAAAAAAAAATCTATATCACAAGACCAATTTCTTGTTACTTATGTGTGTGGGGTAAGCAAATAAAAAAAATAATTGAAATTTGAATGCAGTCAGGGTTAAAATTCCAGCTTGCCCTTCCGACAACTTGCTCTCAAATTGTGCTTGCCCAGGGTAGTTGCATACTTGTCTTAGTTTTGTCTCTCATAAAACTGGCATGTTAATCACCTTCTTTGACATAGTAAAGTAAAGTAAAGTCTGTCTCCGAGCCATGAGGCCCATACAGCCGGAGCTTATCCCGGTTTCAGTAGCATTAAGCGACTAGGAGTATTGCTACTCCCCCCTGGATGGGATGCTAGTCCATCGCAGGGTTACCCCCCAGCAGTAAATTCGCTGGTACCCATTTATTCACCTGGGTGGAGAGAGGCACTGTGAGAGTAAAGTATCTTGCCCAAGAACACAACGCAGCGCCCCGGCCAGGCCTCGAACCCGGCCCGTTCGACTCGGAGACAAGCGTGCTAACCATTAGGCCACCGCGCCTCCCACCCTTCTTTGACATACAACTTTAAAAATGTTGGCATAATGGTTTCTGTACTCGTGAGATGCAAGTCATGCCTCCCCCCCCCCCACTTGCACAATTCCCAAAGTATTTGCTAATGTAATTTCTCTTTGCTCACACTTAAAGAACCAGAAATATACCCCGGTATGTGATTATCATTTTTTAGTGTAGTTAGATATTTATCACTAAATATTATTGTACATTTTTTAAAATTTTTCTTCACAATGTTCATTTGGTTGGGGTGACTAAGCTTGGGGCAACGGAGGGGTGGGGCAAGATAACCTGCTACCTGGCCCAGCCACTTTACTGTATAAATAAGCAGGACGTATCTAATCGATAGAAATCGATCACCGAAAATGTAATCGATTAATCGATAATACTCGATAGTACTCGATATTTGTCGATTGATTAGTCAATTTAATCGATTGAAATCGATAATCACAAATTTTTTGTCACATCGATGGAAAACGAGAATCAAAAACGTGATCTGATCTTATCGTAACTTGCGTAACACTTACCTTCAAGCTTACCTTCGAATCTGCTTTGTTAATAAAGAAGTTACTTCTTTTCCAATGGACTACTGTGTATTAGTTCGAGTGAGTTGTGACTCATTCTAGCGTAAAACTGAGAAATTTATGAAAGAGAATCTTCGTCCATTTTCTTTTTGATCATTGTCGAACAAATCGATAGCTAATTACAGAAACTGATCAAAATCGATAATCACAAGAACGCGAGTGATCGATTTCTATCGATTTCCGATATTAATCGATTGATTAGTATCGATTACAATCGATTAGGTTCGATTTCTATCGACTATCGAAAATATCGATTAGATACGTCCTGAAATAAGTTATGGACGCAAAATAAACAAAACACTATGACCACAGAAAACTGTCAATTAACTACAGATGCATTGTAACTGACCATCTTGAAAAAAGTTGAGAACTCTAACTGTATAAATTTTTAGCCAAGGAGAAGTGAGTTTATATTCGGGTTAAGTATAGGGGAGGGGTGGTATTGGTTGTGTACAGAAGGGCCTTGCAGGGGAGGTGAAGATTTAAAGCGAAGTTATTTTCCCCCGACATTACCAAGTTTTCCTCAGACACGTCATCGCTTTGAGGAGCTTCATTTCCAGGCACTCCACTTTTGCTTGCAGATGCTTTATCGCCCTCCGTCCCTTTTTCCGCATCTTGATCCTCCTCGGACGTTCTCGAGGACTTCCAGTAGTAAAATGCGCCTAGAATGCAAGCTGCGGCTACGGGCGCCCCGATGAGAGCTGCAATCTGCCACTTGGTGAGGCCCCCGCCCGATTCTTGTGTACTCATGATCAGCTGTCCTAGAAAAAGTCGATTTTTTACACTTGTTCGATGGTTCACTCTACTTCGGAGCCATATTGGATTTTTGCGCACGTGTGTACTAGTGCGCATAAATTGGGAGTGTATTCGCTGACTCACATATATTGTGGGCTCCATGTGAAATTCGAGAGGTTACCAAGGAACAAGATGGCGACGGAAGGCCAGCCGAAATGCAGCTTGCGTTTTTTATGAGAATTTTTTCCTTATTCTAGATGTCTGGGACACGTTTGACACGCAAGGTAACGGTAGAAGGCGGCAAAAAGCTTCCTGAAGCAAGTGGGCAGAGTTCAGGCTCGAGCTCTGCAACAAGACGGAGTGTTTTTGATAGACTGGGCCCTGGAACAAGCGAAGTAAGTAAAGATTGAAATTGACATCATGTTGGTTTCTTAATTTTGTCGACCAAACAACAACAACACGATTATTTAGGTCGCTTGCATCGATGCATAAAAATCTGTTCAATCTTGTGGAAAGCAATAAATCATTACGAAGCAAAATTTCTAGCTAGAGTAAAGAAACAAATGTTTTTGGATTATTTAACACGCTTCCTGTACGCGTTATTGGGGATGCTAGAAAGTAAAGTTATTGTCAGTATACCTTGTAGGAACACCAGTTTTCCCTAGAGTCAGTTTGTTTCCTAGATAAGGATGTTATGTATTGTTTTAAGAAGTCACTGATTTAAAAAAATTCAATTTCTACTTTTTTGCTTTTGTGAGTGCTATGGAATAGACCCTTCCACGCGTACGGTTTCTAACGCCATCTTGGTTGGGGGGGCAAACGCGGCAAAATTGACAGTAAATGTATGGGAAAAATCGGGAGTTTGACGCTCGATAATTCGAGAAAGGTTGACATTCTGCAATTTCTATGAATTACAAACTTAAAATTCCAGCTGAAAGAGTTAACCGATCAAATTTGAGAATATTACTCTCACTAAGAAAGCCGCAAAATTAAGATTTTCATTTTTCATATATTTGCCTGTAAAATGGAGCCGCCGTTCGCGGGAAAATTTAGAAGCATTTGTATGAAAAACTAAAAGTACGATTTCTCGCTCCCAAGTAAACCGATCCCCTTCAAATTTAATCGGTTTACTCTTTTATCTAGTATCTTTAGTTTGCAATTCACAAAAGTTTCAGAATGTCAACGGTCCTCGAATTATCGAGCATCAAACTCCTGATTTTTCCCATACATTTACTGTAAATTTTGCCGTGTTTGCCCCCCAACCAAGATGGCGTCAGAAACCATGGAAGGGTCTATTCAATTTCTACTTTGTTGCTTTTGTGAGTGCTATGGAATTAAATTATTGCATACCTTGTACAGTATGTATATGATGTGGTTCAATTTTACCCTTGGTGCAAGTTGGTATTTTCCTTTGTTCTGGTGTATGTAAATATATGATAATGAATATACAGCAAAGGAAAATACCAGATTGTACCAAAAACCCTCCAATTCAAGTTACATGTAAGACCATTTTAGTCACCATAAAGACTAAAATTTTGGAGCTAGAAACTACCATATTTATTCGATTAAGCGCCCAACCTCGAATTAGCGCCCACCTCGAATAAGCGTCCACCCTAAAGGTAGGAAAAGTTAATAAGCGCCCAGCCTCGAATAAGCGCCCATCCCCACCCACAAAGAAACTGAAAACCATAAGAGGAGTATTGATTATTAAAATTGACTATGTACTACTAAGAAGACTTCCCCCATGACCGAGTTTTCTTAGTATTTTACAGAAACTTTCAATGAACAGTTAAAATTCTGCTTTGGTACATCTTCCCCTTTTAATATTATTTATTGTTTTGTTACAAAAATAAACTTAATATTTGCTGAAAATCGTTAGAATTTAATTAGCGCCCAGCCTCGAATAAGCGCCCACCTCGAATAAGCCCCCACTCCTAAGGACCAAAAAATTTAATAAGTGCCCAGGATGCTTAATCGAATAAATACGGTAAATTGGAACTGAAGCTGCCAGCCTGGCAACTAAAATTGAGAAGAAGGATTGAAAGCCTGAGCTTAATATAGCAACTAAAATTTTCACTGGAGACCAGTCTTGAGCAGTTGGTGGCCAAATGGCCAGTAAGGAACAAAATAAACTTGGAGGGTTAACCAAGGGTAAAGTTAAAACACAAAAAATACAGTCATGTACATAATTTGTAACTTGAGCTTAATGTGGATTGAACTTCTCTTGAGTAAAACTAATTATTATAATTTAATAAGCTTACTTGACTATTTTCCTTGTAGCGACCAAGAATCAGGGAGCCATATCCTCCTGAAAAATGCAGAAACTGGTTGCGGGATGGGAGATGTCAGTTTGGAAGAAACTGCAAATTTCTTCATGGGCCTTTTAGTGGGCCGAAACAGAGAACAAAGGGTGTCAGAAGTATTGTGAGAAGTGATGTGGACAGGTATGATCCATGTATGCATGTAGCTATGAAACAAGAGGCATTGTTTGCGTGAACTCAGGCTGTTTTTTTTTTTACACTTTTTTATGTTGTTTTACCGCTCATTTATCATGAGAAAGTATGAATTATGGAAGTATTGGTCTGTAAAAGGATTCCGTGAGAGATTGGTAATTGTCATTCATGACATCACAGATACATCACTAAATACTGGTATTTGTTTCGATATTTTTCAACTTGTTTACAAACGTTCCTAATTGGTAAATGTGCATTTGTGACATACAGCTGTAGCCATTACACCATTCTTCATAATTTAAACTGTGATTTGCGGGTGAACGTAAAAAAAGCCACAATTTCATCTTCACTCTTGGGCCTTTCCTTAATAAGCCCAAGTAATAAACATTCAGTAAATCCTTACATGGTAAAAAAAAATGCTGTCCGGTCGGACACAACTTTTTAAAGTAGATAGTTTTTCCCACTGGGCAAAAGCAAAAGCTTGTAATTTTGAAAGTATTTTAGCCAGAGAACATTTCAACATTTTTGTTGTTTTACCCTGGCCGTGGTCTACCAATATTTTTGAGTAACTTTTCGTTCTCACTTGTGTGATGGGCAAGGCTGCAGGCAAGTCATCTGCTGACAAAATTTTGATAAAGTAAACAAAGGCAAAAGTGCAGCTTGAGAGCTGCTTGTCTGAAAGGCTTGCTGGAATTGAGTCATGATTTTGATTTGGTTGTTGGTAATGTACTTTATGGTCTATTTTTGAAGTGGCTTTTGACAACATTTTTGGAAGCTCATAATTATTATATGAATAAGTTGTCAATTTCTGCGGGCATGATTCACTTCTTTGTTGTTTTTCCCTTTATATGAAGCCCTGTTAAAAGCTATGTGGGTTTTTTAAGCAAATCCTGTGTTAAATTCCATGTTAGTTCAGAGGAATTTGACTCAATCGAGGGTCACTTAATTTTGCGTAGGCAACTGAGATTTCAGTGAAATTGAGGTGACTGGCCCCTAAGCACTGGAGTTAATTTTTAGCCCTGTAGCTCCGATAAGCCATCCAGTGCCTCATGCTAACATGCAATCCATATAAAAGTACGGTAGAATCCCATTTTTTCAAGCCTCCAGGGTAAACAAAATTTAGGACATTCAAGAAATTCAGGGTAAAATTACAGGGGGGTACTATTTAAGGGAAACAAAAGTTTGTTTGAGGAATTGGCAGTTTCGCGAAACTGAGAGGTTGAGAAATTGTGTTCTAAGTCCTGTATGTAGAGAAACGGATCACTTGTTGCAATGAAACTTGGGCTAACTGTTTTGTTACTGTTTATTTATGTTGGTGATGCTGGTTTTGATGAACACAGATCAGAAGAAAGAGGTATGTATTATTCTGTAAAATGTATATTGACAATTAAAGGGACTGTGTCACAGATTTTAACTGATTTTGATACTGCGGTACCCTTGTTCGCAAAATTTATATTTGTGTTGCAGGAAACCTAAAAATAATAGTCCATTTTTAGAGCATTGAAACTTTTAAGAAGTATCTTTGGCTGCGGATGGCTCAGATGGAAGACGCGGCGGGGGCCCCAGATTGCAATTAGAAAAAGTTAGGCAAACGTTTTCAAGTTGTTTCCGCGTGTCTTCGAAAAATCGATATTTATAGCCATAGGCTAAGCTTGATTTCTATCTGCAAGTTAAGGTTTTATATTCCCTAAGATGTTCAAAGAATCAATTTGAAAAGTATCCGATCGAATGAACCCATCTGCTAAGAGAAAATGCCATTCGGATTTAGAAAAGGTTTGTTGACTGAATTGGAGCTATGGCGGTCATTTTGGAATGATGACTCTCGTTTTGTAAGGTTGAATTTTGACAGTATAAACTTGGGGTTTTTTTTGCGCCATAGTTCTCATCCTGACTGTACGCTGATACATATTTTTTACATTTACTGAAACCTTTTTTTTCTTTCAATGAGCACCTCATTACAATGGTCAGTTATTTCTGCCCCAGGGTGGCCGAGGGGTTCAACTGTACTTTGTGTACTTTGGGGGGGGGAGGGTAACGATGATGATGATGATGATGAAAGATGGTGATGATGATGATGATGATGATGATGATGATGATGATGATGATGATGATGATGATTAAAATGATTAATATTGTTATTTATTATTTTTATTATTTACATTATACATTTCATTTTGTGGGTCTTTTCTTAGATGATGGGACCATGGGTGGTCGAACTCGAAGTCTTGACAGTTTAGAACCTGATGATGATGAAGAGAGGGAAATTCCAATTAAAAAGAAGAAGCACAGATCATTTGATGAATCCTCTGACACTGGCAAGAAGAGTGATAAGGTTAAAAGAAGGCAACACATGGACAAAGACTCTTCAGAAGGTGAGAGTGTGATGAGTGATACAGTGTATCAGAAATTTGGTGCTGCGAATTTACAGTGTGAGTTGTCTTTCGTGTATGGGGGGGGGGGGGGGGGCATGGTGGCCCAATGGTTAGTGCACCAGACTCTGGATCGAGTGGTTCGGGGTTCGAGCGCTAGCAGGGGTCATTGTGTTGTGTTCTTGGGCAAGATGCCCACTTTACTCTCATAGTGCCTCTCACCACCCAGAAGTATAAAAGGGAAGTGGCAAATTTAATTTTTGGGGTACATGTAACCTTGCAGTGGACTAACATCCCATCCATTGAGGAGTAGAAATACTCCTAGTCGCTTAATGCTACAAAAACTGGGGTATAGCTCCAGCCTGCTGGGCCACTAGGATTGAACACAGACCATTGCAGGCTTAACCAACCTTAAGCTGGATTAGTTACTTGAATTTGCCATGTACTCATTTTTTTTTTTTTTTTGTTTTTGCCCTCGGTCTGGGGGTTGGGAAGAGAGAGACCCTGGGAAAGAGGTTGAGATTTTGGGGGCTTTTTTTCGGAGGGAGGGGACTTATTTTCGAAAGTTATACAGTGAGTCTGTTTATAATAAAGGAATTTTTTGTTGTTATTTTTTCGAATTAGACGAGGAGGAGGATGAAGATGAACAAAGCAAACGGAAAAGGAAAGTGAAAAAGCGGCAACTTACCGGCGGTGTTGTCATCACCAAGACCCTCAGTCCAGAACAAGAGGAGAGAGACTGGGGAGATGAGGAGTACGAGGAGGAGCGAAGTGATTTGGACTGGGAAGAACGGGGAGAGCTAGACTTTGAACGCCAGCTGAATTTAGAAAAGCGAAGACAAGATCTTCAGCGTCAGCTGGCTCTTATGGATGAGGAGGAAGCGGCGAGAGAGAAAGCCGAAAGGAAAGTCAAAGATGTTAAGAAAGAAAAAGACGAAGAACCGAAACCAGTGATTCCCGTGGTGCACAGCAAACTGCATCCAGATAAATCGTCCGTGTCTCCTGGGGACGAGTTCTCGCCAGTCTCCTCGCAGTCAACTCCAAAGAAAAAGAAGAAAAAATCGGAAGGCGAACCGAAAAAAGTGAAGACAAAACGCAAGTTGTCGCCGTCGACTAAGGAGGTAAAGAAACGGAAAGGTGTCAAGCCAGTTTCTGAAGGTTTGGAGATTGGTTTTGTAGACGAAAGAGCTCGAAAAATGCCAGATTTGCCACCGGAAAGGTCAAAAGTGTTGGGTGCTCGTACGCAGCATGAGTTTGAAGGGAGTAGTGAAGAAAAGCCACGCGTTACCAAAAAGAAACAGCTGAAGACAAAATCGAAGGAAAGTCACTTCGGGGACGCTTATTTAAGTCCCTCGGGTCCCTCGGGTATTGGACCCTCGGGATCTCCACCAAGAGAGGAAATCCCGCATGACAAGAGGTCGTATACTCCTGAAGAACAAAGGCCTCCCGTGGAAAAGATACGTCGGAGAACAGCTTTATCTTCTCCTGAAGGCCCTAACTCTCCGGCTGTCCGCTATGCGAGTGACAGCAGAACTCGTAGAGTCACAGACCCCTCCGAGGAGGGAAGTCCCCGGAAACCTGTCCGGGAGGTCCACGGTGCCGGGCCACCCGGGGAGGGGGAATATAAAACAAAGGCAAAAGGGTACGACAAGCGTTACAAATCAGAAGCGTCGCCGTCTACCCCGGAGCATGGCCGTAGGACAGTGGTAAAAGACACACGGCATGTTGAGGAAGGAAGGGCTGAAAGAAGAAAGAAAATAGTGGAAGAAGAACCACCCCGCAGCCCTTCTCCCGAGGATATCCCCGCGCGGGGCCCGGTCACACCACCCGAGGAACAGCGAAGGCATAGGACCCCACCACCTAGGGGGGATAGACGCGGACCACAAACCCCACCGGGTGAACCTGATTTTGATAACGGAGCACCGAGGCAAATGGAAAGCGATCGAGCCCCACTTCGCCGTCGGGGACCGTATACTCCGCCGCCCCCCAACCACTCCCCCCGTGCGGACTAGAGGTGACAAAAATCGCGAAGAATTTTATGAGGGGAGGTCTGAGACGGTACCGTATCGCGATGAGGGTGTCCCCTCGCGGAGTAAGGAGCGGGGTGAACGTGAAACTCGATATTCGAAACAGAGAGGGGAAGATGTTGCAGATGAGTTATCGCGAGGTGGCCGAGGGCATCCTCAGGTAGACGAAGGCTATCCGAGGAGCCGAGCTCGGGACGAAGATCTTGGCAGAGGTCGACATCGCGAGGATCGCCAAGACGAATATCATCAACCAGGTCGGCCGAAAGACGAACGAGCAGACGAGTTTCACCGAATTCGCGATCGTGAACCAGAACGTAGCGACGATCATCACGGAAGCCGTGCCGAAGAGCCCCGAGGTGACGATCTCCCGCGGAGAAAGCCAGAAAGAGATGATGAATATCTTCGGCGAAGAGATGAACGGGACGACGACCATTTACGCTCGCGAAATCGGGAGCCAGAGAAAGGCGACGAACGCCCACGACGGAAAGACGAGCGAAATGACGAACATCAACGAGGGCGTGTTCGTGAAGAGCACGAGGATGATTTGCAGAGGTCCCGCGGAGGACGTGATTTTCCCAGGCGTCAGTTTGAGGGTGGAGACGAAAGACACTGGGAAGGACGCGGTGACAGAGACGCTAGAGAAGTTCAGTTAAGCGATCGTGACAGACGACGGCCTGATATTCCCCGGCAAGACATGCAAGACAAGTAGGTTCTATGTCTAACTTGCACATTTTTGTTAGTCTGTTCACAGCCCTCAATTTTCTCGTATCTTTTTTTCGATCGTTGAACGCGGTGAGAGAATACCGAGAGAACTGGGCGCCAGCACAAAACGGGAGGTGCGAGGGGGGACCACTTCCCCTCGCTTCGCTATCGCGCTTGCCGTTCATCTCGCGTTTATTGCGCGTTGGAAGAGTATAGAGGCTGTGAACAGTCTACATTTCCGTTATCGAGACTTCATTTCTGCAGCACTTTGAGCATGAGGTAAGCGGTCATAACAAGTATACCCGGACAGTGCTCACTATACCTCAAAAAAAAGTCGTCTTGATTGTATGGCCCTTTCTCTACAAGCAGTTGACCCTAGGGCGCTTACCATTACTCAGAACTGGCCGGCCAGACAGGTATACCATTCGAGAACAGAATTCCGTTTTGTTAGTCGTATTTGTCCTGTCAAATCAGTAGTGATAAATATTGTACACTGTTGTGGTGGATTTGTGGGAGAATCCATGGAAGAGACTTATTTCACTCCAAAACCCCCTGACCGGCCTTCCAGGTCTGACAAATGGAAATCGCCCAAAGAAACAAGATAGAAACCTCTCTATGTTGTTTTTGCCTTATCTAAAATTTTTACACCAGCAAATTGTTTTCACAAGGTTCATCAGACAGGTGATGTCTTGTATACCGCTCTTACCCTGGGGTCCTCCTTCAGTACACTTGTTTTGACGACTTCCCTTAGATGCGACAAAGTTTAACAACTTCAATAGATAAGCCCGCGGATACAGTGGAAACCAGCAATAAGGACAGTTGTTTAATACGTACACATCTTTATTACGGATGTTAAACGGAATCCTCGCTATTATTGTTATAGGGAGTGTTTTTTTGCTAGCTTCGGGCTGAGTAGTGGGCAAGATGAACAATCTCCTGGTCATAAGTGTATTTAAACGGAAATTTTTCCTGTTTTCAGCCGCAGCCGTGAAAGACCTGGCGATAGGCCACGTGACAGAGAGGGTCGCCATCCACCCTCAGGACCTGACTATCACAGACGCACATCCCCCATCCCCCACGGGCCTCGACGATCATCCCCACCCCATGGACCCCCGAGGGGTCCGCATCGCTTCGAGGAGCGGAGGCGTAGTTTATCTCCGGGAGGTCGCAGAGAAGAAAGTTATCGCCCTGGTCCTCCGAGAGACCAAGGGGGGTATAGCACGGGACGAGAGCCAGTACGTGGGAGGGGTGGGTACTCCGCACCTTTCGATAATCGTAGCCGACCTATGGAGGGTCGACGAAGAAACTCACCCCCTCCTAGACAGTACGTGGAACGTGGCAGAGGTGCGCCGCGAGGGAGGGGAAGTAGAGGTTAGTGGAAGTTTGTAACTTCAAATTTTTTAGCCATAGTAAACAGAAATCGTTTTTCTTTCCGCACGCGAAATTGTTTTCCCATTTGGAGACGTCTGGAAATTTCAAGACGAGCATCAAGCAATCAGAGACAACATCAGTCTGGAATATTTTGGGTCGGGTCCCTTCGTCTAGTCGTTTGGTCTCTTGACTTGCCTTTCGCAACTTTAGTAACACACGAAAATATGTTGTATTACAAGGCTTGGACAAAGTTATAGGGAAAGCAGCTTTATTTATACAAGTTATCATGTTCTTAAACTTGCGGGACAGTGTATATGAAACAAAATACTTTAAATGACTCAGCATAGCTAAGAAATGCAGCAAGCAGTAGATTAATCACTTGGCTTTTTACTTATCCAGTCCCTAACCCTTGGGGTGGGGGGTTAACATGGCGTGGCCAAGGACTTGAACTCGGGACTACAGATATCAATCTACTTAGAGACAGGTTGGAGGCAAGGAACCCGCCCCTTAAGTATAACAGGAGCGGCACCCTAGCCACTGAGCCACACCGTCTCTGTTTCTTTTATCACATTGAAAATAAAAATACTACGTATGCCATTACGCACACAGGTGGCCGAGGCTTCCCCGACAGAATTCGACCGCCAGGGGACCGGTACCAAGATTCGCCTCGCGACAGAGGAGCACCATGGGATCCAGAGCGTCGTCGTGAAAGGGATCATCCACGTGACCGGGACCGAGCACACGGCGAATCACGTGACAGAGACAGACGTCCGAGAGGAGAGGTGTCACCGGGGCGTGCTCCCAGGCACTGGGAGGACAGGAGAGGCGGTGAGTGCTTGGATCACTGCTTCCGTTTGTCCGTAGACACTTAAAGGGACCGTGTCACGGGAGTTGAGTTTATTAAGATACAAGCAAACGAGATGAACTTTGAAACTGTTCAGCCCAACAATATTTCAAAAACCCATATCGCAATCCGTTTCAATCTTCATCATTTTTGCCCATCAGTACCTTCGTTTGTACTGCTGTGTTACTGAAATGTTACTTCATTGATTAAGAGGTTATTTTTATATTTTACCGAATAGATGGTCATTTCCCATGCCTAAATGGCAAAAATCTGTGACACTGTCCCTTTAAGGGTTTACACTAAACGATTTGTCGGCCCCATTCGATCTAAGCAAATTGACACGCTGCGATTCGTCGGCCGGCTTTTCTTTGCCTATTTGAATTGAAAGGATGAAAGTCGACCCATTTTTAAAAAAATCTGTGACATTGCAACAGATTTTCAAGAAATCGGGCCGATTTTTAAATACGCACTCATTTTCTTATCAAATCTGCGCCAAATCGCGCCGACAAATTGTAGCGTGTACGCCGGCCTTTAGTGGAAGACGGGCATTTTGTTTGTCGAACATCGTTAAAGAGTCGAAAGGAATTTCGGGTTTTTTAGCCAATCAGAAAATTGATCGAACATTTGCGAGGAAACCGAAAGCTGTCGGGTCAGTTTAAAGCAATACCATTTCAGGTCATGTGGCTATGTTTGGGAGTTTAAATAAAACAAAACGACTAAACAATCATCTCTTTGTACCTTAACAGTCAACAATTAACTTATTTCACGGCGAAACTGACCAGATAGGTTAACATGGTCGGCAGACCAACAGATTTTCACTT
Organism: Oculina patagonica; assembly: GCF_052425735.1. Taxonomy (NCBI): domain Eukaryota; kingdom Metazoa; phylum Cnidaria; class Anthozoa; order Scleractinia; family Oculinidae; genus Oculina; species Oculina patagonica. Next base: position 8,281,652 of record NC_135765.1, read on the forward strand.
TTTCGTGGAATTTATTTTCCAGGAAGCCCGGGGCGAGCTGGTAGCCCACCACGTGATCGCCGGGCGCATGAGCCGGAGAAAATGCCGCGTGAGGTGGAGGAAGAACGCAGGCGCCGATCAGACGACGAAGAGGAAGAATGGGAATACGAGGAAGATATGGGAGAGGAAAAGGATAAGATTCCACGACAAGGGGAAAGGTATGAGTTGGCATTGTGAATCTGCGTATAATTTATTATCATTGGTGATGTAGTCATTTTACCTAAGATTATTGAAAAATGGTTATGAAGGATGGTCGCAGTTTTGGGCTTTCTTTTAGAAAAAGGGAAGCGGTCTTTTATCTGTTTGCATAGCCTAATGTGGCATTTGAGAAAGGTTGGGAGAATTCGGTAGTGTACCTGTTTTTTCTTTTTTTTTTTTTCCTGTCTGTGGCTAGATTTTTATAGTAGAATCCCGATTTCTCAAAATTCAAGGGGAAACGAGAATTGCTTCAAGAAATCGGGGGTAAAATTACAGAGAAGTACTGTACTTGGGAAACGAAAATTGGTTCAAAAAAATTGGGAGATTCGAGAAATCTAGATTCTACTGTATATAAACTTTGAAATTGTTCAAAACTGTTTCGAGTGTTGCCAATTACTATGTGAACACGCGCGCTACTTTCTATTTTTTGTACATTGGCAAAAAGATCTCGGATCTTGCGAATCTCCGAAAATAAGGAAACCGGCTTACAACAATGCTAAGGATAACCCTGAAATGGAACAGCATCTTATATTATTCACTTTTTTTACCGCCTACTTATTATTCGTGTCACCTACGCCACAATTATTTTTATACCCTGCACTGTGAATATTTTCTCATTCCCTGATGATGCCGTGGATCGGCGAAAGCTAGGAATAAAGTACGTAAAATACGGTAGCTTAGAGGACACTGTCACCAGTTTCGCTTCAAAAACTCAAGAGCCAAAAGAATGAACTACGAATAGTGGTCCATTTTATTAAAAATCACCATGCAAGTGTACTGAAGCGATAAACAAATGATTTATTGCGATTCCTTCAGGATTTTAACATCTCAATTGAAAAAATCAGACTGATTTTTTCAAGTTTTGTCCTTGTGGAATGGAAAAACACCTAAAAATTATTATGGCTCCCTTCTTCCTTCAACAACAATTTACTTTATATCTCCATCTTGATGTACTAGGTGCATTTCATGTACGAGAATACCTACCGTAAAATTCCGGTTATAAGCCCCCCCCCCCCCCCCCGCTTATAAGCCCCTCGGTTATAGGCCCATCAACCTGGAAACAAAAAAATACATCTGAATATAAGTCCCCCCGGATATAAGCCCCCCTCTACCGGATGACAGTACTGAACAGGGCTAAATGTTGCTTTTTGTGCGTTTTTAACTTAAAAACGTATTTCGATCAACACTCCCGAGGCTCGTTTCGAAACGTTGTTTTCCTTACGCTTATAAGCCCTCCCGAATATAAGCCCCTCCGCTTATAAGCCCACCCAAAAACCCTTACGAAGTTGTATAAGCCCAGGGCTTATAACCGGAATTCTACGGTATTCGCCATTTAGTACTTTTACCGAAAAGTATCAAAATCCCCGCGACAGTGTCCCTTTCAGGCCTCACTCGACTGACTAATTACCATCACTCAAGATGCTACTGAAGGACAACTTCAAACGTTTGACGAAACTGAGATAAACTTGAAAAATTGTCAGGCCGAAGTTTTTCAAGTCTACCCAAACGCAATCTATTTTAATCTTCTCCAAGTTTGTTTATCCTTGCTGCTTCTTGGTTTTTCTTTGTTACTTTTAAGTTGTTCTACAGCTTTAAGCCGTTATTCTAGATATTTCAGTTGTATTTCTATGAGCAGTTGGTACTGCTGAAACCGTCTAAGATTGCGTGACCTAGCCTAAGATTGCGTGACCTAGCCCTTCTAATCACGTCGTTGCATTTTTTTCTTGATTAACAGAAAACGACCAAGGGAAACGGGTTCGTCTGCCTCGACAATCGAGTCGCCTGTTGGAGGAAAAAGACGTCGTAGTACCGAGACACCGGAGATGGAGGAAGCGCCCATGATAGACACCCCGAAAGGTGAAGAACAGGAAGCCCAAGCCACCACAGGAACACCAGGGAAACAAACTGCGAAACTCAAAAAGAAGAAAGTGAGCAAAAAAGAGGGAAAATTGCCGAAAACGGAAGAAGAAGCTAATCTCGAAGTTCAAGTGCCTCAAGAGTCGCCTGTAGAATCTGAAGAACTGTTGGAAGGCGAGAGGCCAGCTAAAGCGGAGAAAAAGAACAAGAAAGAGAAAGGAAAAGTCAAAGAAAAAATTACAAAAAAGAAAAAGAAAATTGCTGCAGCGTCAGCGGAAGAATCCGAAGTTGCTCCGGAATTGGCCGAAGAACCAACGAACGTGACCGAAGAGAGTGGCGTCACTTCGTCGGAAAATCTCGGGGAAGTGACGCAACCGTCCGAAGAGGAACCGATTTCTAAGGTGGCAAAGAAACGCCGACACCCGGGCGCTCCCGAAGGAGAGGAAACGAAGGTGAAGGGAGGAGATAAACCACCGAAGAAAAAGAAAAAGAAGAAACATCAGCCTGAGGTTGTCGTTCAACCGTGGGCCGACCTGGCGAGGGCGAGGACGAAGAAACGACTGTTGACAAATCTGAAAATAACGAAGGTCAGGTAAGCGAGAAAGATGGGCAGCTTGCACTAGCGAAGGAAAATGACGACAAGAAATCTTCAGACGAAACGCAGGATTCTACAAAAGTCGAGGAGCCACTTGAGGTGTTCAGTGATTGGAGCGACGACAGCCCGATCGGAGATGACACCTGGTCCGACATAAACGAACCGGAGATTCCCGAGCACAAGCCGAAGACCGACGAGAAAGAGCGCAAGACTGTAGCGTCGCCTGTCCCGCCAGCGTACGATGATGTTTACGATCCGATTAGCGACGACGAACTTGATGCGATGTTAGGGGACGAAGACGAGGAGGGTGGGGCAGGGCTTTCTGATGCCAAAGGTTCAGCAAGTGCCCCTATGGCCGTTGAAGAAGTCGATTGGAGCGCGTTGGTCTCCGCACAAAGCACTTTGGAGAAAACAGGTACTGAGATCTGTCTTATTACAGTTGAACCTTCACAGCGGTCAAACGCAAAAATGACATCACCTCCGGTTTTCGGCGCCTCCAACTTTTCTAAGGATTTGACTCAAAAGTGTGCAAACTTTTGTAGGAAATTGTTATAGAAATAGCACGGTAAAAGAAAATTTCAAGCTGGGAAACTTAGTGGAGATCAATTATCAAATTTCCTATCCATAAGCGGCATATAAACCTTAACTTTCCAGGGACGGCGTTAACTTTTGGCTTTAAAGCGAAAGCTTTTGGAACATTTAAGACTTTGCATGGAGAAGTTTGGAGAAGTTTTGACGGGAATTTATACGCACGCGCGTGGTGTTTGACCGCTGTGTGAGTTAAACCCCTATTAAGGCGGGGGTTCGCGTGAAAGCCGTTTTTCCATCGTTTAATGTGGGTTTAATGCGAATATCCTGGGGTGCTCTTTTTTTTTTTTTTTTTTTTTTTTTTTATTTATTTATTTAAACAAACATTACTCTGCATACATTACTCAGCATCACTCTAGTTATTACATTGCTCTGCTTATTGAATTAATCACCAGTGTTTATCACTAACTTATACTAACAGTGATTTACTAACGGTCACTAGCAGCGTAATGTTACTTACTTTACATTGCTAAGCAAAACATAACTTACAATACATCACAATACAAAATCACTATTCACTAGTTAAGCTTACTTGCCTGGTTGTAATTACTCGTAGTGCTATACAGAACGACACCTTAGTTACTTTCTATGGACACAACAAATTAAATTTAAGAGCAGTGTTGGTGGAAACAGGATAAGATTTTGGGCTTTGGTTTAGTGTGTCTGTCTCAAATGGCTAATTAAATCAAAAGAGGAAGTAAATAAAAAGTCTTCGCGGGAGACTCTGTGACTTAGGGAAGAGCGCATTTCTCTATTTGCCATTGTAATATAGCTTTTCTTTGAAATTCCTGCATGTCTGGTTTCTTGTCTAAACATTTACAAACGTAAATGTATTGCTTTAGGATAATGACGAAAAGGTGTAGTCTGCGTCTTGGGTAATCGGTTAGGTGAGTTAAACGGGGGATGTCGTTAAAAGTTATTTGTTTATTTGAAAGTGTAATGTCGGCGTCATTTTCATGATTGAACCATGATATGGCTTTCGAGTAAAAGGCTGTTGTTACGGTACAATCTAGAAATGTATGTTCTATAGAGTCTGGTCGAAGACAAAGAGTGCATGCTTCATCCTCAGCTAGTCTGAATTTAAAGAGCTCCTTTTTGGTCATTATTATTCTGTGCAGTAACCTGAACGAGAATTGTCTTAATTTATTATCCTTTGTGAATTTATATATAGACGAAAATTTTTTTCCCCAATCTGTGAAGAGATCAGGGAATTTGTTTTTCCAGTTTTTTATACCAGTAGGCTCGGTGATACAGTTTCCATTGAGAATTTTATAGTAGTTTTTGCAGCGCATTTCAGTTAAATCCATGGTAGGAATCCCTGAAGAAGATATATTTGTTGTGTTTGACAATTCTTGCGAGGGCACTTCAGTTGTGGCAGCTTTCTTTTTTAAATCCGATGGGATAGCAGCAATTAATTGAAGGTAGTGAAGAAAGTTTGTTTTAAGTTTAAACTTGTTTTGGAATTCTTCAATCGTTAAAAAATTCCCATTCGCATTTAGAACATCTTGTACATAAAGAATTTTTCGTTCGAACCAAGATCTCCAAAAAACGGGATGATTTTCAATGGTTATGGCCTTGTTGTTCCACAGTAAGAATTCACCGTAAGAAAATATATTGGTCTTGTTTTTAAATTCTTGGAAATATTGTAGCAGTTCTCGATAGAAATTAGGTAAACATTTGTTTATGGATTCAGCATTATAGTTGGATTTGAGAAGAAAGTGGAGACCACCGTACTCTGAAAGATAGTAATTCGGGATTGCTTTCCATAAGTCGTCGGTATCACCTAGTAACCTACTTATCCATGCTAAGCGTAAGGATTTCACCATTGTTGCAAAATTAATAAAATTTAGTCCCCCTTCCGCTAGGGGTTGATATATAACTGCTCTCTTTATTTTATCTTTTTTGTTTTTCCATAGAAAAGAGAAGAGTTGTGTTTGAACAATTTTAATAACTGCATTTGGAACGGAAAGCAAAGATGCCCCGTAGACTAATTGGGACACACCTAACGTTTTAGCCAATAAGGATTTGCCATAGAGCGTGAGATCCCTAGAAAGCCATAAATTCAATTTAGTTCTCATTTTCCTAATTCTACTGAGGAAATTCTCTTCAATGTTCTTATCTTGGTTGTATGATAGAAAGGTCCCTAAAACTTTAATTGGCGCTCTCGTACTTTTAAATTCCAGAATCTTACAAGTATTGTGTTTCATTGAACCTAACCACATTGCTTTGGTCTTCTTCCTATTTAATTTTAGCCCTGAGATGTCCCCAAATACCTCTATAGTTTGAAGGTGTGATTTGAGGGAGTCTGTACTATTTGTTATGATAGTTGTGTCGTCAGCAAATTGCGAAATTCTCGCTTCTTTATCATTTGGTAAACATATACCTCTACAGTTCGGGCTCTGACGGATCTTCAATGCTAGCAATTCCACAGTAAGGATAAAGAGGGAAGGGCTTAGTGGACATCCCTGTCGCACCCCTCTTGTTACTTCAAAATAATTGGTCATACGACCACCATTCATAACAGAGCTTTGTACATTATTGTAGATAACAGAAAACCATTTTTTAAAAGTGCAGCCGAATTTAAACACATCTAGAGTTTTTGATATAAAATTCCATTCTATAGTGTCGAATGCCTTTTCGAAATCAACAAAAAGAAAAATTCCAGGCAGTTTCTTAATATCTGTATACTCCATTATATCATTCAAGAGTCTAATATTTTGTCCTATATATCTCCCATTAACAAAACCCGTTTGGTCAGAGCAAACTAATTTTGGTAAGACTTTTTCCATTCTCCTCGCCAATGCCTTAGTTAATATTTTGTAATCAATATTGAGTAGAGATATAGGGCGCCAGTTCTTCAATTCCGTCAAGTTCTCATCGCCTTTTGGGATGAGTGTTATTGTTCCTCGTTTCTGGGATACAGATAATGAACCTTTGCGAAAAGCTTCATTATAAGAATTAAGAAGGTCCTTACAGAGAAGATCGAAAAAAGTTTGATAAAATTCCTTTGTAAAACCGTCCTCCCCTGGGGATTTATTATCCGCAAAGGAGGTTAATGCTTCTTTCAATTCGTTGATAGTCAAATCTTTTTCTAGGAAGCTTTGTTCTTCCTCATTGAGTTGAGGAATGTTGAGATCCTCAATAAAGTCGTTGAATTTTTGCTCAAATGCATGGTTGTCCATGTTTCTATTTATTTTAGCGGTGTACATTTTCCTGAAAAAAATTTCAATTTCCTTGTTGACTTGTGCGGGGTTTGAAACTATCTCTTCTTTTTCTAGTTTCACCTCTCGGATCAATTTTTTCTCGTAGTTTGTTTTTTCGAGATTATAGAAATATTTGGTAGGCTTTTCTCCTTGTTCTACCCATTTCATCTTTGACCTGAACATGGTCTCTTTACCTCTTATTTCATGGAGTCGTTTTAGTTCTTCTTTGGCGGCCTCGAATTTTTCTAGGATATCCTGGTCGAAATAATCTCCATTGCAAATTTCGAAGTCGAGTTCTTGTAACTCTTTCTGAAGGGCCTCTTCCTTGTTCCTTAATTTACATCTTTTCTTTTTTGAATATCCTATAGTTTTTGATCGTAATTCCATCTTGATTAGTTCCCATAGAAGCTGGTTGTCTGTAACTTTGGAGTGTTTTCTTAATATTTGTGGATAATAAAAAGCGATCAGTTCTTTATAGTTATCATCTTCCAATAGGGTGTTATTAAATTTCCATAAACCTGGACCTCTATTAAACTCGCTTTTAACAACGATACTTAAGAAGATCGCGTTATGATCGGGCGCTGTCGAAATACGAATTTCCGCTTGTCTAACATCGCAAGAAAGCGAGCGCGGAACAAGAAAGTAGTCGATCCTCGATTTTAAGTTTAACGATTTTGATACGTAGGTAAAGGATTTCGACTTTGGATGCAGATCACGATAAATATCAGTGAGGTTTAATTCCTCCATAAGATCTACGAGTGTGTTTCTACTGCTTGTAGCCTTCCACGGGAGACCGCCGAGTTTATCAATTCGATTAAGAGTGATATTCCAGTCACCGGATATGATGACTTTTGATGTATCAGTTTTAGAGATAAGTTGTTGGCTTAGTGTTTTTATAAAGTCGTCTTGGTCGTGACAGTTATTTGGGCCGTAGATGTTTGTAATAAAAAAATATTTCTCCTCTATTGTAAGTTTTGCAATTAAGAATCTTCCCTCGGGATCTACTTGAATGCTATTTAAATTGAAAGGTGAATTGGGATTGCGTTGATGGATAATTCAAGGCACTCTAAATATAAGTGGCGCCCGTGTTTCTACGTTTGCTCCTTGTGTGGCTATTGTGAACTTTTGGATAACCAATCGGAGAACTTTTCGTGTTTGACTCAAAATTGTGGAATGTAAGTTAAACCGCGGCCTTTGTCCGCCCGTTACATGTTTTAAGTCTGATTACTAATGCTCTTGTTTTTGGTTTTTAGGACAAGAGCCTGGGTCTCACCTAAAGCGGTTCACACCTGGTCACGTGTTCTCGCGGATTGGAATCTCTTCCTCGCTCGCTGGTCCGCGGCTTACCAAACTAGTTCAAAAAGCATGCGCGGAGATAGCAAAGGATAAACCCTCAGGGGTACAGACAGTGGATTCGAGTGACGTAGAGGACACGTGCGAATCACAAGTTACCAATAGCGTCGGCGCGTTAATGGCAGGCGCGGCTGCAAAAGCGCGGGAAAGAGAACTGTTGTTTTCGAGCGTGGGGCCGTGTAGGCGGGCGCTGTGTGCTCGCAGAGATCTGGCGATGAGAAAGCGGCTGAGGAGGCTGACGGGAAAGGTATGTTGAGGCTTTATCATTAGAGCAGTTTTCAATTGAGTGTCGTAAAACCAAAACCAAAGTAATTACTCCGGCCAATCTAAGCTAATGTTTAGTAATTGAAATAGTTATATAAAAGAGTTTAAAAACTAAAGCGAATTACAAGCATGAACTGGTATATAACAAAAAAGATAAAAATCGTAAATTAGGTGCTATGAATAAAGTGGGCTTTGACAAGATTTTTAAAAGAGGAGAGTGATACAGCTTGTTGGATTTTTAAAGGTAGGGAATTAAAAAGAAATCTAAAAGTACGCTTGGGTTTAGCTTGGGTTTGCTTGCTTGGGTTTAGGTAGATGGAGGTCAGACTTCCTTCGAGTGTTGTAGCCATGTACATTGTAGTTCCTAATGAAATAGTTACTTAAATACTGAGGAACTAAGTTATGCAAACATTTACCGTTTGTGTAAATGAAATTGCACCATTAATCTTTAAGGGACACTTTCACGGGAATTTTTCTGCTTTTCGGTAAAAAGTACTAAATTGGCGAAGTGGCCTTGCTCGTACATAAAATGCACCTAGTACATAAGATGAAGATGAAGTAAATTATTGATAGAGGAAGAGTGGAGCAATTTTTATTTTTAGCTGTTTTTCCAGGCCACAAGGGCAGAACCTGAAAATCAACCCGAGTTTTCAAGTTGAGATCATCACAGTATTATCAATAGTTTACAGCTTCAGTACACTGCCATAGTAATTTTTAACAAAACTGGACCACTATTCGTAGGTTTCTTTTATGTCTTTAGGCTTTTGAATTTTTGAAGTGAAGCTCGTTATCATAGTTAGTGCTCTTTTAAGCCCGCCGCACACTAGCCGATTATTACCGATTGGCCAAGCAATGCCTGAGATAAGAAAGGTTTGTCAATACAAAGCTTTCTCGAGAGGCAAGGACAAATGTGTTGACGAATCGCAAATTTCTCCTAACTAACATTAAAAGAAATATATAGTAGCCAGTAATGAGAATTACTCTTTTACACCTCGGATTGTAAATGGTTTGCAGTAAAGAAACGGTCAAATCATTTACTTGCTATTTTCTTTGTCTCTGACAGGTTGGTCTTTTCCAAACCCCGCCGTCGGCCCCAGTCGACAACGAACTTTATTCGATGAGCGTGGCCTTGTACAAACATGAACATCCCTCCACGGACTCCTCTGTTACGAAGTTAATCCCCTCAAGGGTGGGGACAGTTCTGACCACAGTGAATTCTTAAGATCTCCTGCTCTTTGTCTATTCCCGTTAGGTAGTACAGTAGTGTATTTTCTTTTACCATTAAAGATAGCTCAGCTATAACCAAACGGTGGTACCACTCTTTGCTGTATACAAAATGTCAACCACGATTTGAAGAATAGTCCGGCGGCTTAGCTCCTGAATTGTGCGATTTTTGATACAAGCACCAAACTTTGCAGGATTACAGGCAACGCCAATTTCCTGTTTTCAGCTAGTAAATAGTAATGAAATTTTTAGCCAACAGGCCCCTTCCCCACGAAGTACTTCTTCTTGCGCTCTTATAAACCTTTTATTGTAGATTTTATTTCAAAAATACAGATATGAATGCTTTGAATACGGCTTAAAATTGTCATGTTTTTACTTTTTTTATACCAATAATTTACTAGGAAATTATTGCATGCTCCCTCGCGTCTTTCGTTTTGCGCTTACGTCCAGGTCTCTCGCGATTCATTCCCCGGTCCCAGCGTTCGCCATTGGCTAACAGAAGAAAAATTCGAAAATATAGAAGGCTGTGAACAATCCAAATTACAGCATTTCATTCTAAATTTTGTACGTGCGAGCGGTTTTCATGGAAACTGGCGTTTTTCGGTCTTGACACTATATCTGAAAAAACTTCTGTTGGTGACCACTTTCAGCCTGCCAAATTTCACGCTTGTATCAAAAAGTGCACAAATCAACTACAATTTCGAGCTAAGCCGCCAGACTAGAACTGCGTCTTCGCCAAATTTTATTCTGTTCCACGCGCGGCGTTCGGGTTGTTAGGGAGCAGTGCGAAAAACGGCGAGCGAAAAATTTGTGGTGCCCGGTGTGGCCCTTCGCCATGTTTTCTACTCGCGGTTTTTTTTGCGCCGCTTTTCAACTAACGGAACGTCTGGAACAGGCTACCAAAATGCCGCGCAAGGCCCATACATACAACTGAATTTTTTCTCGACGTCTTTACCCCTACCCTTTACACTCGGTTTCGGACGTTTTGTCTTGGAGAGGTGAGCTGTGAGGTTGTCGAAGAACAGTGCTTAGTATTTGTAGTTGATAGCATGAGGTGGAGGGTTTTTTTTTTTTTTTTTTTTTGGGGGGGGGGGGGGGGGGTTGTTGTGGTGGGGGTCACATGTGTCATGGAATTTTGCGTGATAACAAGTAGGGAACAGAATACCTTGCCTCGGTCGGAATGAAGTCTTTAAACAATGAATTATTCCGCGGTGTTTGAAAATACCGTTATTGCGAAGTCATGACGTGGCAGCCTTACTGTAAGAATAGGTAACTCTCTGGACACTTGGTTTCTTCAGCGAACGGCCTCTTTTTTGGGCGTGTCGCATCTTTGCTGTGAACAACGAGAGCAAACGTCTTGGTACGAGGTAGTTCTTCGAAATTTCGCGAAAACAGTACGCACTACCATCGTCTTGACCCACTTTCCTCTTCGAGGCTTGTGAAAAAGGGTTGGTGGGTCGGCGGGCCAAAAGAAAAGCATACAGTACTACTAAACAAACAAAACAAAACAAAACAAATGTAAAAAAAAAAATAGTTTCAAATGTGGTAGCCTGAATCATAACATCCTCAGCATTGAAATTTCAACACGAGAACTTTTTGTTTCATAAGGTGTTTTGGTCCCATGAAGACGTTTACAAGGAGTGACAAAGTCTTAACAACCTAAAATGTGGGAAAAGATATGCTGAGAATCCGGCCCCACCCCACCCCATTTCAGGATCTCAATAATGTGGTCGGTTATCGGATTCCTCGAGGGAGGGGTCCCCGGGCCGATGTGAAAAGTTTTCCTATTGTGTTTTTCAAAGTTCTTGTATTTCCCACATTTTCACTTTCTAACAAAGTAACCGATAAAAAATAGATAAATTATAAAAAAATAAATAAATAAATAAATAAATAAACTTTGTTGCTCAATTCCCCAAACGTACCCCCTCTCCATCCCCCTTCCCATCCTTCTAGGAAGCTACCTGTAGCTAACAACTGCATTAAGAACACATGTAGAAAAAGAGCAAGCTATGACCATTCCTTCTCCAACTTCAAACCAAAAGTGGGTTCGTCGGGCGATGGCAAACGAAACACTTTATAACAGGCGTCCTACGTCCTTTGGGTAATTAGAGATTAGGTGGACTCGTTGGGCCTGGGTTCTTTTGGCCTTCAGGTTGAGCCGACGGCGGATCAGCGGTTAACCACCACCACAAGTTTTCGCGCGTAAAAACAAGCAAGAGTTTTCCAGCGCTGAAATTGACTCGAAACGGAACGAAAAACGTCAAAATTATGCCACGAAATACACAAAATGACAAGAAAACGCACAAGGAAGTGAACCAATGGATATTTGTTGCTCCAGGTATGGTATTTTTTCTATAAAAGTGTTGTCTAGCATACGTATTGAAGTGGCGATTCGACTACCAGATCGCATCCTCGTTTGATAAAATTGCATGATTGATGAAACGGTTCCAGTATTAATCCGTTCGATTTGTGTCTGTACCTTACGTGTAGAGAGTGCTGTTTGTGCTCAAGATTGTGGTGAAACAGAACCTGTGTTCATCAAGATTCCACATCCGAGGACAGGTAAGCTGTTTATGAGCTGTCTCTGTCATAGAAAACAAGGATTTGTGCAACCCCAAACGAGATCTTGACGGTTAAAAATATTAGCATTCTGCCCTAACCACCCTAGATGAGACAATTTCCATAATTTACACCCTTAACAGGGTTGCTACAGGTCAGGAAATGGTCAGTGGGGAAAAAAACTTGAAAGTCAGCCAAAAGTGGGGGGATTACAATGTATATTTTGAGTCAGGGAAAATAATTATTACTAACATTTTAAAGAAAAGTCAGGGAAAACTGAAATAATAAAGCCTGGCCAAAAGGATGCAACATTTCAACACAACATATCGATTGCAAAATTGTTGGTTCATGAATGATGTGAGATGTTGTGAATGAGCTTGCTTAACGGATGCAACATACATTTGTAGCGCAACATGTGTTGTTTTGCACATGTCTGGCCACCCTGTTGCAAAAGAGTAGTATTCTGGATGGCACAAATTGAGCTAGTGCAAGTGCTCCGCTGCAACAATGCTGCGCAAAGGTGGCCAAATGATTCCAACTTCATGCAACATCCAAAATTGTTGCGAGAAGAATTTTACCATTTTCAAACTTGATCCAACAACATGCAACATGTTACAACAGGGTGGCCAAACGTGTGCAACATGTGCCCAACAATGTTGCGATATGTTGCCCTGAAATGCTGGGAGTGTTTGGCCGAGGCTTTGCTTAACACCTCTGATTTAATATCAGTGAAGGCTGGAAGAAACATTTCAGGTTAATGTGACCTCTGTCAGCAATTGTTTTTTCTTTGAAAGGAGAAGCTGGATGCCACTACTTTATCTGACATTTTGTACTTATTTAGTCAGGAAAATTTGATTTGAATCAGGGAAAAGTAACGGAATTTTGAAGACTGATGTCTGTGGGAACCATGCTTAAGCAAGACGACAAGCATCTCATCCCTTTCATATGGGAGTTAATTGTTGTCTATGATTAATATATACATGTACATAATAAAATTTAATTAAAGATTATATCTTCAGTTTACAACTTGTCTGTGATTGATCACTTTCAGGCAAGGAACAGCAGTTTCTGCTATCCCACAGTGGAGAGAAGATCTTTGAAGTCTTGCAGTTTAAGGAAGAACCTAGATCGTGGTTTGTAGAGGATTCTGTTCAAAAAGGTATGTAACCAACCTTCAATATTTACAATAAACATAATAAAATAATCAGATACAGTTACCATAGTTGAGCTATTACAATGTAATTGTGGGAGCGTCAAAAGTGTTGTTCAAGACACCCAGCTATTTTTAAAACCTCGGACAAATTTCACCCCTCCTCTTTTTGATATTACCCCCTCCCCCCAAAACAATGTTTTATTTGCTATCTGCAAGACTTGCTTCGTTGGTGTATAACATCGAAAAGGGGGATGGGGGATGGTTGTTACCAGTAATCAACATTGGATTTGAAGTGGAAGAATGGAAATATTTAAATTGGCACTCATGTCAACCAACTGCCTCAACTACCGGGTACGTTTGACACTCATTGTAGCTTAAAAAATGATGGAGCTAAGCGAGTGACATTTTGGCATGTATTATGACAATTCTGCCTGACAAGTTTGAGAACTACATGTAAGGTGTCAAATAATTGATAAGTTCTTTTTTTATCTTTCTTAGATGGAAGTCTATATGTCATAACACCTGTAGACCCATTGTTTCTCATCTTACCATATCTTACCAAATTTTCTCAAAAGGTAAGCCATCTTTTTTGGTGTCACATAGTTTTACTCCTATTTAAGCGTGACACTGTATTATTTATATACGTGGACATCATCCTGAGGGGCAAAAGTAACCCACAATCTCACTAAGAAAGATGAAATGTTCATGTCATGTCACAAAGTATTGACATGTCATGAGTTCTCAATGGGATTTGAGCCCATGACCTCCCTAACGTAGGGTACGCCGTACTCTATCCACTGAGCTACCGAGAGACTCTTGGTGAACTAGCCCATTTACTAGGTTCACATTTAATTTAGCCTTCTGTGGAGGCATATTTTAGCGGGCGAACACCTTTTGATCTGGCGACTGCCATCTTGGATTCGTATTTGGGAGAGGATTGGGGAGAGAGGAGAAAAATTTGCCCCAGGGAGTAGGAGTGAGGCTTAATGTAATTCCCCCCCCCCCCCCTTGCGTGTTTTCTCGCTTCCAAACCTCTCTCGGCCTTCATCCAACATGGGGTGAATCTACTTGATCACTTCTACTCTTGCTGCCTGCACACGGAAAACGCCTGCACTGAAGGCTAGGTACATGTGACAGACACCCTGAATACTGCTAGGATCAGCAAACTTGAGAGCATACTTAAAAGATGTTTGATTTTTTTGTTTTTTTGTCTGTTGGTTTGTTTATTTTTTTCTCTGACTTGTAGTTTAGAACCCTGGAGCAATTACTCCTGGATGAGGGGCACCCATCGATCAGCAGGCTGACTGGATGTCTAACATCTGAGGAGATTCTTAACATCTGCGACATCAAGGGTGATGATGATCTTCAAGTTTACAGACTCAACAATGACAAGGCTATAGCATGGTTAAAAACAAAGGTATTGAATTGTATCCATGCCAAACAGAGCCTCTTGACTCTGTGCAGATAACGAAGAATCTGCAGAAGTTACAAGTGTATTTTTTTTTTTTTTTTTTCATTTTGAGCATGGGTGACTACTGGTAGTTCAATTTTATTATCATTGTTTGGATACCATTAAATTCAAAACAAATCTGTGGAAGTTTTTATCCAGTTTTCTGTAATCTTAAAGGAATGAGGATTTCCACTACATCAATTATCTCAGCCAAGAATCAAAAAGGACAAAAGAGAGGGTGCCAGACCAAATAAAACAAAATAATATAATAGTTAATTCAACTGGAACAACATAAGTGTATTGTTATTATACTCAGACCAGATTTAACCAACAGACAAAGGAACAAATTTAACCATTTTTGAAAGGTTCTAGACAATAATAACTCTATTGATGCATGTTATTTGTTTTTTCTTCTTAAGGTTGAACAGACTGCTGATTGTGTTTCTTCAAGTGGTGTCCATGTGTCCAAAGGTTCCCAGAGTGCCACCTTTGTACGAAGTAAACGACACACAGATGCTTCTAGAGGTACATGCAGTGTTCTAAGAATAGTGTACAGCGGAGAGTAGGCAAAAGCTAAAATTAATAAGCTAGATGTAAAATAACACTTCTCCAGTGTAGCAGTTATTAATTTCTGTACCAGCAAAAAGTTGCAAAGCTACTCAAAGCAAACCACAAGGGCAAACCTCTGTGGCATTGAGTCAAATGCAAGGCAATCACCTGCTGGCAACAGGAAATCTTCTAGTAACTATGATTATTAATAATTCCATTAATACAATCATGTAGTGAAAAGCAGACTTGTCTTTTTTTTTGTTATTTGAATTTGTTGTTATTAAATTTTTGTAGTTAGTTAGATAGGTAGATAGTCCAGTAACTTAATTGACTGATGGAAAAACCGTGTATAAATAAAGTTATCTTATCTTATCTTATCTAGTTTATAATGCGTATCAGTTCATCTATCTGCAGTCTGTCTGTGTGTCTGTCTGGCTGAATCAAAATTTACCTAGTTACTCAAATGTAGTTACTTAATAAGTGATCTTTTTTTGAATGCATGCGAGAACAACCCTTAAGTTACCCTAGACTAAGCTAAGAAATACAAAAAAAAATGTACTGGACCATGTTCTTAAAACAAAATGTTATAATATTCCCATAAAGAGGAGGAACACTGAGGAATTCATTACCTATCGACGTAAAAGCATCCAAATTTAAAGTTATAAAGGAAACCTGGACAGTAGGCAAGCAAACTGTTGACTAGATTTTACTCTTTGTACATATTAATTTTTTTAGTGTATTTGCTTCTGTTTCAATATGGTTTTTATACAAAGAAGTTTTTTATACATGTACTTATGGATTTACCGTATTAAAATGAAAGTGAATCAATCAATCTGTCTGTCTTTCTGTCTTAGATCAGTTTCTTATTTAATCATATATATTGATTCATTAAATTTATTTGGTCAATCAATCAGTCAGTTAGTGAGTCAATCAGGTCAGTCTGTTTTTTTATCCATCAGTTTTGATTGTATATCTTTTTATTTCATTGCTGCTGTTATTGTTTTCAGCGGACTATGTTAGGTATGCCTTTGGTTTGGTGTCTGATTATCTGTCATCAAAGTGGAGTGAAAGTCTCAAGGAATCTATAGGGTAATATTAATTGATAAAGTTACAAGTGAACAATTTTGCCTTCCTTATTTTAACTCATTGACTCTTAAACTGACCTAAACCAGTCTTGAGGAGGGGGGGGGGGTGCATGGAATCACACCCCTCTCACATCCCGAAAATGAAACAACTTTTCCCTCTCAAAATAACCTTTTTGATCTTCTCTGCCACAACCACAGGCTTTCCTTGATGTTTTGAATGAAACATTATCACAAGTTAAGCTTCAAAAATTATTCCTCTGACAGGTTGTCTGAGTCATTCCTTTAAACCTGGAATTTAGTCAACCAATCGTAATAATCTTTATTATAAAGAACGTTTTTTTTTATCACCCCAAGTTTCAAATGCTGACAAGTTTACTCTGAGTTTAAAAGGTGTTTGATGGTTCACTTATCTCTGAGCAGAACTGTAAGTAATTTGTTAATCTTGAAACTTAATAATTAGCTTGTGTTTGCCTTTGTTTTAGTATCACAGATGAAGCGCAACTGTCATCCCCAGAGGGACCCCCGACAAAGGCAAGTTGATGACAAGCATATTACAATGATGCATACATGTATCATGCCTTCTGTGATAAGTTTTTGATTAGCTTTTGCTGACATTCTTTTACAACTGATTAATGGGTTGTTTGATCATATGGTTTGATTTGACCAAATTATATCCATTTTGCAAATGTGGCACATTTCTTGATAGACTTGAAGGGGTTGAGCTTTGGGTTGTGCACAACTGGCACAATGGGCAGATTTTAAGGCATGTTTTTTTTCTCTAGGGGTAAATACAAAAGTACTTAGACTCACTGATTGTTATAAAAAAGCAACAACAATCTGCAGGTTTCTTTGGTGATGTGGTTTATTGTGTGCACTTGTTAAATTTACCTGTTTGTTTTTTCCTTGTCTCTCATTTTCTTAGAGAGCTAAAGTTACTGATGAGATTCCTGAAGCAGCAGAAGATTATTCCAAAGAATTCGGCAAGCTGAATTCCAAAACAGATGGTGGAAAGGTATCAAATGCCACTTACTGAAGCACATTAAAAATAATATGGGTAATGAATCTACCATTGACACATCATGCCAACATGCTGACCAAAATTAATATGTAGGCTGAAATTAATATCCATGAACACACCGCTGACACTACTGGTGCATTGTCCAACACATTGCAAACACAAATCAGAAATCATTGGCTTCTGTGGTTCATGGTGGATTCAATCAAAGTGGGTACAAGGATTTACTTGTCTGCCCTCATTGGTGTAAGTGCATCGGGTGTCCGACATTTGTAGACTTCAGGCTTACAGATAATTAAGCAATCAATAAGCCGACACCACCACCACTTGGAAGATCACAATGAAATTGGTCATTTGATCAAGTTTTATGTTTTTAGGATGAACAGAGACGAAATTTTCGACCTTGAAACATGGTTCAAAATCCATACAAACATCTTTTATTTTGAGACAGTGTTCCGGCCAAAACCATAAAATAAACTCTTAAAATTGTTATGATTTTTGGGATACTCTTAAACATTGGCAAACATGGTAGATTTAGTTTCTTTCAAATAATAGGTCCATGGCAGGATTTAACAGCTTTCACAAAACTGATAAAACTTGCAAGATTATATATATGGTTTTAGGGGAAGCGGTCTCAAAATAACAGATGTTTGACTGTATGGATTTTGAACCATGTTTCAAGGTCGATAATTTCGTCTCTGTTCATCCTAAAAGCATCAAACTTGATCAAATGACGAATCTCACCATGATCTTTCTTGTGATGGTGTCAGATTATTGATTGCTTAAAATTTGAAACTTGCCCCAACAACCTGCGCAACTTTGGAACTTCACAATGCGGAATTTCACACTTCAGTTAGCGTGAATAACACTCCAGTTAGCCTGTTTACAGTTAGCGCTCGATAATGAAAATGGTAGAACACAATATAATCCTCTTAGTCTGCAGTCTGCAAATGTCAGACATCAGAGTGCATCCAACCTTTTGGAACAAGAAAAATACATCTACTCTGAAAACATCAACGATACACGTACCAGGCATAATGAACTCTTTATTATAATAGTGTTCCACTCACTGTCTATTCTAGAACTTTGGGTAAATATTTTATTATAACACGTCACACTGAGTAAAAATATAGTTTCATGACTTGTCGTAACTATAACTTCTGGCAAGTCTTTTGATAAGTGGTCTAACGAGAATGTAATCTGGGTCACGGCAAAAAACTTAGAGTCTTAAAAAAGGCATGGATATTTTCAATATTCTTGGAAAATGATTTTATGAGTCTTGGAATCATTGACCCAATACTTGACTAAAAAAGGAATATCTGAATTATTTTTCATTTTTTACTAATTCCTCTAAATGTATTTATTAATTGTTTATTACAGGCAAACACAAAGTTAACTGCAGCACAGAAGTCATTATCAAAGGTGGACAAAAAGGGAATGAAGTCAATATCAAGTTTCTTTGGAGCTGCAGGCGGCAAAAAGGCCAAGAACAGATAGTACAATAATAATGGTAGCGGTACTGGGACATGTTATGATTTTGATGAATTTGTATAAGACTGATTTGCCATTTAATCATCTCATTATTAAAAGTTAGTTTTTGGAAAGAATTTGGTTAGAGCTGAATTTTGTACTATGCAGTGATAAATGAAGTAATCACAATTTCGATGTCCCGAATTACAACAATAAAAAACCCCATCTTACAGCTACGTTTCTGTTTGTTTGTTTGTTTTATTTTTCCAATGTTTTTTACCTTGGAATCTATATTAAAGGTTGGCATAGCTAACAAGAACATATCCTCAGGAGAAGAAAAAGTAATAGTTTTTCAAGTCGAATCAGTTTTAAATTAGTTGCATTTATTTCGAGATTGTCTGCTTATCGTTGTCATTTTCTTAGAGAGCCAGCTATCGCGTCAATTCCAATCCAATGCCAGTGAATTGTGTAACCTTTAGTTGCCATTCGGCTTTTGCGGTTATGGATTGCCGCTCTCTGCGAATAAATCATAAATCGAGGTGAAAGTATATCTTAAATCGCAAAATATCGTTTGATAAAAGAGTCTACTGTCGGAATGGTCTATGATTTTATGCATAGTATCAGGCTTTGCGGCATGATAATGTAGACAGACAGGCAGGCAGGCAGACAGACAGACAGACAGACGAGTAGGTAAGTAAGTAACTTCATTTAAGAGGGTGACAGTACATGTAACAGAATAACTGATGAACTTCTGGCCCTCTTTCCAAAATGGTACAATACCTAGTTAATCTAATTAACTCTAACTGTCGAATGGAGGAGAGCGCGAGTTCAAAGCGCCTCATTTATGTCATTCTTTTACGTCAAGAATAGACGGTGAAATTGACTTAGTTTAGGGTTGACAGTAAATAAATGTGCCTCGATTAGCACTTTAGCCAAGGCTTCAGAAACTTGGAGCCTTGAATCTAATCAGTATACCTTTGCGCCTCCCATACCTCCTTCCAGATGACGAAGAGCTTAAAAATCCCTAAGAATTCGTTAATTATAGTTACCTGGTGCAACTTGGCTTTCATTACCTGAAAGAAGAAAATATGACACAATAAGATCACCATTAAGACAATTTAGGTTTTTTATGTATTGATCAGGCAGGTCATATGTTTTCAAAGGATTTTGTAACAAAATCTAAATAGATATGCTAACTACTATATGCTAAGCCAATGCATTTCAGCATTCTGGTGTTGGCTATTCTCTATTTTCCAATTGCCCATAATACACTTTGTTTACCCCCCAAATTTTGCATAAACTATTCTTTTCAAATTCTCTTGGGAGGACTGCATATTTCCAAAACAATAGTTTATTCCAAATTTGAGGGGCAAACAAAGTGCATTATGGGCAATTGGAAAATAGAGAATAAGGTAAGTTGGTCTTCTGGCTTAAAAGTCGAGAATGTTTTTAGATAAACATGCTTGCTCCCCATCCTCACCCTCTACAAGAAAGAGTCGAATGACTAAACTAATTACCTGAAAGAAGAAAACATGACACAATAAGATCACCATTAAGACAATTTAGGTTTTTGTTTCGTTTCCTCAGAAACGATACGGTATTATTGTTTCGTTTCCTCAGAAACGATACGGTATTATTTTGGCTTCGATGTGAACTATTTACACAGTGAGGGCTACTATCCAATCAGAAGAACAGTCGTAACCACAAAGTAAATACGTTTGACTGAAAGCAATTAACTTCGTAAAAACATGTTCTTCAAATATCGGAAAGATATTCCTCAGCATGATAAAAAAATATTGAGATTCGTTGCAAACAGAAATATCTAACGACTGCAATGGTTTTAAGTTTGATTAAAGCGATGTATTGTAAGAAAACTAGAGAAAGCTCTCGTAGCGTTTAATTGTTAAGTAAACATTCTAGCGATTTTCTGAAACGGAAGTAAATTTTCACCAATCAGTGTTTGCAAGCGCAAACAAAAACGGGATGACTTGTCGTGTTTGCTTGCACGCGGGGCTGCTATCCAATCACAAGAGCGGTCGTAACCACAAAGTAAATACGTATGACCGATGGCAATTAATTTCGTAAAAACAGTCATGTTCTTCAAATATCGGAAATATATTCCTCAGCATGACCAAAAAAATTTAGATTCGTTGCAAACAGAAATATCTAACGACTGCAATGGTTTTAAGTTTGACTAAAGCGATGTATTGTAAGAAAACTAGAGAAAGCTCTCGTAGCGTTTAATATTATTCTGAAACGGAAGTAAATTTCCACCAACCAGTGTTTACTAGTCTCCCTCGCAGCCGTTCTTAGTGTCGTCACGCAAAATTCCTCCCCACTAACGGCTGCTCACATTCGAACAACATTCCTTTCCACCATTTCAGCCAATCACCATTCGGTTCATATATCTCAGGAACCGTACCCGCCAAAGTAATCTAACCAATCGCATTGCGTGTTTTATTTTGGAGTTCTCAGCTTTCAAAATAGTGACCCTTGGCCTTGAAGAAGCTTTTGATGTTGTTTAATAGCAATACATTTCGAATTTCGAGCTTAAATACAAATGCGTTGAGAATCGTTTCGATTTTCCGGCGATTATTCTGATTTGTTCATGACTGGATGTGAATGTGATCTGCTATTCAGCGACCAGCGAGTTGTCAGCTTGCAAAGCGTGCTATCAAAGGCTTATAACGTTTAAAAAGGCATCTGATCATCTTCAAGAGCTTAAAACTGAATTGAAGGGAATCTTCAAGGATCAAACAATTCCAAGAACAAAACGCTTGTTAAGAGTCGTGAAAGACGATGGAGAAACTGCGACAGCTTCATGCCGTGGGAAAGCCTCGAAATGTTTACAATATCCGATCAATACAACTTGATACAGGAGAGACTTTCCGAAACTCATAGGTAGGTTGACAAAAATATCCTTCTTTTTTCTCGACTACATTTCTAAACATTGTTTTTTGCTGTGAATTCGCAATGTTATTTCGTCCGTTGTGGAAACTTTTAGAAATGAATAAAATATGTTTCTTAATTTACACGTTGTTTGCTTCAGTTCGAATGTTTGATCCGAATGTTCCGCAAAACGTTAAAATACTGGAAAATATTTCGCTCTGTTTCAATAAAGACGTCCAGAACCGCAATCTTTGAGAAAGAAGAGACAAGAATACGAAAACAATAATTATATTTGTCGCTCCCGAACGCACACTTCGCCGTGCATAACTTGCAATTGTTGGATGACATGAACCGTCCCGACATGAACTGGCGAAAAGTAAAGTTTATCCCAACACAAATTAAATTTAGTCAAATTTAACTTCTTTTACACAGCAGAGGAATTTAAAACTTTTTATGAGACGTATGGTCTTCGGTTTTTAGTCTTCTGCGTTTGTAAACCGGTTGAAACTGAACGGTTTACAGATCTTTTCAGAAAAATAATTTTTCGAAAGCAGACACAGCAGACAATGTAGCGCCGCATTGTTGAACGGTTGCTATAAAATAAGCTAAAAGATAAAAGTTTGCGCCTTTTATTTTCATGCTGTTTTATTGCAACGGTCAGCGAAGCGAAGCCCTTTTTGATAAATTTCCCGCATAAGGGTTTAATCGGCACCAGTTATAGAGAGTTGACGCCGCGGAATAAAACAAATAAAATTTATTTATCATCAGAACTTGTTGCGTGCGTGCGAAATACATGGGATCGAATGTCCTTTGAAACGCAGACATAACGTCGCAAAATTACAGGAGTACTCCGTGTATTTGTTCAGTTTCTGCTCCAAATTCAAACCGAAATTAATGATGTAAGTGGATTCAAAATACGCTGTAGAGAATTTTAAAAGCTGGCTCAACAGTCCCGTGAATGATTTTAAATGCTCGGTGATTTCGTTGAATATCGAATGCCGTGATTGTTAATTTTATCGAATGTTTCAAAACGTGTTGACAATGTTTTGAAAAATTATTTATAAATGGAATTGCAACGCTTTTTGATTCCGTTGAAAAACATTGCTTGCGTTTTCAAAACACATCGAAATGTTCTTCTCTGCAACAACCGAATTCGCGGGAAAAAACATGTTGATTACGATCTCCCGTGCTGTGATTGGTCACATAAGAAACAAAGGGAAAGGAATGTTGTTCGAATGTGAGCAGCCGTTAGTGGGGAGGAATTTTGCGTGACGACACTAAGAACGGCTGCGAGGGAGACTAAGTGTTTACAAGCGCAAAGAAAAACGGGATGACTTGGCGTATCTCGTGTTTGCTCGCACGGTAGAGCTTAAGTGCGCTACAAAGAGAAGTGCATATTTGCAGGTGACTTACAAAGTTAATTTCACTTCATGTAACAGAGGAATTTATAAATGTGGGAGATTGCCCTATTCTATTTGTACAGGAAAATTTCACGCCATCTTCGACGTCACAAACAGCGCGAATACACGCAAAATTGCGTGGGTTCTCGCGTGGATGTACCTGGAATTGCGTGATTAGTGTCACGTCGGCGTCGCAAAAACATTCGAGTCTGCACGGAAAGTTGAGAAATTCTGCTCAAAGTTAAATTTTGTATGGATAGTATCGAATAGCAAGGTGTGCAACTGCCGTGTCGAACTAAATTCGTCTCCTTAGTTGATGTAACGCTCAATATTAACTACCGTTGCAACTGCTGGTGCAGATTTCTGAGATTAAATTAATGATATAAACATTATTTGGATTATTCAAAGCCATCGCGGTCTGATCGAAACTCCACAGTATCGCCAAAAATGCAAATCGTTATTATCAGTGTTACCAATGCAAGGCTGTTACACTGACAATAGAATCAACTTGGCTGTGTCTTATTCTGTGGAGATAATTTCATATTTGCCGGGAGAGCGTGCAGCGCGGATCGAGCAAAATACAATCCTGATACGACTATATATAACATATAACTTTCTTTAAACTTGAATTTTGCTTAATTAAAAATCCTTGTTAAAAATCTGTGAATGGTAGCTTTTTACATTAATTTTCTTTGGTTGTTTACGTGTCTTTGTAAAGTGACAACAGGCATTTCATTTTGAAGAAATGGCTTCGAAACAGTGTGCTTATCTCTGTTCTTGTCGACAAGGGTTTTGGTTTGTCTTGAATTTGGCATTTATTTGATTTGAGCATGTGATCAACTCAGAGAAGTATATACCTCAAGCTTTTTGTCAAAAGGTAATAATTTCATCTACGATTAAAGTGTTGTTTTGCATTTTATCAGAGATCAGTAGTCACAGAACACTTTATTTATGGAACTTATTTTTTTTAGGATTGTTTGTTTCAAAAAATAAACCATTTAAATTAATTGCATTACTCTGATCTTGCATTTTACTCTTGTGGTTTCATGTTTCCCCACATTGATAGGAATATATTTAAATATTTTCTGTAAGTTATTTTTCCATTCATGTAACATTCAAAGTTATGCTATCGGGTGCCATTTTTAAGCAAAAAAGTGTTCTGCAGAAATAAAAACAAATCATTTTAATTTCCACTGAATGAGTTAAAACGATAAAGGCAAGCTCCCTTCACTAAACTTAATTTGGAGAGAAAGACATATGCTATTTCTATAAAGAGAACTATTTATGTGTTACTTGAACTCTTAAAAGCCAAACTGCAGCAGGACGTAGTTTATATTATGTCTCCTTTACATAAAATCGACAGTAGGTGTAAAATGGGAATTTAAGTTACTACTAAATATGAAGTTCTTATTTTCATTCTGTACTCGTGCATAAATTCGGCAAATTCAACATACACTAGGACCTTCTCCAAATTAAAGTAAACCCCAAACCCACCTCTCCTTAAGTGTTACACTATTCTCACCCTTCCGCAATCAGGAAACGAAACACTATTTCTTTTTGTTTTTGAAATAGCTGCTTGTTTTGGATTCAAGTTGAACTATTTACGCAGTGGAGGCTACTATCCAATCAGGAGAACGCTCGCAACCACAAAGTAAATATGTTTGACCGAAGGCAATTTATTTCGTAAAAGCATGTTATCGGAAAGATAATCCTCAGCATGACCAAAAAATATTGAGATTCCTTACAAATACAAATATCCGACGACTGCACTGGTTTTAGGTTTGATTAACGCAATGTATTGAAAAAAAAAAATAGAGTAAGCTCTTTAAGCCTTTAATTGTAAAGTAAACATCTTAGCTATATTCTGAAATGGAAGAAAACTTCCACCAATCAGAGTGTTTGCAACGCAAACAAAAGCGTGATGACATGGCGTATCCGCCGTGTTTGCTCGCACGGAAGGGCTAGCGTGCCCCGAAAACGGGCAAGTTGATTGAAGAGAAGGGCATATATGCAGGAGATTTACAAAGTTTTTTCACTGAATGTAACAGATTAATGTATAAATGTGCTTAATGTAACAGATTAATGTATAAATGTGTAAAGGAAAATTCACGGCATCTTCGACGTCACAAGCCGTGCGAATACACGCAAAATTGCGTGGGTTCTCGCGTGGACGTATCCGGAGTTGCGTGATCAGTGTCACGTGAATCGCGAAAACATTCGAGTCGGCACGAATAGTTCAGAACGAAAAAGAAGACAGTCAAGTTCTGTTAAAACATCAAATTTCGTATGGACAGTTTCGTATAGCAAGCTGTACAAATGCCATGTCGAACAACATTTATCTCTTTAGCTAAATACAATTGACACTTAAATAAAGTTTATGTATGTTTTTATGTATGTAAAGCTCAAGATTAACTACTGCGACTGCTGGATAAGCTTGGATAAGTTTTCTGAGATGAAATTAACAATACCGTCGCTTGCATCTAAGCGTGAACACGTGCCGCCGAAACATGATCTAATTGGGTATCAAACGTGGCATGATTGGTCATCAAACGTTTGAAGTTTAGCAGACCGTAACGGCAACTTTTGCGCCGAAACTTCAACACATTCCGGTTTCGAAACAGTCGAAATGGCGGAAAGATTGGATATCAAGACTGCCTTCGACAAATTGATCCTGATCTGTGTCGATATGCATTTGCAGGCTCACTTGAATCACTTCTGGTGCAAAATTTCGCCAGTTCTCAGTGTTTATGGTGAGCATTTTGAGCATGAAAGTTGCCATTACGGTCTGCTAAACTTCAATGTTTCATGACGAAACATGCCACGTTTGATACCCAATTAGATCATGTTTCGGCGGCTCGTGTTCACGCTTAGATGCAAGCGACGGTATAAACATTCTTTGCATTACTCCCGATTACTCAAAGCCATGACGATCTGATCGAAACTCCACGGCATCGCCAAAAATGCAAATCGTAATTATCAAGGCTGTTACACTGACAACAGAAGCAAATTGGCTGTGTCTTATTCTGTGGAAATAATTCATATTTGCCAGAAGAGCTTCCAGCGCGGATCGAGACGAACGAGCAAAATAAAATCCAGTTTTGACTAAATACTTCTGGACGCATTTAAATCCCGGTTAAAGATCTGTGTATGGTAACTTTTTTACATTAATTCACCCTTGTTGTTTACGTGTCGAAGTTTAGTGACCACACGTATTTTTTTTTGGAAGAAATGGCTTCGAAACAATGTATTTGTGCTTATCTCTGTTCTTGTCGACTAGGGTTTCGGTTTGTCTAGAATTTGGCATTTATTTGATTTGAGCATGTGCCTTGAGCATGTGATCAATTCAGAGATCAATTTAGAGAAGTATATACCTCAAGATTTTTGTCAAAAGGTAATAATTTCATCTACGATTATATTGATAGGAGCTCCCTTTATTTAATTTTATTTGGAGAGAAAGACTCATACTATTTCTATATGGAGAAATATTAATGTGTTACTTGAACTCTACCAAACTGTAGCAGGCCTAAGTTTATGCCTCCTTCACATAAAATGGACAGTAGGTGTTAAATGGGAAGTTACTCCTGAATATGAAGTTCTTTTCATTCTTCACTCGCGCATAAATTCAGAAAATTTACACTAGGATCTCCAAATTAAAATAAACCCCAAACCCACCTCTCCTTAAACATTACGCTATTCTCACCCTTCCGCATTCTGGAAACGAAACACTATTTCTTTTTGAAATAGCTGCTTGTTTATGTATTGATCAGGCAGGTCATATGTTTTCAAAGGATTTTGTAACACAAATCTAAATAGATATGCTAACTATATGCTAAGCCAATGCATTACAGCATTCTGGTGTTGGCTATAAGGTAAGTTGGTCTTCTGGCTTAAAAGTCGAGAGTGTTTTTAGATAAACATGCTTGCTCCCCATCCTCACCCTCTACAAGAAAGAGTCGAATGACTTACTTTCGCCGCCAAAGAGGTTTTCAAAACAAATCACCAGGAAAGTCAGACACACCATTCCAATGAAAAGAGCCCACGCAATGATTTGTGACTCCGTCTTGGTTTTGGCAATGAGATCATTTAAGGCATCTATTTCATAAGCAGTCAGATTTTTCATCTTATTAGGACCTGCGCCAACTTTTCCGCAGACGTAGTAATCCGTTTCGGCGAATGAGACTATCAACCATACGACTGGAGCAACGAACACCCGTGTCATGCTTGGTATGGTCGTTTTACAGCATATACCTTCCTTTACCCTGATTTTGCCGTTTACTTTTTGATTCTGATTTTGACTTTTTTTGTTTTTGCCTTTTACTTCGAAGCACAGGTTCAAAGGATTCCAGTCGTCTACGATCACGAGCATGTTTGCAAAGACCAGGATTATGAACGGAGCGAAAAGGAATAGGTAGCCATAAGTGTTGCTCTTTTCCACTGGACAGTCGAAGAGCTCTGAGTTCAAAAGAACGTTCAACCCCACGGTTATCCCACTAAGCACAAGGTTTGTCAAAGTGGATTTATTATCAGCCAGGAAATCGGTGATTGTCTCCAAGAGTTTGCCGATTGGATTATCTGCCATAGTTCGTTCTAAAAAAACAATTAGGAATTAAAATATAAAAATAATAATTTAACAACTCTACATCTACCTCCATCATCACTTAATTGGCAGATTTTTCTACAATGTTGGACAATTAAAATGACCCCCCCCCCCCTCCCCCCATTTCAATGATGGAAAAATGGCGCGTTTTGGTCTTAGCGTGAATTCATCAAATTGAATATAATTCGAGAGGGATGGGGGGGGGGGGGGGGTCATGTTTCCTTTCTATGCCGTCGAAGATTGCAGCTTCTAAGGGGTTAAAATGTCGTTACCTCTCAGTTTTTTAATCAAATATTCTAGGTACAATCTATATATGCACAGCCTAATGGATTTGAAACAAAGTAATCGGGACAACATCCCTTTAACAATCGACACGTCTCTTCGGCCGAATTTACATCAATTAACTCTGATTAGTTCAGTTCCTGTCAGGTACTGTGGATATTACTAATGGTTAGAAATCTTCTTAGCAACGATATTGAACACGGTTGCAACAAGTAAACTAAGATATGTCAGTAGGTCGTATAGTGTGATCGTCCGGGTGAGAGTAGTTCTGAGAAGAACAGTTGTTGGTGACTGACGTTTCGACAACCTGAGCGGAAGTCACCTTCAGAGTCATCTTCATCTTTGGAGATTGGAGTATCTGCCATAGTTCGTTCTAAAAAACACTAATAATTGAAATAGAAAAAATAATAATTATTTAACAGCTCTACATCTACCTCCATCATCACTTAATGGGTCATCTTCAGAGTCATCTAGATCTTCATCGGAGATTGGAGTATCTGCCATAGTTTGTTCTAAAAAAACAATAAGAATTGAAATAGAAAAAATAATAATTATTTAACAACTCTACATCTACCTCCATCATCACTTAATTGGTTGCTAAGGAAGACGAATAACAAAATATTTTTTACTGTACTGAAGCCCGTGGTCATTTCGTTTCGCTTCTTCCCAGCTGCACGACCAAAAAAAAAGGCCTAGAAAGTACAACCTGGAGCGTGCACTGAAATTAGTTCTATTAAACGTCCGAGAGGAACAGTACTACGAAATTTACATGTTAGAGGGGTTTCTCGACACGCCGTTTGAA
Organism: Oculina patagonica; assembly: GCF_052425735.1. Lineage (NCBI taxonomy): Eukaryota > Metazoa > Cnidaria > Anthozoa > Scleractinia > Oculinidae > Oculina > Oculina patagonica. The sequence goes on from NC_135765.1 coordinate 8,310,224, forward strand.
AACAACTAGAGTAAAAAAAATTCAGTCCCAATAATATCACGAGGGAAATATGCGATGCCTAAGAGAAAAAAGTCTTAGTTTTACACTGACACGAGGCTTAGATAGTCATGTCCAAAATTACTCTGGAGAAGTATTTCTCACAGAAGCATTGCTAGTAACTAAGAAACTTAACGCTTTCAAGACAAAAGGAAAAGATATAACTTCAATCCTGGTTATACGGAAAAACTATTCAACGTAGCTAGTACTTGATACAAGACTGTTTGTTTTGACTTTTTCCTCTTTAGATAACTAATCTATTAGTTCAAACCTTGCTCGTTATCAGACATGTTATCAGCCTTACTCGGCCTTACTAGGAACTTGCGTCCGGCTTCTGTACGCAGCGTCAGAGAAATCTGCAGTTTTGTATGCATGTGTGTTTACAGTTCTACTAAGTAGTCAAGCGACAGCACTTGAGTAGAATCAGCCTTAAATTTCCAAATATAGTTATCATCTCAATTGCTGTACGGCCGTGTACCAATTATGGTCAAGTGCACGTGGTTTTCTGTAAAGTTACTGTTTAATTGATTTGTGTATTGACGCGAAACCGAACAAATGATACAATACATACGTGCAGCATATCATGAAAGCATACTTTTTTCGCCAGCTTTCAAAGTCTGGTACAGACAGTTGTACGAGCGAATATATACCGTAAAACGTCTACAATACCCACCCCACCCCACCCCCTTCTCGTTTCTTCAGCCTTCAAACCCTTCCATTATGCTTAGTCAAAGACGATTTACAGGAAAGGGCTTGGACAAAAATCATTTTGATCCACCACATAACTTTACGTACTTTTCGTAAATTTGTAACGGGCATGTAGGTGAAATATCCTATTTCAGATTTTTATACGCTAGTTGATTTCGTATTTGAAAGCCCCGCTCTATCTCTCTCTTCTCACCCCCTCCCCCCGTCTCTTCCCTTCAAATTCACTATCAAACTCTCACCCTACCCCTAATTAACCTAAAAGGGTTTTGAAAAGAAATCGGCCCCAAGGGGAAGTGGGAGGATCTTGATTACTGCAACACTGTTCAGCTTCTTCAGCATTAAATGATAGACAACGCTTTACTAATTTTGCAGAAAACTATTGACATAGATACAAACACAAAGAGACAAATAAGCTGTACCTGCACAAAGTCTTTGGAAAAGTTTATTAATTCCTATAACGTTTAAACTGTCAGAATCGTAGACAAAATTGTTCAGAACGGCGCCTTTAATTTGGCTAATGCGGCTTCCTTGTTATTGTAGCAATCAGCATTGACGTAAGCCGATTTGTTTCAGAATTTCGAGAGCATATTGTTCTTCAACCATCCTTGCATAATAACTTCGCGTTCCTGTCTTTTTTTCTATTGCTGACGCCACAAAAGGAATCCGAGTTATTTTATTAGCAAATTTGCTGTGTCATCCATGGAGTACTCTTTCAATCAGGCTGAAGAGTAAAGTAACACATTTTTTTTGTTCGCACACACTTTATGACAATTTGCTTCATATTCTCTTGTTTGCTACTATTTACTACTATTTACCTCCGGTTTCTCCTGCGTCGAACTTTGTAATAGTTTAAAGCAAAAATATGCAAGACTCTAGCGAGGAAACATAAAAAGAGCAATGGTAAACTATATGCGGCGTACAAAGCTTAACTTTTCAGTGACTGTCTTAACATTTGGATTGAAAATGGAGGATTTCGAAAGTTTGAAACGTTGCCATCTCCCTGGCCACTTGTGCTTTCCGTGTTGCTTCCTCGCCGTACACATCGTAACGCGCGTCAAAAAAGTTGATTGATTTCCCATGTATTCCCGCAACGATACAAAGTAGTCCGCTATTTCTGTCGACTGGCGTCGTTTTAAACAATATCGCCGGCGATTGTGATAAGAAGAAACACTTCTCCCGGGAAAAAATATCAATAATGACACCAAACGCTATCCAACGTGAAGTCCATTAGCTAATCTCGATGCGGAAAGTCCCAAAACCTACTCTAAATCTTGTAAATTGCAGTTTTAAAATTTCTCAACAGCCCAGTAACAATCAACGCATTAATTTCTTCCAAATTTAAACCAACTTTTAGTTCGGGTTCCTCTCAGGTTTTGTGAATGTTACCATTAGTTGTGGCAATCTTACTGATAGGAACCATACTGTTCACGGTTAAAACTGGTAAACTATGATATGTCGATTGGTTGCTAAGGGTACCGAATAGGCAAGATTCAGTCGGCAAGACGAGAGTGTACTTCTAACTTAAACTCTGGTACCCAAAGAGGCTCAAGCTTTCGTTTCGCTTCTTCCCGGCTGCACGACAGAAAAAAAAAGCCTTAGAAGTACAACCTATTTAGTGCTGGAGCGTGCATGGAAATAAGCGCCATTTAACGTCTAGCTGTCTGTGAGAGAAACAGAACCACGATCATTACACTCTTTTTATTTTGTAAGAATATTGTTTTTCCGGCCCAGGCTGAATATTCTTATTTTTCTGCCGATTTTAGGCTGACAATATTATTATGAAAATTCTTAGATAGGCATGTATTGGGGTATCAATTACAAGTGTTTGGTGCCCAGATCTGTATCGTGTTACATTGTGCACTTCTTTCATCGCTTTTCGTTGCAGCCAGCAAGGTCTTCATATTAATGCACCGTTCATCGAAGTGTCATAAGCATCGAACATTTGGCTATGGCAGGTTTTTATTGTTTTATTGGCTAGTTAAAGTTAAAGGACTATATACGGTTCAGTTATTTATAAAAACATATTTACAAATTTGCAACTCAAAACTATATTCTTTTCAAAATCTGAGCCTTGGGTTTATTATTAAGTTAAAAATTTGCAAAATTAAGCCTCGGTATTTTTTTAAACTAGATTCTTATAAAATAAAAGAGTGTACATATTAATTTAGAATGGTTTCTCGTTGCTGTTTGAAAACAACTGCATTAGGGAATTTAAACCACAAGAAAAAAGCACGAGTGAAATATGCGTTGTCGTGGTTTAGTACACGAGGTTTATATTATAGCTATGTCCAAAATTACTTCGGAGTACTATTTCTCACATTGGCAATGGCAGTAACTAACTACTTAACGCTTTCAAGACACAAGGAAAACATCTAACTTCGACCCTGGTTACACGGAAAAACTATTCAACGTAGCTAGTTCTTGATACATGACTGTTTGGTTTAACTTTTTCCTCTTTAGATAACTAATACTATGCGTAAGACTATGAGTTCAAACCTTTCTGGACTCCGGCAGGGCTTTTATCGTTTTTGGACTCCCCGCTATCAACCTTACTCGGCCTTACTAGGAACTTGCGTCCGGCTTCTGTACGCAGCGTCAGAGAAGACTGCAGTTTTTTTGTGTGTGTTTACAGTCTTATTTATCAGTCAAGCGTCATCACTAAGTAGAATCAGCCTTAAATTTCCAAATATAGTTATCATCTCAATTGCTGTACGGCCGTGTACCAATTATGGTCAAGTGCACGTGGTTTTCTATAAAGTTACTGTCTAATTGATTTGTGTATTGATGCGAAACTGAACAAATGCTATCATGTATGCGTGCAGCATATCACGAAAGCATACTTTAATTGTTCGCCATCTTTCGAAGTCTGGTGCAGACAGTTGTACGAGCGAATATATACCGTAAAACGTCTACAATACTCACCCCCCCCCCCACCCCACCCCCTTCTCGTTTCTTCAGCCATCAAACCCTTCCATTATGCTTAGCCAAAAACGATTTACAGGAAAGCGCTTGGACAAAAATCATTTTGATCCACCACATAACTTTACGTACTTTCGTAAATTTGTAACGGGCATGTAGGTAAAATATCCTATTTCAGCTTTTTATACGCTAGTTGATTTTATATTTGAAAGCCCCGCTATATCTCTCTCTTCTCACCCCTCCCCCCCTCTCTTCCCTTCAAATTCACTATCAAACTCTCACCCTACCCCTAACCTAAAAGGGTTTTGAAAAGAAATCGGTTGGGACTTAAAAGTCGGATAATCTTGTTTACTCCAACACTGTTTAGTTTCTTCAGCATCAAATGATAGGCCACGCTTGACTAATTTTGCAGAAAGCTATTGACATACGTACAAACACAAAGAGACAACTAAGCTTTTACTGCTCAAACTCTTTGGAAAAGTTCATTAATCACTATAACGTTTAAACTGTCGGCGCCTTTTAATTACGTCACTTCCTTGTTATTGTAGTAATGTTTAGAACACTCAGCATTGACGTAAGCCTGTTTGTTTCAGAATTTCGAGAGCATATTGTTGTTCAACTATCCTTGCATAATTACTACGCGTTCATGTCTAAAGGGAATTTTTGACGTGCTCAGTGGCTGAAAAATTTCATATAAATATAGACTGTGACAAATAGATTTTTCCCATGACAGCGTGATAATCATTTCTTTTATGTCTCCTTCGAAAGTAGTTAATGCGGGTTTTTTACTCCTATATTTCTGTTATTCTATTGTATTAAGAAGTCTGTGAAATGTTGAAAACAAAGCAGTAAAACTTGAAAGCTGCTATTTTTTAGTGACGTATATCGGTACGTTTTGAAGTTGAAGTACTTTGTTTTTAAAGTTATCGAGGTATGTCGACCAAGGGAGGGGGGAGGGGGAGGGGGAACTCAATAAAGTTTTATATGGGAAGTCTCTGCCCCGGGGTCCAAAGCTTTATCCTCTTTTACCATTTTTTTTTTTTTTACATAAAAGGTAACTATGTCATATACCTTCAATACAAAACGGTAACCCTCTAAATAGATACCAGCGTAACGAACGACTTGTGTCACCAGAGCGAAAGAATCACCCGTTTTATCACCCGTTTAACGCTCACCAGTTTCACTCCTTTTTGCTAGCGTCGTTTCATATTCGCGTTATATAGACTGAAGATGAATTCAACAGACTTGTTCTTAGATGAAACCCTCTCCCCTGGCCCCGATAAGCCCTTCTAGTCACTCAGAAAAAAACAAAGACTAGCTCTTGGTCATGGAAATTAAAACGAGCAAGTCTAAAGTGTTCTTTAAGCATTCATTCGAGTGAGCAACGCGCTGTCAAAGATGTCAACAGAACTAATCATAGTGGAGCTTATCTCACATCGTTAGGCAAACGGTTTAATGCATTTTTTTTTTGGGATTTTATTATTTAGAATGTACCGTATTTATTCAGCTATAAGCCGATCTCGGCTATAAGCCGAGACCCCAAACTTCGGACTTATAAACTTAGTTGGATCATCAGATGGTTCACTTAGCTCTGAGCAGAACTGTAAGTTGTTAATCTTGAAACTTAATAATTAGCTTGTGTTTTTGTTTTGTTTTAGTATCACAGATGAAGCGCAGCTGTCATCCCCAGAGGGACCCCCGACAAAGGCAAGTTGATGACAAACAATCTAATGATGCATATCATGCCTTTTCTGTGCCAAGTTTTTGATAAGCTTTTGCTGACATTTTTTTTTTATATAAGAATATAACTGATAAATTTTTATGGGTTTTGTTTGATCATGTGGTTTGATTTGACCAAATTATATCCATTTGGCAGATGTGGCACGTTTCTTGATAGACTTGAAGGGGTCTTGCTTTGGGTTGTGCACAACTGCAACAACAGGCAGATTTTAAGACATGATTTTTTTTTTCTGTGGGGAGAAAATACAAAACTGCAGCTAGATGTTCTACTCTGGAAAAACACAAGTACTTAGACTCACTAATTGTTATAAAGAAATTACAACAATCTGCATCTTTCTTTGGTGATGTGGTGTGGTTTATTGTGTGTGCTTGTTTTACCTGTTTGTTTTTTCTTTGTCACGCATTTTTAAGCGATGGCGTGACATCGCTTTTATGCCATCGCACGATCGGTTCGTTTTGTCTGTTTGGCCCGATCGAACAGAAATCAAGTTTAACTTAACAAGAAATCGCCGCGTAAAACACAAAAGCAAAATACTTCTGTGCAGTTAGAATGGAAAACTACAATGTATGAACGAAAGAGACTTATTATATATGATGGAATCTATTAGATTGAGTTGGCAGAAATTTCTAATTCTAAAAATACAAAGGGCCGCTGTGAGCAAGAGACCGTTTGACCTTAAAAGCTTGCTCGCGCGTATCGTATGTCGTTTATCCGTGATATCACACTGCAGTATAACGCAATCTTTGTTGAGACAACACAGGGAAATCTAAATAAATAATAAAAATATAAATAAAGTATTACTGCTGTTCAATTGAGCAAATCTACGAAGAAAATGTATTATTTGCATCCTTGGTCTGTGAATTCATATTAAACAACTTCATTTATTTAAATTCCATCAGATCCTCGGACTATACTATTTATACAATCACTAACATTGCTTCTTATGTTAAAAAAATGTAAGATGCAGTTGGATAACAGTCATTTCGACACACAAGGTGTCAGCTACTATTATTTACTTTAAGTTTTCCTCAAAATTATGTAAGACCCCTCGTGAAACGCCATCGCTTCTGCATGCATCGCGTGCCAGTTATTTTAGAGAGCTAAAGTTACTGATGACATTCCTGAAGCAGTAGAAGATTACTCCAAAGAATTCGGCAAGTTGAATTCCAAAACAGAAAGTGGAAAGGTATCAAATGTCACAAATTAAAATAATATGGGTAATGAATCTGCCATTGACACATCATGCCAATGTGCTGAACAAATATTTTGGCTGAAAATAATACCCACTCACTGCTGACACTACTGGTAGTCTACTGGTGCATTGTCCAACCGATGCAAACACAAATCAGAAATCATTGGGTTCTGTGGTTCATGGCAGATTCAATCAAAGTGGGTACATAGAGGATATTACATGGTTGCGCGGAGATATGAAATTTATCTTTGAGTGTTCAAATCGATATCTCACGAGTGAGCGCAGCGAACGAGTGGGATATCGATTTGAACACGAGAAGATATATATGTTATTTGCCGGCCGGGAGGTCCGTATTGGGAAAAACTGTACCCTCGGTCTTGAGCACGGCCCTCGGCCTGCGGCCTCGGGCCGTACTCAAGACCTCGGGTACAGTTTTTCCCAATACGGACCGACCTAGGCCGGCAAATAACGTTTTTATTTTTTTTTACTTTAATTTATTTGGAAAAGAAACCAAGGAAAAATGAGTCGCAAAATCTTTGTTTTTACGCGCGGATTTGATTTGATTTGATTTGAGTCCGACTTGATCGACGAGCAAGGATGAAGAATGCTGTTTGGCAGTTTGCTATTTAATTCCGAATGAAATAGCTTTACTTAAAATGAACCGTACTCAAAAAAGGTTCAGCATATTTAATTTACATTGCAGAGAATCAAGAAAAGCAAATGAAGTCATAAATAAAGCACAAATATGCCGCAAAACTTAACACATTTAAATCGATTTCAGTCGGCTTCCCAAACAATTCTCGATAAGAATTTTTGCTCACAGGGTGTTAAGGCTATTTCTCTGACTCAAAAATACTCTTTGACTGGAAAGCAGTATTTTAATCTATTCACACTTGTATTTAACAAATTAATAATCTCTGTACTTTTTCCAGCAGAATTTTATTCTGATAAACAGTTTCATACTGAATAAAATGCGTAGTGTCTACGTACGGCACAATATTGTGATAATTAATTTGTCCGTTTTTAATCAAAGAATCTCATTTCCTTGAATGATGGCAAATAGTGTTCTGCTTTAGCAAAACTTGACAGATAAACAAGGCAGTTAAACTCATAGATAGAGCCTAAAAACGTGGTGAAGGTTACCGCAATGGCGTGAAAATCATTGCAAAATGCACAAACAACGCGACGGCAAACTACGAACGGTAATTAAAACTACAACTCGATTTTGTTGAGAAAGAAATAAATACTCGCCTTTTGAAGAACTTTGAGGCCTTTAATTCCACTGCTTTTTAGTCCTTTCAAATTTACAACGGTTGGTAAACTCGAGTAAACAGCTATTTCGATTTTGGAGAGCAAAACTTTCATGTGTTCGTTCGTCTCGCCGGCACACTGATTTCGCGTGGAACTGAATCCCGTTCCGTTGATTCCCTGCGGCCCGCGTACCGTTGACCGCGGTCAAGATCGGAAAATTCCGCCCGCTCCCGGAACCAATCAGATTGCAGGATTTGGTTCATCTTGCCCGCTCACGCGCTGAGAAAAAAATAATTCCTGGTATTTCACTGATGTTTATATAATAAAAGGATTTACTTGTCTGCCCTCATTGGTGTAAGTGCATCGGGTGTCCGACATTTGCAGACTCCAGGCTTACAGATAATTAAGCAATCGATAAACCGACACCACCACCACTTGGAAGATCACAATGAAATTGGTCATTTGATCAAGTTTGATGTTTTTAGGATAAACAAAGACGAAATTATCGACCTTGAAACATGGTTCAAAATCCATACAAACATCTTTTATTTTGAGACATTGTTGCGGCCAGAACCATAACATAAACTCTTAAAATTTTTATGATTTTTGGGATACTCTTAAACATTGGCAAACATGGTAGATTTAGTTTCTTTCAAATAATAGGCCCATGGCAGGATTTAACAGCTGTCACAAAACTGATAAAACTTGCAAGAGTATAATTATATGGTTTTGGGGACACAGTCTCAAAATAAGAGAAGTTTGTATGGATTTTGAACTTCACATTTCAGAAGTTCACACTTGGGTTAGCATGAATAACACTCCAGTTAGCCTGTTTACAGTTAGCTCTGGATATTGAGTCTACAAATGTCAACCTTTTGGAACAAGAAAAACACATCTACTCTGAAAACAACAACAACAAACAAAACAACAAAATACATGTAGGCATAATGAAGTCTTTATTATCAATGATAGTATTTCACTCACTATCTAATCTAGAACTTTGGGTAAATATTTTATTGTAACACGTCACACTGAGTAAAAATATAGTGTCATGACTTTTCATAATCATAACTTCTGGCAAGTCTTATGATAAGTGGACTAACGAAAATGTAATCTGGGTCACAGCAAAAAACTTAGAGTCTTTAAAAAGGCATGGATATATTCAATATTCTTGGAAAATGATTTTATGAGTCTTGGAATCATTGACCGAATACTTGACTAAAAAAGGAATATCTGAATTATTTTTCATTTTTAATTCCTCTAAACGTATTTATCTACTGTTTTATTACAGACAAACACAAAGTTAACTGCAGCGCAGAAGTCACTATCTAAGGTAGACAAAAAGGGAATGAAGTCCATATCAAGTTTCTTTGGAGCTGCAGGCGGCAAAAAGACCAAGAACAGATAGTACAATAATAATGGTAGCGGTACTGGGACATGTTATGATTTTGATGAATTTGTATAAAACTGACTTGCCATTTAATCATCTCGTTATTAAAAGTTATTTTTGGAAAGAATTTGGTTAGAGCTGAATATTGTACTATACAGTAATAAATGAAGAAGTCACAACTTTGATGTCTCGAAATACAACAGTTAAATTAAAAACCCCATCTTTTAGCTACGTTTCTGTTTTTGTTTGTTTGTTTGTTTTATTTTTCCAGTGTTGTTTACCTTAGAATCCGTATTAAAGGTTGGCCTAGCCGACAAGAACATATCCTCAGAAGAAGAAAAAATAGTAAATTTTCAAGTCTAATCAGTTTTAAATTAATTGTTGCACTTAATTCGAAGTCTTTCGCTTGTCGTTGTCATAGCAATACCGCAGTTTTCTTAGAGAGCCAGCTCTCATGTCAAATTCCAATCCAATGCCAGTGACGCGTGTAACCTTCAGTTGCCAATGTTAGACATTTCGGCTTATGGATTGCCGCTCTCTGCGAATAAATCATAAATCGAGAAGAAAGTGTACCTTAAATCACAAAATATCGTTTGATAAAAGAGTCTACTGAAAGGTCTATTTTGTCCATAGTATCAGGCTTTGCAGTATGATAATGTAGACAGGCAGACCGACAGGTAGGTAGGTAGGTGGGTAGGTAACTTTATTTTAAGAGGGTGACACGTAACAGAATAACTGTTAAACTCGTGGCACTCTATCCAAAATGATACAATACCTAATTAATCTAATTAACTCTAACTGTCGAATGGAGCAGAGCGCAAGCGCCTCATTTATGTAATACCTTTACGTCAAGAATGGACAGTGAAATTGACTTAGTTTAGGGTTGACAGTAGGTAAATGTGCCTCGATTAGCACCTTAGCCAGGGCTTTAGAAACTCGGAGCCTTGAATATAATCATTAAACCTTTGCGCCTCCCATACCTCCTTTCAGATGACGAAAGGCTTAAAAATTCCTTAGAATACGTTAACTATAGTTACCTTGTGCAACTTGGCGTTCATCACCTTAAAAAAGAAAACATGACACAATAAGATCACCATTAAGACAATTTAGGTATTTTATGTATTGATCAGGCAGGTCATATGTTTTCAAAGGATTTTGTAACAAATCTAAATAGATATGCTAACTATATAAGCCAATGCAAAGGGAATTTTGTTTTAACTTACAGCATTCTGGTGTTTGCTGTAGAATAGAAAGCCTTTATTTAAATAGGGTTACTCCATCAGCTTTTACAATAAAAAAAAACTGTTATCAATAGAGGCCCTAGTAAAAAGTAAAAAAATTAAAATTAAAAAGTCGCTAAAAGCCTTACAGTGTACTTAAAATGGAAGTTAAAAAGGTAAGTTAATTGGTCTCCTGGATTAAAAGTCGAGAGTGTTTTGAGATAAACATGCAATCATGGGCCAAATCTCTTGCTCCCTATCCTCACCCTATACTAGAAAGAGTCGAATGACTTACTTTTGCCTTTGCCGCCAAAGAGGTTCTCAAGACAAATCACCAGGAAAGTCACACACACCATTCCAACGAAAAGAGCCCACGCAATGATTTGTGACTCCGTCTTGGTTTTGGCAATGAGATCTTCCAAGGCTTCTATTTCATCAGCAGTCAGATTTTTCATCTTATCAGGACCTGCGCCAACTTTTCCGCAGACGTAGTAATCTGTTTCGGCAAATGAGACTATCAACCACACGATTGGAGCAACGAACACTCGTGTAATGCTTGGTATGGTCACTTTACAGCATGTACCGGCTTTGGCTTTAGCATTTTCCCCGTCCAGTACTTCAGAACACAGCTTACGAGGATCCCAGTCGACTACGATCACAAGCATGTTTGCAAAGATCAGAATTATGAACGGAGCGAAAAGGAACAGGTAGCCATAAGTTGTGCTCTTTTCCACTGGACAGTCGAAGAGCTCATCCGCCAAAAGAACGTTCAACCCCACGGTAATCCCAGTAAGTACAAGGTTTGTCAAGGTGGTTTTATTGTTAGCCAGGAAATCGGTGATTGTCTTCAAAAGTTTGCCGATTGGAGTATCTGCCATAATTGTTCTAAAAACGATTAAGAATGAAGCTGTAAAAAACCAACTTTCATAAGATTAAATTTAGAAGTACAGTAGATTGTAAAAATAAGCGAAAAAACGGAACGGCGTTTTGGAGTCATCTTGGCACCATTATCAAGTGAAGAATGTAACGGAAAAGATAATTTATACTGAATAAAAGTAATTGGCAACCTGAAAAATAACTTCCTACCGTAGCTCTTACTAACGAGTTGGTGTACCTATAAATGTTTACACTTCACAACGTTACACCCCTGTTACAATCGACGCCTTTCTTCCGAATTGTTTGTTCGGTTTCAAGTAGAGCAATCACACTTGGAAACCATACTGATCACGGTCAGACTACTAAAACAAGTTAATGTCAATTGGTTGCTAAGGAAACCGAATTGGCATTTTTAAGGAAACAGAGAAAGCAAAGAAAAAAGCCCATGAGGCCTAGAAGACATTAGAAAGTGCAACCCGGAGCTTGCATGGAAATTAGTTTTATTAAAGTTATGAGAGGAACAGTACTTCGAACATTACATGTTAAAACATCTTTGTTTAAGTAAACGAGGTACATATAGCCATGTCCAAAATTACTCTGAAGTAGTATTTCTCACAGAGGGAAGAAAGTAACTAGGGAAGAGCGCTTTCAACACGCAGTGAAAAAATACACCTTCGATATGTCGATTGGTTGCTAAGGGTACCGGTTAGCCAAGATTTAAAGGGGCAGTATCATGGCGATTTTGATGCATTTTCGCCATAACGGAGCTAAAATTATACCTCAATAGCTTCACTCATTCACAAGATGCGCAGAGAACACCAAGGTGAAGATATTACTTGGGCATGAATATTTCAAAGGAGAGCAAAATGTATTTAGTTTTTTAACGATTTGTCCATGACACATGGACAGAGTTTGAAAACGTCTGCCAGACGTTTTCAATTTTTGTTTGAAATCTCATCCCTGTATAACTCATGATAATACATCTTTTGTTACTTTAGTTGACGAAAATAGTCATTTTTAACAAAGCTTGACCATTTATTTTTCAAGTTTCCATTAATATAAATATATCGCGAGTGTTTTGAAAAAAGTTGACCTGAGTTCAACTTTTTTCGCCGCTGTCTGTGGTTACGCAGCGATTTACCCAATCATACTTTTGGATTTTGTCACATGACACCACTTACCATGTGGAAAACCATTTTGTTTTAAATCGCCGTCGATTTACATGGGAAAACATTCAGATGTAGAAAGACTTAGAGAGGCCTTTTTATATTAATCATATTTTATTTATCTTTTTTAAACTCAAAGTAAATTGTAATTTATTTAATTAATATTTTACTTTTTAACATTGTCAAGCGCCCTTGAACGTATGGAAAGGGCGCTATACAAATGATTATTATTATTATTATTATTATTATTATTTTCAGCAATAAACTATAGAACTGACTACAGAACCAAATTAAATGAACGCAGTAGTGAAAGAAAACGCCTGGCGTCAGGTGACGTAGGCTTTAACTGGCAATCCGGGAAGGTAGCCTCAAACCTTTTTTACTTGATGGTGTCTTTCGAAAGTATTTATAAAATGCCTCTTGGTCAAATTCACGCATTTCTTTTACTAGCGTGTGGTACAAAGTATTTTCATGACAGCCATATTCTAGGTCAAACAACAAGATATTTGCATAAAAATGTTAATGATCTTTTTCCCAAAGGAAAAACAATTTATTGTTTCACTCCTCCAATATGGCCGCCAATAACGTTAACACACTCTATTCACCAACTTGATAATTCAGGATGGCGGGCATTTACGTACGTTTAACGCACGTAAAACACAAACGCTTTTTATTACTTTTTACCCGACAGTGGAAATTTGCCTACGTATCTTTTTTTACGCACGTTTTACGTACGTAAATATTTACGCGTTAGTGGAAATCCACCTTAAGAGAAAGAAATCTATAAGTTTTATTACACGAGGTTTATATTATAAATAGCCATGTCTAAAATTACTCTGAAGTAGTATTTCACACGGAGGCAATGTTAGTAACTAGGAAACTTAACGCTTTCAAGACAGGAAAAAAATATAACTTCGACCCTGGATACACGGAAAAACTATACAACGTAGCTAGAACTTGATACAAGACTGTTTGGCTTGAGTTTTTCTTCTTTAGATAACTAACTTATTGGTTCAAACCTTGCTCGACTCCCGCAGGGCTTTTATCGCTTTTGAACTCCCCGTTATCAGCCTTACTCGGCCTTACTGAGAAACTTGCGTCCGACTTCTGTACGCAGCGTCCGAGAAGACTGCAGTTTTGTGTGTGTGTACCGTTTTATTTATCAGTGAAGCGTCATCACTAAGTAGAATCAGCCTTAAATTTCCAAATATAGTTATCATCTCAATTGCTTTACGGCCGTGTTCCAATTATGGTCAAGTGCACGTGGTTTTCTATAAAGTTACTGTCTAATTGATTTGTGTATTGACGCGAAACTGAACAAGTGTTATCATGTATGCGTGCAGCATATCACGAAAGCATACTTTGTTCGCCATCTTTCGAAGTCTGGTGCAGACAGTTGTACGAGCGAATATATACCGTAAAACGTCTACCTTCTCGTTTCTTCAGCCTTCAAACCCTTCCATTATGCTTAGCCAAAGACGATTTACAGGAAAGGGCTTGGACAAAAATCATTTTGATCCACCACATAACTTTACGTACTTTTCGTAAATTTGTAACGGGCATGTAGGTAAAATATCCTTGATTTCAGATTTGTACACGCTAGTTGGTTTGGTTTTTAAAAGCCCCGCTCTATCTCTCTCACCCCTCCCCCTCTCTTCCCTTCAAATTCACTATCAAACTCTCACCCTACCCCTAACCTAAAAGGGTTTTGAAAATAATTCGGCCCAAAGGGAAGTGGGAGGGACTTAAAAGTCGGACAATCTTGATTACTGCAACACTGTTCAGCTTCTTCAGCATTAAATGATAGGCAACGCTTTACTAATTTCGCAGAAAACTATTGGCATAGATACAAACACAAAGAGACAAATCAACTGTACCTGCACAAAGTCTTTGGAAAAGTTTATTAATTCCTATAACGTTTAAACTGTCAGAATTACAATATCACAGACTAAATTGTTCAGAACGGCGCCTTTAATTTGGCTAATGCGACTTCCTTGTTATTGTAGCAATGCAATGGCTAGAACCTTTGCCAGCATTGACGTAAGCCGATTTGTTTCAGAAGTTCGAGAGCACATTGTTGTTCAACCATCCTTGCATAATTACTTCGCGTTCCTGTCTTTTTTTCTATATCTGACGCCACAAAAGGAATCCAAGTTATTTAGCAAATTTTTGACGTGCTCAGTGGCTAAAAAATGTCATATAAATATAGACTGTGACAACTAGTTTTTTCCCCACGACAGCGTGATAATCATTTCGTTTATGTCCTCTTCGAAAGTAGATAATGTGGGTTTTTTATTCCTAGATTTCTGTTATTCTATTCTATTAAGAAGTCTGTGAAATGTTGGAAACAAAGCAGTAAAACTTGAAAGCTGCGCATGCTATTATTTAGTGACGTAAAGCGGTACGTTTTTGAAGTTGAAGGGGGGGGGGGGGGGTCCAAAGCTTTATCCTCTTTTACCATTTTTTTTACAGAAAAGGTAACCCTATAATATACCTTTGATAGAGAATGGTACCCCCCCCCCCACTTTAAATAAATACCAGCGGAAAGATCGACTTGTGTCACCAGAGCGAAAGAATCACCCGTTTAACGCTCACCAGTTTCACTCCTTTTTGCTAGCGTCGTTTCATATTCGCGTTATACAGACTGAAGATGAATTCAACAGACTTGTTCTTAGATGAAACCCTCTCCCCTGGCCCCGATAAGCCCTTCTAGTCACTCAGAGAAAATCAAAGACTAGCTCTTGGTCATGGAAATTAAAACGAGCAAGTCTGAAGTGTTCTTTAAGCACTCATTCGAGTGAGCAACGCGCTGTCAAAGATGTCCACAGAACTAATCATAGTGGAGCTTATCTCACATCGTTAGGCAAACGGTTTAATGCATTTTTTTGGGATTTTATTATTTAGAATGTACCGTATTTATTCAGCTATAAGCCGATCTCGGCTATAAGCCGAGACCCCAAACTTCGGACTTGTAAACTTAGTTGGCTCATCACGGGAAAAAAAAGCAAAACATTCGGCTATAAGCCGAGACCCCATTTTAAGTCAAATGTTCGTAACAAACACAATTTTTTTTTGCAAAATCCCACCGATGAACTTTTAAAAAGCTTAACGTACCTTTCACCTCTGTGATGAGAAAGCACGATCCCTCTTGAAGAAATTATACTCGTTGAAGTTTTAACCCGATTAACACTAAATCGCCTATATCGCGTTCTTTAAATTTTTCCCGTTTATACTCGTTTTAAACTGCAGGGTTTCAGTTTCGTGACAAAGCACCACGCGGTAAAATTTGCATTCCGATCAAAAATTCACCTTGCTCCCTTGAGAAGGTCAGTGTGGTCAGCTTTATTTATACACATAAAACGCGCTGGATGCTTTTCTTTTCTTTTTTTATTGATAATGCATCGATCGTAGGGACAAGAACTTAACTAAATATTGAAAAGGAATAAACGGTAATATTGGTGTGCTAAAAAAAGATAAACATTTATTAACAAACGCTGATGGGTTTGCACTAACATGGTTGTTCTCTGTCTATTTTATTATTTGTTTAATTAATTGATCCAAGCCCCTTCCGTGAGTTGACGCATTTCAAACGTGACTTCCGCTCCGCACGGTACGTGAATAAATCCACGTTACATAAGTGATTGGTCACGCAAGTCAGGAACGATACGAACGCACTTCTCTTAATCCTCAATGGGATCAAAAGGACTTTGTCACGAGTTTTACCAGAATTTTAAACAACTAAAATTTATATTTGTGTTGCAGGAAACCTAAAAATAGTAGTCCATTTTTACCGAATGGTAATGAGGTATTAAAAATGACTATTTATTTCCCTCACTGGCTCACTCACTCACTCTTTCGCTCACTCCATTCCGATATCAAACTGCAATTAATTCATGCATTAAACAGTAAACGTGCTGACAGAAAGGACCTTTCAACGCATTCAGCACATGTCAATAACAAACAAATTATTCTCCAACCTCATTCCCAAGATCCCTCTCTTCCAGGAAGCGATGTTGATCAGTATTTACAAAAGAAATTTTCCTAAATGCGAAAGAGGACCAAAGCCTATTACACTATATTCTAGTGGTAACAAAAAAAATTGCTCTACGAAGTCTGAGAGCACAAGCCATCAACGACCAATTCGCGCAACTCCCATGAGAAAAAAAACATTCAAAGAGGCAAATGAAGTGAGATTGTGACTTACTGATAGCAGGTATGAGATACATGCAATTTCGCCATTTGACGTGATTTAATAAACATTTCAGTTGGTATCGCGGCACGTTTTTGTTTCGCGTCACGTCAACTCGTGTCACGTCATCCGTTTTCAGTGGTGAAAATAAATTCGCTCTACAAAGCCTGACAGCACAAACAATGACCCATTCACGCAACTCCCATTAAAAAAAAGAAAAAAACATTCAAAAAGGAAATTGAATAGAGAATCTGAGTTTAATACTGGGCCTTGTGGCGTGATTTAATAAACGTTTCAGCTCACTGGAAGAACACGAGTTGCAGTAGCACGTTTCTGTTTCGCGTCACGTCATTTCGTGTCACATCATCCGTTTTTCATCTTTTTGAGTCGAGCAGAAACACAAAGTGCTCAGGTGCCTCTTCTTCTCTAATTTCATCGGCTGCTCAAAAATTAACAACGCTTGTCGCTGTCCGTGACGTATATTATATCTGTCCTGACAGAAAAGTAATTGAAAACGCAATTCAGCGCATCCAAGACCGTATAGATGAAAAAAAAAAAAAAATTACAAACGAAGTGAGACTGTTACATTATTGAACGCTTAGTTGAAAAAAAAGCGAAGGACGCCACTTCATCGAATCATCGAATTACCATGAGGTTGCTCGAAGAGCCTTTGATTTTTTAAAATAAATTGTTATATAAAATCTGCGAAATTTCCGTGACAAAACTCCTTTAAGCAGACGTCTTACAAGGCAGCATTGGACTAGAATTCGATTAAAATCTTAAGTTAATTTTGGAAAGAACTGAAACGGATTATAAATGACAAAACTGATTTTTTTCTTTTTTTGACCGCCGTCATCCGTTACGCAGCACCTTTTATTAAAAGGAAAACCACTCTTGTCTATTTCAGCATGATTTGGAGCAACAGATCCCCGGTGGCTGACCGCATTGACGTAAGCCGATTTGTTTCAGAAGTTCGAGAGCACATTGTTGTTCAACCATCCTTGCATAATTACTTCGCGTTCCTGTCTTTTTTTCTATTGCTGACGCCACAAAAGGAATCCAAGTTATTTAAGCAAATTTTTGACGTGCTCAGTGGCTAAAAAATGTCATATAAATATAGACTGTGACAACTAGTTTTTTCCCCACGACAGCGTGATAATCATTTTGTTTATGTCCTCTTCGAAAGTAGTTAATGCGGGTATTTTACTCCTAGATTTCTGTTATTCTATTCTATTATTCTCCAGAAGTCTGTGAAATGTTGAAAACAAAGCAGTAAAACTTGAAAGCTGCTATTATTTAGTGATGTAAATCGGTACGTTTTGAAGTTGAAGTACTTTGTTTTTAAAGTTATCGAGGTATGTCGACCAAGGGAGGGGGAGGGGGGGGGGAGGGGGGAGGGAACTCAATAAAGCTTTATATGGGAAGTCTTTGCCCCGGGGTCCAAAGCTTTATCCTCGTTTACCATTTTTTTTTACAGAAAATGTAACCCTATAATATACCTTTGATAAAGAATGGTACCCCTTTAAATAGATACCAGCGGAAAGATCGACTTGTGTCACCAGAGCGAAAGAATCACCCGTTTTATCACCCGTTTAACGCTCACCAGTTTCACTCCTTTTTGCTAGCGTCGTTTTATATTCGCGTTATATAGACTGAAGATGAATTCAACAGACTTGTTCTTAGATGAAACCCTCTCCCCTGGCCCCGATAAGCCCTTCTAGTCACTCAGAGAAAATCAAAGACTAGCTCTTGGTCATGGAAATTAAAACGAGCAAGTCTATTGTTGAGGATCAATCCCGGATTATCCCGCCGGATCTGCTGAACCCGGGGTTTACGTCACTTCGGTTGCTAAGTAACGCTTCGCATTTCTATTGTGCCGTGTTTGCTTGGCAATTTCTGTAGTAATTCCCTGCTTATAAGAGCTGTACTTGAGTGTGGTGTCTTCTTCGTGAGGTTAGTAAAGATTTATAGAAAACTCAACAATTAAACAGTTACATAAATGTCGTTAGTTGTTCGTTAGCTATTTTATGCGGTCGAAATTAAAATTACTTAAAATTGCTTTCCTGGCTGGCAAAAATAGGACCGTCAAATTTGCTGGGAAACCTGATTCACATAAGTACACTGGCCGTGGAAAAAGATATCTTTGTAACAGATCCTGGCTGGCAACTAGAATAGGGTATCTACTGCTAGCTGGCACTGAAGAGCGGATATTTTTCCCACGGTTGTTAGTTATGAAAATTGCTCATTCGACTTCCAGTAAATCGTTTTGTGCAGTGGCAGATCGATTTTGTCGGAATTTGTCTCGTTGTCTGTAATCCTGCGCTATGTTTGATTCGGCGATGAGAAAATTGAAAAGCTTTTGAGCGCCTCGACGGTGACGAGTCTGCACTTTTCGATGCTTTGCTGCTATAGCGACCGGTAAAAAATTCATTCATATTTCTGTAGGCGCTTTAACCTTACAGACATCCCACCTACTTTCCATGTTTCTTCTGTTAGTATTTTTTTGTATCAGATTAGATTGGTGGTTTCTTTAGGCTCCCCGTTGTTCTGGTGCGCATCACTGCGATTTGGCGTCAAATCCTTCATCACAATTCTCACACTACCATAATCTGACTCAGTCTGCCCAGGATCGTTACGTGTTGAATATTGCTTAGAAAAATACGTTGTGCTCCAGCGTTTCGTTGGGTCACCAGTAGCGACTCTGGGGTACAGCTCCTTGAATTTGTTGTACGCATCAAGATAATGCCAGTTCGGGTCGTGTTCCTTCCAGTCTTTGAACATTTTGATGACCATACTTTCACCAAAACGCTCGGGAATGCTATTAGGATGGAGGGTAACCTTCACCTCTTGAGATCTGTTCTTGCTCTCGCTCTTTTCCTCACGTTCACTTTCGTGTTTGGCCTCATCAGTCTCGATGTCTTCATCGTTGCCTTCAGCGCGTTTCAAGTTCTCCCCGTTAGCAAATTCTTGATCAGAGCTTGATGCTCCTACGTATACATTCCCTGCTGCTAGACTGCTCGAGGCTTCCTCGACGACAACAGTGATGTCCCCATGCTTCAGATCTGCGCTTTCAACTTCGTCATTACGCAAACCCCGCGTGAACTCGTCGAAAACTTTTTTCGCCCATCTGGCTTCCCGCTCTTCGAAGATGCATATATCTGGAATGAAATGCACACATGTAAATGCATGGCGAGAGGAATGTATGGTGGTTATTGCAAGATGGGACAATCCTATACGCTGCACAAGAGTGTATCACTTGTTTTTGAGGAGGTTTTTTTAAAGGGAAATGTCCACACAGGAGATGAACAGACCCCCGGGGGTGGGGGAAACTTCCACATATGGGCTGTATATGTATGTGCCGCGGATTAGGGTATGGTTTGCGAGGTTCTCGGTCCTTATATTAAATAGGGTATCAATTTTTGCTCCTTTTGGCATTGTGCCTCCGGTGTGATCCTTAGATAGGGTACCTAAATTCTATCAGCTAAAATAAACGCCCAGCGAAACGCAAGAAAAGGATCTTAAAACTGAACTATCCGTTCAAGTATTAGTAAAGCGATTTTATAAAGATTTGTTTTTTTGCCGTGCACAGTTAGCCGTTATTTGGGTCGTCACGGAACACTTCTCCCCCACTTGAATAGGGTGTCATTTTTCGGTTTTGGACCATAAAAAGGGTGTCATTTTTCGCTTTCTTTATCTTCAAATAGGGTCAGGGTTTAAGAACGTTTGCGGCACACCCTTATCCGAAATTTATGGTAGTACCCCTCCCCCGGGTACAGACCTGCATATAAATCATGATGATTTTTCTAAAATATTCTGTGAAGCTGCTGTGGACAAGGGTTTTGAGGAGGTTTTTCAAAGGGACGTTTCCATACGAGAGATGGGGGGAGGGGGGGGGGGGGGGGTCTCCATGTTAATACATGGAGTGAAATCGCATTTTCAATCTTCTGTGAAACTGCTGTTGGCAATAGTTGTATTCAGAGGGCTTCATTACCTCAGTTGATATTCGGGCAAAATTCGCAAAGCATAATTCATTGGCACTAATGGTGAAATATTAAATGAAAATCCTTCAGTGAGCCTAGCCAGAAAAGACGGTAAATTTGAAAAAAGATTATTACGCAGGATTGCTAGAATACGGAATAAAATTTTAAATTGCGAAATCTTCCTGGAAAAACAACGAATCTGTAATTGGTTCGAACTTCAAACCAATTTTCCCAGTGATTACATAGAATACTAGAAAGTACATATGTAAACGTTACCATCTAAGAGGTCGTGGTCTTTGATGAAACATTTCTTTGTGATAACCATCATAGCGCCAGAGATCACTAGGATCAGAAATACTACCCAGGCTAAAATGTGTGACAGTCCCTTAGCAGCTGCAAACGCCTTTTCGTATTCTCTGATCTGATCTTTGTCAGTGATATTTCTTTCATGGATATCCTTTCCTACTTCGGCGCACACAAAATAATCCTCACGAGCGAACGCCACAGTTAACCACACAAAAGCTCCAACCATAGCCTTGACGATGCTGGGGATGGTGTGGGCGCAGAGATCGCCTCTTCGGTGATAGTCGCACACAAAGCACCGATCGGAAAGTGTCCAAATGTCCCCGATGATCAGGACATTGACGACGAAGATGATAGCGGTCGGGGCATACAGCCAGAAGCGTCCGTAACTCTTATGATTCTCAACCGGGCAGTCAAAGACTTCGGAATGCAGCAAAACTTCCAGCCCAATAACCGCCATGGAAATGACCAGATTCTTTAACGTGATCTTGTTGTCGGAAATTATGCCTAAAATGACCGTTCCTTTCGTTGATTGCTTGATTTTGTTCTTGATTTGGTCTTTGATCGTTGAGAGGTATCTCGTGGCGGGGGCGGTGTGGCCTGGGGCTAGTTCAATCCCAGGCTGCTCAGTCGGCTCAGTTCGGTCATCAGCCATTTTACCTTAGGTGATGAATCTTTTAGAGAAACAACACGGGTTAGTTTGCACAGCACATTTTTGCCCTGGGTTGTCAGTTTGGAGTATGTTTAAAAAAGCCAATATAGCTGATTCAATATAAGAAAATAGGAATGCATGATGTTGGAAATCGAGTAAAGAAATTCAAAAACCAGACCCAGAGTACTTGCAATCGATATCAGGACTGACTGACCGACCGACCGACTGACTGACTGACTGACTGACTGACTGACTGACTGACTGACTGGCTGGCTGGCTGACTGACATGACTGACTGGTTGGCTGCCTGACTGACTGACTGACTGGTTGGCTAGCTGGCTGGCTGGCTGGCTGGCTGGCTGACTGGCTGACTGACTGACTGACTGACTGACTGACTGACTGACAGACTGCAAGTGTTTGGCTACGCTTACCAGTGTCACTTGAACTCAACCTCGCTCCCATAGTCTCGATCGAGCTCTTTCTCTGGGGCTGGAAGAGAGAGACCCTGAGAACGAGGTTGTCTTTATCGTTTGCGCGCACTTTTTCAAGCTGACAAATTAAACAATCACGTATGGTACGCTGTATACATCGTTTCAGGTAACGTTGTTGGATGGAAACGTCACAACCTACGTGATAAGACCGAATGGTGGTCTGGGTATTTATTGGAACTCGATAAAGGAAATCTACAAGCTCGAGGTATCATTCTCGTCTCTAGATAGAGCCACTTGTCCTTTTTAACCGGCATTGTCTGGTGCACGAAGTGGCTCTGGGGACACGTGATTTGATTGGCTAGATCTTAAAAAAAAAATCTAGCCAATCAAATCAACCGTAGTAAAATCCCTTACAACAAAGGGATTTTAAAACTGTTTATTTGATTTGCCAAATTCAAACTTCCTTTGTTAAATTTCCTCGTGCCCCAGGCTACGCCGGCTAAGAGGGACAAGCAGCTCTGGGGACGAGAATGCTTTTCCTCTCATGAGACCTTTTCCTGTAGCGTTTTCTTTCACTGTTACATGGCTTTGAGTTTGAAAATTCTTCTAAATTTCAGTGTGGCTAAACACGTCTGAAGAGGGAAACAGTGTACAAAAGTCCCACTTGCCATAAAGCCCGTTTCGAAACTCGTTCGGCAGCTTGCCATCTAGTACTCTACCCATACCACCTTTCGGTCTAGTCGTGTAAGCTCTGACAGCGCTAAATTTACATATAGTGGAAAGGGCAATATGCAAATAATAACATAACATGAAGCAGGTTACAATATTCACGATAATCAACATCGATTTAGTTTAAATGACCAGACGCAAAAAAGTGTGGTTCAAATATGCGACTAATCGTGGAAACAAAGAATGCGCATGATCGATTTTTACCGCCATTAATCCCAACACTGTAAAGTATCTGTTTTGTTTTGATATCGGTACATAACTGCAAGATAAACCCTTGCTAAAGTGCTCTTTAAGTACTTTTTCGAGTGAGCAATGCGCTGTCAAAGAAATCAACAGCACAAATCATAGTGGAGCTTTTTTCACATCGTTAGGCAAACGGTTTAATGCATTTTTTGTATTTTATCATTTAAAATGTATTTTATTTATAAGCGGCGTTTTCCACAACACCTATCTAACTGTTTTATTTAAATGGACTTTTTAAAAAGCTTAACGTACCTTTTACCAATGTGATGAGAAAACACGATCCCTCTCAAAGAACTTCTACTCGTTGAAGTTTTAACCCGATTAACACTAAATCGTACTCTGTGCTGAATGCATTCATTTCACAGTTTCGTGACGAAGTACCATACGGTAAAATTTCCGATCAAAAATTCACCTTGCTCCCTTCAAGTGAAGGTCAGCGTGGTCAGCTTTATTAATACACATAAAACGCGCTGAATCCTTTTGTTTTCTTTATTTTAATGATAATGCATCGATCGTAGGGACAAGAACTTAAGTTAATTTTGAAAACGAAAAAACGATAATATTAGATTGCTAAAAAAAAAATAGTAAAAAAATTCTTAAACAAACGCTGATGGTTTTGTACTCACGTGATTGTTCTCTGTCTATTTTATTATTTGTTGAATTAATTGATCCATGCCCCTTCCGTGATTTGACGCATTTCATGCATGGCTTCCGCTCCGCACGGCACGTGAATTAATTCACGTTATATAAGTGATACTGGTTGATAAAAGCCAATTGGTCACGCGAGTGACGAACGATACGAACGCACTTCTCTTAATCCTCAATGGGATTAAAGGGACTTTGTCACGGGTTTTACCAGAATTTTGAACAGCTAAAATTTATATTTGTATTGCAGGAAACCTAAAAATAATAGTCCATTTTGATTAAAAATTGTTATATTAGAGCACTGAAACTGTTAACGAGCATCTTTGGCTGCGGATGGCTCGGATGGAAACGGATTGCAACGTGAAAAAGTAAAGTTTACTTTTGCAAGTTGATTCCGCGCGTCTTAAAAAGTTGACATTTATAGCCGCAGCTTGATTTCTATCCGCAAATTAGGGGTTTATCTTCCTTTAGATGTTCAAAGATAATGTTTTTATGGGTTAAGTTGCCTACCACTAATTTCAGATGTTTAGATCAAAAATCTGCAAAATGCCCGTGACATATAGCCCCTTTGAGCAGACGTCTAACAAGGCAGCAGTGCACTTCAGTAAAAGTCGATTAAAGTCTCAAGTTTGGAAAGAACTGAAACGGATTATAAACGACAAAACTAAAAAAAAATATGGCCGTCATCCGTGACGCAGCACCTTTTATCAAAGGAAAACCACTTTTGTCTATTTCAGCATGATTTGGAGCAACAGAATCCGGTGGCTTACCGTTGGCATAATTCTGCGGAAAATAGGACGTGACAAATGAAGGTCCTAAAAACAGTTTTGGACGCGTCAAATAATGATGAGATTAAAATTATTGTCTCAAAATTTCCAAAATGTCTTTTGCAATCTTAACAGTGACCAGCGTGTCCATACCGTATTTATTTGATTAAACGCCGCCCTCGAATAAACGCCGCACATAATGATAGAAATATGCGGCGTTTATTCCAATAATATGGTCAAAAAGCAAATTCAGTAATAACCAAGTTTGAGCAAGCCTAAAAATGTTTTCCTTGATTGTAACAATGTTACACTAAAACTAAAACATTTTTTGTTTTTAAAACTCAATTGTTCAGTTACCAACCATGCTTTTGTTATCAAGAAATTAACTGAATTTTAAAAAAAAAGGCTGCCCTCGAATAAACGCCGCACTCTAATCGCGAAAAATTTAATTAACGCCGCTGCGTTTAATCGAATAAATACGGTAGTAGATTTGGGACAATGCAGCATAAGTAGGCAGCTCAGACGATCCTGCTTCACTCTGCTTCTTAGTTACTTTTTATAGTCGTCGGAGGGCAGAAAATGTACGCTCTGAACTCGCCGAATCCAAAGGTAATGTCAAATACAATCTTAACGTTTGCGGACCTCTCCTAGTGGCGTTTTGGAGAGAGGAGTTTTGTTTAAAGTTCTTCAACATACTATTTCACGAAACGCGACCCTGATGAAACGATTTGTGAAACGTAGGGGATGGGAATCTAAGCCCCCTGTCCCCCCGCGCCGTGCTCCGCCGCCTATGGCTAGAAAGATGTCAAGTCTTGTTAAGTGTACTTACATAATCTCGGGCGTTTAGCACGCTCATAGGCTCATATATTGCTTTTCAAAATGACTGAAATAGGCACATTGTTTACTGGTACGAAGGTCAATGATAAATATACGGTCATCAATCTGCAGTGTTCCTTTTCATCAAATTTGATTGGCACTTACCTAATAAATTTACAGGCAGATAAAAAAGAGTAAAATTGTTTAGGAAAGGTTTTATTTTATCTTGTAAGGCGTAGAGCCGCTGATTCTTGTAAGTTTGTCTAATTTAAGGGTATCGTAAAGTTCAAAGGGTTACCCATTTTTTACCTTGTTCAGAACTCCTTTCCCTGAACCTCTAGCAAAACTGAGTCTTAATCCTTTTACTCCTAAACGCGCATTTTAAACCTATTCAGACCGGGGGGAGGGGGGGGGCTTTTGAGGCCCGCGCTGACTTTGAACGCTTATAACTTTTTCAAGATTCAACCAAACCCTGCAAAACTTTGTGATTTTATCTAAAATTTATCAGGGAATATTTTGGTAGGATAGAATGTTGTGTCAGGAACTTGACATCACCATGGCAACGGCATTTTGATAGGCATGTTTTCCCAAATTTGTAATTTTCGTGTTTCTATTAATGAAATTAACTTATATGTAATTAATTTTTTACCATTTTACGGTTTTTAAGCAAAGGTTTATTGATTTTGTGTACTTTGCAGTAGTTTTGAGTGGTTTTCTGGCATTTTCTTATGATTACTTCAAAACTTCTTCGACCAAAAGAAAGGATGTGAAGAGTAGAAAGTAAGGGACGGACCATTATTTTCTTGGAGGGGGGGATGAAAAATTTTCCTCTGCAAACTTTTTTTTTTTAGTTTCAATCAATCAATCAACTTTATTAAAAGAGGGTAACGGCAAACAGTAAAAACTACTGACAAACAAGCGGCCCTCGGATTACAAATTACAACTACATAATATATACAATTTAAAATTTGAATTAAAATACAGAAATTTCTAAAAATAGGGATTAAGAATTAAAAAACTGTAAAATGATGAATGTCCTTAAGGCTAGATGCGTAAAAATCAATTAGGCCATTTTTAAAACAATGTAGACTCTCACTTTTCTTTAAGAAATTGGGAAGAGTGTTCCAAAGTCTAGTTGCTCTCACGCTAAATGATCGCCCTCCTTCGGTTTTTCGTTTGAAACGGGGGCAGGCCAAGTTGACAGAGCCATATC
Source organism: Oculina patagonica (assembly GCF_052425735.1). Taxonomy (NCBI): domain Eukaryota; kingdom Metazoa; phylum Cnidaria; class Anthozoa; order Scleractinia; family Oculinidae; genus Oculina; species Oculina patagonica. The sequence goes on from NC_135765.1 coordinate 8,336,690, forward strand.
GACTATTTCTTTCATTTATTTCAGAGTTTGGCACTAAAAGTTCGTTCATATAGTTTATGCACCTCTGCAAACATATTTTTCGAAATTCTTACTATTTTTTTCTATACATATCGTTTTTGCAAACAATTTATTTTGTCTTTCCAGGCCCTGCAAACACTTTTCTTCAATATTTTTCATCCCCCCCCCCCCCCCTTCCAAAAAAATAATGGTCCGTCCCTAACGAGAATAAGAAAGCCGTCCAAATTGTGGCTTACGCGCATTAGCCAAAGTGAAAATTCAGGAGTGAAAGGGTTAAGGTGGAGAGGTGTCCTCTTTCAACACATTGTCATTCACTATACAATCAGATACCCACGGCTTCCATGGCTTTCCAGACGCAATTCTGGGATACATTCCTGCAAATTCCTTATACGCTTTAAGATAATGCCAGGCGTCCTTTTTGGACCAGTTCTCGAACAGTTTTTCGACTCTTTTTTGGCCGAATAGTTCAGGCGCGCCATCGGGATAAAGAATTATTTTTGTTTCTTCGTATTTCGGTATGAATGGGTCTGTTTCTTTCCCTTCCTTATCTTCTCTGTCTTCGGCTTCGTCTTCACGGGTAACAGCGTGTGGATTAGGATTTGGTTCTTCCCCGCTACCAGATGGCCTCGTCCCTTTACTAGCGTTTCTGTCCTGTTTGTACAGATGCCTGGTACGCTCGCAGAAGGTCTCCATTGCCTTATAAGCTTCGCGTCGTTCAAGAATGAAGGGATCTAGAGAAAGAAAGAAATAATTTGAAAATATGGGTTTCAGGTGGTTTGTATATCATACAACAGATGACTGAGTCAAGGTTCCGTTAAGGTCTCCGCACACGTAGGGACATGTCGCAGGGACATGTTGCAGCAACATGTAGCAGCGACAAAATCATGTTGTTCACACTGAGGGAACATGCAACGGGGGCGATTTTGCGGCAGTTTTGTTCCTGCGACTTGTTGCACGGAATTCGAATCGTTGAACTTCGTGCACTGACATGTCGCAGGGACAAAATGTTGCAGGAATTCGTGTTGTACGCGCCAAAAATGATCAGCACACACGAGGGGACATGTCGCTGCGATATGTCCCCGCTACATTTTCTTGCGTGTGTACACATTGTGATTTTGTCGCTGCCACATGTTCCCGCTACACGTCCCGGCTTCATGTCCCCTCAGCGTGAGCAACACAAGATTTTGTCGCTGCTACATGTTGCTGCGACATGCCACTGCGTCTTGACCCCACGTATGCGGAGACCTTTAACTAACATTTATCAATGACAGCGGCTGACATGTACGATCTTTAAATTAGCTAGGTTCCATCTGATGACAACTTCGAAAGCGGTTGAACGCGACTATGGTTCTGCCTCGATTAGGGATTCGGACTGAAAGGGACTCATTCAGTACATTGAAGTGCATAAAGGTATCCGCACACGGGGGGACAAGACACAGGGGCATGTCGCAGCAACATGTAGCAGCGACAGAATCATGTGTTGTTCACACTAAAGGGACATGTAACAGGGACGTGTAGCGGGGACATGTAGCAGCAACAAAATCAAAATGAGTACCCACACAAGTAACTGTAGCCGCGGGGAACATGCCGCAGGGACATGTCGCAGCGACACATCCCCTCGAATGTGCTGATAATGGCTGCGGTCACATCTACGACGTAACTAAAGTTTAACTATAGTTAGTCTCAAGTTAGGAGACGTCATACCTAACTATAGTTAGTGCTTTCTGTCGTCTTTGCGGTCACACCAATGCAGTTAACTATAGTTAGTTCTGATAAGGTTGTGAATAATTTGGTATTTAAATTAGTTCATGACAGCCCTTGTGGTTTATTTGTGTCTAGGTGTTCCTCTATTTTTTTATTTTTGCACGGCATTTCGGCGTTGAAGAAAATAAAATGAAGTAGGGATGCTAGAAACCGAAGAATTCAAGCTTTATTTTTGCTAACATTGATGATATGTAATTTCTTGGCATGTTGTTTTTCTTGTTTTCCTTTCCTTGACGCTTTGTTTTGCATATTTATGTTCATTTCGCACGTGCGAAAAGAATTGTCGCATTCTGATTGGCTTTTCGTTTGTAAACTTAAGACTAACCCATGAACCTTGCTTGGGTATAACTATAGTTAGTGTGTATTGTTTTGGATCAGCGAGGCGTAAATTTTCTAACTATAGTTAGGGCGAACAGAGAAGCGGTCACATTATCGAAATAGCTAACTATAGTTAACGCCGTCCTAACTATAGTTAGCAGTCTAGATGTGACCGCAGCCAATGTTTGGCACGTGCAACACGAATTCCAGCAACATTTTGTCCCTGCGACATGTTGCACGAAGTTCAACGAGTTGAATTCCGTGCAACATGTCGCAGGGACAAAACAGCTTCAAAGTTCGTGTTGCTTTTGGCTGTTCTAAAGTTAATCTGTTAAAATCCGCGACAAAGCCCTTTTGAGGCTTACAAATAGTTATATGGTTAGCTCGAATAGCGAAAAAAACCTCACCATCTTTATTATTCACTACACTTGATGATTTCGACATTGCTGATCCAGCAGTATGCAGGACGTGTGTCACTTATCAACCTAGTAAAATGGCCCAGCTCAGCACAAGTCTCTCGTAGCTCAGTTAATTAGAGCGCCCAACCGGTATCTGGGAGGCCATGGGTTCGATTCTCGTCGGGGCTAAGATTTTTTCTTTTGTGTGCAATGCTTGTGTCATTGTTGAACAATTCATCTTCATTATTTATCACCGAGCTTAAAGGAAGGATTTTGTTACGATCAACGTAAAGACGCCGAGGCCAAGCTAACACAACAACTTTTAATGGCTGACGAACAAGACCACGCGAGACCCGAGGCGCGGTTACATAACAATCTTAGTCACGTGCAAAACTTAATTATGTAAACTTATTCAATATCACAACATCTTCCCCTTTGTAAAGAAAGTGTCTTTCACAAAGTTCTCGCACAAAAAGCGACTGAGTTCCTTAGTAATAAAAACAGCAACAGTGTACATGTTCAACAATGAATCAGAGTTCCAAATAAAAATGTCTAACAGGTCTAAGTAGTAAAGTCCTGAAAACGGGCTGGTGGTTTCACAATACGACCACTCCTTGTCACATTAGGATTGGATGCAAGTTCCACATGCTCTGCTGCAGGTTTCACAACAGGCGGAGGTTCAGCTGAAGGTTTCACAACAGGCAGAGGTTCAGCTGCAGGTTTCACAACAGATGGGGAATCTGCTTGTGGCAATGATCGCAGTGGCTCAAATGCTGGTTGCACAATAGTTGAAGAATCTGATTGTGGCACTGATCGCAGCTGTCGGTGATTTCGCCTGTACGTTTGGCCACCCGATACAACAACATAGGAACGTGGGCCAATCATTTTCTTGCAAACAGCTTCTGTCCAAGTAGATTCGTTTGGCTTCTTCATCCTGACTGTCTGTCCAGGTTGCAACTCGGGCAATGCTTTTCCTTTCAGGTTGTAGTAGAAAGCCTGCTTCTGTTTAGAGTTAATCAGCTTGTCTTGGACAGCTTGTGGGGGAAGTGTGTTAGGCTGTAGTTGTTTACTTGACAGAGGTAACAAATTGCGTGTTCTTCTGCTGAACAGCCTTTGCGCTGGGGATGAACCAATTTCTGTGGGCGTGTCGCGGTAGTCTAGAAGAGCAAGGTACGGGTCAAACTTTCCACACGCTGCCTTCTTCATTAGATTTTCACAGATTTTCACAGCACTCTCGACCTTTCCATTACTTTGGGGATAGCGCGGAGAGGATGTGAGGTGTTGAAAGTGCCAGTCATTTGCAAACTTTGCAAACTCAGCAGAAGAATACTGTGGTCCGTTGTCGGAGATTACAACCTCCGTAATTCCATGACGACTAAAATGCATTTTCAACTTTGCAATGACTGTCCTGGAGTCTGTCATGTCGAGCTTGTCAACCTCGAAGAAAGAGGAGTAATAATCAACTGTAATCAGGTACTGGCGCCCATCAAAGAAGAACATATCTGTGCCAATTTTTTGCCAAGGCCTTGATGGAATTGCATGGGGCATTAGCGGTTCTCAAGGCTGCTCTGGCTTGAAGGAATTGCAGATATCACACTTGAGAATGAAGTCTTTCAACTCAGCATTCATACGCGGCCAGTAAAACACCTCTCTAGCTCGTCTAAGACATCCCTCGATACCGAGATGAGACGAATGAACCATTTCCATCATCTCCTTTCTTAACTTGGCAGGTACAATAAGACGCTCAGCCTTGAACAGCAAACCATATCATTTTGAGCTGTGATTTCATCTCGAAACTGAAAATATGGCTTGACCTCTGCTGGAACTTCATCAGGAGTGCTAGGCCAACCCTCTAGGACAACTGACATAAGGGTTTGAAGGTTTTCATCTGAGGCTGTGCCTTCTTTGAATTCCATTAGTCGTGCTTCTGAAATGGGAAGATCCTCTGTAAGTACTATCGCCTCTAACTCACTACAGTACTCGGTCTGAGTGGGAGGTTCATCTAGATAAGCTCGGGACAGGGGATCTGACATAACCATCGAGCTTCCTTTTTGGTACTTGATATCAAGGTTGTATCGCTGTAGACGCAGCAGCATCCGCTGGAGACGCTTGGGAGCAGAGCCAAGCTTGAAAATAGCTTCTAGGGGCTGATGATCTGTTTTAACGTGTACCACATCTCGACCAAACAGGTACGTATCAAATCGCTCACAGGCAAACACGACTGAGAGAAGCTCCTTTTCAATCTGCGCGTAACGACCTTCTGTTGGAGTTAGGGCTCTAGAGGCAAATGCAACTGGCTGACCCTCCTGAAGTAGGGAGGCGCCAAGTCCAGAAAGTGATGCGTCACTTTCGATTGTGACTTCCTGATTGACATCGTAAAACTTCAACACTGGAGCTTTACAAACAAGATTCTCTAGCTTGATACTCTGGACAGCTTCATCATGAACAGGCAGCCAATACCATTCAGTATTCTTAAGCTCCAGTCGTCTCAACGGCTCGCAGACACTGGACAGGTTTGGTAAGAACTTAGCCAAGTAAGTAACCATGCCAAGGAATCGCTTTAGGGATTTGACATCTGTCGGGGTTGGCATGTCACGTATGGCACGAACTTTGTTTGGGTCGGTCACCACACCATCAGCAGTGAGTAGATGACCCATGAATGGTACTTCTGATAGGCGAAGCTTAACCTTCTGAAGATTAAGTGTCAGATTCAACTCACGGCATCTTTCAAGGAAAGCCGTTAAATTCTGATCATGATCCTTTACTGCTTCATCGACAGTGTCTCCAAATCCACAAACCAGGAAATCATCGGCGATAACTTCCAATCCTTGGAGACCCTCAATTGCTTCATGCATCTTCCGCTGCCATATCTCGGGCGCAGAACTTATGCCAAATGGCATTCTCAGCCAACGAAAGCGGCCAAAGGGGGTGTTAAAAGTGGTGTAAAAGCTTGATTGCTCAGTTAGTTTCACTTGCCAAAATCCACTTTTCGCATCAAACACACTGAACACTTTGGCATTTGTGAGATGAGTTGTGACATCTTCAACTGTCGGTAAAGGGTAATGAGAGCGCTTAATGGCAGTGTTCAAATCTTTGGGATCCAGACAAATGCGAACCGATCCATCCTTCTTGTGGACTGCTAAGACACTCGACACCCAGTCAGTTGGCTCTGTAACTGGAGTAATAATCTCCTTGGCAACCATCTTGTCAAGCTCGGTCTTCATGGCCTCTCGGCTTAGGAACAGGCACTCTTCGTGGTGGGTGAACAACAGGGTGAACATCTTAACTCAGCTGGATGTTGTATTCCCCGGGTAAACAGCCAATGCCTTGGAACACATCAACAAAAGGACTAAGCACAGGATCATTGGTGACATCCTCAGAAACTACTGGATCTTGTTTCGGGGCTTCAATTACATTATTGATAGGGGTATCAGCACTAGAGACCATAATCTTGATAAGACCCATCCCCTTTGATGACTGCAAACCAAGCAAAGGTGTGACCTTCTGGTCGACAATGACAAAATTCAGTTCATGCTTACTACCATTATGTTCCACTTTCATCCTGGCAAAACCCAGTGCCTTTCGCCTCGAGAGATCATGCATAACAAGTGTAATGTCCTTGGGAACAATTTTAGCTTTGCTGTGATCGTTTGTTGCCCTGATGTAATCCTGCAGTGGCAAAATATTTGCAGTAGAACCTGTATCAATTTGAAATGTCACTGATGCTGAATCATTGACAGTTAGTGAGACGAGAGCTTGACCTTGACCACTGATGCTATGAATGTAAAATTCTTCTTCGACCATGTGAACTTTCGCACCTTCTGAGTTGCCGTGACACTTGACTGCAAAATGACCTTGTTTACCACACTTCTTACATTTCTGACCAGAGGCCGGGCACAATTTCCTTTCCAGTGCATGTTTACCACCACAAAACAAACACTCTTTCAGCTTGGGAGGTCCCTTGTTTGGCGACGGAAGCTTGGGAGGCGGCGTTTTCCGGCGCTTGTTTTTAAACGGAGGTTTGTGACTCACTCGATTAATATCTTCGTGTCCTGAAGATTCTTCTGAAATTTCGGTCGCTCGCTTGTGAGTAACTTGACTTGCCTTGATAGTTTCGATGGCTTTATCGAGATCGAGGTCTCGCTTTCCAAGAAGCTTTTCACGAACTCTATCATCCTTCACACCGAGAATTAAGCGGTCTCGAACCAGCGATTCTCGTAACGCACCAAAACCACACGATTCTGAAAGCTTCATCAATGCAGTTATGTAATTATCAAGCGACTCACTGGACAATTGCTCACGTTTGAAGAAAACATATCTTTCATAGGTTTCGTTCCGTGCAGGGACACAACGCTCTTCGAACTTTTCAAGAACCTTATCAATCTTCAGAGCGTCCGAAGCATTAGCCCATTGGAAGGTGTCGTACATGTCCATTCCTTCTTTACCGATCACATTCAACAGCGAAGCCACCCGAACTTCTTCTTGTTTCTTGTGAATGCCAGCCGCTAGCTCGTAAAACTTCCATTCACGTCGAAACGATTTCCAATTTTCTCCTTGATGCAAACGGTCAGTAAGATTCAGCGGCGAGGGAATTTTCGCTGTAGTACTGACAGCAGCCATGATACTTGTAATGCCACGTGCAACGAACCAAAGCAAACTCGAACGCAAACTATAGACTTCACAACAGCCTACCAATCGCGAACGAAACGCTGGACTTGAGGACTTCAAAGCTACGAAGTAATTCTGAAACGTTGGGTTAAAATCTCGCGTCTGACACCATGTTACGATCAACGTAAAGACGCCGAGGCCAAGCTAACACAACAACTTTTAATGGCTGACGAACAAGACCACGCGAGACCCGAGGCGCGGTTACATAACAATCTTAGTCACGTGCAAAACTTAATTATGCAAACTTATTCAATATCACAACAGATTTCACGGTACTAACCTTCTACAAGTTCTTCATCTTTGAGCACACATCTCTTTGAAAACATTTCTAGGGCAGTTACAATGACCAAAATTATAAAGAACAACCAGGCCAGCATATGTGATGTGCTTTTCGCATCTGCAAACTCCTGTTCCAATGCTTTTATCACTGCCTCGTTAGTCAGATTTCTTTTCTTGATGGCCGGTCCAACTTCACTACACACGTAGGGCGTAGTGTCAACGAACGCAGTGATCAACCAAACGAATGGTCCAAAAAGAGCTTTGATGGTGTTTGGTAAAACAAGACCGGTACATTCGCTCCACCGGCGGTACTTTCCAACGAAACATCTCTCAGTTAGCTTGGAAAGCCCACCAAGAATTACCAGACTGGTGAAAAAAACTATAAAAAATGGAGCCACGAGAAATACAGTTCCGTAGGCTTTATGGTTATTGGTAGGACATTCGAACACTTTGGAACTTAAAAGCTGCTCGAGTCCCACGACAACGGCGGACAGTAGAAGGTTCTTTAAGGTGATCGTGGTTTTGTTCTTCGCTGAGTTCTTTGCTTTAGAGAATATGCCCCTGATGCCGCTAGTAATCCGGCTGGATGCACCTGCTGGCTGACGGTCCACTTTGTCACCCATTTAATGGTCGCTGAAACGAATGAGAAACTTTAATTTGTAATGGTCTTAAATCAGCATAAACTACTGTTTTGCCGGAACGGACCAGAGGGTTGGGCGCGGGTTTGTGGTTCGTAATGCATAGTGGGATTTGAGTTTGTAATAGGTGACCGTTAGGAAGGTGAGACATTCTACGGTCAGCCTTCGCCTCATTTATATTGAGGTTTTCACCGTAATTTTGAGAAGGACATTTACTCCATGATGTCGAAACTTTCAGTAGTTGTTAATTTTCGCTTACAGAAATTACTTCTTTTTTTCTCTTCTACTTCTATGTCCGGGTTCTAAGTGTCCGTTACCAATTCAAAATTTTACAACAACAGCTGATTTTCAGGTGTCGATATGAAAGGGGCAGGGATGCTCCTCGTCTCGCTTAGGGGTACACATTTCGGATGTTTGGTCTCACTTAGGGTGTTCCGGGTAAAACGCCAATAATATGATTTTACTGTTTTGCACTGGCATCCAGGTCTCTCGCCATTTGTCCTTGCGGGGAAACGTAGGGATAAATCCAAGGGAAATTGGACTTGGTTCGAGTCACTAAAGTCACTAAAGCCTGGTTCTCATATTATCGCCTCGATCGTTTCTATCCCCTCTGTCACTTACAAAAAATTTCTTGCGATCGGAACGATTATATGGGAACATTACACAGACTCGAACAGACAATCGTTGACGACCGCGGCGATTGGGATCGCTTGGATCGCGCGTGTTCTATTCTTCTAGCTTTTCTTTTCCTTCTTCTCCGTAAAACTGTTTTTTGTAGGACTTCGCTCATACCAGGCGATCGAGACGATCATATGAAAACCTACGATCGCTTCCAATCGCTTCAATAGTCTCAGTATTTGCAAACGATCGATGCGATAGAAACGATCGGGGCGATCATATGAGAACTAGGCTTTAGGCGAGGGACTGCAGAAGATCATAATATCAACAAGATCTGTTATTTTGATATCATCATGATATTTTGATATTATCATAATATTATAATGAAAGATTTGATATTTTGATATCACGACGATGTCTTGTCAATCTTGATGTTTTGATATTATCATGTTATTATTATAAAGGATTACGTACTTTATATTACGATGATATCTTAAGCTTGTCGATCTCGATATTTTAATATCATGATATTTTCATAAAGATTTGATATCTTCAGTGATATGAAGATGATATGTTGTCAGTCTTGATATTTTGATGTTATCATGATATTATCATAAAGATTTAGGGTGTCTGGAAAACCCGAATAGCGAATAGTCGCGAATAGCGAATAGTACGAATAGTTGCGATTAGTGACGAATAGTGACGAATAGTTGCGAATAGTGACGAATAGTCGCGAATAGTGACGAATAGTTGCGAATAGTGACGAAAAGTGACGAATCAGAGACATAAACTTTTTAATTTATTTATTATTATTTTTGTAGTTAGCATATTACAGATGAAGAGCCATGTCAAATGGATATACTGTAATAAAGTCGTTATTGCCAACGAGACAGCCGAGCCAAGAGGCGAGGCTGTCGAGGCGGCAGAATCATAGAGCCGTGTGCGTATGAGTGTATAGGCAGAGAAAATCTTAAGTTCTGCGTAAGGGACTCTTTTATGACCATATTTGGGTGTAAGTAAACCCCATATTTGGGTTGTATTGTTCTTCCCAACTGGTTCCCAGTCTCTCACTCCTTGCTAGAGAGCAAATGACCAAAATGGCGTCCACGCGGCTCGCTGTTAAAATTTTCAATGCGGTCATTCATCCCTTTACCGATAAATACACCTTTAGGAAATTATAAATCGAAAAAGAATACCCTACAGAATATTCGACCGCCGAAAAAACGAACATCAAGGTCTTTAAAGCGATGAAATAATCTTTCGACTTTGGAGTCCTTTGATTTACGATCGAAGAGAGACATGAAAATCAAAAGCGGACTGTTGACTTCAAATAGAGTTTTCTTGACTTATGAGAATGCTGAAGTCGGGTAAATACTTCCTTTTAGTGTTGATTGTGTTTATAGTAATTGTTTGACCGATGATTTATTCCAAATCAAATACCGTTTATATTTTATTTGGCACGCATTTTCGTTCCGCGTAGGAATAATTAACATCAATTCAAAGCGACGCTCACTAAAATTACTGCATGTCATACACACAAGAAAGTCAAAAGTTTTTTGCTTCTAACGGCAAATGTAATGTTAACTTAAATAAAAGTTTTGTCTCCAAATAATCCTTGACCGTTCGAGTTTTGTTTTCTGTTCAAATTTTTCAAGTTTTGCGAAACTGAACATGACACTTCGCATGCGAGACTGAAATCTGACCCGTGCATTACTGTCTCTGATTGCTGAAAATTATTTTTAAAAAAGCATCTTAGCAGTTTTTATTTTGGGATTTGATTTATAAGAAGTTCTTGAAATGCAACTATCCCTTTTGTGAACGGAACCATCGCGTGTTGCATTTACAAAACAGTGATTAAACCTCATTTATTGCCTATATTTTGTGACATTTTAACGTTGAAAAGAGTTTAAAGATGTTTAAAAGAGTGCGCGATCGCGAGAATACGCGCGCTGGAAACTACGGCGCCTGCTACGCAGGCTATCAAGCCTGTGTCATTTATGAACACCAGTAGCACTTTTTTCGTATATTACCTAAAATACAATTTACCATATTTTGGTCATTTCAAATATAGTTCTATCAAAAACCATTCAATATCTGTTCTTATGAACAAACATGAGTATTTCGCTCGTTGGCACTTACCGATAGGTACAACTAGTTATTATTATTATTATTATTATTATTATTATTATTATTATTATTGTTTCCTCTTGGAACTGGTTAGCACAGAAGACGACCACCACAAACCGCATAATATCAAATCCAGGCTTTAATATAATTATTCGATCTAAGAGAGATACATTTAACGTCGTGATTAGAACAAACATAACCTTATACTTGATTTCGTAACAGAAAACTCCACAGCAAACTTAATCAACCCGATCGAAACTTACTTCTGTGGCGGGTCGTTAACATCAGTTGTACTTCACTTCACAGGTTAGCTTTCCGGTTAGCTTTCCTTACAAATTCTCAGTCCTGGTTAGCGCATTTAACAGTGACGACAAAACAAACGTCGTTCTTACTTCAACATCCGATTTTACTGAACTGAACTGAAATGTGTTTTTATAACCTATTGTGTAACACTTTGAATAAATGTCTAAGTAATCAAGTAAATGTCTGTCAATAGGAGACAACGCCTATTTGATCAACGAAACAATTATTATTATTATTATTATTATTATTATTATTGTGTAGTTCCAGCAACGTGGGATATATACCGTTGAAAAAGCGTATTCTAGCGTATTTTCTGTTTTCTTGCCGGTGATTGACAGCCCCAGGCAGATACCACCAAAGAAATGGGAATAAAATTAATGCAAGCAAGGGTTGCGTGACGAGCCTTAATAACTGCTGCGAAGGAAACTGGCTTTGGTGTTGTTGTTTTTATAACACAACTTCTTATGTCTTTTCACATCGATAAACTAATTACAGAACACTTGTCTCTCATTTGTATATTATTGTTTTGCTGACAGAACTTGCCTTGGATCGTGATTCATGAGCATGAAATGTAAGTAAATACAGTTTATGGTCGGTCGGCATTTTGTGAGGAGATATAGGAAGCTACTACAAGCGGCTCTCTTTCGACGATTTGTGAGCATATGACATATGACTTGTTTGGATTTCTAGATTATCCTGTGCATGTGGCGGTTAATTTTGTAGAAATCCTGTAGGCTTATTCACAACGACTATTTACGACTATTATATTCGTCACTATTCGCGACTACTCGTCACTATTCGCGACTATTCGTCACTATTCGCAACTATTCGTCACTATTCGCAACTATTCGCGACTATTCGTCACTATTCGCGACTATTCGCACTATTCGTACTATTCGCTATTCGCGACTATTCGCTATTCGGGTTTTCCAGGTACCCTAAATGTTTGATATTTTGGTATGACGATGATATCGTGTCAACCTTGATATTTTGATAATAACCTGTATTTTGATATTATCATGATATCGATGGAGTTAGAATTGTCTGAGTTCGAGTTACGGGGGTTCTACTGTACCAGTATCCCCCAATATAGCCCACAATATGGCCCACAATCGATCGTGTGATCGATATAAATCGAACATTTTAATATTCACAAAGGTCAAATTTGGCTCTGCGGCTCCCTGTGTCTCTTCCAGCTGCTAACGAATGGCGGCGAATTCAGTTGTGCTTGCCGATGATGTGCATTTTCATCTCATGAAGACTTAACAAAAACTGTTTTTATGTAATGTTGTGATTTGAGTCTAGTCAGGCTCTAGTCACTTTACTAGTGGATCTAACAAAGAAGAACTATTCAATTTTTCACTATAAGAAATTCGATCAGAAATTGTAAGCTTATCATAAAATCATTTTCAATTTGGTAATAAGTTCAACGTACCTTTATCTTGAAACATGGCACATTGTTTTCTCGGCTACGATGAACAGAAACAATCGGTCTTTTCTTCTTCCGTTATATGTATAATCCATTGAAGACTTCTGCAATCGAATGTTGTTGCCGTTCGTCTTGGCTTGACTCGAAATTTGCATTCGCTATCGTGACAAACTGTATGCGTGTTTTGTCGATCCAGAAAGGTCATGCATAAATTGTCGTCATACGTACACTGACTGCAAATTAAAGGTCATTGTCGCCATACGCTCACATTCTTCTCCCGGGGGTACTCCCATAATTTTCGGATAGGGGTGTGCCGCGAAGGTTCTTAAACCCTGACCCTATTTAAGGATAAAGAAAGCAAAACTTGATACCATTTTTAAGGCCCAAAACCGAAAAATGACACCCTATTTAAGGGAAGGAGAAGCGTTCCGTGACGACCCAAATAGCGGCTAACCGCGCACGGCCAAACACAAATCTTTATAAAATCACTTTACTGATACTTGAACGGATTGTCCGTTTTTAAGATACCTTTTTAGGCGGTGACGCCTATATGCTATGGCCCGGTGGACGGCCGTGTGAGGAGTGAAAGATTACTCCAACCGAGTAGCACTGGGAACTAGGCACTTTGTTGTTTACTCAGTTTCGGTACGCCATCTTTGATTGTCAATGAGTATGAATCAACTTTAAGAGCATCCATCGGCAAAACGCGTTTGATTTCTAACGTACAGTTAAACGGAGTTTTGGGGTCAGGGGAGAATGATGTACTGGATAATTGTGAGCTCGCTTAAAGAACTTTTTTACCGTTGTACGTGTATTCGAAGTCGGCATACGTGATGGCAGACTAAGTTGACTGATGTTGAATTTGACGAGTGAAGACCGGTTAGTGTCATAACTTTTGAAACCTTTCCAAAAGGGAGACCGATGGCAGCAGTATCTTGATTAGATTGCAAAGGTGAGCTATCTGAAATCATTGTTTGCTTTGACGTGCATTGTTGTCGATAATATTTAACTTTTCCCTTCGCGACTCGCCATCTTCCTTTTACTGCCTTTGATAATATTTATTCGGGTATTTATCTCAAGCCATTAAAAATAACACAGTGACGGTATCCGTATTCCTATTTGTACGAGAAGCCAGAGTTCAGAAAGAACTTCTACCCTATTGCTGATTTAGCTGATCTAAAATGTTTTGTTTGATAAGTTGCATAAATGCATGTAAGTGATTCTAGGTCTTCTTGACTTCATTACATTTCAGACCATTTCAATACGGAAATGTCACACAATCTTCAGTATCGACTAGGTGTGGAAATCAATCCTGGGCCTTTCTGTTGCTAAATGACGAAGTTCATAATGATTTAATGTATTTATCTTATCATACTGTAGTTTTGTAATCTATTGGAGGTTCGTTTTGTAGTCAAGGCAAATAAAAATTAAAATGAATAAGAAAAATGCAATTTCTGGGATCATTGTAAAGCGTCTTCGCCTGTGCATGCATGTATGCGTGCCGGTTATTTCGATTAGCTGCGCGTTTATTAAAGCTGATAGAATTTAGGTACCTTATTAAAGGATCACAGCGGGAACACAATGCCAAAAGGAGCAAAAATGATACCCTATTTAAGGACTGAGAACCTCAAAAACCATACTCTATCCCGCGGCACATACCTATATAGCCCATATATGGGAGTACCCCCCGGGATTCTCCTTAACCGTTTACAGATAGATAGATAGTTTATTGATATTTTTACATGACAGTCTAAAACTGAATTGCGCATAAATTTACAAAGAGATTTACGCTGCGATTTTTCCGCAGTTAAGGCCTGACAAAACGACGAAAAACGTTTTCATAATTGCTTACCGGGGTTTTGTACGTCTGCAACGCAGGCTACATTTCATATCGCATGGAAACACGGAATGTTTTTGCGGTGTAACAGAACAACAAGTGCTTCTCGGAAACAGCTGGGGAACAATGCTTCCCGTATGGCAAAACTGGGAAACATTGGGGAGACATGCAAGCGTGCGTCATGAAGTACTATTTCAAAAACGAGTGCGAGTGTTTCATCACGATTTCCAAACACGAGAAAACAGATGAAAGCACGAGGCCGCTTCGGCCGAGTGCTTTCATCTGTTTTCGAGTGTTTGGAAATCGTGATGAAACACGATGCACGAGTTTTTGAAATGACTTCTCTAAAGAAACAATACAAAATTATGCAGTGTCGTATTTTTTCCCATTTTTCTTTAAAATGCCTTGTATGTGTGATTTGTTGTATTCAGTCGGCATTCATTGTATTTGTGAGCTTTTGTTTTTAATTATCCAATAGTTTCGCGTTGCACCAAATTTGTATTCTAAAAGCGTTGTGAACTTGAAGGGATTTACATATTGTTTTTGCCATGACCGAAGGAAGGTTTCGCTCCCCGAAAACAATCGAGGAAGAAGAACTTTGCGTAGAGAGAGCAGTACCGAAGTCTACAAGATATAAAAATAAGTGGGCAATAGGGATTTTTGAGGATTGGCAACGAGTGCGAAGTGTCAATGTTCCAATACTCGAGGTTGGTGGAGTTTTTAAAAAAGAGTATGAATTGCACAAAGTTCAGCCGCTTACACTAGGCTAGCTAGTAAGTGCGACAATTAGTGTCGATTCCAGCAGTGAGTCCGTGTCACGGAAGGTAGAAAAAGTTTCTCAGAATGTGGATATGGATACTATGCCAGTCTGTTTTGGCGACTTTAGAAATGTACTGTAAACTTTAATTTCAAATGACTTAGGCTTGTCAGTTTGTAATTTGAAATGTTTTTCCTGGTCATTGTTTATTAAAAATTAATGATTCATGTAAAGCTGTGTTTGAGTAATATATGAATATGCAGATTAAGAACAATTTTTTCACTAGTGATGAAAACGTGATGAAACACTAGTGATGAAAACGTGATGAAACACTAGTGATTTTCAACTGGTGTTTCATTGAGTTTCCAACTCATCCACCTGACCCGAATGGGGCGCTCTGGTTGGCTTATAACGTCATGAATTATTAATGAGTTTGAGAATGTTTCTGGAAACATGTTTCCTCGTTTTGCAAGGCCTTTATGTTTCTGTGAAGGAAGAAAATACACTCAGGAAGAATAGAAAAATTAGAAAATCCAACGTAGAAAATATTTCTCTTAGTTTTCAGTTTAGTAAGCCATTACCACTACCTGTTGTTATAGCGGATCATAAGTGTAATTGGTGTTTAAGTGTAAATGCAACCTGCACTAGCCTTTTGTTTAACTGTTAGCTACAGTTATCCACCTACATCGTTTTTGAAAAAATTGATATTGTAAAAGATGAATTCCGTTACAGCCAATCGTGCTTTCCAAACTGCATGTTCCAATGTTAGTTAAGATTTTTTGATGATATTACCTAATCCTGTTATATCGCCTAAATAGAACTGCATTGTAAAATATTATTTGGCTACAAACCCGGCGTATCCGATCGAACGTTCGGTAATCGAACCCAATCGAACGCCAATCATTCGATTGGGTTCGGTAATCGAACATAATCGAACTCACAATAAAATTTAGTCAACCGAACAAAATCACTGAACATACCTCTTAAAGGAGCTACAACACATTTTAAATCGTTCTTGGTTATTTTCGCCTTTTTATAACTCCTTTGTTGTTTTTCTATGTTAGAAAACTATTATTTCAGTGGCGGTTCCAGGCGGAGGGTCCGAGGGGTCCGGTCCCCCTCTCTCTCAGACCTGACACTTGCTTACCACTGGAATTCTTGCATTGGAAGTGATAAAAATAAGTTGACAAGCCTGATCTCACGAGTAAATATTTGAGAGACCTACTCCAATTGTATGATGTTAGGTGAGGTTCTTTGAATATTTTTTAAGCAATGGTTGTTGTTCTATTGAATGCCAATTTTTCACGAGTCTATAATTCGTGTTTGTACTGCCGGGTAGTATTGCGTTACTAAAAGGTAAGATTTTTCTTTTGTTTGATTGGAAGCGCTAACTTTTTTTCCGCAAATGCTGTTGTAAAGGAATTTGTTAATTTGTTCTAAGCAGTCTAAGGACCAGGGCCGTATTTTGCCTTTGTGAACGCTGGTGTCCAGGAAAATAGTTTCTGCATCAAAAGAGTCAGCCGTGAACTTGGTAGTGGGTTGATGGTTATTTTCTCGATCAAAGCACCTCTCTATTGGTGTCCCAGAGCCCCCCCCCCCCCCTGGGCTCAGAGCAAGATAATATCGTCGCTATATAATTATCTCATCCAAGCGAGAGGTTTGAATGAGCTTTGGCTTGGCGAGTGTAGAATTCATGAACACGGTAAATGGCCAAGGAATTGTAACTTGCAACCCGCCGCGACTGGTTGGGAGGGGGGGGGGGGGGGTGGTTTATTTTGCGCAAAAACGTTGCAACAGTGTTTTCTGAATCAAAGTTTGAACCCCCCTCCCCAATCAAAATTCCTGGATCCGCCCCTGTATTTTAAGTTTTCCTTCAATTTGAAAGATCTCAGAAAAAATGACTTATATACCGTGACATTGTTCCTTTCAGGAGGTGAGGTGACGCAGCATCTTTTATCAAAAGGAAAACCACTTTTGTCTATTTCAGCTTGATTTGGAGCAACAGATCTCCGGTGGCTTACCGTTGGCATAATTTTGCGGAAAATAGAACAGTAATAAAGACAGTTCTGGACGCGTCAAATAATGACGAGATTTCCATATTTCCTTGTTAGCACTAGTAAAATTACTAATTTTAAAAACACGAAACAACTTTTTAAAGACATGTTTCGGCATGACTTATGCCATCTTCAGTTTATTGAGAATTTAAAATCTAGGGCTATATATATACCCAAGCTACAAATACAAAAATAGAAATGTATACAAAGTAAAATTACAATAACAAAAGATAATGGTAAAGCCGTTACAAAGTGGCAGGTACTGTCTGGTACTGTCTAGAACAGTAATTACTCACAGTGTGAGCTTTAGACCGTTACTAATAGAACAAAAGATTAAAATAAAAAGGTGTTGACATGCTGCACTTGAGTGTTTAAATCTGGTTTTAAACTATTAATGTAAAAGGCCTCTTTTAATTTAAGAAAATAAACGGTTTGAGCAGAATCCAAAATTTTAAAGCAATCAGATGTGTATAAATTTTTGCAATTAGATGAACTGTTAAGGTGTTTAAAAACATGTGAATTTTTGTCAGTTAAAGTATACTCTTTGATCCTTGTTGAAAAATGACGGGAAGTCTCGCCAATATAACGGGAGTTACATCCCGCACAAGTAAATTGATAAACAACAGAGGATCTAATAGCATCAGGAATGGGATCTTTAAAACTGAAAAAATTCTTTATTTTAAAAGAGGAAAAAACTAACTTGATGTTTAAGTCGCTGCAAAAACGCCTAGATAACTGTTTAATTTTTATCTGGGTTATATTAGATACATTGCCGATGAAAGGTAGTTTGAAATAGCGAGTGCTAGTGTTGTTAGAATTACTAATACTAACATCACTAGAGGAATTAAGTCTAACATTATCTAGATAACGTTTAATGATTTTGTCAATTATGTGAGAGGGAAATGAGTTACGTTTAAGAGTTTCTGTTAATTTAGCGAGATCTTTGCGAAAACCCGAATTAGAGTTATTGATTTTAAAAGCTCTGTCAACTAAGGTATGAATTAAACCTATTTTATACTTAAATGAAGTAAAACTAAAGTAATTAGTAGGAAGACCAGTGTAGGTTTTCTTATGATATATAGACATGGTACAAATAGGAGAAGAGTTATCTACTAAAATATCTAAGAAAGGTAATTTACCCTCTAACTGCTTTTCAAATGTAAATCTTATGTTAGGATGTCTGGTATTAAGGTAATCTAAAAATAACATGGCATCTTGCTCATTGTTAAATACACAAAAGGTGTCATCGACATATCTACGGTAAAATAAGATAGGGGAGTCTTTATAATTATTTAACCACTGTTCCTCATGGAAACCTATAAACAAGTTAGCTAAGATAGGAGCCAAAGGGGAGCCCATAGCCACCCCATCAATTTGATCATAAAAACAACCATTGAATAAAAAATGGGTATGAGAAGTAGCAAATGAAAACAACTTTTTAAGACTAACCTTACTAATGGGAAAATCAGGATTATGTTTGAAGATAGTATTGACTGCAATATTTATAGTCTGCTCAAGAGGGATATTAGTAAATAAACTTTGTACATCAAATGAAATAAGAAACTTGTCGTATGATCTAATATTTTGAAACTCCTGAACAAAAGAAAAAGAATCTTGCGTAGTATATTTATCAGGAATATATGGACTAAGAATAGATACTAAATACTTAGCTAATTTATAATTGTAAGCCCCTATTGATGAAACGATGGGTCTAAAAGGTGGAGGAGTTCTACTACTCATGACATCAAGAAACATCGCATTCTCCGGAACATTAAGAACAATAGGAACATTATCATCCTAAAGCCAGACAAAGGAAACGGAGTTGTCATTATGGACCGTAACGTATATAATGATTGTTGTCTTAATATTCTTAGTGATCAGTCTAAGTTTAAACGTCTTGATAAGGACCCTACTTTAAGTAGGGAGGGTAAGCTTCAACGCTTTCTTAGGGATCTTAAGTCTAAAGGCTGCTTAGATGAGAAGACATATCGTGATATCTATCCTACAGGGTCACTACCTGCTAGGTTTTACGGCCTTCCCAAATTACACAAACAACGGGAAGCTAATTCTCCTCCACCTTTTAGACCCATCGTTTCATCAATAGGGGCTTACAATTATAAATTAGCTAAGTATTTAGTATCTATTCTTAGTCCATATATTCCTGATAAATATACTACGCAAGATTTTTTTTTTTTTTGTTCAGGAGTTTCAAAATATTAGATCATACGACAAGTTTCTTATTTCATTTGATGTACAAAGTTTATTTACTAATATCCCTCTTGAGCAGACTATAAATATTGCAGTCAATACTATCTTCAAACATAATCCTGATTTTCCCATTAGTAAGGTTAGTCTTAAAAAGTTGTTTTCATTTGCTACTTCTCATACCCATTTTTTATTCAATGGTTGTTTTTATGATCAAATTGATGGGGTGGCTATGGGCTCCCCTTTGGCTCCTATCTTAGCTAACTTGTTTATGGGTTTCCATGAGGAACAGTGGTTAAATAATTATAAAGACTCCCCTATCTTATTTTACCGTAGATATGTCGATGACACCTTTTGTGTATTTAACAATGAGCAAGATGCCATGTTATTTTTAGATTACCTTAATACCAGACATCCTAACATAAGATTTACATTTGAAAAGCAGTTAGAGGGTAAATTACCTTTCTTAGATATTTTAGTAGATAACTCTTCTCCTATTTGTACCATGTCTATATATCATAAGAAAACCTACACTGGTCTTCTTACTAATTACTTTAGTTTTACTTCATTTAAGTATAAAATAGGTTTAATTCATACCTTAGTTGACAGAGCTTTTAAAATCAATAACTCTAATTCGGGTTTTCGCAAAGATCTCGCTAAATTAACAGAAACTCTTAAACGTAACTCATTTCCCTCTCACATAATTGACAAAATCATTAAACGTTATCTAGATAATGTTAGACTTAATTCCTCTAGTGATGTTAGTATTAGTAATTCTAACAACACTAGCACTCGCTATTTCAAACTACCTTTCATCGGCAATGTATCTAATATAACCCAGATAAAAATTAAACAGTTATCTAGGCGTTTTTGCAGCGACTTAAACATCAAGTTAGTTTTTTCCTCTTTTAAAATAAAGAATTTTTTCAGTTTTAAAGATCCCATTCCTGATGCTATTAGATCCTCTGTTGTTTATCAATTTACTTGTGCGGGATGTAACTCCCGTTATATTGGCGAGACTTCCCGTCATTTTTCAACAAGGATCAAAGAGCATACTTTAACTGACAAAAATTCACATGTTTTTAAACACCTTAACAGTTCATCTAATTGCAAAAATTTATACACATCTGATTGCTTTAAAATTTTGGATTCTGCTCAAACCGTTTATTTTCTTAAATTAAAAGAGGCCTTTTACATTAATAGTTTAAAACCAGATTAAACACTCAAGTGCAGCATGTCAACACCTTTTTATTTTAATCTTTTGTTCTATTAGTAACGGTCTAAAGCTCACACTGTGAGTAATTACTGTTCTAGACAGTACCAGACAGTACCTGCCACTTTGTAACGGCTTTACCATTATCTTTTGTTATTGTAATTTTACTTTGTATACATTTCTATTTTTGTATTTGTAGCTTGGGTATATATATAGCCCTAGATTTTAAATTCTCAATAAACTGAAGATGGCATAAGTCATGCCGAAACATGTCTTTAAAAAGTTGTTTCGTGTTTTTAAAATTAGTAATGACGAGATTGTAATTATTATGAAAATGGTTTTGAGTTTCGTTCAGACATCTTTGCAAAAGTCTCAGCGAATCACTGTTTGGAGGATTCGCTGACCTTAGTTCTTGTAATCCCAGTAAGAATGGCTTTTAGACAAGGATTTTTTGGTTTGTCGGCGCAAAGCAGATCTACAATCCCGGACAAACGGTTAAGACACTTTGCTTTTTCACCAATTTTGGGACTACAACTCATTTTTGTCAATCCCCCCTCCCCTATTTCAATGTTTTCAATGTTGTTGTTTTATGGATACAAAGCCTGCATGGTAAATTGCAAACCCCATAAAACAGCAGTGGGGGAGAGGGGGATAACATGTTTTTAACAAGCGCGGCAAGACATTCGCGAAAAATCTGTGAAATGCATGCGTTTGTCTTAACAGGTTTTGTCCGGGATTGTAGAATGGTGTCAAGTGTACTTAAATTCAAAATCTTAAGTGTTATGTGGGTCATAACTGACTATATTGCTTTTCAAATTGAGGCTCCCCAGTGGTTCCAGAGAACAAGCAATGAGTGTCAAAAGTGTTAGGTACCCAGGAATGTTTTGGGTAGGTATCAGTGCCGCCCGGGTCTTCAAAGTAGCACCCCATTTTAAAAAAGAATTAACATCCAAAATGATACCCCGTTCTAGAAACAGTTCAATTTTTTTAACACCCTGTTTTGGCTGCTGATAATTTGAAACTTTCAAAATATCATACCTCGTTCTAGAAATTGTCTGTAAAATGGATACCCCGTTCTAGATCGGGAGCCCAAAATCACGACCCAGCTGTTGGGCGGCACATACCCGTAGAGGTATTTTAAGGGAGTACCCCCTCCCTCGGGTGTTGGCACAGTGTGCTTTTCCCCTTTTTATTGCAATACAATATTTGTTCACCCCATCCCCCTATTTCCATCCCTCCCCCCATATCAATATTGAAGTTTGTTTGCTGCAATCATATAACATTGGATGGGGGCAGGGGATATGGTATTTTGTTTAAGTGGAGCCGGTTAAATATAAAAACTTGTCATTAAAATACCGTAAGAACTACAATGGGAAGTCAATGTGTCAACTATTTTGTCTAAGATTGATGGAACATGGCCTTTAACTTTTTGGCAATATGGAGAGAAGAGGAGAATAATACTGTGAACACGGGACCAAAAGCAGTTCTCAGGGAACAGGGAACACCCAATCGAAGAAATACTTATAAGGAACATTACCCCGGGAACCATAGGATTTTTTTCTCACGCGCGGCAGATTACTCTTCGGCGACCGAAGGCAGTCTCCATGAGCGAGCGTCAAAATAGAGACATGACCGACACTGGAAGCCCTCTGGCACCCAGGGTAACGGGGAACACGAGAAACATTTTATTGGAAACAAGGGAACCCATGGACGCCCCCCCCCCCCCCACCTTCCTGGAAGGGCCTCCAAAAGCACTGAATTGTGCATTAGATAACTTGAACAAAAGTCAATGACGAAGACGCGGTCATCATTTTTTTTTCATTAAATATAATTGGCACTTGCATAATAAATTTACATGCAGATGAAAACCATTAAACTTATTTAGTTGCTTATTGTCTGTTTGTACCTTCGTTGAAATGAAGATATCAAATACTCATAGATATACTTATAGATGTAAAGCTGAAGAGCAATGTTGTGTTTTAAAAATTGATGTATATGTTGTGTATATATATATCTCCTATATAAGGTTGATCTAGAAGCGAAGGAAGGAACGCTTTCATAGCATTCTTGAGTGCGTTAAGACGGCCACCATCAACGATTCACATGATCAATTTGGCCGACTTTATTGCCGTATTTCCACTGCAAAAGTAGCTCTTCATCTGTAATAAAAAAATGTATATGCAATAAAATATAACTATATAAATATACATGTTGGCATTCTGCTAATTTGTACATGCTTGTATGTACAATTACAATAAGAAGTTATAAATATATAAACGTAAAAAAACTATCCCAGCTAGTATGGTAAGAAGGTTCTATGAATCTATAGAATACTCCCAAGCGCGACTCTTAATAGCAGCCTTAAACATATTCATTGCGTTGTAGCTAATAAGTTAAAAAACTTAAAATAAAAGCGGACAAGGCGGACCCTTAGTTACAAATACCGAGTTTTACCTTGATATTATAAATTCAGAAAGTCAGTTAATGACAATAAAAATAAAACTATATAAAATTGGCAAAAACCTTCTTTACTCGCAACTGGAACCATATTCTTCAAACAGAATTGTACAACATGTGATTAAGTTAATGGAAAAAAGTTCCATTTTAATCTCGGAACTAAAATGTAAGACGTAGCTAGTAAGGCGTGGTGGTATGCGAAAAGGGTGCCATTTTGCTAGGAAGATATTTGCAAACATTACCTTTTCTGTCAAAATAGTATTAAACTTTGTTGAGTACCCCCTTTCCCCCCAAGCGCCTAGCGAAACTACTTCTTAGGGTGATGAGGTGCCCTTTTTCAACGCATTATTTTTCGCTATGGAATCCGATATCCATGGATCCCATGGTCTTCCAGATGTGATTCTGGGATACATTTCTTCAAATTTGTTATACGCTTTAAGGTAATGCCAGGCGTCATTTTCGGACCAGTTCTCGAACAGTTTTTCGACTCTTTTTTGGCCAAATAGTTCAGGTGCACCATCGGGGTACAGGGTGATTTCCAATTCTTCGTATTTCGGTATGAGTGAGTCTGTTTCTTTCTCTTCCTTCTCGTCATTATCGTCGCCGTCAACGTCATCTTCAGGGGTAGCAATTGGTGGATTAGGATTTGGTGGTCCTCCCAAGCTTCCAGATGGAGTCGTTCGTCCACTAGCGCTTGCATGAGTCGTTTCATTTCCCTTTTCAACGTCGTCCTGTTTGTACAGATTCCTGGCACGTTCGCGGAAGGTCTCCATCGCTTTAAAAGCTTCACGCCGTTCAAGAATGAATTCATCTAGATAAAGAAAGAAATAAGTTTAAAATCATGCGTTTAGGTGGCTGACCATATCATAGATCTATCCGCGTCTTTGGTATTCTTCGGACAAGCCAGATGACATTAGTCAATGAACAGCGTAAGATGGCATGGGGGTCTTAGATATGTGCTATCTTCAAATTTAATAGTTGTCATGACAACTTCGAAAGCAGCTGAATGTGACTGTTTGCGGTTCTGCCTCGAAAAGGGACTCTCAGACAATAACAGAGTAGTTCAATGCGAAGAGAAAGTGGAGGACCGACACAACCTGTGGCCGACAACTTTGCAACGACCTTAACGTTTTTCTTGCTGACAAATTGTTGTCAAAATAGATACTTTTCAACATAAAAAAAATCAGGGACTGTGACTGATTTAAGCCAAATTTAGTTATAGGAAATGACCATCAAATTCGGTGAAATATAAAAATTACCTCTTAAAACAGCGTAGGGACATTTTAATAACATGCACAGCAAATACAAAAGAAGGTACGGATGGCGATGGCCAAAAGTGACGAGGATTGAAACGGATTGCGATATGGCAGATGTGGGTTTTGAAATATTGTTGAACTGAACAGTTTTCAAAGTAAGTCTCGTTTGCCGTGTTAACTTGAAACTTTAAGTTATAACGCCCGGGAGACACATTTGGTTGCAACGAAGCTATGGTTTTGTCATTTAGATCCATAAAATTAGTTTCTTTGCAAACATTAAGTTTCATAGTAAGTATTTAGCAAAACTTTATAAAATAAACTTACCTCAGTCGTGACACAGTCCCTTTAAGGGTAAAATCGATTTACAGTTTTCCGTTCTTCTCTTAGGAAACGTGGCCCCACAAAACGACTGGAAATCAAACCTAGCTTAAGGCACGTAAACAGTTATATGGTAAGCTCCAATACCTTACCTTCTAAAAGCTCATCATCTTTGAGTATACATCTCTTAGAAATGATTACAAGGGCAGTCACTACGATCAAAATTGTAAAGCACGCCCAGCCCCAAATATGCGATTTGGTTTTCGCATCTGCGAACTCTTGTTCCAATGCTTTAATCACTGTCTCGTTAGTCAGATTTCTTTTCTCGATGGGCTGTCCAACTTGACTACACACGTAGTACGACGTATCAGCAAATGAAGCGATCAACCACACAGTCGGTCCAAAAAGACCTTTGATGGTGTTTGGTAGAACACGGCCGTAAAAATCGCCCCATCGGCGATACCTTGGTACGCAACATCTGTCGGTTAGCTTAGAAAGCGCACCAAGGATGACCAGATTGGTGAAGAAAACTATAAAAAATGGACACACGATAAACACAGTTCCGTAGGTTTTATGGTTGTTGAGGGGGCATTCGAAGACTTCGGAACTCAAAAGCAGCTCAAGTCCCACGACAACGGCTGATAGTAGAAGATTCTTTAAGGTTATGGTATGGTCGGTTATCAAGCCCATAAATCCCTTGTTTGTCTTCGCTGAGGCCTTTGCGTTACAGATCATGTCCCTTAAGCGGCTCGCAATCCCCGGGGCCGCAATCCCGTCGGTTGCATCTACTGTCTCAACTGGCTGAAGTTCTACTTCGTCACCCATTTTGTCACTGAAATGAATGAATGAGAAAAACATATTTTGTTTTAAGAAATGTAACGATTAAAGAGCAAAGCAAGGGGTATAGGAAGGGAAGGGAAAGGAAAATTAAGGAAATAAAATGAAAGGAAATTAATCTAAAAGAAAGGGATTGAAAATAAACAAAAGGAATGGAAAAGAAAGGAACGGTAACGAAAGAAAAATAACTGAAAATGAAAGGAAAATAAATGAAAGAAGAGGAATCACAAATTACGAATCTCTTATGTTGGGTCGCATTATCTGTAAATAAGAGAATTACTCACTTATCGTGGCAAAGCATTTCCTTACACTTAAAAAAGGGAAACCTTAGCGCGATCGAGCGATACGAAAGTTAGCGAGAGAACGAAGGGAGGGAAACTTTCCCGCGCTTTTGTCCCCAATTTGCGCGCTATCATTTTTTAAATTAAATTTCCCAGTTGTCTTTCTTCGCTTTCGTTCCAGAGAAAACAGCACTTATCACAGACAAGCACAGCTGACGGATAGTAGCGGTGGAAAAAAGGTTCGAAACTTTTAATCGCCCGCCTCAGATATTCGGATTGAATGTATCTCGGTACGAAATATGCGTGAATTTTGACGTCGACCTTTGACTTTGTGTGGGGGGGTGTCCTCGGCATGTCATGCAACGACAAAGCAGCGTGACTATATTCACGACTGAGAAGTTTCACAGGCAGCAGTTTTATCACGCCAAGAGCTTGCTGGATTTCTTGACAAATTCCACCTACAGCTCTGTTTATTTAGTTAGTTTGGAACTATCTACTGTTTTCGTGTTTTGGAGTTGGAGTTCTGGCCAGGAAAATGCAATAAGAAGAGTACAAAGATCCGAGCTTGAAGTCATTGAAGCAGACGATTAGTTCAAAATGGCGGTGAGTCATTCTGAGTCGATTGGTGAACATGTATAAATATATATATATGCTAAATGCTAGCGCTTCATTTTAAATATTTTTTATCGCAAAAATGCCATACTTTGTAAAAGAAGGTAATAATCTAGACAGTCTAGGATTATAGTGAGCTGTTCGGCTTATTTCTGACACGTGCATTTCTGCAGCGACCGCCGTCTCAGTGAGTACTACTCACGAACGAATAGTATTAAATTTATTTGTGGTCGCTGGTAATACGCTTATGTATTTTCATATGATTACGAAGACTTGAAATAAATTGTTTTTGTAAAATGTTGCGGTATAAGTCTAGTCAGACTCTACCCACTTCACTCCTGGAATAAAAAGCTATCTAATTTATTGACGATGAGCATCTCGCTCAATCATAAATTAAGTTTAATTTGAATTTAACATACATAATAAAAGTTTAACATACCTCTACCTTTATAAACAGCACGTCGTTTTCTCTACGATGAACAGAAGCAATCTGTCTTCTCTCCTTCTGCCGAATTTATAATCCGTTGAACACTTTTACAATCGAATTTTACTGCCGAATGTCTTCGCTTTTATATGCTCGATTTGCATTGGTTTCGTGACAAACTTCATGTATGTTTTGTTGAGCCGGAAGATCATACTGACGTCATTTGTTTACGCCGTGATTTACGTAACACTACCGGTTCTGCATAAATGTTTGCCGTCTGTAAGAACTTGCGCTGATTATTGGAAAATTCAAAATAAAGTTAATTCTCAAACTTAGCATAAAAGCTAACTGGGTTTTGCTGGACGTAATATTTTACACGCAGCAGCTAAAGCGCCATTGAACAAACAAAGCAGCCAAGGTCGTGATTCATGTCACGGAAGCCGGCGTAAAGTGATGCAAATTGAATGAGATAGGTTTCCAGAACGTTTTAACTTTATTGGAAGTTAAGGAAGCAGTTTTAAACACTTCTTATAGTTCCGAGAAAAGGCGGACCCGTTGATATTGTCTGCTTTAACTTGCGGAACGGTTTTCTGCACGTTGTTCGCACAATGGGCACAAAATAATAAAATAATGAAAAATATGACCGAGGAATATTGAGAATTTTGGAGGTGAATTAATGTTAGAATACAAATGCTGTCTAAATTGCAGTAATAGAATAATGAATGTTCGTTTGGAATTATGTAATTTGGGTTTGGTATAATGCAATGTTTTACAACCTAAAATGTGAAACATGTTTTCCCATGGTCGGTTCGAGAAGTTCATGCCAGACTAAATGTGGTTAAAAAACTCTTCAAACCCGACAATAAATGACAATGCCGTTTCGCCTGGACGATTTTGGACGCATGCAAAGCAACATCCAACAGCTATAAATTTTTATTGGTAAATTAGTATTAAATTAGCATCAGTACATTCACCAAATTCCTTCACTGAAAATTTTTAAGCCAAAGAAAAAAAAGGAAAGAAAAATAAATAAATATATAAAGGCAAATAATTTTTTTTGAAGGGAAGTGGAAAGATGAAGCACCGGTACAAACCTTTTATGTGCCGTGCTATTACAATAATATCCATGCATAAAATAAATTGAAATGAAATAAATGGATGATTGTTTTGGTTGAACAAAATAGACGAAATATGTGGCTTTACTCACCAGCTTTAAACAATTATTGATTGAGCGGCTTTATCAGAATCATACTGATTGATTAATTAAAAATTTATTTTTACAAATAGACTTTATGGATCTCGCCAAAAGCAGTAACACTAAGGTGGATTTTCTTTTGCAAACTTGTCTCCAGAGCTCACGCGTTTTCGATCAGCGGTTATCGAACGCCAGCCGAGCTGGGCGAAACCAAAATGGCGGGAACAAGAAAATCCTGGTTTCGGTTTCATAGACTGTGCGAATTTCACATGGATTGGACCGGCTGGATTGTGCTAATTCACTTCCACATCTTCACCTTCTACGGGTTGTACAAGTATCTAACGAACTAACGATCAGTTACAAGCTTTAGTCGCACTTATTTTTACAATACATGAACAAAGCACGAATGGTCGTGATTCACGTCACGAAAGCCCGCGATAAAAAATGATCAAAATGAATGAGACAATGATTCAGAACATAAGGAAGCAGTTTTATACACTTCTTATAGTTCCGAGATAAAACGGACCGGTTAATATTTCTGCTTTAATTTGCGGAACGATTTTCTGCACGTTGTCCGCACAATAGGCACAAAATAATGACATTTGAAGCGGCCAAGGTCGGGATTCACGTCACAAGAGCCCTCGCATACAAAGTGATTAAAATGAATGAGATAGTCATTGCGGACGTTTTAACTTTTAGGAATTTAAGGAAGCAGTTTAATGCACTTCTTATAGTTCCGAGAAAAGGCGGACCCGTAAATTGCGGAACGATTTTCTGCACGTTGTTTTCACAATGCCTCACAAAAAATCCGAGAGCGTTTGGAGGCGAATGTTAAGAACGCAAATGTAGGCTATATTGCAGTAATGGAATAATGAATGTTCGTTTGGAATTACGAAACTTGTGTTTGGAATAATGAATAATGCGATGTTTTTCAACCTAAATGTGATATTTGTTTCCTCATGGTTGGTTCGAGAAGTTGTATGCTAGACTATTTTAAAAACTGTAGGGTAGACACTCTTCAAAAACGACAATAAATGACGATGCCGTTTCGCCTGGACGGTTTTGGACGTGCAATACTGAAGGGCTAGTACAAAAACCCTAAAGGAAAAGTAGCGAAATAACCGAAACGAAACGAAGTAAAAACGAAGTCCAACGAAAGCAAAAAAGGTGTCTCGGTTTTTTATTTTCTTGTTCCGTGAATTCATTATTAATATTTAAACTTAAAATGGCGTTTTTAGTGCTTCTTAAGTTAAAAAATTCACAAAAAAAAAAATAATGGAGCAAGAGAAGAAAAAGCTGAGACACCGTTTTGTAAACCAATTTATGTAGATCAAATTCCACATAAAAGTTTACGCGCTCGCGTATCCGTAGGTTCAAATAAACCTTAGGGACGGACCATTAGAAATAACCGGAGGGGGGGGGGGGGGTGACTTTTACCAAAAAAAATTCCTGCAAGGGAAACTTGTCGAAAAAAAAATCCTGCAAGCGGATGTGCCTGAAAAAGAAATCGTGCAACGGAATTACCTGTAAGTGTTGTCTGATGGCATCTATAAAACGTCCATCAGAATAGCTAAAATAGCGTTTCTGAGGTTTTGAAAATTAAAATTTTCCTGGGGGAGCATGCCCCCGGACTGTACCGAGAGAACAGCATGTCATGTACTGAGAGAACAGCATCAGCTCATTCCTATCAACTATTTGGTTGCAAACACACCCGACCCACCCTAACAATCGCGTCCTATCCGTAAACAGTTAATCAAAAGCACAAACAGTATTATTATTGGTGAAGAAATTATTCAACATGACACGAGCGTAGGACAAAGAAAAAATCTGATTCCCCGACGGGAATCGAACCCATGGCTTCCCAGATACCGGTTGGGCGCTCTAACCGACTGAGCTACGAGAGACTATGTTTTGCTAGTAAACTAGTAAATGGCCCAGCTCACAACGAGTCTCTCGTAGCTCAGTCGGTTAGAGCGCCCAACCGGTATTTGGGAGGCCATGGGTTCGATTCCCGTCGGGGACTCAGATTTTTTCTTTGTCCCACGCTCGTGTCATGTTGAATAATTTCTTCACTATTTATCACCGAGCTTGAAATTTACCATCTTTATTATTTACTAGTATTATTATTATCACTTTAAACTGCAATTTTGTCTGATATTCTTAAGTTTAGCTTGATAGGTTTTAGCTGTCATCTTTTTCATCTTTTTTGTTGAGGCACCATGATAAAAATTTCTAATAAGGAGGGGGGATTATATTTAACAGGCACTATCTATCAAATCCCTTCAGACCCCCTACCCCGTAAAAAAATGAACGGTCTCTAAATGTCGCTTAATTCAGAGAACGAATCTGAAAAATGAAACAATAATGCTATTTAATAATGATAATTATTACACGACTAAGGCGGTCCGAGGGCCAATAACTGAATCAGCCAATCAGATTACTTTATTTCCGGTCCCGCGAGGGCCGATATTTTCCAAGTATCGGACCGGATTTTGTCCCGGATGATCCCGCGCTAATTCCAGCGCGATTTAGCGCAAGATTTTTGCAAGATTTTTTTTTGCAAAATTTTTTCGGAGTTTTTATTGCTTTGAAAATGAAATGACCTTAAACACAGAAATAAAAAAAACAACAAAGGGCCTAGGGAATGACAAAATATGATCGCACAAACCGAAAAAATGTAAATGCAGTTTGGTATCGGTGTAATTCGGTGTTTGTTTATGCGGCAACCTACTCAAGCGGCTTCAATATGCATCCACCTGCTATATTGTGCGACTATCAACTTCTTAAACGGTTCAGTGCTCTCAAATGTACCCATAACCGTCTACTGTATAGAATCTGATAGAATATAGTATATAGGTATGTGCTGCGACAATTTAAAGGCCGCTGATTTTCTTTGCGCATGCCGTTCAAACCGAATCATAAAAGAACAGTCAAGGGCGGTAGAAAACAGAGCGTTTTGAAGAGCCTAACAGGGGAGAGGTGGGAGTAGAGAAGAGACAGTCACTAATGGGATATTTGTTCTTCTTCACCAAACAGTCACAAACGAATTTAGAAATCGCATTTAAAACGAACGATAACTCAATAAGAAAGACCTATGTCGAAAACCGCAAAGGATTATCTACTCCTCTAGCCTGCGAATACAGCCGCCTCTCATTCGCTACCGCTACTAGAGACGGCTGTATTCGCAGGCTACTTCTCCTCTTCCCGCCCCGAACACTTTCCACTCGACCCGGCCGCCGTTACCCCGACAAAACTATGATGTCAATGTGTCAGTAGTATTCAAGTTAAAGCAGACTGCAAATAAAACGGTGTCAACGGCAAGGCGCTTTACGACCAAATATTGAGTCATCAATTTCAGGGGCATTACTTAATTGTTGAAGACGAACTCAGCGCCTTCAAGCTACGCTTTTCAGATTTGATTGGCGCTCGCATATAGCGGGGTGATAGGGCTTAACATTGCATAAAAACAAATTGAATGGTCACTGTGCCAGTGATTTCTTTATATTTGATCCCGTTAAGGATTTCTCTGAGTGAGAGGAGGTGTGTTAAACTACTCGGCAAAATGTTCTTTGTGTTGCGCAGCCAAATGATGGTACATTCTAGTAAAATTAATACCCGGGACGTACAAACCGATAAAATGTAAATGTATATTTTATTTGTTTATCGAGGTAAATCGATGTATTTATCTACAGCAACCCACTCGAGTGGCTTGAATGGGCATTCCACCTGTTATTTTGTTCGAAAATCAACTTCTCAAACGGTTCAGTGCTCTCGAGTGTCCCCTTTACTGCCTTCTATATAGTATATAGTATATAGTATATAGTATATAGTATATAGTATATAGTATATAGTATATAGTATATAGTATATAGGTATGTACTGCGACAAATTTAAAAGCAGCTGATTTCTTTGCCGTTCAAACAGAATCAAAGAAGATCAGTCAAGGGGGGTGGAAAACAGAACGTTTTGAAGAGCCTAACAGGGGAGAGGTGGGGTAGAGAAGAAACAGTCACCAGGGGTTTAGTGAGGTTTTTTCAAGTTTAGGAATATTTCTTCTACTCCACCAAGCAGTCACAAACGACTTTAGTCATCGCGTTTTAAACGAACGATAGATCAATAAGAAAGACCTGCTATGTCAAAAACCGCAAAGGATTATCTACTCCTCTAGCCTGCGAATACAGCCGCCTCTCATTCGCTACCGCTACTTGATAGGTAGTTAGTCACACGTACACACGACCCCTCAAGCATGTATTTGCTTTAAAACAGATCGTGGTTAAATAAAGGTTTATTATTATTATTATTATTATTATTATTATTATTATTATTATTATTATTATTATTATTATTATTATTATTATTATTATTATTATTATTACTAGAGACGGCTGTATTCGCAGGCTACTTCTCCTCTTCCCGCCCCGAACACTTTCCACTCGACCCGGCCGCCGTTACCCCGAGAAAACTATGATGTCAATGTGTCAGTAGTGTTCAAGTTAAAACAGACTGCAAATAAATCGGTGTCAACGGCAAGGCGCTTTAACGACCAAATATTGAGTCATCAATTTCAGGGGCATTACTTAATTGTTGAAGACGCACTCAGCGCCTTCAAGCTACGCTTGTCAGATTTGATTGGCGCTCGCATGTAGCGGGGCGATAGCGCTTAACATTGCATAAAAACAAATTGAATGGCTACTGTGCCAGTAATTTCTTTAAATTTTGTCCCGTTAAGAGGAACTTTGTTAAACTACTCGGGAAATCATTGTGTGTGTTGCGCATCAAGATGTTGGCATAATCTAGTAAATTGAATACCCTGAACGTACAAACCGATAAAATGTAAATGTATAGTTTGGTATCCAGGTAAATCGGTGTACGCTTCTACAAAAGGTTTCTCGAGCGGCTTCAATGTGCATCCCACCTGCTATATTGTGTGACTATTAACTTCTCAAACGGTTCAGTGCTTTCGAATGTCCTTTTCGCCTTCTGCTAT
Organism: Oculina patagonica; assembly: GCF_052425735.1. NCBI lineage: Eukaryota > Metazoa > Cnidaria > Anthozoa > Scleractinia > Oculinidae > Oculina > Oculina patagonica. Next base: position 8,369,683 of record NC_135765.1, read on the forward strand.
ATACGACATAAGATTTCCTTATTTATGCTATAAAGGTATTTGCGATGCCAAAGGGTTTGGTTTTCAAGCCTTCTAAGTCTGATTAGGTATAGATTTTGATCATTTTGGTCATAAAAAGGGTATGGGCTCGTGTACTCTGGTCATCGATAAGATACAAATTCTTGGTTGTTCTTATTCATCCCTTGAAAAGTGTGATTTAAAAACATTCGGAAATTTAAAGCTCTTGTCAAATTTTTACGCAATCAGAGGCAGTTCCTGGGTATGGTCTGGTTTGAAATTGGGTAATGATTCTGGGGGTTGCGAGTCTGTAATAGGGCAAGGATTTCAGAAAGCCGGCGCTGCACACCCCCTCCCAAATTTTGGGAGAGAACCCCCCCGCCGGGAAGTTTCATTTTTCAAGTTCAAGTTCCAGTTGTGTTCAAACAGTGATTTGACTGGTACTTGACAATGGTCGAATTCAAACAAGAGTAAACAATTGTAATTCATTGTCTGTAAGACGGCATTTTCTCTCCCATTTAACTCAGACGATCGACTTTCTCTCGTTTTCTGAATCCTAATTTCTGGCTTCTGACATTGAATACGTCGGAGGTTTTTTCTGACAAAAAGTGAGGGGGGAGGGGGGTAGAACTAAAAGTAGTTAAAGTGAAATTCGACGACTCACTGTGACGTCTTATATGAAGACACCGTTTAGACGTCGGATCAGTTTGCTTATAACTAAAACATTGTCTTGGAAATATCGATTTTAATTTACCTGACGAATGCGAATGGAGTTAAAATCTAGTAAAAGTTTATGGCAAGAAAAGATGTAGTTTCAGTTGTATTGATATTTTTTTTTATTCTTTTTAAAAGACAATTGTAAGTGGTAATTCTAGGTCTGTTGATATGTTATTTTACTCTGATTACGAGAAATTGCAAACGGTGCAATATTTCATCTGGAATGATTTTACTTCCAATTTTTACTTTTTATCGCGAAGTAAGACAAATAATTTATTTCCAATCAATGCAAAGCGAATCGAAGAAAAGTCGAGCGCGGTGAGAAACAGAACGCTTTTAAGAGCCCAACAGGGGAGAGGTGGGGGTAGAGAAGAGACGGTCACTCGATTTTAGTGAGGGCTTTTTCAAATTTAGGAATATTTGTTCTTCTCCACCAAGCAATGACAAACGAATTTAGTCATCGCGTTTAAAACCTACGAAAGGTCAATGAGAAAGAAGTGCTATGTCTATGCTCATTTGAGAACAATCGAAACTCTCTGGTAGGTCAATGGGGAAAAAATGCTATGTCGATGCGTGGTTGAAAACCATCAAGGAGTACCCTGTCCCACTTACTCTTTCCACCTGACCCGGCCACCAGGAAAACTATGATTTCAATGACATTATAGCAGAGTGCAAACAGAACGGTGTCAATAGCAAGGCGCTTTACGACCAAATATTGAGTCATCAATTTCAGGGGCATTACTTAATTGTGAAGACGCACTCAGCGCCTTCAAGCTACGCTTTTCAGATTTGACTGGCGCTCGCACATAGCGGGGTGATAGCGCTTAACATTGCATAAAAACAAATTGAATGGCCACTGTGACAGTAATTTCTTTAAATTAGATCCCGTTAAAGCGTCCTTCGATTGAGAGGAAGTACCGTAGAATTCCGGTTATAAGCCCTGGGCTTATACAACTTCGTAAGGGGTTTTGGGTGGGCTTATAAACGGAGGGGCTTATATCCGGGAGGGCTTATAAGCGGAATGAAAAAAACGTTTCGAAAAGAGCCACGGGAGTTTTGATCGAAATACGTTTTTAAGTTAAAAACGCATAATAAAGCAACATTTAGCCCTGTTCAGTACTGTCATCCGGAAGAGGGGGGCTTATATCCGGGGGGGCTTATAATCGGATGTATTTTTTTGTTTCCAAGTAGATGGGCCTATAACCGGGGGGGCTTATAAGTGGGGGGGCTTATAACCGGAATTTTACGGTATGTTAAACTATTCGAAAAATATTGTGTGGTACGCCTCTAGCTGATGGTTCAACTGAATAAATTGAATACCCCGAACGTACAAACCAATAAAATGTAAATGTATGTTTTGGTATCGATGTATGTATCTACAGCAACCCACTCGAGCGGCTTGAATGGGCATTCCACCTGCTATATTGTTCGAAAATCAACTTTTCAAACGGTTCAGTGCTCTTAAATGTCCCTTTGCCGTCTACAATTATCAGGTTAAATATCCGCCTTTGTCTGGAGATGTCCTTTGCGCGTTCAGCCCAGGCGACGAGCCCATGCCATTTCTCGAGGCGCACATGACCAAACACGCTTTTTCTTTCTATTACTTCTTGCCTTGAATGTTGCTTTGTTTGAATGTGTTTTATTCCAGTGCCGACAAGCCGCGAGGATTTCGCCACCATGACGTAATTGTTTGAAACTGCCTGAATTCTCGCCTTGTGATGTCATGGTAATCCATCTCAAGCAACTCATAGATGGGTTCCAGTTATTACCGGTGTCCGCGCGCCACTCGAGGATATTTTTAGATTCGAATTTTGCTCTTTTCTTAGCGATTTTCAAATTGTGTCCGAATGCGAAAATCCTTGGATTTGGAATGCTTCTGTCACGATGGATTAACCTCTATTATGGCTACAGATCTCTGCTAACGTTTTGGTCGTGAAGAGGATAACTTTTGCATCCATGTTAATTTGGGGAGAAACGACTTGTCGAATGGTTGATTTTCAATGTACATAAGAGAAGGGAAATCTGGAAATGTTCCCAGTGTTAGAGGCTCGCGTTTCAAACGCTTCTGGTTATTCCTGTTGGCCATCTGCCTGTTGCAAGGTACCCGTGCTAAATGCTTTGCTTGTGTTTATATTAATAACTTTCTGGTGGAAACTCGAGTACTTACCGTAAAATAACGAAAATCGTTGGTTAAATTCACCCTCTTAAACGTTGGAGCTTGCCTATAGTTCAATTGCTCCAAGCTTTATCGAAGAGGGAGAACTTTGCTAAAAGAATTAACAGCAAACGCTTGGTTTCTTGCTACTTTAGTTAACTTAATTAGGGTTTGTTTGGCTGTTAGAAAGTGGAACAGTGTTCTCGGCCACTTGCGGTAACAGCCTCTTGAGTTGTTTAATTAAATTCATCAATGTTGTTCCTTTTCATTCAAAATTGCTTGTTTTTTTTTAGAAATACTAACTATTTAAACAATTTTTAAAGTAATAATGCAAAAACCAAATAGGATTTCTTTAAAAGAAGGCAATTTATTACTTATTCGGCTGACATTATATACTAAGTTTGTTGAAATCTATCATTGAGCGGTGTTGTGTATTTTGGTGCTGCGTTAAAACCACCACCTATCGCTCTTGTTATGTTGACGAAATGCGTCTTGCTTTAGCGTAATTTTTAAAATAGAAAGGAAATGGTTGTCTTACAATTGCCAATCTAAATTTCCTCTTCGTTTGTCTTTGCTTAAAGTCAAGAAAGCGAAAAGTTTCACGGATCACGCCTCCAAAACAGGTTAGTTTTAATAATTTACTCGGAGATTTTAAAACTATGTTTTGTAAGCCGGCTGAAATTTGCCATAAAACTGAGAATGAATGCGAGAATGTGTTTAATTTGTTGTTTGAAGAACACTTTGTCGTTTTAGAAAGCTGGTATATCATAATGATAACATAACCAGTTTTTGTGCTATTGACCTCTAGGAATGTTGATAAACATTAGTTGAAGCTACCTGCTAAGTCAAGTTCATACCACTTCTTGTTCCCGTTCAATGGGCTCCAAAGAATCATTAACTTTTTCGGGTTTTCAAGTTCATGATAATTAAATTTACAGAGAAGACGCCCTCTTTACGGTTGAAGCAGAACCACAAATTGAGCCTCAAATATAAAGCTGTAGAATTACAAAACACTCATACTAGCAGTTTCTTTGCCATAAGATGCCACTAATTTCAGCATTTCAAAATTTTTCTCTAGGGCGACGTATACGTCTTAATCGTTAAGTGTTTTGTTTTAATTTTTTGAGTACTTTTGAGAGACTGTGTTTTTCCATTGCGATCTTAACATCATAGTTTTGCTATAGTTTATGTCTTATGAAAGTTTTTAAAACGACAAAGATCAAAGAAGGCTAATGGAGATAACATCTAACAACGGCTCAATTAAGTAGATGTTGCCCTTGCGTGAAAACTACGATCAGTCGACCATATAGCTTTAATCAAAATCCGGCAGGTTGTAAAGATTTTTCGCTCGTTTGTAGCACTATTTGTTTGCTGTTTTTCTCCAGGATTTATTGAATTGTCTAAACATGACTTGTAATTCGTTCAAGTGTCATATCTGATGGCAAAATTAAATGAAGCGGACACCCTTGAGTGCACGTGTCAGCAACTCAGACTGAAAAAAAGTTTTGCTTTTAACACTCGTGCACGAGTTCAGTGCAAACGTGTTTGTTTGTGGTTCTTGATTTCGGCCGTCAACACAAAATATGGGAAAATTTAAAAAAAGAAAAAAAAAACGTAGATACATTGCTTTTATTGTCAGTTTCAACGCTTTTCACACTTTCTTTACTTCGGTTCCAAAAATAAGGAATACAAATGATTAGTCACACACAAAACCAATGAAGTGTAGAAAACAATTACGGCTAAATTCGCGTAGAGTGAATTGTTAAATTTAATGGGCAAGACGATATTTCCTCGGTTAGATAAAGAAACAAGTATGTCAGTTCGTTTTACATGAGATCCTCTTGGTTAAGTACGATAATTGCAGTTTGAGTTTTCATTGGAGCAATATATTAATGGCAGTATCATGAGTTCTATGGCTGGAATTTTCCTTAAGAAATAAAATAAAAATAAAAAAGACTAAAAGATGCAGGTGAATGAGTCAATAAAAGTACGGAAAACCAAATGTATACGCCCATTCCGAGTTTTGCAAGATCCTGCCAGGTTTGTTGTATAAGAAAATGTGTTATTGTTCCATCTCGGGAGGCGTGTACTTTGCGAGCATTGTGACCTGAGATAGCAATGTGGTAAACTTATCTTTTTTTAAAGCAAGGCGTGGTTTTATTCTACGAAGAAAACTGATACCAACAAACTTTTGAAAAATATCGATATTTATAACCCTAGCTTGATTTCTATCCGAAAATTAAGGTTATATCTTCCTTTAGATGTTCAAAGATGATGGTTTTCATGGGTTAAGTTGCTTACCACTAATTTCAGAACAGTTTAGACCAAAATTTGCGAAATCCCCGTGACGTAGGTATCATAGCTAGCTGCTTCTGTTTCTTGTATTTGGCAAAAATTAAAGGATCTGTTTTAACCTCCAAACCCCTTCGCCCCCCACCTCCAAAAAAAAGGGCGGAAAAATGGTTGGGAGAAATTAAAATAGGCTAGTTTCGAATTAAGCTCCACTGATCGCAAACAAAGCAATTAAGTCGAGGTTCAGGGAAATAATTTGAATTTTCTTTTGTTTTATTCCCCTCAACCTCGACTTTACTCCTTTGTTTAGGATCAGAAGAGCGTAATTCGAAACTAGCCTATCGGGAAGCTAGGCGCGAGACTACTTTCCTTTCAGTTTTCCCGTGAAAAATTCTTCCCGCTTTTTTTATTTCGGTATTTCGCTCGATGATCTTTGGAAAAACAAGAACCGTTTACAGTCTATCACATCCTTAATATTATACTTTTCCTGGTCATATTATCGCTTTATTTTTTTAGAGATCTTCGTTAACGGATTTGCTTTTCTTGCCTCCAGGTTCGCCGCAAGCACTTCACAATCAACCATTAAACTCATCAGCTGTTCTTTCGAAACCTCTGACAATTCCTGGAAAAGATGGATTGCAAATTTCAAAAACAAGTTCATCTTTGGAGAAACAAGAAATTAATCAAGGTCGCCGTAATGTTTCTACCGGCAACGATTTTAAGAAAACACACTTGAACGATAACGTCACACATTCCTTTGACTATGTCACGCACTTGTTCAATGTAACGCATTCTATGAATAATTCTAAAAATCCTCGTACTAGCACACTTACTTCTCGCGGTAATTTAGATCCCGTCGATGGAAGTTCCAAGCAGCAAAAAGCAAGAAAAGTTGGAACTAGTATAGCAAAGAGGGAATTGAAACTTTTATCGAATAAATTAGGTCTTTCAAGGCATCAACAATATGAGAGGAAGAGCCTTAATGACACAACTAAAACTTACATTAAATCTAGAAGAAAGAAAAGACGAAAATATTATTCACCCATTCACAGTGGTCGTCATCATCGCTCGCATTACCGTCACCGTCACCGAAAGGCAAATCTTCAAAGACGCAATTCCGCTTTTGATGGTGAAAGTAAGTTGAAGGAAAAAGAATTTACGAAAAGTCGAAGATCTTTACAGCATCAAACACACAGGCTTCCGCTTTTCCGTGGCGGCGAACGAGTGTTGTTGAGATTTAAACGCAAGTCGCTTTTGGAAGACGACGATGAGAAACCGCCCAAGAAGCGAAAGAAACGCAAGCGGAAAAAACGCCATCAAGCGATCCGCGGGCATGCTAAACCGCGAAGCTTGCCTCCGTTTAACCCAGTTTTGTTCACTCAGAATGGGTTAACAAAATCAAACTATCCGAGAAACATGGTTTGGAAACGACCAGGTTTAACAGGAAACCCCTTCAACAGGGCTACCGTTACCAATAATAATGCCATTTCTCAAACAAAGTACGACCCGTTAATATACGGTGGACGAGCATCTTCTCTGTCTTTGAATCCGAACGAATACAACGCCTTTAACAACCGGAGAGTAGGCGTTCCTAACGTAAATAAACCGTCATCTGTTCCGGTATCGCCTGTGAATATTGGGCTAAAGAGTAATAAGCCGGCTCAAGCTCTTCCAATTCGTTCTGAAACGGCAAAATCAGGCATTGCCCCAGCCTGGAACACAAGATTTCAAAACGCAGCGGCGATTAAACAGATGAATATTCAACAGCCAGTGAAATTGAGTTTTGGAAATAAACCGCCTCAGGAAAGCAGGTTACTCAAAGGCAACGATCAGAGCAAAAAGGAGTTTATTCCCGCCACTCAGCGTGCATTTTACGGTTATGAGCAACAATCTGAGTACCCGCCTAAGTACTCTCCTCAGATGGCGTTTGTCGGTGGCAGCCCACAAAACACCCCCTATCCTCAAATGGGACCCAATAACCCTCTGTTTTCCTCTCAAGGAAAAGCAAAAACAATTCCACAGTGGTCTGTCAGTCGTGCCGGCGATGGGTGATTACAATCACGTGAGCGCTTATAGTGACGCATTGCGGAGGTCACGTGTCTCTCAAGGGCTCGTCATGTACTTAAATTTCGAGGATGTGCAAAACGGTAGGGCGACCTATGCGTCTTTGAAAGGAGATGTTACCGACACGGACAAGCGAACTGAAATTACAAGATCTTTTGGATCGTGTGGAAAAGTCGCGAGGTTACACAATGGAAGCGAAATATTACTGAACGGAGGACAATTGAAGGTAACGTACATGCCGTACTGATTATGACTTACTTGACTCATGGCCATAACCCAGCCACTGGTTATAGATGGAATTAAATGTCCCATGGAGTGTTCAAATATTGTGCCTTACATAAGAAAGAAGCGTTGGAGTAGATTGTATAGGTGTATTTGCCTTTATCCCATCATACACCATCCTGAATGCGGAATTGGCTGTGTTCCTGATAAAATGTACTGTCTTGCAAAAAGTTTCTTCTTTTGTTTTTGTTATTTTTTGTTTGATTTATAAGCGATCAATGCACTTAGATTTAAAGCAGCTATGTTATGGAGAGCATAAAAAAGGCCAATTTTTCAAGTTTGTCATTTCTAATTCAGTTTACTCTTCCTCATTCGTAACCTTTGGTGGTTATTTTCGTCGATTTTCTTTAGGGTACCAGTTAAGGCCCGTTTACACGCGACTCGCCGCTAGTTTTCACGTGTGCAAACTCAGTGCAAAATTGCATTGAGTTGCACGACAAAAATCGCCTGTGTAAACGGGCCTTACCCTTAAAACCCTGGGTCTTTACTTTCAATTGATATTTTAGGAGAATTTAGGCTCTGTCCACATTAATCCGGATAAATTTGAAAACGTTATGCTTCATCGCACGCAGCGTTGCAACGCATGCACAGAACTATTGTTAAGCTAATTAAACCTTTTTGTTTTGACAGAGATCACATAAATATTTGACGTCAGCGCTTTTCGAAAAGTTTCGTTTTCGCCGTCCACACTTTGGAGAGCGTTTTTGAAAAGCTCCGTGACCGAAAACGCCGTTTTAGTGTAGACGGATGGCCTATCCGGGTAAAAAAAAGATGCGTTTCAAATTTGCCCGGGTTGGTTTAGACAGGGCCTTAGATGTTGGTCATATGTGGCTAAGAGTTCAATCGGTGAGAAGACTTGAATTTAGCTGTTACGGGCGGAGTAGCGCTGTTGATACAAGATTTCAATTTATTCATAATTGACGAGTCAACAACACACCAAATCAACATTGTAGACGATGACTTCATTTCTGCCATGTTTGACGTTTTCTATACACTTGCCTGAGAAGTTAGGCCAAAAAGCCAAGTTCGCTGTGGGGATCCAAACTTAGCATCAATCGTCTTTTGTGGGTCAGATATCCCGGGCGATGAGACAGTATGCCCTTCTCTTAAGTTTTTTATTTCGCATCTCTCTTCAGGAAAAACCCCGTCAGGCCATAAGCATAGCAGCGTGGATCAAGCTCGACAACAACAAGGGCTATCACTCGATATTTGATACGGTCGGTGGTCATTCTACCCATAATAACGGGCAATATCACTTCGAGATACAAGATGGCAGTGTTCGCTGGTTTCACAGGAATGAATCAGAGAATCAGATTTTCAGTGTCGAGACAGGTAAGGCAGTAAACGATTGGTCAAAATGGCTTGTTTGGGGTTGCAAATAGTAACAAGGTCTAAATGGGCAAGTTCATATGGCGGTTACTCAAAAATTGGACCTCCACATCCAAGTCCGCATAAACACAAGGAAACTTTGCAAAAGTTTTGGGGGTTTGGTTTAATTTGGGTGGTTTGGTTTGGGTTGTGTTGCAGCCCACAACCTGTGAAAGTGTTTAATTTGGTGACAAGTTTGTATTGCATGGTAAGTGCCTTTCAAATAATTTCAATATGTCTTAAAAAGTCGTTTTCGGTTGTGCTCGCTTCCTCACACTGTTTCGCCCGTACTCATGACTATTGAAGATTTCTGTTGTTGCTGTTTTGTCATTCATTTGATTTTACTCAGTTTGATAAAATTAATTGTAACTTTGAGTCATTTTCTGAAGCAGTGTTAGTGTTTATCGGCTTGCGAACAACGGAGTCTAAGGTGGCAAGGGGATGACTGTGAATCTTGAGTGTCTTGCGCCTCAACATAGTTTTCTTGATTCGCTTCCAAACTCACGCAAAACGAAACAAATGGCATTCAGTTACCCCGTTATCGCTCTTGCCTGCGAACAGGCTTCTTAAGTAGTGGTGTATAGGAGGAGAAAAGAAAGCCAAGCGCTTGAATCACTCGGGAGCCGCTTTATAAATTGATGATTTTAATTTTCCACAGATCCCATAATTCCCGCAAATGTCTGGAATCACATTGTTGGAACGTACAACGCACACACTGGTATCGCTGAGATCTTCGTTAACGGTCGACTGAAGGAAGAGGCTGCTGGGAAGGGTCTTTTGTCTCAGGACTGGGACGCGCATGCGGGAATAGGAAAACACAAGGACGAGAGGTTTCTCCAGGGGGAGGTGGACGAGTTTAGGATTTACAACAAAGCTCTGTCACAAGATGAAGTTCAAAATCTTATGAAAACATGCAGTTTTAAAAGAGGTGAATCGAGTAATAAAACTGAAATTCAACCTTTACGCGAATTATGATTCCACTATAACGTCATTTGACCATATAAGGTCAGGAAAACACGCAAAAAAGGTTTCCATATCACAGTGTCGTGCTCTATTTGGAGCAAAATGACAAAAAAATCTAGTAGAACCATAGTAAATTCCTTATTCAATGGCTTTACTCGATACTCGCGGACATTCTACTCACTACTACGAAACTCGTACAATATTCGCGCGTATTAACTGTAAAACCATCGTATGTATCTAAACCTGACAACTTTCAAGAAAAAAGGGTGGAGCACTACTAATATAATAAAAGCCTAATATAACTTGAAAATTCATTGAAATTAAACTCTAAGGATTCAAAACCTTCACCTTAAAATATAGTCTCCCTCGCAGCCGTTTTTAGTGTCGTCACTTTATGTTACTCTGAGTATTTGGACGGCGTTATTGGCGCTGGATAAGCCAAACATGTATTATATAGCATTACAAAACAAACTCTAATTGCTATTATTGATTTTATAATGTTTCTTATAATATTTGTTTTTGTTGTTGTTGTTCTTTTTCTTGTTTTCAGTTCTCGTTCTCATTCATTGTTCACTTTGTCTTCCACTTTCGCTTTCTCATTTTATTATTTACTCTTTAGTTGTAGTTGTTGTTTAAGTTGTTTACTTTCAGGTTCTTGTTTTTGGTGTTTACGTTTTTTGTTTGTCTTCTAGTTTTCGTTCTTCTTTTTCTTGTTGCTGCTTCTGCCGTTATCGTTGTTGTTATTAGCGACCTTCAGATTGGACTACGAGTACTAGATTGAGTACGAGTTTTCAAACCAAATTCGTGTGCCTCCTATAATCACTTATCACACCAATCTTATCCCTAACGTTTATTTATGTGTTAGTCAACAACAGGGAAGAGTAATAGTTTGGGGATACAATTGTGTCGAAATTCCAAAGTCGTACTTGTACTCGATCTCGTACTCGTAGTCAGATCTGAAGGTCGCTAATATCGTAAATGTCACTATTCTTATTTTTATCCTTTTTCCTGCTCAATAACAGTGCTTTCTCATTTCCCCCCTTTAGAATGCGGTGGTTTCTTCTACAGCCCAACAGGCATTTTTGAATCACCCGAATGGCCCAAAAGCTACAAAGGAAAAACGTCTTGCACATGGCACGTTTCCGTCGATCCGAGCGAGAAAATTGCGCTCAGTTTCAAACGCTTTAGTTTAGACGAGAAAGGAACTTGTGACAAGGCCAAACTGGTGGTTAGAGACGGGAGCAGTGAAAATGCTAAAGCGCTTGGAGTTTACTGTGGAGTAAAGCGGCCTCCAGAAGTAACATCAAGCGGAAATCACTTATGGGTGCAGTTTACTAGTACGGAGGGAGCAGAAGGAAAGGGCTTTTTGATGTCTTATGATACAGGTAGTATTAGTAATGAATCCACAATGGTATTCCTGCTGGGCTAATTTGTAATTGTAATTTTGGTCGTTACACAACGGCAAGGGAGGCTATATTGCCGAGAAACATTCATGTAATGTAATGTCGTTGCTAAGGTTGTCACTGAATGTATCACACCCCACTGCTTCAACATGTTCATCCTCAATGACAACTCAAGATGGAGGCTCTCTCTGAAAAAAATCCAAGCAATTGTAATGTTCATCGTTAAGTTCGTCACACAACCCTCTCGCCAACGAAAACGGAAGATGAGGCTATTTTTGCAACAAAGATTCTAAGAAATTAAATTCCCGCCAAAACCTCCTGCCAAATTCAAATGACTACTGCACAGATGACTTTTTGCCTCAATCAGATTTAAACACATTCTAAAGAAGTTTTTATTAGCTATTATGAAATATACTCTCCCATTCTCATCTCCCAAGCTTTGATTCACGTCAAGCTAAATAGCTAATGAATGGCAAAATAACTATACCGTCGGGCAAAAGGTCCACTGAAAGCGTCCAAAATACGAAGGTGGTTTCATTATCCCAAGATATTTGATTTAACAATTACATTTCTCTCGATCGTTCTCGATTCTTATTATACTTTTTATAATGGAAGTCAAATACACCTAATTGCAAAAACGTTGTCATAGAAAAATAAAAAAATAAAAAAAGGTAAAAAGGAATTAATTAGGTGTATATAACTACCAATGAAGGTATTTCTAAACTAAGAATTAAGGATAATTTTCCTGTTATTACCCATAGAACTTATACTCTTAATAACCTATGGAAATATGTATTGATTTTTTTGCCAGCAACATCTCGTCAAACTAAGAAAACCGAAAGACCACCCACTCCCGTTGACGACTCCCAAAGATGTGCGGTCACTCGACCCGAAAATAACGTTACCTTAATAGGCGGCATCAAATCCGGGATCTTCTCTGAGGCAAAGTCCGTGCATGACATGGACCTGTGCACGCGCCACTGTTGTCTGAGAAAGTCATGTGACCTGGCGTTCATGATCCGGGATTCTTGCTATCTGGTCCAATGCCACAATGCCATGCTTTGTAAAACTAAGAAGGCACGGCCGTCTAATATGAGTCCCAGGATAACTTTTGTATCGCACTTACAGACGATGACACCTGAGCCAGGTAAATAAATTTGTTATTTTAGCCTGCACGGGGCTTTACTTGTCATACGAATGTTGCGCTTACGGCTACGAATTGCGCTACGAATGTTATTTATGATTTGTAAGGTAATATTACCATAATGTATTCTCATAAAAATTCAATGTGTACCGTAAAATATATCTATTTCTAAAATGAAAATTCCCATTTGACTCGATTTTAAAACAGAATTGTGAATAACTTTAAACACTGACTTCTATAAACAGTTCTGAGACGCAAATACCGCACTTAAGACAGCAGGGCTGGCGTATAGTTACTTAGTTCATTATATGACCTCGTTTAAGGAAGTGGCTTGGACTTTGGCCTTGAAATTTTAAGGTGCTCGGAGCTCAAGCCCATCTTCCTACCACTAGCTAAAATTAGATAGCGCGAGTTTAACTGTATGGCCACGCCTTGCGAATAGCCATTTTGTTGTTGTGCCACAGTCTTCAAGTTTTTTCACAGCTGACTTTTCTTACATTTTCATCAGAACTTTCGGCCGATGGAAGCGCGTTCAGCAAGGCTGTGACTCCGAGTTTGACTACACCAACAACACAACCTGCTCAGCTCCAACCGATGTGCCATCATACAGAAGTGAGCTACAACGTTACACTGGTCGGTGGAATAAACGCGGGAAAATTCAGCACGTACGGCCAAGCCCGCACCATGGATGAGTGCATACGTCATTGTTGCCGGGACGACAAGTGTGACGTCTCGTTCATGATTCAGGGGAACTGCTACGCGGTGGAGTGTGCGGATACTGAGGGGTGTCAGGTCAAAAGAGCAAAACCTTCCTCTTATAACCCCACTGTGGCGTATGTGTACCGCGGCAATCAAAGACCCATAGGCGGTGAGTAAGGAATATGCTACCATCCGCGGGACAAGCGGTGGGGGAGGGGAGGGGCGCTGCTAAAAAAAATGGGGATACCCCGTCCCTAAGTCCATACCCTTACCCTCTATTGACAGAAAAGGAACCGTTGTATATACCTTCTATAGAGAATGGCATTCCTGTCATATTCCTACACAGGAGATACTGCATATATTTCCTAGTCTATTTTTCCCATTCTAATGCTTAGATAAATTAACCGTCTGGTGAGCTTGTATAAGAGTTTTTAAAAAGCGCTTTGTAAATACATAAAATAAAGTTTTCCCTATATTTTTCTTTACTCCAACAGCTGAATTCCCTACTGTTTATATACCTCTTGCCTGAAAAGCACCACTTTCACGCGGGCGAAACCTCCTCGTATAGCCTACTATAAGGAGTACCTCCCCTCCCGCGTAACAACCATGATTAGTCTTTAAAACTAAGCTCCGATGTACTCCATATTCACTGCCCTTCCGTACAAAGAACTATTAGGAAAAGGAAGAAACAATCTTTAGAAACGGTATTTGAAGAAGTCTTCTTCACCGCGTTGTTGATGATACAATCACATTTCTTCATCCTTGCAGACCCTTTACCAGGCGCTGAAAAGCCAAGCCAAGACGCCTGCGACAAGTATAGCGTCAGTAACACCATATACAACGTGACACTTCGCGGAGGCATACAGTCAGGGAACTTCACCGACAAGGGTGTGGTCAAACACATGGACGAATGTTCAGCATTTTGCTGCGCAGACGGGACATGCAACGTGGCTTTTCTCATCCGGGACAATTGCTTTCTGGTAGCGTGTAAAGACTATGATTCGTGTCAGGTGAAGCCGGCGCTGTCTGAGTATTATCACCCAAGGCTGGCTTATGTCAACTGGAGCCCGCCAGATGACGAAATTCCAGGTTAGTCTTTTATTTTCCCGTAATTGTTTTCATACTTATCATTTCCGTTGTATAATCGTGGCAATGTTCTTTTTAGTTACCAAGAGATGAAATCGAAAAGCAACAGAAAACCAACGAATGCGGACTGTTCTGTTTTCCGTTCGTTGTTGCATTTTTAGGTTGAGGTGTAAGAGATTTCTAGAGCTTGTCTCTTTGGTAAAGTGGAGGCAGGGAATGGGTGGAGGGGGGGGGGGGTATTACCTATTTCGTTCCTGCCTTGAAGTTCGTGTCTGTTATAAAATGTTAATAACAAGTTTTAGAGCTACAAAATAATTTATTACTTTATTTTGCAGCAAACCGGTGGTACGCTTCCCTAGGCTGCTGGAAAGACACGGAATCATTTGCCGTTGCTTCCCTTGAGGGTTCAGACCACCTCCTTACAGAGCCATACGTCACACGACAAAAGCCTATTGATACGTGCGCTCAGGTGGCGAGGAGACATGAGTTCAAAGGTATGCTATAAATAATAATAAATAATAAATAATATTTTAAGAGGAGGCCTCCAATCACCTAGGGGGTGGTTTTCAGGAGGGTCCTCTGAGAAAATAAATGTTAAACATTAAAATACATTAAAATCTAAAATACAATAAAAAAACAAAACCTATGTTGTATGCTAACTAAGATTAAAAACTAGGACAAGAATTCAAATACTACTAACTAAGGTTAAAAATGGGAAATAAAAAATATATTTAAATCTAAAAGGAAGTACAAATGTCACAGATCTATGCTTTGTTATTAGAAAATCTGCATCAGGCCAAGTGGCTTATACCGCCGGAGCCTACCTCGGTTTAAGTGAACAGGAGTATTTCCACTATCCCTTTGATGAGATGCTAGCTAGTACCCATTTATACTCCTGGGTGGAGAGATGCACTTTATAAGTAAAGTGTCTTGCCCAAGAACGCAGCACAGTGACCCCGGTCAGGGCTCGAATCCGGACCGCTCGATTCGGAGTCTAGCACGCGTTGTTGAGGTCAACCGTGACATCATCTATGTTTCGTCATTAAAATAGGGGAATAACTTGGAGCTACGAAAACACGTGCATTATATTCTATTATTGTTTTGTTCCCAGTTTTTGCCATCCAAAATGGCGGAGCGTGTTTGAGTGGACCCAGGGCAGGACGGATGTTTAACCAGTTTGGCGAGTCATCATCCTGTAAGGCAGGAAAAGGAGGCTTGTTCGCTAATGATGTCTATAGACTGACAGATACTGGTGAGTTCTTATCTCAGTCTGCCAAGTTGAATTGATTTTAAAAGTTTATCTACATGTATGTAGCGCACATAAACTGCAGATCCAGTCGATGTTAACAATTCAACAATTCTCAATACAGAATAACCATACCATATAATTTATGGTTATGATAAAGATGATGACCCTAAAATAAATACGACCTGGCACAGATAGTTGACTGTATGGAATTAACGACTTTCTCTGAGCCACTTTACAGAATAGTGTCAGTGACACGACGCTTAAAACAATTCAAGAACCAAAGGAATTTTTAGAAAGGGATGTGATGGCTTTTGCGATCGAACAAAGGGGTTAGGTCAACCTTTTACTTCGCTACCGGAGGGCTACGAACAGCTCTGCGATTGAGTGTGGGAGCAAACTATTGGCACTGGAGAGGCATCCTTTACTCCCTCTCGTACCTCGCGCTTTCCCAGATCGCTCAGTTTTGAGACGAAAAGTGTTAATAGGGAGCTTAACCAAACTACGACGACAAAGTAAGCGAGAACATCACTAAACAAAAGGTTAAATTAGCAGAATAATATCCCTGCACGTGCGTTTTGAATGTTGGTACATTTCTTGGCCATTCTCTGCAAAACATCAACATAAAATGACCAAATTCTGCGTAGTTTTGAGAATGACGACAGCTAGATTTTCGTGTATCTATTTGGGGTTAAACGCTCTCTTTACATATTCAGCTGGAGCTAGTTCTGTTCCTAAACCAATAGAGACACTGAATACATCTGGATAGCGCGAGATTCTTGTGTAAAATGTAAAATGTATGGCACTTTTCGTCGTCATTGCTTAAGCTCCCTAATGACGCGATGACGACAACAATTTTGCTAAACCAAATCTACATCTAACTATGCATTTCAGGCTCTTACGTTTCTCTTGGCTGTTGGAATGACTCTGGAATGCACGCATTGCCAGTACTCGAGCATTCTGATGCACAGTTGAACGATTTTTACAAATCTCGCATGGATCCACTGCGCAAATGCGGAGAGGTGGCGCGCAAACGAGGCTACACTGTATTCGCTCTTCAGCGAGGAGGGATGTGCTTTGGTGGACCCCGAGCAGAAATAGATTACCGGAAGTACGGGATGTCTAGGAGATGTCGTGATGGTCTAGGTGGACCTTACGCTAACAATGTTTATAGGTTGATAGGTAAGTCAAAGCAGGTCTAATTTACAAGATAATAAAATTATGAAATTGCAGAGATTCTCGCGGGTATCTTTCTTGGAAGGAGCTATTCTTCTTCACAGCATAAAGAATAGATAGCACGCAGGGCTAACAGGACACAACAACAACAACAACAACTTTATTTGCACCCTTTTCATTCAATTAACACACAAGGGCTAACAGGAAAAAATGATGTGTGACCTCGCCTTTAAATTTCAATTTTATATGATAACAGATTCACAAAAGAAAAAAAATTCCTTCGTTTGTATGTCTTTACAACCTGGTAAAAATCGTTGGAGGCGCGGTGGTCTAATGGTGAGCGCGCCGGACTCCGGATCGAACGGTCCGGGTTCAAGCCCTGGCCGGAGTCGCTGTGTTGTGTTCTTAGTGTTACCCTCATAGTGCCTCTCTCCACCCAGGTATATAAATGGGAATCGGCGAAATAATACTGGATGGGGGGTGGGGGGTAGGGGGGGGGGGGAGGGTACCCTGCGATGAACTAACATTCCATCAAGGGGGAGTAGAAATATTCCTAGGCGCTTAATGCTATGGAAAGGTGGATACGTTGTGGCATTATGAGCCACTTGGCTCGAGGCTTTTCATAGATCGTAGGCACATCATTTAGCTCCCTCGAACAACTGATAGAACCCTCGCCAGCGGCTCGGTTTCTTCAAAATCTTGGGAACAAAATGACATGGCTATAATCTTTACCACAGTACAAAGACATGGAAACAGTGGTATTATTCCTTAAAAAAGTTTACTTAAACTGGTCTATTCATTTCCCCTGCCTCTTTTGACCTTATTTTTTCAAACATTTTTGGAGTTTACCTTTCTCTGAGATCATTCCCTATACAGAGGTCGAATCAAAAGAGAACCGGAGAGTTAACAGTTTCATTTTAAGCCTTAGAAAAACCTTTCGTTTTTTGTTTTTGTTTTTTGTTTTGTTTATTTGTTTTGTTTTTGTTTTGTGACGTGTTAGAATCTCATCCAATATTTTTTTTATATCATTTAATCTGACTTTTCAGATAACTTAGACCTAGAAGTTGGACCTACAGAAAGCACCCAAAATACCACCTCTCCGACTGGTACCACGGGAAGCTCAACCTCTAGCACGAGTATCACGGTGAGCTTATCCGGCTCAACATCCAGCGACTTTACACCGACCGCGCTAAGCGGAACGCAACGGTCGCCGGCTACATCCCCCTCCCCGACACCCACCATCCATGAAAACTATCTCACACTCCAAGACGGCTTGCCGCACAAGAATACCTATACGGCTGGCGAGATTTTGTTCAACGTTACACTGAAGTATGGCATTAAGGCGGGAAAGTTTAACGACAAAGGAAAATTAGGGAACATGTCGGATTGTGTTAGAGCGTGCGGTAAAATGGAAAGTTGCAGTCTGGCGTTTATGCTTGGGAAACAGTGCTTCGCCGTTTCGTGTTATAACGACGCGCTCTGCTTGACAAAGCCTGCGTTTTCACCTTTTTATAAACCAAAGATCGCGTTTGTAAAACACACCAAGGTGGTTGTAAGTGGTGAGTAACTGAAGACGATAGTCATTTACCAATGGTTTCTGTTGAAAGTGTCTGTGGATAAAAGCGTGTCTTAGAGTTATTATTACTGCACTGTTTCAATATCAGCTTGTTCAGCACTGTTTCAATATCACTGTTTCAGTCTCAATATCAGCTTCAAAATTGTTCTAAGCAGTGTCTAATTTGTTAATTTCCCAAAAACAGGCTAAAGAACGACTTTATTTATTCCAGATTTAGAAGTTTATATCAAGTGTAAAAAAATGTAATTTATTTACCCACGTGACACGGAAGAGCTCAGGAGCTCGTTAAGACGTGTTTGTGCATCCAAGATCGAATTTGAATTTGAAGTGTTGGTTACTTTCCCCATGAAACGACGACTATGTGGGGCGGGATGGGTCGTGGAGTGGAAGAGAGGGAGGGAGGGTGGGGATGTGTCTGGTAGCGAAAGAGCGAAGGGGCGTCTTAGGTATGGCAAGTATATGCTCCTGACCCTTTCTTAAGAATAAACAGAGCGTCGGCCAATAGAGATTCCTTTGGACCACTGCCACTTCCGCATAACAATCACTACCGACATTCATGATTCCCTTCATCGTCTGACATTGCCTTAGAATTTTGGACGTTTTGACCGAAACCAACTGCTTCTGTCGTTTCAATTAAAAATGGCTGGGAACATTAATCTATCAAACAGAATCAGCCTAAAACGGTGAGAGTTGAAACGGTAATTCTCAATAAAATGCGACCTAAATGATTATGTTTACCTGCTCATGCGCAACGCATTTTTTGTTATGCAGCTAACACAACCAAGACATCGTCGGATTCCGGTCAGTGTCGCGCAAGCGCAGTTCACAATGACGTCACTTTGGTTGGAGGCATAAACGCGGGAAAGTTCACCGATCTCGGGGACGCCGACAACATGAGCATTTGTACTCAGCGGTGCTGCGTGAAGGACGCATGTGATGTAGCGTTCTTGCTCGAGGGCGAGTGCTATGGTGTTAGCTGCGTGAACGACTCGCTGTGCGAGACGCGTCCCGCGAGAAATCCCGCAAGGTACAACCCGAAAATTGCTTACGTGTATCACGATAAAAAGAAAGACAAAGGTAGGAATTATCTTGTTATTGTTGGTAGTTTTTAGGGAGTCTTAATAGCTTGCTTTATTTAAATTTTCATTTTTTTATCATCCGAAGTACAAACTCAACGAAAATCGCCTTTGATACTTAGCATTTATTTCTTTTCAAAGGCCATATGTGATACATAGCTAAAGCTTTCACTCACAGTTAATGAAAAGAGTAAAATCGTTTGCTGACTTTAAATTATACCCGCCCCCTACGAGGTTGGACGATTATTATTTCTTTCTGGAAGACAAGGCTTTCTCTTTTTAAACATAATGTTGTAAGCTCTTTTTATTGCTTTAACCTTTTTATATGTAAATATACCATTTTAATTTTAATCTTATTAAAATTGAAGCTAGCCTCACGATGGCTTTATTTCCAAACGAATACGGCATAACCAAAATCAACTGTTTCGACCGAAAACGGTTGGGAAATTGTTGTATTAAGACTCTTAAACACACCATCCAACAGGTTACATTTGAAATAGTTTAGACCAATAAAACATGTGCTACGTTGCTCTCTCTTCACTTTATTTGTTGACGATCATTTAACCGCTTACTTCTACAGCAGTACGACGACCAAAACTCAGGGCCGTCATGAAAATGATTGAACGCCTACTGTACGGGAAGACGCTACAAAAACAGACTGGAACCAATTTCGTACCTGTAAACGACAAGAATACTGATAACACGGACTTCGCTTTGGACAGTGACGCAAACAATGACGTCAGCAATGACGTAAGCAACACCCTTCCCAGCGACACTCACTCGAACATTAAAAACATTGACGAAACGTTCTCCACTGATATATTCACGCCAACGACGCCACAAATGCATTTTGAAACGCTGATGAGTAACATTAAGGGCGGAAAAATGAATGTTTATGCTCTTCCGGTGTTCTACAATGAGAATGACTCTCAGAGTCGTCTATCTAAGACATCTGCCACATCGCTCCCACCTACAGGCATAACTAGCTTAAGCGGATCTGAGTTGAATGCAGCTCAGAGCTCGCCCTCACAGAATATTTTAGGTGTCTTCATGAAGGAAATTAATTCGCCTAAAATTGATCGTGTGACGTCTGTTAGTCACGTGATACACGTTAATCCTCACGTGTCCGCGACTGGCAGACCGTCACTGATTGGCTTGTCACACGACACGACGCATGATGGCTCGCTTGCTAATCACGTGCTGTCAAATTCCCAGCCAAATGATTTGACTGTTGACAAGGTTTTGAAAGGGCTTCTACACAAATGGCTTCATGTAAACAAACATACCAGAAAATGGAGAGACGAAAACGAAGGGCTTTCTGGTTACTATGACAACACAAACGACGATCTCATGTCATTGAGTAATGAAGACGTAGACAGATTCGCAGACTACGCGATGCTTCGTTTAAGACACAGACAAAACTCTCTCACTTCTCAAGACCTTTTTACAAACCACTCACCTCTTCGAGTTTACGAAAACCCGCAGCAAATTGTTCAAAGAATAAATGCTCTATACGATCTCCCCTCCACAGCTTCTACGCAACAGAAAAGCGTTTGTTGGGACGGAGAAATTCTTCACAATTACACTCTAGTCGGTGGAATTAACGCGGGCACATTTAGTGACAACGGGAAAACCAGTAACATGGATCTCTGCATGCAGTTTTGCTGCAAGCGGGAATCTTGTGATCTGGCATTTATGATTGAGGATGACTGTTATTCAGTGGCTTGTAATAGCAATGGAGCTTGTGAGCCCAGAAAGGCGAGACCGACCCATTATTTTCCTCGCATTGCTATAAGGAAGAAACCTCAAGGTGAGTAATTGTTTAACCTGTTTAACAAAGGAGCGTCTGCTAAATGTTGTAACTTAAAAGCTCCATTTATTTAACCCTTAACTTCCTAAAAGTATAAATTACAGTAAAGTTCAATAACTTCTTTTAAGAAAAATTACAATACAGAGAATACTGAAAGTGTGTCTTACCAATCGAATGTATATAGGCCAGGTATCAACAGCTAGAATTTAAAATTCCTTCCAACGAATTGGCTAGACGACAAAATTGTTGGAAGAACACTTACGATGGACCGTTATGCCGTCCAGGGGAGGTAGCAGTAGTAGCGGTCATTTTTTGCTACGTAAACCAGAGATAACCGACAGAGCCACCTGCACGCCAATCTGGGTCCCAGAGCCTGCGTTACCCTTAGCCAGTGGAACAAGGTGAACGTGGGTTCTGGGAACGAGGTTGCCTGTAATTGGGCCACTTGTTCCGTGCATGTGCATAATGTTCTACAGTCAACTATCTCTTAGACGGACACCGTCGGGACCGGCTCCAACTGTCCGTCTTAGAAATGGGGTGGGGGGGGGGTGTCTATCTTATTGGGAGTTGAGTTACGGTAAAATGACCGAAAAACGGCAGGGACGGGACCAACGCCAGTTGTCCGTCTTAAAGAGGTATCTGTCTAATAGAGGTGTCCGTTAAGAGAGAGGCGACTGTAATACTGATATATATCGATGCTGTTATTTGTCAAAAAAACAGGAGATTATCGCGTAAAAGGATTTCCAACTGACATGTCTTCAACACCTGGTACATCATTATCGTCGTCACCATCGCCGACTCCAACTCCGTCACCATCGGCATCTTCGTCCCTGACGCCTGCTACATCTCCCTCGCCCACTTCTCCTCCAATTCCGGAAGCTCATGAAGGTACACATACTTTTAGCTTTTCTATCACTGCAAGAAATTCTGTTACGTGAAATTGGAATTTATGTCTCTTTAAGAGCTTTGCGAAGGTAAAAGTGGGGTGCATTCTTCTTTAACTGGATGTAGGGAGGGGAGGGGGAGCGCGAAAGGAAGGATATTCTGTTGGTGTAATATTTTTTTCAGAAATGATAATGTGTATTTGGTCGTGTTTGGGTTATTTATTTACTCTTTTGGCAGTATTTTGTCGAAGATTCTAATCAATAAATAGTCATATGTTAAAAAAATAAAACCAGGTGGATTCCATCTGAGGCCGTAAGTTATTTGGTGATATGTTGTTGTTTTATGGAAAAAATTAGATTGAAAAATAAGTTCCCTTGCCGATTTTTTGGCACGAATACGATTGAAAAAACGTTTCTGTTTTTTTTTTTTTTTTTGCCGGAGAAAAAAAAATAAGGTTTAAAAAATATTTTTTTTTTTTTTTACCGTAAACTCAACAAGAATCTTGGCCACTGAACCAACAAAATCAACAACAACAAAAATCTACGTCAGGCTCAACTGGTAGGGAAACTCAAGCTGACATCTCACCGCCCTCCCCTGTCACAATGCCCCCAAGCATACGTATTATTAACGTAATGATAGATTCAAAAAACCGAACTTGAATTCTTAGGGGATTTGAAAGATACTCTTTGTCCTCGACAGCTTATAGACATTGAGTTTTTTTTTTGTTCGGGGGTCATGTTCCTGATTTCAACAGATGCCTCACTAAACCCACCTGTCAAAGTGGCCCACTCGTGCGATGCCACGCCCATCGAGTACAACGTCACACTCAAGATGGGTCTTCACTCTGGAGTGTTTCAAAAGATCGGTAGGGTGGACGCCATGGACGACTGTATAGAGATGAGCTGTAAGCAGCCCAACAGTGACGTGGCCTTCATGTTAGGTAGCATGTGCTATGCCGTGCATTGTTACAGCGCGGATCTGTGCAAGACTGTTCCCATCTTCGGATCCAGTATCTCTCGGTTGAACTTGAATCCTGCTATTTCGTTCCTTAAGAGGAAGTCTCGCTTCGGTGTGAGTTCTCTTGGTAAGTTTTTGCGCTTCTCGCATAATTCACTGATGGCTAATAAAATGATGATGATGATGATGATGATGATGATGATGATGATGACGCAACGTTCTGTATATGGCAAAGCCTTTGTTGAATTCAGTTACTCATATCTTTGAAGGACAATTAATCGGAATACGAATTTTGAAATGTTTGCATGTCTGCATGTTGTTTCGTAGACGCACGCATATTTTGTTTTGATTGACGTTGTTAAAAATCTCGTTAGGATATCAATTTTCCATGAAGTGAACCAGCTTTCACCCTTGGCTTTTAGTCAACTTTTATGGGCACTTACATTTGATTGATCGATGGATTGATTGATTGATTGATTGATTGATTGTTGATTGATTGATTAATGATTGTTCGTTTGATTGTATTGATAGTATATACACGACTAAACGTCCAGGGTTTCATGTTTTTAAAAATTCGCTTTTGCAGTTTCCATTCGTTCGTTGCAGTGGGAGTCCAATGTTTGAGTTGCAATCTTATGAAAGCAAGAAAAAAGCAACAACTAATATTTCTTTTTTATACTTTTCAGCTGTAGCAAATGACTACATAGCTCAGGACAAGTGCCGTGACAGCACCATCACATACAACGTGACCTTGCGCGGAGGGATTGATGCAGGTACGAACATTGTTAAATTCTTTCGAGCCTCTGCTTATGTACACCTTCGCTAAGCAGACACCTCCCCTTAACACACTTGTGTATGCGTGAACGCACTAACTAATCACAGAGTGTAAAATGGTCAATCCGAGACTTTTCAAGAAGACGAGACACTTGTTTCAAAATTTGAGACCAAGACTTTCAAGTTAAAACAATTTCCAAGCCCGAGACTCGTGTTTCAAATACTTCGAGCCCGAGACTCAAACCCTAGCTAACCTTCATAACTCAAAGCGCTTTAGCCATATTTTCCAAGACTGAGAATAAATCAAAAGATTTAGAAACACAAGAAACCAAACGGAACTCGTTCGTCATAGTGCATTTTTTTCACTTATTACGATCAAGTCGTTTCAATTTCTATTTTTTTTCTTACAACTAGTTTGATGTGTCCTTCGTAATAGATTGGCTTAGTTTGATTAAAAGATGAGCAAAACGCTTTTAAATCATTTCTGTGGAGTTCAGCTTCTAGAAGACGTTCCCTTGTACGAATAACAAACGCCAGAAAAGTTCCGAGACTTCTAGACGGAGGTTTTTAAAATTCGAGTTTCCAAAACCCTAACAAATCAAGTGGGGGGGGGGGGGGGGGGGGGGGGCATTGAAATGAATACGAGATTTCGGGTTTTCGTTTTTAAGAGCCAAGACTGCATGACTTGGCCGAAAATTGCCGAGACTTAAGCTAATTTAGGCGACCATTCTATACCCCTAATATCAATCATTACAGACACTTTTTTGGCGCAAACAAAATCTTGGCACAAGACGCTTACCGTATATCTGTATTTCAGGCAATTTCACGGAGAGGACTGGAGTACTGTCGATGCGTGACTGCATCGGTAAATGCTGTGATGACGCGTCATGTGACCTCGCTTTCATGTTCGGCGATCACTGTTACTCGGTGGGATGTCAGAACGAGAAGCTATGCCAAGCTGTCTTGGCCAAACCATCTCATCTGGAACCCAAGGTGTCCTACGTATCCAGAGGATTCATTGACGACGATAAAGACAAGGGTAGGTTACAGGGTACCTATGCCGTACCTTGGGGGGGGGGGGGGTGAACTAATGGTTAGTGCGGT
The DNA here is from genome assembly GCF_052425735.1 of Oculina patagonica. Lineage (NCBI taxonomy): Eukaryota > Metazoa > Cnidaria > Anthozoa > Scleractinia > Oculinidae > Oculina > Oculina patagonica. The sequence goes on from NC_135765.1 coordinate 8,394,457, forward strand.
GAAATTCGGATCGAACGGTCTGGGTTCGAGCCCCAGCCGGGTCACTGCGTTGTGTTCTTTGAGCAAGACACTTTACTCTTAAAGTGCCTCTCTTCACCCAGGCATATAAATAGGTACTGGTGAATTTAATGCTGGGGGATAACCCTGCTATGGACTAGCATCCAATCCGGGGGGGGGGGGGGGTAGAAATACTCCTAGTCGTCCTTGCTACGGAAACCGGGTTAATTTCCGGCCCGATGAGCCACTATGCTCGTATGCAGCCTTTTTTCAAGGTACAGGGTACACAATGGGTGTTCACCGAACTAAAACGTTTGGGTGAGAATTTTCGTTCGCGAAGAATGTGTTCCATTTAAAGTTTCGCCGAAAAACCATTTCGGTTGAAACGCGAAATTTGGCTTGACCTTAAAAGCTAAAAGGCTTTGAACCGGTGCAAAAGATGCAAGACCGTAAATGATGGAACACGAGTTTACATTCGGGACGTCCCAACTGGAAAATGGGACTATCTTTTCTAAAGTTCCGTTTGTCCTGGAAATTTTCCAGTGGAATGAACCAAAAAGTCATGTTCAGGGACCAACCGGAATTTCCGGAAATGTTTTGTTAACGGAAACAACCAACAGGTATTAAACCATCAAGTCAGAGTCAACTCCCTACCTGACGGCGTTACGTATTTAACTTCGTGTTAGTGTCCGTTTGAATGCAGATGTGGACCAATGTTATCTTTCAATCTGATCGATCCACATGGGAACTTTAATGTTCCGGATTTACTTTGCAAGTGTTTTCTGTTTCTGATGGCTCGTTCCATCAACCAGGAGGTTATCCAAATTGAAACACACCATTATAGAGGCACTCCCAGGGGAGGCTACTTGTTCCCTCGTTCATTAAAATTTGGTATTTTCTTCCGTAAAATCCTTCCAATTTTGATCAATAATATCCCCGCCCCCAAATAAATGGCCATGTTCTCTTGTTCTCGAAAACCCCTGGGAGGCCCTCATTGTAAACAGATTTGGAGACCTATTTACCATGGATTCACGTTTTATCCACTTTCATTCCACTGATGAAAACCTTCTTTGCTTTTCAGGGACAATGTTCTCTGCTAGTGACCAGACGCCGACTTGTCGAGCAGACCAAAGATCTCAGTCAAAGGTAGTCAGCAATAAGACTTTAGTTGGAGGATTAGAAGCAGGAAAGTTCAATTTTGTCGGAGTTGTCAGGTACAGTTCATTTGGCGCTCAAATTATTATTACTCTACAATCAGCTTATGGCTGAGTGTCATGTACCGTATTTATTTGATTAAGCGCCCTGGACGCTCATTAAATTTTTGGACCTTGAGAGTGGGCGCTTATCAGGCGTATGTTCACGATTTCATAGTAGTTTATTAACAAAAATAAATATAAAAACGTAAATAGGTACAGAGAGTTTCTAGTCTACAAACTGTCATGGGGATCACTAGTCACCCTTGTGCACTGAAGTTTTTTGTGTGGTGGGGGGTGGGCGCTATTCGAGGCTGGGCGCTTATTACTTTTCCTACCTTTAGGGTGGGCGCTTATTCGAGGTTGGGCGATAAATCGAATAAATACGGTATTTGGACATGAGGTGTGGATACGCCTGGCTCAATCCCTGCTCTCTAGTGACGACCAAAGGGAATTGAGGCTAAGGGGCCCAGGTTCGACTACATATGACCGCAGTATCGTATCATTTGTATAACGTTTAAAAGCCCCGCTTCACTACTTTGACCCTTACAAAAGACTCTGTCCACCCATACAGCAATACCAGTAGCATGGCCATATTTGGTGTTTTGATTGACGGAGTGGACAACCTTAGGTTTTAAAACACAACCGTACATGTCTGTAACCAGACCTTTGCCATAGACGAGGCAAGATCTTGCTTGATGGTTCTAAGGACGTACCCTCCAGAAAATTTTAAAATCTATAAGTTTTAATTTCTTTAACATTTTTCATAAGATGTTTCTTGAGAAATATTACTCTTGTTCAAATGGGGATTATTTCCCAACAAAATATATCTAGACGAGGCAAGTGCCTTGTCTTGCCTCTCGCTAGTTACGGCCCTGAAATCTCTCACAGTACCTCTCTTTCAGTACTCAGGAGAATAAATGGGTACCAGCGAGTTCTGGGCCGGGTTGATCGAAAGCCGATTAACCTTAACCCAGGATTAAATTAATTTTTCTGTGCATAAAAGTGTTTTTATTGCTTACGTTTTGTGGAGTTTGAGTTTAGTCGATGGCCAAGGCTGAACAACGGAGAATATAAACTAGAAAATCTCACTGAAAAGTTGAAAAGCTGATATCAAAATTTGCGCTAATCCTGGATTAACTTAATCGTGCTTTGAACAACCCGGCCCTGGGGAAAACCTTCTAGAATGCTGAGAGAGGGTGGATAACCTGTCAAAGACTGGCATCCCACCCAGAAAGAATAGCAATACTTCTAGTCACTTCATGCTACTAAACCCAGAGTTAAACGTCGGTTTATCTTTTCCTTACCTTTGTTCTTTTTCCAGTAACATGGACATGTGTATGGATCGATGCTGTGCTCAGCGAGGCTGCAATGTCGCCTACATGGTGGACAAGAACTGCTTCTCTGTTGCTTGTTTTTCGCCTTCGCTGTGTAAAATCAGCGATGTGTCCTCGACAAATGGAGACGTTGAGATTTCCACCATTATGAATAGCACCGGAGAAAGACCAGCTGAGAAACGTGAGTAGAGCCGAGATAGTCGTGTTCCACTGAAGTACCGCGCACCAATGCTAAAACGAGTGTGTAACGTAACTTAACGTAACTTAAAGGGACTATGTCACGGATTTTGACAGATTTGTGAACAGCCCAAATGTCGCAAGAAACCTTAAAATAATGGTCTATTTTTTTTAACAGTTGCTATTTTAGAGCACTAAAACTGTTTAAAAGCGCGTTTGGCTGCGGATGGCTCGGATAAAAATGGATTGCAATTTGAAAGCGTTATAATTAGCCAACATTTTCAAATTGTTTCCGCACGCCTTCAAACAAATCGATATTTATAGCCGATGTTTGATTTCTATCCCAAAATAAGGGTTATATTTCCGTTAAATGTTCAAAGACAATGTTTTTCAGGGCTAAAGTTGCCTACCCCTAATATCAGAATAGTTTAGAGCAAGAAAACTGCAAAATCCCAGTGACATAGTTCCTTTAACGTAACGAAACGCGACGTATGCAATAGAAAATTTAAATGATTTATACACAGTGATAACTTACACGAAAATTGAGCGAACTCGGATCAACAACGCACAAACATTTAGCGGACAAACTCGGTAAAACCGACCATTTTCTACACTGCAACTCTGACAATACAACAACAAGAATATAAAGAAATGGGACCGGCCATTCTATTGTTCTTATCCAAAGTTCTAGAATAGTAACGCAGGCAAGTTGTTAAACCTTAGTAAAAGAAACTCATCGGTTTATCCTCGTGGCATTTCAAGGTGAGTGTTTCTCGCCAAATCACGATTTCTTTGCGATTTTGGGTTTCATTTTGTTGAGAATTTAGTTTACGACAAAGTGTACATTTGTCTAAGTTGCCGTTTGCCAAGTTTCGAAAGTAGCCTTTTGGTCGGCGATCGTGAGTGAACTTTGTCATCATTAATAAAGATCAGACATTTGGTCAGAAAATTTAAAATTCTAATTCTATAAGCCGCACTTGCCGACTGACTCATTCTCATATGTTTATTGAGTCTATAACAAAATAAACCCGGAATCGTTGAACTATTCACAATCAGAAGTTATTTAATTAATAGGCTTAAATAAATTGGCCTTATAAAATGCTTAACAACGCTAAGTGTTCAGAGAGAGATGAATTGTTTACCTACAATCAAAATAAATATTGACTTAGGCCCCCTCCACACTGACCCGGGTAAATTTGAAAACGGAGAAATTTGAAAACGCCGGGTTAAATGTTGTCCGTCCACATTAACCCTGGTAAATTTGAAAACGATACCCACTTTGGAGAGCGTTTTTGAAAAGCTCCGTTTTCGGTGACCAAAAACGCCGTTTCAGTGTGGACGGTTGGCCTATCCGTGTAAAAAAAGATGCGTTTTCAAATTTACCCGGGTCAGTGTGGGGGCCTTAGACAATCTTTTATTTTCAGAGTTCCATGGCAAAAGAATGACCAGAAAAGGGTAAAATGCTTAAGAAAGGATTATTAATTGTTTTTATTTTGCAGATTCCATGGTAGTGTATGTTATAATCGGTGTGGTCGGATTCGCGGCTGGCGCTGGAGGCATTTTATGGGCCGTCTGCATGTTTATTCGAAGGTAGGCCTTTGCATTTACACGTTTAAAATAGCCTTTCCGGATTATCTGCCCGTTTTTGTCACTGTTGTAACTTTCCCTCGCGCCCCCAATGGAAAGGTTGACGTACTGATCGAAAGTTGCTATTTTCTTTCTCGTTTCCGATGTTTCAGGCATCGTTTACGATCAAGACATAGACAGGACACGGAGTAGGACCGAGGTAAGGGGTGACGAGGTCTTCTTTTAACCCTCGGACGTACAAGGGGTGGATGTCACCTCTCCTTAAGGTTTTTTCGAAATTTTGAAAGAAGGATTTTCTTTAGAATGCTAAAACTTTCAGTAGCTGTTCATTCATCCCTTGCGGAAATTTTGATATGTCATGACAACGTCATACTTGCAAACAGGACTGGCCAAAAATTGTTATTTCTAATATTTTTCTTTATTTTCCAGTTTTTTGAAACAGAATTGTACGTTTTGTTTATTTTTACATTCCATAAGCATTGTGGCTTGATTTTGTCATGCATCAATTTCCGTTATTTTCTGACTTTCTAAGAAAATGGGGAAATCCAAGATGGCGGATCCAAGATGACGGCTCTTATGACGAAATGTGACGTCACATGACGTCACAGCCAACGAAAAATTACGTCAACTTGTAGATTAAGCTACGATCTTTCTACACAGTGAAATATAATTTCGCTAGACCTAAACAGAACGAAAACCCTGGAAAGGGCTTCCTGTACAGTGGCTCTGCACGTATGCTTTACACTCCTGAGCAGTTCCATTTTTACTTTTTTTATATTTTCAGCAAAAAAAAAACATAAAGGTTAAGATGCCGCTCTGACGAGGCCTTGCGACAAATGGGCTGAAAAAATGTCCGCGATTGAATGCAACTGGAGCCTGGAGATTTTCTCAGTTTCAGTATACTTTTCTAGTTCTAGTTTTGATTAGATTCAGCCTGTGTAGATGAAATTTGACGCGCCCAGAGAGCTGAGTGGTGTCACTGCTTTTTGAACTAAAGAGTTACCTCGATTCAAGGCCATTTTCTCCGTTAAAGAGAAATGGGCCTAAGGCGAAGGTGGTTGAGAAATTCGGGAATGAGGTTTCCTCTCAAGGCAATGATGCATTAGAACGTAGTTTAGTTTTTGTATAAATATAACAAGCATATAACATTTCACGCCGACATCAAAGTAAATATTGCATATTTCATACTCAAACAGGTACCATATTTTAATCTTAAAAACGATTGAAGACCCCTTGAGGTTTGATAAATTAATTAGCGTTTTGAATCGAACATTTAGTTTGACATCTTAGTTTGACAAAATCTAAATTTACCCCTTCACTCTTTTTGACGCACAAGCAGAAATTGTTTAAGCTCTCAACTCCCCGGCGTCACAAGCCATAGTACAAGTGTCTCTAGTTTTATAAACTTGTGTGATATAACCAAAACACAGTCAAGCTTTAAATCTGGTAGAAAAAAGGGTTAAAAGGAACGTTAAAAGTTAAAAACTGTTTAAAAATAATTAACTCTGCCGCTAAAGTTAAACGTAATCTGTAAATGTTTTAAACACTGTGATTGACAAGGTATCGAACAAGATAACCAACGTAGTTGTCAGTTTAAGAGTGAAATAAAAACAAAGTAGTTACATGTAAAACACCGTTAGAAGTTCCATTAGCGCGAAACCAACTGAAACGAAGACCGCGCGTATTGCAGAAAGAATAATCACAACCGATCACTTATTGTAACAATCGATAAATCACGCTGTATTAAGAAACAAAAATATTTGACGCAACGTTTGCATTTTGATCTATCGTTGAAAGTTTAATGTATTTTGTAATAAAATTGACTGTTAACAATACTCTGGTATCTGGTCTCTGTTAGAAAGGTGTACAGTTTATTTATGTAGAACTCGTTGATTGAAATGATAAAATATTTATTCAGTAGTTAATATCACTAGTTACTATCACTAGTATAAATAGTTGTTTTCATCGGTTATGTTTGACATACCTTCAATTTGGCGCTTTAACCCAACTTTTTCGACAACCTAAGCGCCTATCTTATCCTAGTGTCACCACACTAACCCGAAACTACAACATAAATGTTTTTACACTTTGTGAAGGCTCCCGCTTTAACGCAGAAGAGGGGACCCTTTACTAACAATGGTTTTAAGTTATGATGCTCTTTCTTTCGTTCGATCGTTTTTTTCGTTGGTTCGTTAATTGGTTGTAATTTGTAATTTATTGTAATTTATTTACCCACGTGACACGGAAGAGCTCAGGAGCGTTTTGAATTTAGGCGGGGAAGGGGTGGGGAGATCAGACAGCATTTTGAACGTTTTGAAGGCCGGCAGTTCGATAGGAAACCAGGAAGCCTCAAGCAGTAAAAACATGAATATCCATGGAACCTTATATATTCAAAACGTACAAGCTTGTTCTCCTTCTATAACATGTAGAAACAGTCAACGAAAAACCCTTCAAATCGCGAAAATTCGCCATTTTGCGCCGCATACACGGCAAAATACGACTGACGGGGATTTACGTCTATTTTGAGCTTAAATATAGCTTCTACTCGCAATACTTTAACTATCACGAGAGCCTTTCGATATTCCAAACATTTCTTTATATTTTAACTAGTCGCCCCGCTTGTACGGGCCTGGCTGTTCTAGCCTGCGTAGCTGGCGGTATTGTTGGATTTAGCGCGCACAAGCAGCGGCGAAGCCGCGACAAACGAGCGGCGCAGCCGCAAGTGGCTTTGGGAGGAGAAGCTGCGCCGCTCGTTTGTCGCGGCTTCGCCGCTTGCTTGTGCGCGCTAAACCCAACAATACCGCCAGCTACGCAGGCTAGGCTGTTCAGAACCAGTCAGACCACTAAAAAACACTAGTTCGGAAACACATTCCCTTAGGCGATATGAAAAAAACAACAACAACATTCCAAGTCTTTTTAAAATAATACTAGAACGTTTGGCTTGATCAAGAAAAGCTTTTTATTTGCATTCAAAAGTTAAAGAATTACACTTTCAATTATCGAAACATTTCAAAACACATGTTGCTGTTCACTGTATTTCGCAGATCTTGAAACGTCACCAATGCCCGATGAAAATTATTGCATGACAGGTTGATAACTACATTACTTGACTGGGTAAGAGTAATTTTGATTATTCAAAAACAAATGCAAAAGAACAAGTAGTCCATTTATATGCATCTCAAAAATACCTGAACATCATTCAGGTGGAAACCTGATAACAAAACCACTATCGATCCGTCTTCCTTCAAATCAAGACAATTTGAACAAAAACCTTTACAGTCAATTCTCTCAAAGACGAAAAGCCTCGGGACCGGCTGCAGCTGTCCGTCTTAGAGAGATGTCCGCCTTGTAGAGAGTCGAGGTAATATGACACCAGTAATTCTGAGAAATAAAGCTAAACCTTTGCACCATGCAACAAACCTTTTCTAACTGCAACAAGACTAAAATAATAAAAGGACCGTACTTTTTTTGTTAAAGCAAAAATTGAGAGCTTCTACAAACTGTAATACTCTAAGTAGAAAACGACCTCTTTAGTGTCCATACACGTAAGCAGAGAAGTAATCCGTTAAAGCGTCATTGTTTTTGGTTAGTAAGCTTGGTATGCACGTATCCTTATGGCGCTGACTAAATTTGCTTTAGGTTGATACGAAGTTTGGAAGTATTTTCACTAATAAAACATGACAAAAAACACTTCTCAAGCGTCCGTTAATGATTTCAAAGTGTCCGTTGTCCGTCTTAGAGAGTTGTCCGTCTTATAGGGAGTTTAGTTCCAGTAAAATGACTAAAAAACGCAGGGACCACCACCAGGTGTCCGTCTTGAGAGAGTTGACTGTATACCATAAGAGCAACGCTCGATGATGCTCCACGCAAGTTTTTTTTTGCGTGCAAGTCCACTCGTAAATTTCTTGTTGTAGGCTAGTTGATGACGTCAATGATAAGTCAGCGATGCGAGCAACTACGAGTAGGAAACAAGACAAACAAGATATTCATGCCACAAGAAACAAACGTGGTGTGGCAACGCATGACTGGCATAATTCGGGTGACAAGTGCGTTCAAAGAACGGAACCTGATAAAATGCACGGGTTGTTTAATATGCAATTTATATCTGCGTCGGCTCTCAAACAAACGTCATTTAGATTTGCTACACCGTGCTTCCTTTCACGTAGTATAGAGTGACCGCATCGAAACGTTCTTTGTAAACGGCTGTAAACAAGATATATATAAGAAATATTCTTAGTCTTACAACTCAACTACAAAACTTTCATTAGATTTCCATAAGTGGTGAATTCAGCAATGGAAGTTACAAAATTAGAACAAGACATATTCATGCCACAAGAAACGCAAGACAATCCTTTCGACCGTTACCTTGGTGGTCGAAGATGGCACAGAATTCAAAGCCCACAGAAAAGTTCTTTCAGAGGCAAGTTCTTTCTTTGAAAAGCTGCTAAACACTGACATGATGGAGTCTAAGAAAGGAGTGGTTCGATTGGAAATGCTAACGAAGGCTGCTTTAGGAGCTGTATTGGAGTTTATTTACACCGGTGACGTTCAGATATTGACTGAAGATGATGCTCGGGACCTGATCGAGATGGCTGACTATTTGTTTATTCTGCCGTTAAAGACTCTGGCTGGGAGAGTTTTAGCACAGACGTTGAATACTTCAAACTGTATTTCAGCTTACTATTTTGCAGAAAGATATCAATGCGAAGAGCTTGTTTCTGACGCCAAAAAATTCATCTATGCAAATTTCGCATCGCACGTAGCGAAAGCGGACGAGTTTTTGAACATGTCAAGCGTGGAAGTTAACCAGTGGATTTCAAGTGACGAAATAAATGTTAGCGCAGAGGAAAACTGTGTTTAAGATAATTCAAACTTGGATTGATCAAAACAAAAGCGAGCGAAAGAAGTATTTCGCCGATTTATTTCGTCAGGTTCGGCTAATTTATGTATCGCGTGACTATCTATTCAATGATATCGTGACAAATGATCTTGTGAACGATAATGCGTGCTGTTTCGAACTTGTGACGGACGCTATATATATGAAGACAATTGATTCAAATAATTCTGAAAATATCTCGTTTCCGCCTCCCAGGAAGTCACTTGAGACTCCTGTTATAGTACTATGTGTAACAGATCGAGATAACTGCTGCAAACAGCTCATGTGTTATGTTCCCCGTACAAATACGTGGTACAAGTTGCGTGACAGTTTACCGTGGCGCGTGACGCAAATGGTATCTTCGCCTGCTTGTCACAGCACGTTGTATACTTTATTTGCAGACTTTGAAAGCCCGATTTGGGAGCGTGACTTTATACTATTACGCTATGATTCATTCTTTGATCGATGTACGGACGTACCGTACGAAGGAAAAAGAGATTTACAGCAAATTTTTGTCAGTGATAACAATGAAGATGGAATTTACGCTCTGGAATCAGAAAATGAAATATCTTGCCCTGATTGTGCCTCTTTGCATTCTTGCAATGGGCCTGAGGAAGAGTCAAAAATTTTTACTTGTGGAAATCAGCATCTTTCCTATATCACGAGGTACAAACCAGAATCGAACTCCTGGGAAGACATATCATCATTTGATCTGGGTTTAAAGATGGGAATTTGCATTGTCGCAAAAGACAATTTTATTTATTTCATTGGTGGCGCCATTCATGGAACGAACAAGGTTCTGAACGATGTTGACAGGTATGATCTCAGCAAAAGGAAATGGGACAAACTAGCTGGTCTTCAAATAGCGAGACGGAATGCTTCAGGAACAGCCGCGCACGGGAAAATTTTCATTACTGGTGGATTGTCAGAAGCAGGCACCTATGCTGACTCGGTTAAAACTTGTGAAGTGTACAACGAAACAAAAAATGAGTGGCATATAATAGCAAAATCAAGCATAGTTTGTAGATCAATTAGAGCCAGCATATTGTGTGTTGATGACAAAGTTTATGTAGTGGACGATTCGTGTTGCAACTCAGACGGGAAAGGGGGAGAAATTGAATGTTATGACCCTTGCAAGGATAAATGGGATGTCATAACTGAAATACCTAGCGCTAGTCCTGATTTACGATACAGGGGGTCATTTTCAGGTCTTCATGTAGGTTCCTGTTCAATGAGAGTTTTTAAAGGAAGGAACCTTCAGCAACTTCAGCAGCCTCGTCCCCAGGGCCATGTCCGCTTTCAAGATGGCGGGCGAAGAAACCCTTATACATATTTAAATCGCGTTTGACCTTTAGCTCTCATCAGATAAAATTCACTAAATATGAGATTAAGGGTCAAAGAGTATAAATTAATAAGTTGTTTTTATTATTTAGGGATGTAGTTGTACTTATTTAGGTAGGTAAAACTTTATTTATGCAGGGTGGCCCATTCAGCACAGTGGCTGGCTCAGGGGGGCCGTGTGATTGGTTGCCTTTTGAAGCAAATTCAAGTGAACTGACTTGTCAATGAGTGAGAATTAATAAAATCATAAGACGACATCACTTCTTATCGATTAAAGAATTCTGAAAATAAACTGGCTCTTCCATAGCCTCGTACCAATTATTCAAAGAAAAGCTTCTCTCATAGAGGAGCTGAGTTCAGTTGTGGAGCAGCCTATCACATGATCTACGATCTGCGGTGTCTTTAAAAGATTTTAAATCTAAATTGCGTCACTGACCACAGGTTTGAAAATATAAAGTAATGTAGGTTACATTTTGAGTGCCATGTCTGTAAGGGCCAGTTTACATGGAAGGCGGGTGCCCCGGCTAACCGAGTTACCCGGCTAACCGAGCTACCCTGGGCGAGCCAACTTTTCATACGTTTCTTTAGAGAACGCATCGAAGCGTTTACATGCAAGACGGGAAACCCGCCTTGCCGGGGCACTCGGTCTACTTGCCCGGGGCACCCTTCTAGGCGGGATAGCTTTTTGCCATGTAAACGGTTATGCCCGGGCTATCCCGGCTTGCCGGGATAAGTCTTCGCGCGTGTTTTTTAATTAAATTTGAAGTTAATGGCATAAAATGTATAAATTCTGGACCGAAACAGTGCTATTTGACCAAAATTAGATCAAATTAGTTTTATCTGTAGGCTGGAAAATATTTCTTTGAGCAACAGCTAATGAATTCGAAATTTTCGTAGTGAATGATTTTCCTAACTCACAAAACAACAAATTTAATTTTCAATTTGGCGGCCAAAGACTGTTGAATTTCGATTGAATTCCGCTATAAATGGACGTACTAAAGTTCTAAGAGCTCGCACATCAAAATAAAATAGGTTTGAAGACGGCTAGCCTTGATTATTTAGTAAAAAGTTATATTTTTCGTCAATCATTTGGAGCTACATGGTTTTCCCACGCTGTGACACAGTGTGACACGCTTCAATGACGCTGTCTCAACTCGGGTAGAAGGGCTGTAAATTCTGCATGTAAAGGCGGGCTATGTTTCATCCCTTCTAGCCGGGTAACTCGGTTAGCCGGGGCACCCTCCCTCCATGTAAACAGGCCCTTATAAGATCATAAAACTAAATGTATGTCATATGATCCCCTAAATAAACTTACATTTTTTTTTCATTTTTTTACTTATTTTTAATGTTACTGAAGTACTCGAGAAAATTCCTTATAGAATTCGGAAATTCGTTTGTTTACGATAGAAAAAAGGTGCAAAATCAAATTCTGCCGGCACCGCGAAAATAAAACACTTTCGAGTGCCGCGCCGACCTTAAATTTGCGTACAACATATTTCCGCTATTAATGGAGCGACGCTGCATTCACATCGTGAAATTCTAAGGGCCGATTTACACGGTACGATTTTGTCGCATGCAATAATCTTACGACACGCCTACGACAGTCATAAGCGAGTTGTAGGTTTGATTTACACGACACAATTCGTGTCGTAGGCATGTCGCAAGCATGTCGCATGCGACAAAATCGTACCGTGTAAATCGGCGTTAACATATCAAAGTAAATAACTCTCACAAGTCTCAAGTGTATTAGTTCAGTGGTAGAGCATCCAATCGGTATGTGGATGGTCATAGGGTCGACTGCTCTTGCGAGAACTTCAGATATTTTTCCCGAGTATCGATCAAATAATCGATTCCTTTGATAGAGGATGCTAAGTTTGTTCGTCATAAAGATGGCGAAATGACAGTAGAACCGGGTCTTCTTGAACGACGGGTATCGAAAAAGCTTCACAAGCAGTAGGCTGAACTTCAGGTCGATGGCGTCTTATTTCTACCATCTCGATTTCTGGCGGGCTATTTTCCGGTTGTCTGAAATGAAAAATCTCAAGGAAAGCGCGTCGAAGCTTCTTTTTGCGCCAGCAGTAAATAACAGGGTTAAAAATAGAACCCAATATTATTAAAGTTGCGCACCAGCTCCACAGAACACACATATTGCGCGGTTCAATCGTGTGATTTGAAGATGTAAGTACAAGAAGTATTATTGTAGGCAAATAAGATAATATCAACGCACTTAGAATGAATGCTAGGGTGTTAGCTGCCTTGTTGTTTTTCTTCACTCTGTTAGCTTCTTCTTCAGATTGTTGTTCAGTTTGGAGGCGTCTTTTCTGACGCAGTGACACTGTGAAAATGTAGACATAGGTGTAGCCGATAGCAAAAATATAAAAAGACGCTATAATAGCGAGTATTATGGCTCTCGCGTTCAAGTATTTTAAGAAAGTTTCTGTTTCACTGTCTATAGCGGCCAAGACAATTTCGTGGATGGTCAAAGCCGCTGTAAAGACCCATGCAATAATTACACCAGCTTTGATTCTTTGCTTTGTGACAATGTCCCGGTACCTCAAGGGATGTTTGATAGCTACGTAGCGATCTATACCGATCAACAAAAGGTGAGCAAGCGACGCAGAGCTTATCTCTACAATGGTTATTGACATTACTTTTTCTATGGTACAAAATGGCCCATCGCTAAGGATTCGCTTCAATTCCATCGCGATGGTCACGGGGTGAGGTATTAGCCCTGCTAACAAATCGGAGCCCGCCAAACAGGCTAGAAGAATGTTGGAGTTGGTTCGAAGCGGCCGTCTTGTTGCCACGGCTAAGATAACTAGCACGTTCAGTAGGACGTTTAGAATGAGTGCCAGTGAATTGATGACAGTTACAGCAAGCAGACTTCTAAACGTATTTTCCGTTAAGTATGACTTTCGCCAAGCAGTACCTTGCATATATGGGCATTTTTCCATTTCTGAGTCATCAATCCCCATCGACATCGAGGGCGAAGAAGCGGTCGACATGTTGTGGTCGATGATGAAAGAGAACTGAAGATGTAAATTTCAAACAGATGCAAGATGTACTTTAGAAATGCAGACATCATTTCCTACGCTATTCTTTTCACGGCCGGTAAAAAGGATCGGTCACCAAACGTATTTGAATAGGTTAATAATCGTTTTGAAATATTGGAAGGAAAGGTGAGATATGATGCTATTGATAGGCTCGACTGACGCAGTTTAGAAAACAGAAAAGAATTTCCTGAGATCTTCTTTCTAAAAATAGAAAAAGGTTAAAGAAATCTCTTCGGTTCTGCTGTGCAAAATACGTGTAAATATACTTTATTACGCTACCAAGTATTCAAAAAAATTGAATAAAAAGATTATAAAAAGCAAAATTGAACAAGTATTTTAGGGAAGAAGTACAGGATTGCAAGGTTAGAAATGGATTACAGTTCATCGAATTTGATTTTGTGTCAGGATGCTAAGAAATGAAAATTGTCGTTTTGGTGAAATTTTAAATCTTTTAATTTTTTGTTTTCTTTTTACGTTGATATTTCTTTGCTTACACTATTTTTGATGTTTTTTGCAAGATAATGAAGCACGTTTGCTACAGGCCATACATTTTACTCATAAAAGTACGATACATCAGCGGGGACGGTCTCCCTTTAACTAATGGCCTTTCTAAGAAGCGAAAATGAAATAAAAGACAAAATAATTTACTTCGCTTTTCCTTTTGAATTCTATTTTACATTGTATTTTACTTTAATTTTTCATTCACTTTATATGTTTATTTCTTTTTCAAAAGTAAGAAAAAGAGGATAATACATGGTTGCGCGGAGATATGAAATTTATCTTCGAGTGTTCAATTCGATATAGTGAGATATCGATTAAAACACGAGATATAAATTTCATATCTTCAAGCAACCATTTATTATTTTTGTTTATTGTATAAACGAGGTTTTTTTATTTTTTCCGAAGATTTAATTTCCGACAATTTTCAGAAGATTTCCTAAGATGTTCAAAATGTTGTCCAAAGGTCGTTCGAATGTTTCAGAACATGTTCCGAAAATTCCGAAGATTACCGAAGATTGCCGAGAAAGATCCAAAGATGTTTCGACTTAATATCGATCAATTTTGGCTCATTGAGCATTGAAACATGGCACACTCTGCGAATTATATTTTCAAGACAAACGTAAAGAAATCCGTCGCTTTTCGTCCGTGTTGTCGTGCTATGGAAGCGAAAAGAGCTGAAAAGAAAAGTAAAATATAAACGCTGATCTACAACTTTGAATATATTCATTGGCGAACAAAGAGGAAATTGCTTTTTCTTTCTTTAAGTGCAAAGAATAAAACCTTTGGCAGTTATTTCCTGGTTAATTGTAAGTAATTACTCCGATTAAAACCAGATGTTCTACTTTTTTAAAGCCTTCAAACGCGACTCTTTAGACAAAGTGAAATTTTATAACCTGCAGAAGACCATATATACCGGGGTGACCACTCGATACTCGATAATTGATATAACTGGCAGTTAAATCGATAAAAAATAGCTACAAATCGCCAACGAATAAGAGTCGATAAAAGCCTGATTTGTAGTGAGTAATCTATGAGTCTCACCCCTACTCCCTTGACGCTTTTTTCGATTGCCATGATACGGGATACTAAGTTTATGGGAGGCGCGGTGGCCTAATGGTTAGAGCGCCGGACTCCGGATCGAGCGGTCCGAGTTCGAGCCCCGGCCGGGGTCACTTGTGTTGTGTTCTTGGGCAAGACACTTTACTCTCATAGTACCTCTCTCCACCCAGGTGTATAAATGGGTACCGGAGACATAATGCTGGGGGGGAACCCTGCAATGGACTAGCATCCCATTCAGGGGGGAGTAGAAATATTCCTAGCCGCTTAATGCTACGGAAACCGGGATAAGCTCCGGCAGTGTGGGCCGCTTGGCTCGTGGCTTCTCCTACATTGTTCACTGGCGAAAATTGTCTGCGCAGGCGCTGCTAAAATTGTCACGTGTGCGATTTCCGGAATTATGATTGGCTGCGAGCAACTCTCTAAAGCATAGTTCCAAGCTATTTTTGTTAATCAATGTTAGCAATTATTGCGAAGAACGAAAAATAAAACAAACGCTTATTTAAAAATATCAAGAGATGAAAGTAGCAACGTTTTTGGATTTTTGGCAAATTTTAGCAACTCTTTGACATGCTGGTCCAGTGAGCAACTTTCTAGCATTTTACGAGCACAATTGGGACAGGCCTAACTACGATGTTCCTTTGAAATTTGAGAAAAACATTAACGCTGGTCATATTCGTGTTCGAAAAGGATTTATTTTGAGAAAAAGGGTCGCCAATAATAATAAATTGACATTGTACGCGGACATCTCGTGTTGACAGGTGTGATTTTGATAATTTAGCAACAAATAACTCCATGTTAGTGTTTGTAAGCGTTGCCTAGGATACGCCGAGTCATTGTATTTGCATTAAAAGCATTGGCGAACAAAGAGGAAATGGCTCCTTTTTTTCGTATAAAAGTGCAAAGAATAAAACGCTTGGCAGTTATTTCCTGGTTAATTGTGAATATGTAAATACTCCGATTAAGACCAGACAGATGTTCTTCTTTTGAAAGACTTCAAAGTGACCTTTTTGCGGTCGACAAAGGAGAGCGCAAGCCTAATTTTGTTTGTTTGGCGTCCCAAACTGAGTTCAGAGACATTATTTTGCTTGAAAAAAGGGCAAAAAAACGTGTGGCCAAAACTGTAATTTTGCCGAAAATGTCATGGAGAACATCAGAGGGTTATCATCCAAGGTAGCAGAGTTGTCTTCAGCCATCGAACGTCATAAGAGTGGAAATCGAGTAAGTCGATGCGTAGCTTCGTACGGAGTTTGTTCGTACGTAAACCAACGTGTTTTCCTGCAATGATATGTTGCACAAAACTACAAATTGTTAGAATAACATGCATCGAGAGTGGGTATAATACAGATCAAAATTGTTTTATCACTTCTTTGAATTTGTGATACATCGTTATTTCCTAGAAACACTAGACGTTTTGACGAGGAAATCGTTGTATATTGAATGTTACATGCGTGTAGTGGATTACTGTCTGTATGTCTGTATTTTTAAGTACTTTGTGGAATTTAAAATCGAAGTGAAACTACGTCTAGAAGTTTGAAGAAGTTTAAATCCCGTTTAGTGCCAAATGATACCAAGTCAACTGAAATAAATAATTATTTTTGTGTATATAATATTTCATTCATTCTATCTTCTCTTGGCTCGACACACAATCTTTCTCACACTTATCCTCTTCGCGTTTAGTGAGGTATAAGCATAGTAACTAACTTTGGTATAAAGCGTACTGCTAGTAGGCCGACCATCTTTTTTTTTTTTTGCCACCACCTGCCTACGTGGGATCTATTTCCCTAATCTCTGATTACTTCTAGTAAATAAAGTGAAATGATTATAACCTACAGAAGACCATATTCCAGAGGTGACCACTCGATAGGATCGAAAATCGATAAAACTGGCGGATGAATCATAACAATAAGCTACAAATCGGCAACAGATAAAAGTCGATAAAAGCATTTGTAAGAACTATT
Source organism: Oculina patagonica (assembly GCF_052425735.1). Lineage (NCBI taxonomy): Eukaryota > Metazoa > Cnidaria > Anthozoa > Scleractinia > Oculinidae > Oculina > Oculina patagonica. The sequence goes on from NC_135765.1 coordinate 8,411,536, forward strand.
TGTAGTGCACGTGAGTAATCTTTGAGCCTACTCCCTTGGACGCTTTTTTCTCTCCCCCCAAGCCTCTCCAAACTTCGATACTTGGATAAATTAGCCGTAAGTTGCGTTTGTTCAGGATATTTTTAAAGTTTCTTTCAGATACCCACATGACAGTTTTTCCTTCGTTTTTTTTTTACTCCAACTCGTAAAATCCCTACCCTTCAAAAAGGGTTCCCTTTCGGGCGGAGCCTCCACGTATATTCCACTATAAGAAAGGGGGGGGGGGGGGGGCACCACCGGGATATAAATTGAGTTAATTACCGGCTTGGTTTCTTTTGCCAGATACCCTTCCTTTTAATACATTTCAATGTGCTTTTGCGCTTTTCAGCCGCGCGTCGACCTTCGGTCCAAAGAAACCAGAAAGAAAACAAAGCTCGCATCCTGTTGTCCTTGTTGACCTTGTTGTGTCTTTAAACACGTCCAGTAGATAATCTGTGGCGATCCTGGATATATTTAAGATGTTCTTTGACGTCAATTATCCATCAAGTCATCGACTGAAGCGAACGAAAAGAAGCCCAAACAGATTAGTTGTAAGCAGTCTCACTTTGCGTAGACGATGGCTTCCAGCAAAAATCGCGGCCCATTCACCCAAATTGCGGCCCATCGCTCAGATTTCGCACAGAGCAACTAGAATAACTGTAGAACATCCCTGAATTTTTTCAAGGCTCAGAAAAATTTTTCACAAGAGATACACTGGATTAAAGCTGAAGAAACGACCCGAAAGACAACCAAAACAAACATACGCATCGAAAGTAAATTCTAACCTCCGCACACCATCCGCCGTGATTTTACACAATTGTCACGCATAACGCTTCTTCAATGCTTTCTTTGTGTTGTGTTACCATCTGGCAGGAAACGCACCACGGGAAAACTTGAAAAAAGGCAAATATAAATTCTAGTGGAGTCCACTCGGGAAGAATTGACAACCGCCATGTTGTTACGTCACGCTATTGTTTTCCACATTTCCAAAAGTGGACATTCTCCTGGAGTGGTCTAAAGCTACGACTTCAGAATGGAATTTTCGGGAAGTTAGGCTTCAGTCTCGGAGAAACTCTTTCTCGCTGCAGAGGATGGACTGAGCCTTGCGATGGAGACGGCTTCAGATCAAAGGAAGTAGATACGATGGCCAATGTGTGCCAGAGCTTCTGAAGAGTGGAGTGAATAGGAGTATTGCTACTTCCTCTGGATGGGATGCTAGTCAATCACTAGTCCCTCCCCCCACAATTTATCAGGGTGCCTAAACTTCACTATCCCGTCTCATTTTTCACTTTCCTGTTTTTCGTTTTCAGCGTTTCTGTATGGCTTCAAAGCGATATGTTTGAAGTTTTGTTTTATTCAGGACCGGTTTGCAGTTTCGAATTACACAGGACGAAATAACGGATTTAATTGCTTTTAAAGGTAGATTAAAGTTGTACATTTGAAGTATTTAAACCACATTTAATTTCATTAGGAAAGACTTTAAATGTACCTTTAATGAACTTTTATTTATGAAATAAAGGTATACTAATGAACCATTTCATACAAATTGCATTTTAAGATAAAAGCTAACTCAAAGAATCATTTCATAGGCTTTAAAAGGCTCTCATAAATGGCCAATAAAGATACAATTAGTTTACCTTTAACTTTTTGGAAAGGTCTCCAAAAACCATCTTTAGTTTACCTTTAATTCTCATTAAAATGTACAACAAAAGCTTCACAGTCATCCTTAATGTGTGTTTAATTCTCATTAATGTCCAACAAAAGTTTCACATCCATCTTTTAATTGTGTTTTATTCTCATTAATGTCCAACAAGTTTCATAGTCATCTTAAATGTGTGTTTTATTCCCATTAAAGTCCAACAAAAGTTTCACAATCACCTTTAATTAGCCTTGCTTCACCTTTTGATGCATTCTAAATGATACAAATTGCTAAAAAAAGGGTGGGGCCGGGGGACCAGAAGCATGCTGTGGACAAACATATACAGTGAAACCAATATTTTTTTTAATTTGTTTATTTCTTTATTTTGTCTTACTTCCCTACATAAATTACAAATAGTCACATAAAGTGTTTTAAACAGTCGTTTATAAATACGTACAATAAAAATGAATACAGTAAAATTTTTTGCTGTCAGATGAGACTGGCTAATTTTTTTTATTAAATTAAATAGCGGATTTATTTGATTAAGCGCCCAACCTCAAATTAGCGCCCACCTTGAATAAGAACCCACTCCCAAGGTCTGAAAATTTAATACGTGGCCAGGGCACTTAATCGAATAAATACAGTATTTTATGTAAAGTCTGTGTCCGGGCCATGAGGCCCATACAGCTAGAGCTTATCCCGGTTTCCGTAGCATTAAGCGACTAGGAGTATTGCTACTCCCCCCTGGATGGGATGCTAGTCCATCGCAGGGTTACCCCCCAGCAGTAAATTTATACACCGGGTGGAGAGAGGCACTGTGAGAGCAAAGTGTCTTGCCAAAGAACACAACGCAGCGCCCCACCCAGGCTGTTCGACTCGGTGTCGAGTGCACTAACCATTAGGCCACCGCACCTCCCACATAGTAGTTATAAATATTTTTTGAATGTTTTGGGACAAGTCTCAAATAAATTATTCAATCACTGGATCTGCGAAGCCAGCTGTGAAGCATTCAGGCCTGATTCCATTAGTGGAAGCAGGCCTGTGTTTACACACCCTTATATATAGTGCACAGAAGCAATATACTCTTAAACTATTGGTGGTTAGAATGATGGGGTAGTCAAATTCTAAATACCGGTAGATGCAGAACCCTTCCTTAGTACCAGCAAAAACTGATTGTTTACTTATTTTTTCTTAATTTTTTAGTTTGTTGATCCTGGTTCAAATAAGCAACATAACAACAACAATTTGGCAAGGTCACTGAGCAAACTATCTAATCCATTGATTGTTTTATGTACATTTTGTAAAATGCAATGTGCATGGCACAGTTTATGATATAAAACAAACATAATGACATCACTTCATAATATAACAATAAATTAAGTGTGGTTTTTCTAATCACCCTGTGAAACAACACTAAATGATGGACACAATGAAACACAAAATTCAATGTTTCAATTGTTGATTCACAATAGTCAACAAAATAATGGAATCAGTGTCTTATGATGATGCCTTACTTCTATTTCATGAAATCTGAGTTGAATTACTCTATCCATGTGTTCAGTACTGAGGCCAAAAGTTCTGGCACAGCATACTCTCAGAAAAAGTTGCAATTACTGGTATGTTTCTAGGCACAATGCCTCAAAAATTAAAATTTCTGCAGCCCTTCCCTTTTCATGATTGGCACCTCATTTTCAGTCAGCTTTTAAGAGCAGCTCTTTGTCTTGTTAGTTCCTAAAAAAACAATAATATAAGATATTACTTACATTAGCAGTTGTAAAGGTCTAAAAGAAGCTGCAGTAAATATCTGTTCAAAAGCATAAAGATCTCACACTCATAATAGTTGAAACTCCAAATCCCCTTATGAATACAATGTAGTCACTCGCAATAGTACAGAAGCTTAAAAAGCTCTGAGAATAAATTCACCACTTGCAAACTGACAAATCTCATGCTCATAATGGTCAAAAATTCAAACCCTATCTCGGGCCAACACAATTGCCTATATAACATAAACATGTAGGACAGAACCTCCCCTCCTCAGGGAAAATTCACATTGACTGATGTAGGTTATATTTCACTCTACTTTGAGTAAATGTCACCTGAAATTATTTTTTATGTGCCTCAAAAGCATAAAGATCTTGCATTCATAACTGTTAAAAATCCAAACCTTAATTATCTTGGGCCAACACAATTGCCTACATGTATATAACATAAACATGTACATGTAGGAGAAAACCTTTCTCGGTCTCATCAGGAAAATTCACATTGACTGACATATTATATTTTACTCTACTTTGAATTTTTAATTTATGTGCCTCAGGTTTACTCTTAGAAGTAATCAGTGATCTTTATGAATGCGGTCACTCACAATAGTACAGAAGCATAAAGATCTGACAATAAAGTCGCCACTCGCAACTGTACAAAAGCATAAAGATCTTACATTCATAACTGTTAAAAATCAAAAATCCTTTCTTAGGGCAACACAATTGCCTATATAACATACATGTAAAAATGTAGGAAAGAACCTTTCTCAGTCTCATCAGGAAAATTCACATTGACTGACATATTATATTTTACTCTACTTTGAGAAAATGTCATCTAATTTTTATTTTATTTTATGTGCCTCAGGTTTACTCTTAGAAGCAATCGATGATCTGTATGAATGCGGTCACTCGCAATGTAGTACAGAAGCATTAAGATCTGACAATAAAGTCGCCACTCGCAACTGTACACAAGCATTAAGATTTCACATTCATAACTGATAAAAATTCAAATCCTATCTTGGGCCAACACAATTGCCTATATAACATAAGCATGTAAGAGGGAACCTCTCTCAGTCTCATCAGGAAAATTCACATTGACTGACATTATATTTTACTCTACTTTGAGAAAATGTCACCTAAATTTTTATTTTATGTGTCTCTGAGGTTTACTCTTAGAAGCAATCAATAATCTCTATGAATGCAGTCACTCACAATAGAACATAAGCATTAAGATATGACAAAAAAGTTGCCACTCGCAACTGTACAAAAGCCTAAAGATCTCACATTCTTGACTGTTTAAAATCCAGACCCTATCTCAGGCCAACACAATTGCCTATTTTAAATTAGCATTAACATGTAGGAGAGAACCTTTCTCAGTCTCATCAGGAAAATTCACATTGACTGGCATAAATTATTTTATTTTACTCTACTTGGAATAAATGTCACCTAAATTGTTTATTTTGTGCCTCAGGTTTACTCTTAGAAGCAAATCAATCATATGTATGAATGTGGTCACTCGCAATAGTACAGAAGCATAAAGATCTGACAATAAAGTTATCACTGGTAACTGTACAAAAGCATAAAAATCTCACATTCACAACTGTTAATATTATCCAAACCCTATCTTGGGCCAACACAATGTATACATGTATAACATAAACATGTAGAAGAGAAAATTCACTTTTCAAAAAAAAAAATGTCACCTGAGTTTACAGTTAATATATTTTTGAAGCACAGTAGGGGTAATTATGCAGGGTTAATGATTCAAGCTGAGAAATAATTACAGCCTTTCAAATCAATATTTTTCAAAAAATGACAAATAAACTACTTATCAACTCAAATTAAAAATATAGCACGATTTCTGTCAAGCCGTACCGCCGTTAGCAAATACGTCTGCGTTCGCAGGCTATACCGCCGTTGAGAATGTCATAATTATCAATAAATAATTAATTTATGCATAATTTTAAATGCGCGCCAAAACACATTACCGTTACTTCGAATAATAACGAATTTTTCTTTGAACCACTGGGTCATTTCTTAGGAAATATTAAGCATATACTATAAATGTATAAGCTAATGTGAGTTTTTAAAGTAGAATTCTCTTACTTACTCTTGAAGCGACGATAACTGCAATTTCCTCAGCGGAGTTCGAAAACGACGAAACGGTCCGCCGACCAGCGCGGACTTTGGTATTTTCCTTGTGATCCTGCAGACGGCGCTCTACCCGTTGGAGTACTTCAGGTTGTGTCTTGGTGCTGCCTTCATTTTCTTCCTGTAGCTGTTCGATCTTTGCTACGAGGGTGCTACTGCTCTCGATATAAGCTTAATCTCAGCTTAGCTGATTTAAGCTTATATTGTCGTCCGAAAACTTGGCTCTAATATGTTTATGCCGCTGATCTTGCTCCGCCGCCATACTTCAACCGTGAAAACTGTACAATATTAAACGCTTGACGTCGGACAGAATCGAACAGTACGACCTGACAAAATAGAACTGAACAAAATTGTCTCACAAGACACGGTACGAACGGTGAAATGGCGCGCCATTTTTCGTGCACACAATAGACCCGAGGCCCCCAACTGTCTCAACCTCCTTCAGCCTGCCGCTGATCGTTGTTACCAAGGCTCAAGATTCTCAAAATAGCATTTCGCCGGTGTTTACTATTGAAAATTGAGCCTGGATTTTAAAGCGAATCGATCTGTTGATAATTTCTGCCATTAATTAATCGGGCGGGGCCTGGGCCCGATTCATAATCTGTGTCAGATTTTTTTGTTTTGTCGGTAAATCGTTCCAGAACCTCGCGGCCCAGCCGATCCCTTGGTCACGGTCACGCAAGTTTTCATGTCTACTAGCGGATCACCCGTTGAAATATTACGTTCAAATCATACAAGTTTAAATTTTTCACTCCCTAGAAGCTGTGTTACAAAATCATTCCCGTCTAATTTTACGAGTACTCTATGCTCTGTTAAACGCCAAATATATATATATTTTTGTGTCCGGCATTGAAGTCTTGACTTGGAGGGAGTACTGAAGATTCGCATCGCAAAATCTTGCTTTATTTGCCATGTCCAAACTTTCATGATTGTGAACGTGAACGCAATACCAATTAATAAATCCCACGGCTCAGACATGCACAATTTTTACGGCTTCAAAACTTTCGAAATTCAAATACTTTTCGAAACATTTCCTGGTCTTATCTTGGAAAAAAAATCAATCTGAAACATTTTTTTTGGAGATTCTTACGTTTGTCTCAGAGCGAGTACTAAATATTCAAATTGCGAAAGCTATTTTCGTACCGTAGTAAACACTACTGTACGTCATTCACGCAATTTTGTCTTCGCCGGAAACTGCAAGCGTCACTGCTTTCCGCAGTGCACTTTTTTCAGCCGGACTCCACTTTAAAGAAATTTTATTGAGGAAGAACTGTTTTATTGAAGCGTTTGGCTCAGAGCAAAAAACAAAAAGTCGTATTACGTACCCGAATGCACAGAATACCGCAAAATAACGCAGTTTGACATGTACAAGTGGCGCAAGCTAAATAAAGAACCATTACGTCATGACAGATTTCAAAACGTTAAACCGCAGTGTGCTGTGATGCAATAGCATTGTTGATGTCTTCGTTCGCTGTGCTAGTCGAGCGTTTATGAGGAGTTGCTTTGAGCTTTTAATCTACAGCAGTGTATTTACAATTCACGGACAGCCCGTGGACAAGAAACGTGACTTTCAGGTAAGTGTTTATTTTATTTACTGTCACAGTCAAAATTTACCTGTACAGCATTTTGTGTCTGTTTCTTCCGTGCCGATTGTTCGTACGCGTAAGATCACAATTTCTGTTGGTTGAGCGATTATCGTTTTAATAGAAAGGAAGTGCTAGCCCACAGAGGCAGAATTATGTTGCTCTTGCGGGGAAAGAATTCATAGAATCATTAGAATATGGTAACTTGTCTTACTGTAGTAAATGTTGTAAAATACAATGGCTCGTTTCTCTTTTGTTGCTATTAAATTCTGTTCCATCAGCAGTTTATTTCTCAGGGTATGAAGCAAAAATAGTTTTTTAAATATATTTACCTCGGAAAGGATTGCGATAAAACAATTTATATTTCTGGTAGAAAGGATAATCAGACACTTGCGTGTGCTGTACAGGTATTTTGTATCCACCATCGATCACTCGACGAGCAAGTACACTTGGCATTGAAGTTTTCGAATTATCAAAATGTGCTTTGCTGGGCGCATAACTTTCACCAAAACTAATAAAATTGAATTGAGGTCGTTTTTAAAATCGAATACCAAAACATTGACGAAAGCAATAACGAAAATAAACGCGCATTTTCTGGTCGTGTTTCTTAAAATTTATCACAGAACATGAATTTGCATATTGTGCCGGACCAAAGTTGATTTTGAGCAGCCAAGCGTGCTTTGCTGGACTCGCTACTGTCGTCACAAACAAAAAACTTGAATAAAAGTTATAACAAAAATCGAAAATAAATACAACTTCCGTGAAATTGCACTATTTTTTCCCGCGAGTCGCGGATTATTTTGTGGGACGTGACGGTTCCTTGAGTTCACAGACAAGTGAAAAACGTGACTTGTCGCATGTTATTTTAGTCAAACCTTGTCTTTAATTTTTTTCCCATTAGTTTTGTATTGGAAAAACTGCCCTTAAATTTTTTTATGGATTATATATTGCTCAACAAAAGCAAAGATTGATAAAATAGAAAGGTGGAATTTAATTGCGTCTCGACATTCTTATGACACGATGAAACGCTTTCTTGTGTTCTTTGCATCAGCTTTGGTTCACTAGAAAAAAAATCGATACTACAGGACAAACAAACGCTGATTACCTTAAGGTTACTATTGTTAGCGGCTACTAATTTTAGCGATTTTAGCGAGTTGGGCCAAAATCGCTAAATTTAGTACTCGCTAAAATTTGTCTCGGTCAAATTTAATACGCGTTAATTTAATACCCCCGCCCGCCAGAGGAACACAAAATTAAATTCAGTGGCCCTTTTCAACTATATGACAACGTCAGGCAGAAGGTAGGGCAACATTGGGAGAGAGCTGGGATCGCCGGCATCGTGGAAATATCTCTGATTTCTCTGACGAGGACAACTTTCAAACATTTGCAATTCACTCTGTTCTTTCTGATAATGGTAATGTTCGTTCAATTTTAAGTGACTTTGTTCTATTACTGAACATTTATTTCCATCTTAGCTATATATTATAATTGTTTGTTTTGTTTTGCTTTTTTAATTTTCGGAAAATCGCTAAATTGTATAGTCGCTAAATCTTGCCCATAAAAAATCGCTAAAATTAGTAGTCGCTAAAAATAGTAACCTTAAGGTAGCAATAAATAAACATATCACAGAGTTGTGTTTACAAGTTTATTTATCTCATCTTTTTTTACCACACAAATTGCAAATACCTCTGGTGTTTAAAGTAGACTCGGAGATTTTGAACTTAAAACAAACTCCCTTTTCTGCTCAAATATGATTTGATTGAATACACCTGTAACATTTTTTGGTTGGCAGTTTTCCTTAAATATTATTATGTCTTGTCTGTAAGGGCCTGAGTACATGGAGGTAGGGTGCCCCGGCTAACCGCGTTACCCGGCTAGAAGGAATGAAATATAGCCCGCCTTAAATATCATGCAGAATTCCCTGCCCTTCTACCCGAGTTGAGACAGCGCCATATTGAAGCGTGTCACAGCGTAGGAAAACCAAGTAGTTCTAAATGATTGAAGAAAAATATGACTTTTTACTGAATGATTAAGGGTAGCCGTTACGTTGATGTGCAAGCTCTTAAAAATTCACTGCGTCTATTTTTGTTTCTTCTGTAAACAAATCAATAAACAACTCTGACTATTTTACAAGTAGTTGCACCCCACCCCACCATCTCCCTTATGTCTAGGCTTCACTTAGCAACTACCGTACTTTGATCTAAAACTGTGCTCTTCCTTTTTTCAGCTTTCTTTATATTAATTTTAACAAATGAAATAAATAGCTTTTAAAAGACAATATTTTTACTGTGGTTTTGTCTATTTTTTTAGGTTCCAAAAATACAGGACCTGATCGAAGAGTGAGCAGATCAAGAGTTATCCGCCAGTTATCAATAATTATCTTAGGTTGAGCAAAGTCTCAGCGTAACGGTGATTAACCAAGTAACGGAGAGAAAACCTAGAACAACTGAAATATACACAATTATACACAATTATACTGAAAAACAGCATTACTGAGTATCCACATGCCTGACCCAATGATAATAAAAGAAACTTCTTTGAGATCTCGTTTTGCACTGTTTATCAGTAGTGTTGACAACCAGCAGAATGGAAAAGGACGACGCTGTACAGAGCCGAGTAGGCTGCCTGTAAAACAGTTGAAAAGGGTTTTGAAAAAAAGAAAACTAAGGAAAAGAATCCGAAGTTATGTATTAAAAAATGTTCCTAAGACATCAAAACTCTATCATATTATTCAATCACCCTTGCTACGCAAAACAATTGCATCTGCTAATGGAGAACGTATAACGGAAGGCAATGGGTTAACAGTAACGAGAAAATACCCTTTGAGAAATGGCTGTAAAATTTTGTCATCATGCAATAATATGGTGTACAAAAATGTGAATCACAGAATAAACAATATTGTCAGTAAGCTTTCTGGGGATATAGAGACAAATCCTGGCCCGTTTGTTGTAGATCCTTCCAAAACCATTCATGCTCCTTATAGTCAAGGAAATAGTTTAGTATTTGGTTCAAATGCGGGAAATCAGTGTGTGGCAATGAGCTTGACAGCAATATTATACAGCTTTGTCTATCCAGTAAGATCCTCCTCAGATCTTGTAGAGATAATGACTGTTGGTAATGAGTTGTACACACACCTCGCAACTTCAGCAGCACAGGATCGCTTGATGTTGACAGAATTACCCGAAGTGTTATGTCTAAGAGAAACCATGTACAGAATGCAATATAGTGACAGCTACTTTGGTACTGTACACAATTTTTATGACTATGCAACAGAAGATGTCCATTGTTTACCCCTGATAGAAGCCTTTGATTCTCTAATAAGAGAAAACTTCAAGTCATTTATTCTTACAATAACGATCAGCACCGTAGCAATTTTTATAACAAGGGACAGTACTTTTAAAGTATTTGACTCGCATAGCCGTGATTCTCAAGGAATGTCTGATCCCTGTGGAACCTGTGTGCTAATCGAGATAGCTTCTCTTGGCCAACTAGTACAGTATTTTAAAAACTTTTACGTATCAGTTGAAGATGCACTTTATGAATTAAGAGGCGTTCAGATATTAACAGAAGTCATTGAAAGTGTTGGTCTAACGGATTCCGAAATCTCTGGACCAGTTCATGCTGAAAATAGTAAAACTGAAATAAATCAAGATCGTTTAGAGGCAAGTGGTGCTAATTGCTCTTGTAAGCAGTGCTGTTTCATTTGTTTTTATGCAATTTGCTTCTCAGTCTTAAAGCAAATTAGTTATTGGAACGAAAATACATTTCATGCCATAATTGAAAATGGTTCGCAGCTGCAAGAAAAACTCATGCTGAAAAAAGATTGCATGGCCTCTGATCTTCCAAATTCTCTTGAAATAGACATTGCAAACATCGAGGCACGTGTAAGTGTTTCATACAAGGGAAGAAAAACAGCGCAAGAGTCACTATGCCTTATCGAAGAAATGAAAAAAGTTATTGCAGAAAACCAAGAACACAATACCGGCTTTTTGATGTCCTCGTTAAAGTGCTATGTTTGCTGCATTTTCAAAAGAAATTGTAAAGGGAATACAAGTTATGCTGTATTTGGTCTCAATAATAGCAAAACGAAAGGTTATGATTATGAGATAATTCAAAACATAACATGCGCAATTGAACTTCTTCTCAGAATGATTGGAGATAAAACGACGTTAGATACGCAAGCATACGAAATGCATTTCATAAGATGTAATTGTGAAATATCAAACAAAGACCGCCAGGCTGTATTAAGAAGGCATATCTCCGTGAAGCAAAAGCAGAAACTTGCAAAAGAACGCCGGGAAAACTATGCTGCTATGGAACCAGCCAAGAAACGCGCTCGCTTAGATTGTTACGCCGTAAAGTATGCGAACATGGAACTCGATAAAAAAAAGGCGCTAAGTGCTAAGAAAGCTGAAAAATACAGGCTTATGGATAGCGATGAAAAGACAGCGCTAAGTGCTAAAAATGCTGAAAAATACAAGCAGATGGATTGTAGTAAGAGGGAGGACCTAATAAAAAAGTACACGAACAGACAAAAAGAATTAAGGCAAGAACAATGTTCATCTACACATCCACTCGAGTACTACATTGAACAATTCAATCGAGATATAAGGGAAGGTCCTTATTACATTTGTGTAGTCTGCAATAGACTCTTGTACAGAAAAACTGTGTTTGAATTTAAAAAGGAAAAATACGACTCCAGCTGTTGTTTGTTTTCAAGTGTCAAGTCGTTTAATGAAAAGCTGTATATTTGCAGAACTTGTCATAATACAATTAAAAGCAAAAACAAAACTCCCTGTCAGGCAGTACACAACAACCTTGGAGTCGATGATGTACCACGCGAACTTGCAGATTTAGAAAAGCTCGAGCAAATTCTGATTTCACAACGAATAGTATTTCAAAAAATCATTGTGATGCCAAAAGGTCAGCAACGGAAAATTAAAGGAGCGATTTGTAATGTTCCTGTTACCTGTGAAGATACATGTAATGTTTTACCACGGCCACCCGATAGTACTGGAATTATTATGCTAAAGTTAAAGAGGAAGTTACAATTCAGAGGTCATGTCTACTTTCAGGCAGTTCGTCCACAGCTAATAATGCATGCTCTCGAATGGCTTAAAAGTAATAACAAGTTGTATGACAATGTTACTATTAATCTTGAGAACATTGATCCTGAACTATCATGTCTTTGTGCGCAAGAAGAACAAAATAGATCGAACACTGGAAATAGTTCTAAAAATGGAACCGAATCGCCTAATAATATTAATGACAATAGAAGTTACGATTGTGAGAAGGAAGAATCGTTTTACGAACACGCCGGATCAGAAAATGCAAACAATGTTCCAAGTGCACCTTTCACCAAGGAAGATAGTGAGGATGATACTGACGACTGTGATAAGGAAGACCCAATCAACGAACACAGAGCAGCAACCTGTGAAACCTGTCTTCAATCCATTATTCCAGACTACCCTATAATATCTGATGACCAAGGAAGGACTACATCGGCTGGAAATGAAATCTTTGATATTGCTCCTGGAGAAAACAAGCATCCCGTGTCTATGATGACCGACAGATATTGTGAAGAGCTTGCTTTTCCAGTTCTCTTTCCTAAAGGTAGATATGGATATAAGATGGACAGAGAGGAAAAACTAACACCCGTCAAATACTTCAATGCGCGTTTACTTCATTAGAGTGGAAGATTTGCAATGAATCCTGAATACCTTTTCTTTGCACAATTTATTACTGAGCAAAAGAAAGTTTCAGATAGCATCAACATTGCTTTGAAAAAGCTACGCGGCCGGCCAGTTACAGCATCACAATTTCGATCAAATGAACAATGTCTCAAAAATCTGATATTCAAGGACCAGGCATATCTTTTTCTCAGAGGTATCCCAGGCAGTCCACCGTATTGGCAAAAGTTTATGTATGAAGTGATAGCAATGGTACAACAACTAGGAATCCCAACATGGTTTATGACTTTGTCATGTGCTGATCTTAGATGGCATGAACTTTTCAACATATTGTCTCGTATAAAAGGAGAAAATATAACGGATGAGGAAATCGACAGTTTGTCATATAATGAGAAATGTTCTTTGCTAAATCTTAACCCTGTTATTACTGCTAAGCACTTCCAGTACAGAGTGGAAACTTTTTTCAAGGATGTGTTACTAAGTAACGCCAACCCTATTGGAAAGATTGTTTATTATGCACTTAGGATTGAATTTCAAATGCGTGGATCTCCTCACTTGCACTCACTGATATGGACTTCAGATTGTCCTGAGCTGAAAAAAGGCAACGAGGAAACTTATATACGATACATTGATGAACACGTGCAAGGAAAACTTCCAGAAAAGGAAAGCGATTCCGAATTCCATGACTTAGTAAACCTATATCAGAAGCACACTCATTCAAGAAGTTGTAAGAAGTATAAAAATATTCCATGCAGATTTAATTTTGGCCAATTTTTCACAGACCAGACACTTGTTTCTAAACCATTGCCAGATGAAATTCCTAATGATGAAAAAGCAATGCTATTGGAAAGGCGTAATGAAATCTTATGTTCTGTAAAAGAGAAAATCAATGAAAAATTGGATCCAAGTAAGTCTAATTATGACTCAAGCATAACTGCAGACGATGTACTGGCTATGTGCAAAGTTTCCAAAGACGACTATAACTGGGCGTTATCAGTTAGTGCGGATGCCGATTTTGAACTGCATCTTAAAAGACCAATTAACAGTTGCTTTATTAATAATTACTTTGAAGCTGGAATAAAAGGGTTTAGGGCTAATGTTGATTTACAGCCTGTTTTTAATCACTACAAGTGCATAACCTATGTTTGTTCATACTTTTCAAAAGATGAGACTGAATGTTCCCAAGCTATTATGAATGCCGCAAAAGAAGCTAAAGCCAATAATTTAAACATTAGAGAAAGCTTAAAAAAGGTTGGTGCAGCTTTCTTGTCTTATAGGGAAGTCAGTGCTCAAGAATGTGTTTACAGATGTATGCCTGAACTTTGGTTACGAAAGACATTTCCTTGCACAATTTTTGTTAATACTGGGTTACCGCAAGAAAGATGTCGAGTTGCAAAATGTCAACAAGAAATCGAAGCACTTGACGACGATAGTACTGATATTTTCAAGTCAAATGTAATTGAACGATACAGTGATCGACCTTATATTGTTGACCAGTTATGCTTAGCTGAATTTGCGGCTTACTACTACAAAGACTACAGACAAAATTCTGATGAGATTAATGATGTTCAGCCAAATGTACTTTCTGACGATTTAGTAGAATCCAACCATGTTTCTAATTCTGAATCAGCTCTACCACCGACAATTAAGCTGATTAACGCCCAAGAAATCATGAAACGTCGAAAGGTGAAGGCTGTTATAAGATTTCACACACCAAGCAAAACAAAAGAGCCTGAAAAATTCTATCATCATTTACTAATGCTTTACTTTCCATGGCGAAAAGAGAGTGATCTTCTTGGTGGTGATCAATTATACGTAACCAAATTTCAGGACCCAGTAGTGAATACTAAAGTAGAAGCAAACAGAAGAATATTTGAACCCAACGCTGAGGCTGTTGATATTGCATTGCAGTTGATAAGTGAAAATAGAGTGAAACTGAATCATCTATCATATGGTGCTATTAATGACCAAGAAAACGATGATTTATCAACAGAGCCAACAACTGACATAGATGAGTTTGATCAATGCGATGAGCAGTTACCTGAACAATTGATATCACTTCCAAAACCATGCCAAACATCCCTAGGAGTTACTACTTACAACCAACCATCTTCTATTACAGATGATGTACTGCGCAATTCTGTAAGAACTTTAAACCAAAAACAACGTTTTACGTATGACATTGTGCTGTCTTGGTGTAGAAGCATGATAAAGAAGGTAAACTGCTTAGATAAACAAAACATTGAACCAATACACATCTTTGTTACAGGTGGAGGTGGTGGTGGAAAGAGCCATTTAATTAGAACAATCTATCACACTGCAATGAATACATTCAAGTATGCTGCACTAAATCCTTCCCTGCCAACAGTTCTCTTAATGGCCCCTACTGGCGTTGCAGCTGTAAACATTAGTGGTACAACTGTTAATACAGCACTAGGTATTCCAAAAGATGCTGGAATTAATTTACCTCCACTGCCAGATCAAAAGAAAACGTTGTTGAGGCTCAGTTTTAGTGAACTCAAGCTTTTAATTATTGATGAAATTTCAATGGTTTCAAACAATATGTTACTGCATATCCATCAAAGATTGAAAGAAATTTTTGGAAGCTCTAGCTCAAAGATCTTTGCCGGTATAAGCATTATCGCTGTGGGTGATTTACTCCAGCTACCACCTATCAAACAGAAACCTATTTTTTCTTCTTATGCCAATGACACATACAATTTAGCACATCCATGGTATGAATTTAAGATGGTAGAATTGGTTCAAATTATGAGGCAAAAGGGTGATCAAGCCTTCATTGAGCTCTTAAACAGATTGAGGGTTGGAAAACACACAGAAGCCGACATATGTACTATTCAATCTAGATCGATTGATCTCAATGACACAAATAACTATCCTTCAAATGAGCTTCATGTGTGGGCTGAAAATAAACCTGCTACAGAGTATAATAATCAACGTCTTCAAGACATTTCCATGCCTTTACATGTCCTTCAAGCAGTTGACCAATATCCAAACAATGTATCAAGGACAGATATTGAAAGAGTTCTTTCAAAAGGACGTTCTTACACGGGTGGTCTTGATTTTGAGATATCTATCAAAGAAGGTGCTCGTGTCATGTTAACAAACAATGTCGATATCTCTGACAGACTTATAAACGGCCAGTTAGGTACTGTGGCTCGAATTATGGTGAGTGAAATTACTCAGAAGCCCACTATCGTGTACGTTAAATTTGATGACGATGATGCTGGTAACTTGATGATTGAAAAATCTGCAGATACCTTTGCTTTAGAAAACAAAGTTGTGGCAATTAAACCAATTTTAGCTAAAATAAAGTGTAACCCAGGAAAGCGTTCATCGCCAGAAATACAAAGATTACAGTTTCCATTAGCTTTGGCGTGGGCGTGTACTGTTCATAAAATTCAAGGATTAACGTTGAAAAAAATTGTTGTAAGTTTCGAATTGTTTAGACAAAGGTCATTTAACTACGGACAAATATATGTTGCTCTGAGCCGTGCCACTTCTCTTCAAGGTCTTTATGTGCTTGGAAAATTAGAACACAAACATGTCAAAGCAGATCCAAGAGTACTTGACGAGTATGAGAGACTACGAAGTACATCGCTGCTGGTGGATAATACTAATTTCCAAGTACAGGAAGATGATCCTATTATACCTATTGTGCTGTTAAATATCAGATCGCTTCGTAAACACAGTATTGACATGAAATTTGACACTAAAATTTTTAACTGTGATCTCCTTCTGTTAACGGAGACTCAACTTCTGCCATCTGATTCAGACAATGATGCGCAAGATCATCTTGATCCTTTCATACTAAACAGGCACGACAACGATGATAGATATTCAAGCCTAGCTTTCTGTAACAAAACAACGGTTCTTATCACTGAAAAAGAGTATTTTCCAGTCATAAATGCTTTGATGTTGACAACAGTTTTCACTAGACGGAAGAATTGTGAAATGAAACTTTTATTCCTTTACCGAAAACAAGCCTGTAACGTGCATGATTTTGTTAATAACCTCAGACATATCATCAATTTGTACACGATCGATGTAATACTTGGTGATTTTAATATTAATTTCCTGGATGAAAAAGAATCGCATAATTTAAAGAATGTTTTGGAAAAAACGTTAGGTTATCAACAAATTGTTAACAAACCAACATTTTTATCAGGAAGTCTTCTCGATCACGTTAATGTCAAGTCACAAAAGTTCAAAACTGTCGAAAATATCATAATTAGCATTTACTATTCAGATCATGATGCAGTTAAAGTCCTTCTTTATTTATAATGCAAACGAAAATAATTTGTGCCAAAAACAACAGTTTGTCCAAGCCTTTTAAACATACTTTTCTATTTTAGAGAAAATGATGTTAAAAAGTCATTTAATATAAGAAATGAATATATTGAATTTAGCCGACTGTAGTAAATGATGTGAATGTAGTAAAAGTAGTGAATTTAAATTGTAGCTTTAGTAAGCAGATGTAATACATAAATGGTAAAAATAGTGAATTATTTTAGCCAACGTGAATGTGAATTTACATTGTTGCCTTTTTTATACTATTAAATAAAGTGAATTTAGCCAATGTAGTAAATTTTAAATATTAAACTTAAGAAATTTGTATTTTTTTATTTTCCTACAAAACCCCACAAGCTATAAGCTTGAATATTTATCATGTTTAAATAAAAGTTATTTATCTATTTATCTATCTAGTGGATGCAGTGAATTTAATTTAGCGAATGTAGTGAATGTATTGAATTTGGCCAATGTAGTGAATTAGCCAATTTAGTGAATATAGTGAATTTAGCCAATTTAGTGAATATAGTGAATTAAGCCAATTTAGTGAATATAGTGAATTTAGCCAACGTAGTGAATATAATGAATTTAGCCAATTTAGTGAATATAGTGAATTTAGCCAATTTAGTGAATATAGTGAATTTAGCCAACGTAGTGAATATAGTGAATTTAGCCAATTAAGTGAATATAATGAATTTAGCCAATTTAGTGAATATAGCCAATTTAGTGAATATAGTGAATTTAGCTAATGTAGTAAATATAGTAAATTTAGCCAATGAAGTAAAAATCTTGAGTCTATCTAATTTCGTGAATAAATACTGAATTTAGCCAATGTAGTGAATGAAGTGAAAAAGAAAGTGGTAAATTCAAACACCGGCAAACAACAAAAACATAAGTTTACAAATTAACGATAAGATGAGGACGATATGTCCTCAACAACTCTGCCTGGTGCACAGCAATCAATGCTGTGCAAAGCTAGCTGTGCATGTATGTCTGACAGACACCAAGCCCTGCATCATCATGAAGGTAAGTGATACTTTAATTTAAAATTTACAGCTGTTACAATCATCCTAAGCTTTCGCTTTCTTTAAGTTTTTTCATACATGTTAAGTTTAGAAGTAACCAGTATCAAACACAAGAGACAGTGTTTCATCGGGATATCCAACACCGAGATGTTTGGATAGCCAATGAAACACTGTCTCGAGTGTTTGATATATCTTCTCAATCGCAACAAAAACTACGGAATAAATGGAGAAATAAAATTGTACAAAATCTATGCTAATTAAGATAGGGTTTCCAAACCTCCTTCACGGTTATGATTTTCTTTGTTTTAACTTGCTGAATTATTAATGAGTTGGAGAACTATATCCATTTACTTACGCAGCGATTGTCCCCAATCAACACGACTACACTCTTAAGTCAAGTTCTCTATTTCTATAACACGATTCTTACGAGTAATTGGCAATTATCAATTAGAAGTGTTGTTAAAAAATCAATTGGCTGTTGAAACCTTGACAACTGAAGTGTTTCATGCAACCATTTTAATCTTAAATAAATTTAGCCTCCTACTATCTCAAGTTATTTTGGCTCTAAAACTAAACAGGTTCTTTCTCTGATTTTATTAGTTGCAGGCCAAGAAAATACGTCAATCACAAGTCAAGTACACAAAAATTAAAGGCGACATTTATTATGAAACTGAAATGAAACTGAATATGTCAAGAAAAAATGGACATTTCATTTTTTACCAAAGAAGGATTGCATTAAAAAACACAGAAGCTACGGACTCAAGTTAATCAGCTGAACTGACATTGTACGTTTACAGAATGATTCATTGCAGTCACGGAGCAACTTGGACATAAAACAAAGAAAGTGAAGACAAAGCCTAAGAACAAGCTGCCATCGTGCACTGATACTTGAGTGTAGTGGAAGTACACTTCTTACTTCAGACAATCTACGTTTTGTCTTAGAAGAAAAGCGTTATATTTTTTCAACGTATAAACTATGTGCAATCGCGAACTTGTGTTTTAGAAAAAAAGACTTCAGTTTGCTTATTCTGCAACTAAGTTGGATTTTTCCAGAGCCATGACAAACAATGTAACAGCCCAAATGTGGTTCGACGAACAGAATGAAATCCATCTGAAAATACACAAAATGAACTATACTCACAGCTGGCGATAACAATAAAAATCAATGATTGTACTCCTATTTGCATATTTTGTGTTATTAATATATTTATATTTGCATAATATTTTACACTCTAATCATTTATTGTACATGTTAATAATCGATGATAACTGCTAATCATAAACAATGCTTGTTTTTTTTTTTTTTTTGTTAAGCAGGAAACAGAAACATAATCGAGCCGGTACACTGTACCGACTCGATTATGTTTCTATAGTCCTCAGTTCATACACTACCTGATTGAACTACCCTAATAATTACGACAAAGATCGATTTAATGATGGTAGAATCCGACATTTAATTGTTAGGCACAAATTTGAAAAGAAAAACTGTTTGAACCAGCCAGTGAGACAAGCCACACATTTTGTCCAAGCTAGTGACCACCCACCAAGCTAGTGACCACCCACATAAAGGTCATAGCCACAAGTAACTTTTGCAATCCTTGTGTATGACTTGTATGTCCGTGTTTTCTTCCTGAAGGTACTCTTTATAGTGGAATATATAGAATGGACCTGCCAAAAAGGGTGCCCTTTTTAGGCGGGAGGTCTACAACAAGGTGGGAATTGCACAAGGTGAATAATAGAAAAGGGTTGAGCGAAATGACATTTAAATATTTAAAATGGTCTTTTAAAGTTTCTCTAACTGACACCGTAACGAGTGATTCAGTTAAGCATTTGAAGGGAAACCCAAGTGAAAAGTTTAGAAGAGGGATACAGTATCTCTGACGAAGGCATGTTTTACCGTCCGATTTTAAGCTTCTTTAAGCTTCTTGTTTTGAAATTAAAGTCGTCTTTTGCATTTATGTTTCAATAAAGCTCAGAAAGACCGCTTACTGACTAATGCATGGTGTTTTTTGGTGAGATCACTTTTCAGACTATACCATATTATACGTACGGCGACTTGTCATTACTGAGTTTGACATGACATATAAAACTTCATTAAAGGTTAATTTTTGTCAGTTGCAACTTATGAGACTTTAATTTCGCATTTTAAGCCAACTAAAGATCATGACTCACGTTTAGTAACTTTAATATTCTCGATTAAAGTTTACAAAAGAAAAATTACAACTATAATGTTCCTTTACGATAAAATTAAAGGTACCAAAGTTCAAGTGGTAATTTATGGTGAAATTAAAGATTGCTGAAAGGAGGCTTAAAGACCTGTGTTTTTAAAGATTAACTAAAGGTCAATTAAACGTATATTAAAGGTCAAATGTACCTTGCAAAACTTTAATCTAACAACTAAAGACAACAAAAGATCAGGCGATGCTTTTATTTAACTTTAATTTTGTCCAAAAGGCACCAAAAGTTGAGCATTCGTCCTGTGTTACCAACTACGATGAGAAATGGTGTATTGGTAGGTGTGTGTGTGTTGGGGGGGGGGGGGGGGGGGGGGAGGGGTCAAGAAAGCTTGAACTTCCCGCCTCCCTCAGTGGTTACCGCATATATGTGCCTTAATTTGCCTTTCTCTTGCGCAATGTTACGATCAGATCGGAAATAATTTTTGTCTTATTTCTCACTCTTTCCGCAACCTTGTAACGTCCCCCTTCGAGCCTTCCCTCACCCGGAATCATTCCCCTTTCGTCTCTTCGCCCCTCCCCATGGAAACTTATTAACGAGCGCCTTTTTTTTTTTTTTTAATAATGCAACTTTATTTACACGCAACACTTTTACATACGTACTACAGATAAATACATATTTACAACGGGCTATTTACAAGAGACGTAATTTTTACATGTACACTTTCGAAAGGAAAAAAATGTTAATTGTAAGGATAACTAATTATGACTACTTCTAAAATATAATTCTTACTTACAATACACATTAACGAGCGACTTGCGAAAGCGCCTTGTAATGATAGTTCCTCATTCAAGGAATAAAGTTACTTAGATAACATCACTTATTTTTATTGTTTTCTCATTTAAACAGTAGGTAATAAGTTTGATTACACTTTACTAGAAACTGAAATTGTGAAGTATTATTTTGAGTATTTTATTTTATTTTTCTTATTTTTACTGTTACTGAAGTACTTGATAAAACCCCTTATAGAATTCGGAAATTCGTTTGTTTGAAAAAGTGCGAATTCAAAATCAGCTGCCTGCGCTGCGAAAATGAACACTTTCGAGTGCCGAGCTCAAATCTGTGTAAAACATTTCCGCTATCAATGAAGCGGCGCTGCATTCTAACATATCGAAGTAATTAATTCGCACAAGTCCCTTGTATAGTATAGCTCAGTGGCAGAGCATCCAATTGGTGTGCGGTTCGACTCCTGTTGCGAGAACTTCGAATATTTTTTCCCGTGTATCGAGTAATCGATTCTCTTGATACGGGATATTCTTCGTCATTAAAGTTGCAGAATGACAGTAGAACCGGCTCTCCCTGAACCACGGGTATCGAAAACGTTTCGCAAGCGCTAGCCTGAATTTCAGGTCGATGGCGGTGCATTTCTACCATCTCGATTTCTGACGGGTTATTTTCCGGCTGTCTGGATTAAAAAATCTCAAGGAAAGCGCGTCGAAGCTTTTTATTGCGCCAACAGTAAATAACAGGGTTGAAAATAGATCCCAGTATTATGAAAGTTTTGCACCAGCTCCACAAAACACACATTATGCGCAATTCAACAGTGTGATTTGAAGATGTTAGTGCAAGGAGTACTATAGCAAGCAAATGAGATAATATCAACGCAACCAGAATGAATGCTAGGGTGTTAGATGCCTTGTTGTTTTTCTTCACTCTGTTGGCCTCTTGTTGAGATGGTTGGTTTATAGTTTGAAGGCGTCTTTTCTGATGCAGTGACACTATGAAAATGTAGACATAGGTGTAGATGATAGCAGAAATATAAACGGAGGCTAAAATAACAATTATTATAGCGTCTATGTTCAAGTATTGTAAGAACGTGTTTGTTTCACTGTCTATAGCGGCTAAGACAATTTCGTGGATGGTCAAAATCGCTGTAAAGACCCATGCAAAAATTATACCACCTTTTATCTTTCGCTTTGTGACAATGTACCGGTACCTCAGAGGATGTTTGATAGCTATGTAGCGATCTAAACCGACCCCAAAAAGGTGATAAAGCGATGCAAAACTATTCTCTGCAATGGTTAACGAACTTACTTTTTCTAAGGTACAAAATGGACCGTCGCCAAGGATTCGCTTCAATTCCATCGCGATGGTCACGGCATGACCAGTTAGCCCTGACAACAAATCGCAGCCAGCCAAACAGGCTAGAAGAATGTTGGAGTTTGTTTGAAGCGGCCTCCTTGTTGCCACAGCTAAGATGACTAACACGTTCAGCAGGATGTTTAGAATGAGTGCAAATGAATTGACGACAGTTACAGCAACCAGACTTCCCAACGTATTTTCTGTTTTGTATGACTCTCGCCAAACGGTACCTTGCAAGAGGGTCTGAATGGGGTTAACCGACTACCGACAAAGGGCGAAAAATATAACCGACAAACGACAAAATAATTAATTTTAACTGACTACCGACATGAGGACCCTACACTTCATACCCGACTAGCGACAAAGGGCGAAAAATATAACTGACAACCAACAAAGTAATAAAATTTTAACTGACTACCGACATGTGGACCCCCCCATTCAGACCCTCTTGCAAATAAGGGCATTTTTCCATTTCTTGGTGGTCGAACAAGATGTAGTTTAAAATTCAGGGCATGATTTCCTCGCTATTCTTTTTACAGACGGTAAGAAATATTGTTGCTTACGCAAATGTTTCCCTATTTAGCCACGCGGGAAACATATGTTGCGGAAACAAATTTTGCTACACGGAAACAAAAAAGTTTCTGCCTCAAGTCAAAAACATTTTTCTTCCCGAACACAAATAATGTTTCCGAAATTTTTGTCGCCCAGTTTAGCTACCATGGAAGCAAATGTTGACTAGTTTATGCACATGCGTGACACTTTGTTCCCGGAACATTGTTTTCTAGTTTCGCTCCCCGGGCAGCAAAACATTTTCCTTGCTTCCCGTTGAATTAGCCACCTAGGAAGCATGACAAGGAGCAATGTTTCCGCAACAATGTTTCCTAGTTTAACCAGGCCTTAAGAAATAAAAGCAGATGCAAAAACTGAAACATCGGACAACGGACTACCAGAATTTTGATTTGCTTCGCGCCCAAAAACTCAACAAAAGCAAAGAATCAGAGATTTTTGTCCGTTGCCTCAGACCCCAGGCATATTGTAGTCGATTTCCTTTTAGACTTGCTCGCTTTGAAATCGTAAATGTTAACTTAAATTAAGCAGAAGGCATGTAGTCTAGGGTAGGTTAACCACAAGGGGGGCCCTTTCACCAAATTAGAGGCTGTAGTAAGTACGCGGTCAGCTAATGGGATGTCTGGAACTGAAGCTCTCGACACTGACTCGTCCCCAGTCGTCTCTCAGTCTCGCCATTAGTATTAATGTAAGAAGCGCGGGGAGCCCGAGGGGTTATGGGAAGGAAGACGAAAGTCTCCTTCGCTTCTTCTCTTACTTCCCATGATTCCCTCCGTTTTCAGTTTCACCCAGTTTCCCTGGACACAGAAGAGACAGAAAAGACGACTGTGGACGAGTCAGCTCTCGGCACGCGATCGAATGTCGCAAGAATTTGAGAATTTTCTCAGCACTCCTAGACCTCGTAAGTTTTGGGTTCCGGATCACGCACCATGCAGATGACCGCGTATATAAAACTTACAACCAATTAACAATTTAATCCGTCCTTTTATTTGATGTGAGTTGGTCAAAATGGCAATAACTTTGAAGTCGAAGAGTCGCTCAAACGCAAGTTACCGGTAAAAAAAAAAATATTTCGCGAAAAAAAAATTCTTTGCGCCCAAAATATGGAATATTCCTCTTCAGCTCTTTTTCACATTTAAAGGCTTGCTATTTATAAGTTGATTGATAAATGAAAAAACCCCGAGATTAACCGCTCAAAAACTGACAACACACCATGCCAAGTAGGCTAAATATTATTGGTACATTTCCTGGCTTCGCAGCTGCAATGAACAATAGCAATGATCCTAACATAGTAATTCCGTACGTTTGGTTTGTTCAAAAATGCATTCACATCTTCGCTACATAATTATATATTGTGATGTTTGAGATTACCGTCGCTATGTTTTTAAAAAATAAGTATCTGTAGCTTCCTTCATTGCTATCTCACGGTGAAATAAATTTCGTTTACACTTCGTTAGGTGCACTTTAAAGTGCCGTAGCAGGCTTAAATGTATTATAAGGATACATCACGAGCGCCGAAGGAGCGAGCTTCTAGCGGGTCGGGGGGGGGGGGGGGCATGCTCCCCCGGGAGATTTTCAAATCTTGGGTCTCTAAAATAGCATTTCCAGCCTTCGATCCGAGGGCATTTTCTTGATGAAAAACGATATTAAGATAGCAATGGGAAAACACTTATACCTCAGAAAGAATGCAACAGTATCCTAACATTATAACTGTTCTACTTTTGAATATTTTTATTTTGTGTTTGCCAAATCCCCCCCCCCCCCCCCGGGCCCGAAAAATGATCAAAATGCACAGAATTTTTTCGGCTTTCGGCAGCTCATACCAACCGGGACGAAAGGACTACAGCAGAAGCCCGATTTCTCAAAGCACCCGACAACTCGAACCAAAACAAAAGCGAGTTCCCTTCTCTCAGTCGAATTACGTCACAATTTAACCCTCGATTTCTCGAACTCCATGATTTCTCGAAAGACTGTTCGTTTCCCTTTAAAGTTCGAGAAATCGAAATTTAACTATACCTTAGCCTGCGTAGCTGGCGAGATTGGCACGGCGCGAGAAAAATCGCCTGCGAAACCCGTGGCGTTAGCGGCGCAGCTGCGATTGAAATTCCCGCCGGGATCTCAACTTGATTCCTCCCCAATTCCCTCGCGGCTTCGCAGCTCGTCTCTGTGGTACTCGCACTTGGTCGCGAAACCCGCCAGCTAGGCAGGCTTACTGTACCTATGAACGAATTCCACAACTTAGTTCTTTCTAACGGCATGAATTTGGTTTAAATAATAAACAGCCATGGTAATAAACGGCCAAACGGCTGCGCACTGGAATTGTTTCGGAACTGGGTGCCCTCTTGATTTGGCTAAATGCGAACTACTGAATCCCAATCTTTTACTTTTTCTGGTAATTTAAGTTAAGTTAAAGCCTCGGTCCATAAATCTCCTGATTAATTTCTTTTCTTAGAACGAAATTCCTTCTTCAAATTACAAAAATTACAACTCAAAGTATTTAAAATATTCTTTAACTTTATTTCCGTTTGTGATATATGACAACTAATGTAGTCTTTTGTCGGTAAAAATCAGAGCAAATAACGTTACATGTTTATCTTAACTAAGAGGCGCAAATTCTATACAACACACAATTGAATAATTGTCCTCAACAACGAATCCCCTTTTATGAATGAAACCCGAGGTAATTAGTTTGGTTTCTACACAGTTACCCATATTTAAAAATGTAAAACGTACAGGTGTACTGTTTGGCTCATTATAAAGCCATCTTCCAGAAATGTTAAAATAAGCTTGACTTCAAAGCTTCAGCCATCTGATCAGCGTAGAATGTTGAGAACGTGGGCACATGTATGTAAGAGCAAAATTCTCCACGAGCCATGAATTAACTGAAATAGATTTCTAGTTGTCCGATGTTTAGGTGGGGGGGGGGGGGGGGGGGTATATTTCACGTGATGTCATAATAAGAAAATAATATCAGGTAAGAAGAATGATTATAGATCGCGGTCTCAACTCGATTCTACAAAAATCGATTTCGTCGCAACATAACATGCTCGAGGTTTCTATTTAAACAATAGAGCGTTTATGTCTCGGAACTATCGGCTGATAGTTGCCCCGCGGAAATTTGTTGTTCTTAGAACAAATATTAGCCCGAGAAGCGAAGCTTCGAATGCTAATATGCTAGTTTTAAGAACATCAAATTTCCAAGGGGCAACTATCAGACCGTCTTTATTGTTCACCACTAAATTTTCCTCCGCATACCATTCAAAAACGAACATCGTGAATGAGTTTTTACTATTAAAAATAAAAGACTCAATTGAAAGACGAAATTTAATAAACAAACGAAACAAAACCAGACAATAAACCCACTAAATGTAGTGAATTTAGTGGGGTTTTTCTGTCTACAGGCCCGCTTGTTTACAAAAAAAAAATTCACGGACGGGCACTATCCATCTGGGAATTTTTATCGGAAGGGCATATTGTCCTCCGTGGGTGAACACTATCGCGTCACGTGATGAATTTAAACCAATCAGTAGGGTGTTTGCCGCACATTAAACATTATATATGTCGCTCGTAGTTATAATGTAACTTATAAAAGTTATGTCATTTCTTGCTCGGCTCCACGTTGCCACGGTAATTTAAGTCTATTTTTGAGAGCGTCTTTTCATTCAGTAACACTAATCGCTCTTTTAGCTTCAAAGTTTATCCTGTGTCGTGTTTCTCGAATTAATAAACCTGTAAGAATAAAGGGTAAAAAGAAGTAGTTATTTATGTCAATGGTCACGCGATATTACTTAATTCCTATAGCAGGAACTTCATTCCCTAAACGAGGTTGCAAAGCAAAAAATTCAAATGGAAGGTAAGTTGCCGGGACTACCTGAGGGAATATCGGCTAGGGGCACTATTGTCGGGGGGGGGGGGGGGAATGAGTGGTTGGGGGCTCTATCTAGGAGGTAAAGTGGTCTATGAAAGACGCAGAGTCAGAATTTTTTTATTAAGGGAACTAAACGAGTTACTAAAGCAAACGCCCACCTTAGGTTCAGCATTTATGTCTTCTTCTTCGTCACCTTGGCCTTTGCTTGAATGCGTTCCGCCATTCTCTCGATATCTGATGGATAACGAATAGTATAATTCAATAATGATATATGTAGAAGACTTGGGACAGCGTATCAGAGTCGAAACATTTAAAGGGATACTTTACACCATATTTCAACTTTTGCTTAAAATGTAGCATTTGTACTACAAAGCCAATTGCATCTGGGAAAACGTGAAAAATGTCGACTCGATTTTCTTCCAGTTTACCTCAGTTTGTTCGAAAATTTGTTTGTATAGCCGTCATTTTCTCTTTTAAAATACTGTCGCTCTCTACCGATTTGAAGCTTAGAGTTTATATGTTAATCAAAATAAACAAAATAGCCTAAAATACTTCGGGCTAGCTGACCTTGAATGTTTAATTTTTATCAAGTTTGAACTCTAGCCCTCTTGGGTGTACAAGGATTACAGTAGATTTCTTAATGGATCTAAACTAAATAACTTACTTTCTAACAAAAATAAAGACAGCCCATACAGTTCCGGACACAGCAGCCCCAAACGCCACTACTACCACCACAATGTAAGCTGTAACATAAGCTGTAGAACAAACAACAACCATGGCAATCATTGTACACTTTCGCTTAACTCAGCAACAAAAAACAAACAAACACGATTTTCTAAATAAACAACACATTCTCATTTAAACTTTGCCCATATAACTGATGCGGCAGACTGACAGCATTATTCAACTTATGATATCAGTTTTCAGTCCGTTTTAGCATTATCCCACAGTCGAACACCTATATTTAAGTATCACTGCAGGTTCAAGTCTATAACATGATTATGGACTTCTGCTCATGGACAGTGTGATATGGTCAGCTATTTCAAAAAGGGAAGATTAGGTCGAAACAAAAATGGACCTTACTTTAACTTCCTGTTCTTGTTATTTCATACCTTTTCTGTTGATATCGTTTCTAACCATCAGCGATATCTTGACGTCATTTGTTGGGATACCGGTAGTTATTTTGCACAGTTCTTCGCTGTAGCACTTGACGCCGTAACATTTGGCTTTATCCATGTACGCCAGTTGACACCGTTTGCTGGCGCAGCATAATGACATGCATTCTTCCATATCCTTGACAGCGCCAAGAAATGTAAAATTCCCAGCGTGCAGCTGGCCTTCCAAGGAAGCATTTTGCACTACGTCACTGTGCAGTAACTGGGCTTTTTTACATACGGGATTTTGATTTATAGCGAGAGGAGGACCGGAGCGTGTCGCTAACATGAAATACAAAAAGGACGATTGTTTAAAAAAGTCAGTTTCCACTTCGTGTATAAAGTAACATCCAAAACAAACTTTCCAAGTGAGTTAGGAAGATTTTAAACCACTTACCTCGATAAAGACCAAAGAACGAATCACTTCCTGAAGAACAAAACACGACAGAAGATCGTAGTCATTAAACTTTCACAGGTAAATTCTATAAACTCCATTGTAAAATATCAGCAAGAAGGCAATCCTTCATTTCTCTTAAATTAGCGTGCTACTTAGAATAAAGATAGCCGTAGAATTTTAAACTGTGGCTACAATATATCTTATTTTATGTTCGAACGATTTGTCTTCCTTTGGCTCGAAGTAAAATAATAATGTAACAGACCTTAACCTGTTAACTAAAGAGCGGAAAATCGAATTATTTGAAGGCCAATATTTGACACGATATAGCCGAACTCACTCTTTTGTGTAGCGAACGTTTCCACTTGGAGTTTAATTAAAGCAAAACTGAAAAATATAGCCTTAAAATTTAACAGCGAGATTAATTATAAGCACAGTTCCAAACGCTTCGTCTTCTTACCTCTGGCGGGTGACGTTGCCAAGAAGGCTAACACTAAAGCTGTCGTTGTAAGGTAAAATATTAAATTGTCCATATTTCTTCTATTTTATCCAGTTATGTGCTAAACCAAACCAAAAAGTCCAAGAAAACGAATCCTGATAATAAATGACACTGCGACGGTTTAGATCCCAGTTGTTTCGTCAAAGAGTAAACATGGTTCTTCCAGTTAATTCCCTAATTCCAGGCCTTGTTCTTTACGAGTGAAATCCTCTTGTTATTTTCCCAAATGACACAAAAATCGAAAGGTTTACAGATGAAGCGAAATAATCTTTTGCAGTTTTTTACTTAAGTTTTTTCCTCTTCTCCCGGTAAACATTACATTAATATTGAAAAGGAGCAAAACATTGACAATGACGTAGAGTCAATGAATGAAACACCAAATTCCATTTTGATAATACAATCTATTCTTTGTTTGCCACCGGGATAGATCAAGCTGGGAAACCTAGCTTCAGTTTAATAATTCTTCAAAAAAGGTTCTAAATTACGCTTAAATTTGAATCACAAGTAGCTTGTGTAAATTTTACAGTTCTGATATAGATTTATGGGCAGTTAATTTCTGGCAAGCAATTCTACCGTGACGCCTTACCAGTCTTAAACACAACGGGTGACCCGTCTAAAGCAAACACTGGAAAGACAAACAGTCCGCGAGCTTTAGTGATCTGTTGACGAGTGATTCCGATCTAGCTTCGGAAATTCTTCGGATTTAAGACGAAGTTTCAGTTTCTGTTCTCCGAGTTCCGTTTTGCTGGCGGACCCGAAAACAACTACCCAAATAAACCAATATGCAAAATCACGTGTAAAATGCAAAAGTTTTCAGTGGCATTGGTTACGTTAGGGTAATAAAAAAAAGTTCAGAAAAATTGCAGATCTGAACTGAAAAAAAAAAAAAAACACGAATAGAATATCAAGCCATACCGTGAGAGGATAAATCAACCTCGCTCCCATGCTCAAACTCATTCTCATCAAGTCAACGAGATCGGCCGATTGACATTTATTTCCTCAATGACTCCATGTATAACAGACTCACCACACAGGAAGTTTCCATTCTTTTAATCTTTACCCCAAAATAAAGGCTGGCAGTAAGTTATTTTGGGAAAGTCGGAAGTAAAATAATCTTGTACCCCAGGTCCCTACTTCCGACTTGGATTCAAGATGGTGTCCATTAGGGATATCGAAAAAATGCACAAAACTCATTATTTTCATTGCCGAAAAAGTCCGAATATTACCGGGGAAGGTCCGAAGAATCAACGGCCATATATTCCAAGTACTCGTTTCAAACTCATACCATAAGTTGTATTAATGGTGAATTAACGTCGTAACTGTCTTGGCCATTTTTTCAAGATAACATCTTCATGTTCCCGAGATAGTGTAGCTTTCGATACGTGACATTTTAAGTGGTAGTTTTATATATTGATTATATTATTGGCCCTGGGGCACAAGAAAAAAGCGATTTTAGTGTATGTATCTATTTAACGTTAATTACGTTTCTCGCCTGGGGTCGGAATTTAGGAGACATATTTTACTTTCTTTGTCAAAACACATCTTAGCCATGAGACATTGAATAAAATATTCACGACTCTTGACAGAATTTCGGTTATTACACCGACAACCAAATAATAACCCTATCGACCTTACACAGCTTTTATTTCGTGTAATTAACATACAAGACTTATGGCTTCCTCAAAATTACTCCTCTGTGGAATGATCTTCATGGTAATAGCTTCAAATGCAGCTAGCGATGAAAATACGCATAAAAATCAAGACGAAGTAGCCGTTAAAGCCGAAGATGAACTGCTAACAGAAGTCGAAGAAAGCGCCGAAGCAACAGGAAAGCCGAACAGAGATCTAGAGGTACAGGGAATCGTAGTTCCAGAAGGGAAAACGGCTTGGGAAGAAAACTACAAGAAAAACCAAGTTGATCCCAACATGGATGGTCTTGTTCTTCTTGCTTGTATCGTTGGCTTGGTTCTTTTTATCGTCGTTCTGCGTTACATGTGCTGTACAATTGAACAGTGCGAAGAAAAATCCAAGAAGTCTCTTCAGGGTGCTAGAGAAAAAGTGGAGCACACAGACAAAGAGATTGTTTTGCATGGAACCAAGTACAAGTCCTTGGTTTGAAATAACAGATTGATTTACTCATTGTGACTGAGAGAGTCGATTTATGTACGGAAAAGCTATTGGCAACGTCTAGATCTGAAGGATGAAAAGCTATTTCAGGATTTGGGAGGATAACTTGCAGCCCGATTTTAAGCTTTTTAACGATTATTGATACTTTTTCAGGAAAAGGTTGAATTTTGGAATTCAAGAGCGAAGATAAAGAGTACAATTTCCGATTAATTTTTGCACTTTAAATCCTCATAAACTGATGCATATAATGAATGACATTTTTCAAGCCTGATCTTAATGATTAAGTGGATACTGTAAGATTTAGCATCTGGTGATATCCAAACTTGAAATGTGTTAAATGTGGTGAGCTTATATTCTACTTCTTAGGCCCCGTCCACACTGACCCGGGTAAATTTGAAAAACGCATCTTTTTTCTCCGGTTAGGCCAACCGTCCACACTGAAACGGCGTTTTCGGTCACCGAAAACGGAGCTTTTCAAAAACGCTCACCAATGAGCGTTTTTATATTTTATTGTAAATAATTTTAAAGGGCCACTGGTTTGTTAGTATTTTTTATGTTATTTTAGTGCTACCCTTACCCGGGTTAATGTGGACGGAAAACATTTTACGCGGCGTTTTCAAATTTACCCGGGTCACTGTGGATTAGATTCAGGAAATTAATATTTCACGAGTCTTATATAAATTAAATGTTTTGTACATAGGTTCAATTTTTTTTACATAAGCAGATAATGCAGGCCCTTTACTTTGGGTCAAGCATGGTAAACAGCCTCGCCTCACATAGAATCGGGGTGCAAAAAAGTATGTTTGCTGTTGGGTGACACGGTTTCGTCTATTAAATTACACTTTTTTTGTAAAACAAATCTCAAAGTACACATAACGTATATACCAAGAATCGAAAGTTTTGGTTATGAAAAATGTAAAACCAGACATTATGACCCAGACATAATGTAATTTATGTCAAAGCATGATACTCACATGATAATCCGTTGGGTAAGGTTGTATCAGGTACTTGAAATCTAACCAATGAGATTTGAGGGGCGTTGTTTCGAGGTTATATTACTTCTAGTTCTTAAGCTACTCTTCCTGTAAAATGTAAAATGTAAAATCTTACCCTCCTCCTTCCCCTTCACCTACCAACGGGTTATCATTGCTATTTCATTTCTGCTTCTATTTTATACCTGTTGTATTCGTTTAAGTAGTGTGGCGGATTTTTGTCGCCCCACTTTTTAGAAGTTATTTATTAATCGCTTTTACATAGATCGCTGTGTTGTAATTCTGTTAAATTTGTTGTTATGAAAACCTGCCACAATCGTGGCCAGATTTATCCAACACAGTTGTTTGTTTTAATGATCTTGTATTACCACACGGGAATTCAAGCAAAGCTCGCGCTAAGTAAGAGTGGTCGGTTTTCCGTAGCATGCCTTGATATACCTGTCATTTAGACATTTAGAGAATTGACCGATATTATTTTTTACATGTGAACCTGGTGTCCGGCAAAATCTTATTTCTAAAATGTTAACTTTATTGTGTTGGAAGAACTTGCCAGTAGAATAATTCGAGTGATATAGATTTTACGAGAAATGTGTATGCTGCGTTTCAGTATATACATCAGTTTTCCCCCTAGGGGGGGATACTCCGGCTTGTTAATGACGGGGATGATCGAAGGATTTTTTTGGGTTTGAAATTTCGATTCCGGGATTTTTTTGGGGTTGGAAAATTTGGCAAGTATTTTTTTGGGTGACTTGATTTAGATAGGTGATTTTTGGGGTATTAAAAGCGAACTAAAGGGCCTTGGCGTATTTATGGTATGATGAATAAACAAAACGAGCGTTCTTTGTGTTATGTTATTGCCCCTCCTGGCAATTTAGAGGTAATTTGACAAGGGATTTTTTGGGGGATTTTTTTTTTGTCCAGGGATTTTTTTGGGTAATGTCGGAAGACTAAGGGATTTTTTGGGTCCAAAGTTTTGCCTCCATTCGATCATCCCTGTCATTTACAAGCCGGAGAACCCCCCCCCCCCCCCTGGGGTTTTCCCGAGGTTTTTGAATCTGCCCACATGCATGCGTGGTCGTGGTAAACTGTAAAAGGGACTTGTACAACCAGACTGACCACTTTGTGGCACAGATACACCTCTCAGGTCTGATCAACACGTCAAACTTATCTTGATTTAGTGGCAAACTAGTAAATGTATAAAATACATAAATTGTAAATAAAGAAGATTATTGTGAAAACTGCAGCGATCCTCGTGTCTTCAAAGTCATGCTAAGACAGATAAATAGATTTTGGAATCGTTAGGCGCTGGTCTTAGGTAAGGAATACGTTAATAAGAGGAAAATATTGTTAGTTTGTTGCATTGCATTTTTTCAGATTTTCGGCAAAGTTGTATTCCTTTCAGAAATATTATTCAAACTTGTTTCAGATGATATTTGCTGGTGACAGCATCGCCCCTTTTTTTAATAGTAATCAGCGCAATAATAATAGCGGACTTGGATATTGTAATGAACCATTGAATGCCCGACGAATCATTGACGATAAGGCGAGTTTACAAGAGCAATTTTTTGTGGCACTTTTTATGTGACAACTTTTATTTGCTCGTGTAGATGAGAAAAATTGGTTAATTTTTATGTGGCAAATATATTTGTTGAAAGCTGGCGTGTGAGCTTTTACATGACAAACAAACGTTGTCGCATAGGAAAATTGCTCGTGTGACGACTCATAATAAAATGTGGCGAATATTGCGTCAGCAAATGTGGTCCCCAATCTCCCAAACTCGCCCACTGAGCATTGTGCGCGCGTATTTCTGTGCGTATATCTCAGGCTGTCCAAGGTCATTACTGGCGCTCTAAACTTTGAACTACACGATCAAATATGTTTGTCACATAAAAATTGTCACATAAAATTTTTTTGTGTAAACCCGGCGGTATACTCTTTGAACCAAACTATACGTAAGCTTTTAGAAAGCACCTCGTAAACTTTAGGAAAGCACCTCCTAAAAACAAGCATATAAGAATACATATTCTTATCCTATTTTAAATAAAAAATATGTTTCTCTTTTGCGACTGCCGAAAACCCATTTCTTGTTTTAAGGCACATTCTAAGATCAGTAGTTGATGGTGCAGCCTTGGGCTCCCCTTAAGCCCCTGTTTTTGCCATCTTTTTATGGGACACCATGATAAGATCGATGTGGCTGGAACAAACAAGCCTTCCAAAGGATACCGACCTAATTCTTTTATTTAATTAAGAGCCAACACCCAAATATGTATTTCACTTTGTGGAAGGAAGTAAACCTCCTTTTGCCTTTCTCGATGTGTTATTTAATAAACAACAAAACCTCACAAATCCCTGTCATCACACTTATCGAAAGATCTTCACGGGCGTGCTTACCAATTTTCTTTTTTTTTTTAATTTGGTGGAGAAGACCTTGACTCGATAATTCACCGGTTTGATTACATGCCCCCCCCCAAAATAAGGAGCAGTTAATTTCCTGTTTTAAGACCCTGTAGAGTTTTATAAATTCCACAGGTTTTATTATCTGGATTAAAGTGAAGAAATGATCCAAATCATAATCTGGATTAAACGAAAAAAATAAATGAAACAATAGTTGAAAAAAGGCATTTATTGCTTAAATTATCCGAGAAATAAAGTTCTTTTCTTTATCGATGCATTCAAACGGAGATAAAAAAGCTATTTTTACAATGTAAAACTTAAAAAAAATTGTTCGTCGCTATTTGTTACTTATTTTCGGGGTTGGAATAAATCTTTCACTGAAAATATTTTAGTACAACAAAACGAAGTCTCTTATTTACACAAACATTATGTCCACTTGAAAAAGGAACTTCTTTCAACATGAACATCGTAAATAATAACAACTATTCACCATAATGGAGGTGGCTAGTCCACCTCCACCACTAGCCACCAACACTGAGGTGAATAGTTGTTTTAGTATATAATCAAACAGTGAGATAATATAGCTTTGGACTAGTTAATTCCGTAAACGAGTACAGTTCTCGCGCGCAAGTTGCTCGGAGGTGAAGTAGCAAAGGATATCCGGAGGTTTAAGTAGCCAATCAGCGCGCGCGAAAAATGCTATCCACTGTTTGAGCATATACTTATAACTAATACCCTAAACTAAATATTTCATATTCACTGACTAGAAGATGTCAGTCCTAGAGTGAACAAATTAACTCTTTTGGGGTGTTGGGTTTGTTAAATTTTTTCCCTGCTTTTCCTCAAAACATCAATGTAAAGCCTTACTGCAGACTATAGGAATAAAGTGAATGATCACTGACAACTTTGTCTTGATCTACAATCGAATTCTCCTAATTAGCACTGTAACAAATGCATGGAAGCCAGCAAGGAGAATTTGTAAGTTACGGTTGAATGACGCAATTACGAACGAACAACAAATGTCCAGTAAAAAATCGACATCATAGGTTTCTTAATCAACCTAATTGTGGAAAAAGTGGCAAGAATGAAGCATGAAAAAACTATTGGAAGCCTCAAAAGAGGCTCGGGTCACGTTTTTTTAAAAGAATGTGTGACATACAAATAGAATGAACCTCTATGGTACGGACCATTATTTTTTGAGGGGGTGGGTAAGGGTGGGCAATTTTTCTAAGAAAGAATTTCTTTAAGCATTGGTACTTGCAAGTATTTTACCAGCATAACCCTCTGCAATTTGTTTGTTGTTTGTTTTTTTGCTCCAGCCACCTTTAGCGGGTGGGGCTTGCTTGAATTTTTTTCCCCGTTCTTACTTGGACGGTTTTTTTTTTCTTATGCAAGAGGTTTTTAGTAATTGCCCAACATCACCCCCCCCCCCCCCCCCCCACAGCCCCCGGCAATGAACAACGCTCTGGGCTAGGTCACGCCATTTCATCAAATTACACAGAAACTGGTATTAAAATAGAGTTAAACCTCTAGATAATACAAGCATAAAAACTGTGAAAAAAGATAGAGCAATGTTAGAATATACCGTCTCTTCGTAATACTGTCCAGATATTTCTGTCAAAACCATCAGTCTCTGTTTTCTTTTTTAATACCTCTTTGCTGCAAGTTTCAAGTCTTTTTCTCAGGGAGCTCAAATTCGTAAAGATCTTGACATTCTTTTTAACTGGCTTTGTTTCAGCAGATTTATCTTGTTTCTTCGTTTCGGTGGGAGTGGAAGTTTTTTCTTGATTCACAATAAGAGAAGATTCTTCAGAGGTCTCGGGTAACAGAAGTTTGTCATCCTTCAAGCTGGGCGAGGCCTGGATTCCAGACGAAAATGCCTCAAATAGATTTTCAATTCTCACTTGAGGCTTTTCACTTGCGTTACTAGCAAACGTCACCCATTCTTTGTTGTCATCATTACATTGTAAGCCTTGTGGCGACTTCTCGTGAGTGCTATCAGATAATTCAGTGCTAACGTGCTTTTCAGTTTGACCGCATTGGAAAACGTTTGCGCTTACTCTGTCAGAGGTTTCGCTTTCAGTTCTTTTTTCTGCCTTGCCGGAGAATGCAGTTTCTTGGCAATGTTCGATTGTCGCGCAATCCACGTTGTTTGTGTTTTCGACCGAGTTAACGATTCTTTCCTCTTTGTCTACGTTCAATGGCTCTTCGAACTCATTGCAAAGTTCCTTTGAACGTTTCTCTACATTTTCTTCTTTGATTACTTGTGTGGAATGTTCACAGTGTTCAGTTCTTTCCTCCCCGGCGCTTGGTATTTCATCGTCCTCGTTTTCTTTGCATTTCTCAGCGAACACGTCAAAACAATTGTCTTTTCCTTCCATCGTGGGATCATCGTCTTCTGTATCCTTTTGCGAGCATTCTTGAAGTTTATCGCCTGATTCCTCTAAATGTTCAGATTCTTGTGAAAGATTTTCCGACCTTTCAAGCGTAGTATCATTATCATCGTCTGTCACGCTATCCGTCACGCTATCGTTGACGCTATCCGTCACGCTTTCCGCTCCACTGCTTCTCCTGTCGAAGCTAGTACTTCTGCTCTTATTTCTCTTTTTCGAGTCTTTTCCCCGCAAGTCTTCGATCTCAGATTTTTCTCCCGTCACACTCTCTGTTCGCCTTAGTTTCTTCATTAATTGTTTCTCCAGCCTGTAAAGTATCTTTTTCTTCCACTCTATGGTCTCATTCTTGATTCTGTCTCTCGTCTCCATGATTTTCTCGCTGATTTCCGGAATGGTCCTCGTGAGCTTGGGTGAAGTGGGATTACTGCCTCGACGTTTCCCTGACTCTGCAGGCGGCGATGTTCTCTCCTTCTCCAGCTCAGCCATTTCAGAACTGTTGAGAACTGGAAGGTACGGAGGGGGGCCGCCCAAATATTCGGCTGAGTCAGCACGGTTCCGATTTTGAAGGTCTTCCGGATGTACATGACTTTCGCTATTGGCAGTGCCTGTTTGAGAAACACTAGTTGCAAGCACATCACTGGTCACTGTGTAATCAGTAGTAGCATTGTCATTTGTCAAATCCATTTTCTCCACTAATTTCGAATCACCAGAACTAGTACAATCGACATGTCCCGTATGATCAGTATGCCCTGAAGGTTCAACATGTCCCGGATGAATAAAATGTCCGGAATGTTCAGCATTTGCTGGACTTTCACTTAGTCCCGAAGTTTCAGCATGTCTTGGATGATTTGTATTGAGGACAATTGAGCAAAACTTTGCCTGTTGACTTGATTTCTATTTGGTGAACGCTCTCTTTCGTTTGCCGCACTTTCATTGGGTTTTGTTACGTTTGTCTCCACACGTTTCCGTTCTGTGCTGAGCGAGCGGCGAGATCTTCCAGGAAGAACTTTTGTCAAGACTACTTCATCGTCTTCACAATCAATCACGACCTTGCTTGAGCCTGGTGACTGCGGTTGGTTTTGCCGAACTTCACTTTTCTCGTGCGGATTTCCAACGTCGTAAGAACGTTTCATCTGCGCTGCTACGGCAGCCCCGAGAAGACTACGACTTACGGGGATCGCGGTTTTTCCACTTTTGTCTCTTATCACGGAGTGAACAGCTACAATTTTGGGCAGTGCCTTGTGGTCCCACGCCAGTCCAACAGAATCGGAAGACTTGTAAGAATAACTACTCGTCCTTTGCGCATTGGACTGAACTCCGTCTTCGATGATGTTGATTCCAGGTACGCGTCGGAGACTTTGAGATGTTGAGGAAATGTGGGATGGCCCTCGTATTGCCGTGTATGGAACAGAAACGTTTCGTTTCGGAAAAGCAGGAACTGATCTAGGATCATTTTGTACACAAGCCAAATTCGGGGTCCCATTTTGTCTCTCATAGGCTGAACCCTGTCGAGAATGGTACTGGGCTTCTCTTCTTTGAAAGCTACCGGAACTGTTAGCTTGATCGGAGCGTGGGTCTTTTTCATAATAATGAACGAGTTCTTGCATATGCTGCAACTTAAGCA
Source organism: Oculina patagonica (assembly GCF_052425735.1). Lineage (NCBI taxonomy): Eukaryota > Metazoa > Cnidaria > Anthozoa > Scleractinia > Oculinidae > Oculina > Oculina patagonica. The sequence goes on from NC_135765.1 coordinate 8,450,039, forward strand.
GCTTCAAAATGTTATCTTTGGTATGGTCAAGTCGTCGCAGGATCTGTAACTTCATTTGTTCTCGTTGAAGCCTTTTGAAGTCTCGCTCAGTGGTAGGGGGAGATAAGCGAGGTCGCTTAGCTTCACTTCCGGTAAACTCGGTGACGTAATCACCGGAAGAACGCCGCCTCTGTTGTTGACCATAAGTGATGGGAGGAGCTGAAGAATCATTCATAAAAGGACTCGAGAATCCGGCCGAAGAAGGAGCTGTAATTGAAACACGTGTCTGAGACGCCAGAGCCCTCTCGAAAACATTTCGGGGCAATGAAAATGAATTGTCCACAACTGGAACTTGATTGAAATTCATCTCTCCTCTAGATGATGTGCTTTGTTGTGGTTCTGAAAACAAAACAAAATATGGTAAAAAATAGTGAAAAGAAAGGGGAAAAAGACGGATTAGTGTCTTTACGGATTGAGCGCGGCAAAATACAGAGAAAGGCCTAGGGACTATAAGCAAGGTTTGGTCGACGTCCAAGTTTCAGGCCTTTATTTTTGTTGACGGTCGCCTATTAAATTGTTTTGATTCTTTTAAAATTGTATTCATACTGAGGTTTCGTAGGATAACACATCATTAAAAGCAACATATTACACGAATAAACACGGAATTCCTACTTTTTGTCTTTCAGTCCGATCCGAGGATCTTAAACGTTCACAATCGTTTTTCTGTTACGCGTCGATCTAAACTTGAACTTATGGGTCTGGTGGCCGGTTATATAGTCTAGCCGATTCTTAAAATAGATTATGACGTAGGCGAAATTGCATCACTGTTCTATAAATAGATATATTTTGCTGAGTCACGAAATCTAGAACCTTCTAGAAAAAAGTGCAACGGTCATGTAATGCGATCCAGAATGTTCTACAAAGTTCGGTTACTTTCTAAGAAACTTTCTAGGCGAAATATGTAAATACAAATGTATCTCGATATAGCCTCTTGTTAAAAAACGTCACGCAAGTCGTCATAGTCTCCCGTAAGTACATAAATTTCGATAACTTTTGTCAAAACCAATTTAAAACTTTACCAACAACATAAATGTATGACACAAATTCATTTGTGCGAATATAGTATTTTGCAACACGATTTCTACACTCAGATAACTGAAAAGAAACCATGCTTGACGAATTAAAATACATTCTCAAATCTAACACAAAGCTGTCAAAGGATCGATGTCTTAAATCAGTCGAGAGTAGAATAACTAAGGCCATAAACTGATTACCTTTTCGTAACAACATATTTTAAATAGAGGCGCTTAGATTTATATCGAAGACAGTACATTTAAAACGACTCGCATTATAACAATTCTTAAGATGACGGCCGATTGTAAAATTCATTGTCCTCGTTAACGGGTTGAGACTAAAATTTAGGGCAGTTTACGGTTAACGGTTACCGGTTAACGGTTAGCAGAAGCGAATACGCAAACTGGTACAAAAGAAACCGTAGGAACTTAGTTCGTTATTTCCCTTGAAGGGACTACATGTATGTCACGGATTTAACAGATTTTTGAACGGCCAAAATCTATATTTGTGTCGTAGGGAACTTAAAAATATTGGTTCATTTTCATGAACAATTGCTATTTTAGAGGACTAAAACTGTTAAAAAGCGCGTTTGGCTGCGGATGGTTCGGATGGAAATGGATTGCAATTTGAAAACGTTAGCCAACGTTTTTAAGTTGTTTCCGCGTGGCTTAAAAAAAAATCAATATTTATAGCCGAAGTTTGATTTCTACCCCCAAATAAAGGTTACATCTTCAATTAAATATTCAAAGACAATGTTTTTCATGGGTTAAGTTGCTAACACTATTAGACCAAAAATCTGCGAAATCCCCGCGACATAGACCCTTTGAAAGCTTCTACACTAAATAAAGTTTACCGGAACTAAATAAGGTTTACCGGAACGGTGCCGTAGGTAACATTAAAGGAACAATTCGCTGTGCTGCTTTAGATCTCGGAAGAGTTGTTTACATCCCTAGAAAATTTTCCTTCGTTGAAGAGTATCACAAACAAATGAAAATTGCCCCCTGTACTAAAGCTTGACAAAGCTCTTTTATAAACTACCGTCGGAGCTGGAACGGAAATCGCCCACTCAAAATTCTTTAGAATTACCACAGATTTAACATAACATCCGGAATACAAACCTATCCCCGCCGAAATACGTGAAGGTATGAAAAATGTCAGATCCGTTTCCGGTCTTTTCCAGAAATATTCATGTGGGAAAAAAGACTGTTCTTTGCGGGCGCTTAATTCCGATTTTTGTAGCATTTTCAAACAACTAGGAGGTAGTTTTACCACGTAATAGCGATTTAAAATCACTTAGCCTGCGAAAGAAGATTTATATTGCTCAGTGTATTTAGCTGTGCTGTGCGGTCTTAACAAAGCTAAGTGACAGATATTGGTACAGGTTGTGGAATTGTTTGCTCTTTTGTGGGTGCTCATCAAAGCATGCACAATGTCTTTTGTAATCTCCACGTGCTCTGGTAGTGAATGGTCTTTGTCCAGCAAGGTAGTCATTCAGCTCTACGCCTTTAGTAACCCATAGAAACTAACAGCGTTGACAAAAATGAAATTAACGTGAAATTGGGAGAAAGAGCTTTTTGTGGTTAAATTGCACATGGCCTGTATGATACAATTATTCAGCTTTATGCCTTAAGTCACTCATAGAAACGGCGTAACGGCGACAAAAATGAAGGACACGTGAAATGGTACATGTCTGGTTTAATACTATACACCCGCATGCAATGGTTTCATATAAACTTGAAAGAAAATTAATTTTTCTAAAATGCCTCGTGCTTTTCTAGCAGTTTTTCCCAATAACCGTCCACTTCCGAGTTCCGATTCCCCATTATTTAAAGAATAATTAAAAAATACATTCTTATCTATTTATGCCAATTTATCGCCACTTCAAAAAATAAAGTAGATCAGTTTTCCACTTTGACCGTGACATTCTTAGAATTTCTTTAATTCTTCGGCACGGAATGTTTATTCATCGACGTATCTCGCCTAGAACATTTCAGCTCCAAGCTCCCATCGATCCGAATAAAGAAAGAAAATTCTCTTTTCTAGCTCAGTCGGGGGAACAAGTGCCAGTTGATGGCGACATCACTTCTCCGAGAAGTTACTGAGCCTGCGGTTTTTTCGTCACACAAGTTGCTAAGCAACATGTTATTAAACAACAGGGGCAAAGAACACGACACAACGATCCCGGCCAACGCACGAACCTGGGAACACTCGACCTGAGGTCCTCATTCAGGCACGCCGCGACAAAAATAGCAAATTTTGGTTCGGTGGAAAACGCGGAGTGCGGAGTGAGCACTCCGCATTTTCCACACTCCTCATTTTCTACACTCCACATTTTACACACTCCACGTTTTCCACACTCCGCATTCTCCACACTCCACATTTTCTACACTCCGCATTTTACACACTCCACGTTTTCCACACTCCGCATTCTCCACACTCCGCATTTTCTACACTCCTCATTTTACACACTCCGCGTTTTCCACACTCCGCATTCTCCACACTCCACATTTTCTACACTCCGCACTCCGCGTTTTCCACCGAACCGCAAATTTTCGCCGAAACAACAGACGGAAATTCCGGAATTTCCCTTGGTGTTAAAACTTGTGAAATCTCGATCTCGCTTTGTTTTGGAACTATTGTTTTCCTGCTCTGTATTGTTTCAAGGTTCTTTGTTGTCTACGGTTCGTTCTTTGTTTTACGTCACTGCTGAGTTTCACAGAATTTTACAAGTAAGTTTGTTATCCACCCGGCGATTTTAATAACTGAACAAGTCATTTTGGATCGTATTGGGTTGAAATTTAACTGACCGTGATCCTAATAAATTTTATCACCAGCAAAAAACAATAACTGTTTTATGATAAAATAAATATCTTGAGTAAGTAAGCTAACTTCTTATTTTACTGTAGAAGGCTCCATTGTTCGATAGTAGCAGAAACCAATTCCGCAGCCGCCTAGCGGGAGCGAATGAGAGGCGGCTCTATTCGCAGGCTAATTCGACTTGTTCCGCAGTACAGATCTTTTATCCATACGCTCACGTTCTAACGACTCGCTTTACAAATGAACTCACTAAAATTACTAAAATAATCAGATCGCTTATATGTTGTTTGGTAAAATAAACGGGATTACCAACAAAAGTTGCTTATAGTGGTTTAAAAACAGGAAATACTGTAAAACCCCTATTTAGCGGCCACCCTCAGGGAAATGAGGCCTTTTACAAAGGTCGCGTTATTTCAATACATTATGAACTTGAAAAGGAATAACGGAACCAAATGAAGACGACAATAAACCTGTGTTTGAATGATGTTATCAGCCGTCACTGTCCGAGCTTGTTGAAAATAAATCCAAACATCATATATTACATTCTAGAGGCCGCTAAAAACAATAGAAGAACGCTCATTGGGGCGGCAGCCTTTCGGAAAGGTGGACGCGGCCGCTTAATAGAGGTGGCCCCTTGAAAGGGGTTTTATTAACAGTATTATAAAATTCTGACAATAGTTTCGGGACTTTAGTAACTGGCCGCTTAATAGGACAGTAATTATGTTAGCGACCAAGACGTGACCAACGCAATGAGTCGGTACCAAAGAACATTTCCTGGCTTTACACAGTTACCGTGGGAAAGATAGAACGACAAGGTGACCATTGTTTGTCGGTGCTACAAACTTCAACTAATATAAAACGACACAAATATATACATTACCTGATTATTACAGCGAAACACCCGAAGCTTAAAATTGAATATATACTTCAACAAAATACTGATGTCATCGCTGGCAGGTAGAGTTAGAAGCTTGACAAAAGTGCTTGAAAACAAACAATCCGAGCAGGTATATTTTACACCCGATTTTTGTCGTCAACAGAAAACGCTCTGGCGAACGCCTACCACAATTGGCCAGTTTTGAGTCTTCAAGCTATCTATATGCAACAACCGGGTAGTATAGATAAACCACTTCATGTTTCCGGTATAATTTTCTACAAATATGACTGTTTACAAAAAAATAATTATAAACTCGAAAATTTTGTTTTACCTTTCTATACGTGAGCGGGAATTTAATTTTATCCACGATGGAAAACAAAATAGCAAAAAAAAAGTTAAGCGAAAAAGAAACAGCTCACATGAGTCAGAAGCCTAGAAAAATAACTACAGACCTTCCCACTAGAAACTAAAAAAAAAACACTTTTGATAAGATTTTCTTTCATTTTCGACAACTATTGTAAACTTTTCCTAAAAATTTCAATATGAAATTAGATATCAGGGCCTTGAGGAGGGTCTGAGGAAAATAGAAATGAAAATTTGCGTCTTGAAATCAGTTGGAACAAAGAGTCTGTACAAAAAAGAGGGTCTTCTTTTCTGATCGCGCGCAACTGATCTGTAAAGGAAAGGGAGTCAAGAAAGATAGCTTCAATTTGTCGCTTTTATCATCTCGGCTCCCGCGCGCGAAGCCACGCGCCCGGCGGTATGAAGCGAACCAAAAAGCGCATGTTTTTTAAAGCCGGTGTACCGCAAAGTTCACACGACAGCATGTACATGATCACGCATGGCACAACAAAAAAATAATAATACCTGAAACGTCCAATTCCCTTTTCCTAAAACGACGCCACTTCAATCAGAGAACCAGGCAGAGCGCGCGAATTGGAGCAAAGTTTCAAGGTCTTCAAGTATCACTAACTGCTACTTTGTTTGATTTTCTTTCTTTATATACTTTTCTTTCATTGCGCGCTAAGCAAAAACGAGAAAGAAAAAATCTGCGATTGCCGCGATAAGGAACTCTTAATGAAGCCGAAGAGCTTTCCGAGTGATTTTCAGCACGAAAGTCAAAACGCGGGATTAAAACGGTCTGACATTCAGGGAACGCGTGTAAAATTTTTCATACTTTCTGACATTGTGTGTGACACTAAATATGACCGCTTTATCCATTTGGAGACACTATAGTATTTCCGAAGAAAATAAGAAAAGGTCATCCCCTGGGCTCTGCTCTGTGCGGGGACGAGTAACGAAATAAAAGTGGTCTTGACAAATTTTGCACCGCTTTTACTAAGAAACGTCTGCGAAGCAAATAAGAATGTGTCTGTTCTGTTTCGTGCTGCCATATATCCCGACGTTACTAATCGAACAGTTCGGTAATCGAACTTGATCGAACTGAATCGAACTTAATCGAACGATTCGGTTCGATTAGTTCGATAATCGAACAGAATCGAACCCAAAACTTTGTGTGAGAGAGTTCGATTCCGTTCGATTTCCGAACTAATCGAACCAAATCGAACTTAATCGAACACAAAAGACAAATCTTAAATTCACCCTCATACAACCAGATAATGAACAGTCTGTCTAAGTAACAGTAATAAATGAATAATTTTTATTTATGGACTCGGCAAAAAAAACCCGAAACGCAAAGTTCAACAGACAATAGAAAATAAATCCTCCTTCACTCTAGTTCTATTTCATGTTATCAACCTATGGAGTCCCAAGTAGTCTGCGTAGCTGGCGATTTCGTCGGAAAGCACGCGTGGGAGATTACTGCGAAGACTCGCCTTGCAGATGACGAGAACTAAAGCCAGAAACCTATCGAGAGCCTTGAATCAAATTGGAGTACAAAACACGTTGAAAGAATGTGAAGAAATAAGCGACAAACAGTAATAAAATTGACATCAATTTCCTTTCTGTTTATTTATTCGTTGTTCTGGGCTAAACAACCGCGCCTGTGACACTCGTATTCACACCCGTTTATTGGGAACATACCGCCATTTGCAGCCAAATGTAATTAGACCGTGATTTTACGACCGTTGTTTTTTAATCAACATCCATTTTCCATGATTTTCAAATCGAACCCAGTCGAACTTAATCGAGCCTAATCGAACTTAATCGAACGTTCGATTTAGTTCGATTACTCAAAATTTTTTGTGAGAGTTCGATTCTGTTCGATTACCGAACTTAATCGAACCTAATCGCGTGATTACAGTTCGATTCAGTTCGAGTAAGTTCGATTAATCGAACGTTCGATTTGGTTCGATTAGTAACGTCGGGCATATATATTTTGACGTTTGGACTATCTGATAGTGAAAGAACTGATATCATTCTTGATCTTTATCTGCACTGCAATCTCAGGTGCCCCAGTCTCACGCAGTGCGAACTTTTTATTTCGAAATATATGAAATGATTTTGAAATAATGAAAATAAATAATGAAAATGGTAGGATAGGAGTTAGAAAATATGGAAGATATATAAATAGAAAAATACGAATAAGAAGGAAAGTTTACTAGTTACTCGAGTTTCACGCTCAAGGCGATCATCAGACAGATGATCATCAGTCTGATGATCGCCTTGAGCGTGAAACTCGAGTAACTAGTAATACTTTCCTTCTTATTCGTATTTTGCTCTGCATATATTTTTGCATTGAGCACTCCTAGGATAAGTGAAGCAATTTTATTTCTTGTTTATTCGTTTAAATAGAAAAATAAAAATGTCTTGTCTTTTAATTTCTACGCTCTATAGATTCCGGACTTGGTCTCTAATAAGCTCCCAGGTTTCAATTGTTCTTGTGTAAATACCAAACTTCTTACGGCCCACGAGAATGGTCGAGAATGCTAGGGAAGTGCAAAGCACCATAGATTCAGAAGTGCCTAAAGCTTTGATTATAAATCTTCTATTGTGCTAAGCCCCCAACTCCCATTCCAATACAAACCCTCATATTTATATCGCATTTCTCAAACAAACCCTTATGTTTTGACTGCTGTTTGTAATATAATGCTTTATATCATAACCAATCTCTTCTATACAAATATTTCAAAAAATACAGTAAATAAAATTTCTGCGTTCATTATTGCTCAATTTATACAAGCAGATTGTCTATTTTGTTCCCAAATTCGGAAAAATTTCAAGTCCAAAGAAATATCGGCACTATACAAAAGTGATAGCGCAAAAAAAATGATAGTGTGAGTGCTAGCCAGCGTAGCTTGGCGTTCTAGTCAGTCGGGGAGAGCGCGAAATCGCGCGCGACTGACTAGAACGCCAAGCTACGCTGGCTATGTGAGTGCAGGTTTGATCTGTCGATACTCTACGCCATTTTCAAAGGAGATTAACGATTGCTGTACACGATAAAATATTAAAACCAACTTTGTGCTTACCCTGACTACATCTCCCGCTCTGACTCACAGTGAGCGATGACCTCCGGCGATCGAACACATTTCGCTGGTAAAGTTCGTTTTGCGAGCTGAGATCGATGAAGGAAGGCTCAGGTCGACTGCCGACGTTGTTTGGCCACAGCGTCTCTGTTCCCGGATAAATAACTGAATCCATGTGCGAGTTTCTCGTTGTTTCGCTTTCTAACGAAACAAACAATTATGTAAATCGAAAACGTGAATTCACGTGCAAGCGAATGTGCACGCTCCTCGTGCGCTTTCGAAATGTACGGGGAACAGGGCCTTTTAAATGACTGCTATTAGGTTCGCGTGGAGATCTTTGTGAGTTGAAAACAAATGCGATCTGAGATCTGGAGATTGCACACAGCTTGTCGTGTGGCTAGCTAAAGAAAAGAATAGTTCGCAGTGATGACAGCAATTTAACAGGTTATCTTTCCTGTGGCGACCCGTGACGGTATGCGTTTCAAATATATCACTTTCGCCTTCCCTTTGATGTGCCGCGCGATTATATGAGTCACGCAGGAAAGCGTGGGTTTTAGTTTCTTCCACAAATCACTAATATAACTCCTACAGTCACATACTGTAATGTTCTCATCACAAAAGCACTTGCTACAAAACTAACACGGATTCCTTTCCTTTAAATATGACGAAAAATTGTTTTCACATCATTTGTTGCAGAGCCTTTGACCTAAGATATAATGTGATTTTATCGTGAGCGGAAGAAAAAAAATCACGGAAAACGTGAACTACAAATTCAGATTTTTAGACAAAACATGAAAACGATCGTGACTGAGTACAAGACACGCTACCAAAGATAGATGGTGTTTATAACTCGACCCATATCCTGTCTATTGCATGGGATATTTCGTGCTTTTAAAAGAGAAAAGTAAATATTCGCCAAAAATAATAACAAATAAATAAATAAATAAACAAAGACGCTTTCTTTTTGATCCGCAGATCAATGCTGGTGGCATATAAATATGAGAGGTTTCCTGGGGGGGGGGGGGGGGTGCGCGAACATTACCGTATTTCCCACGCTGATTAGCGCCCTCCTTTGAATATAAAGCGCCACTGCAGTCCGACATAAATATGGTGACTTTTGTTTGGCCACGTGCTTGAAAAGTTCCGTTTCATATGCATGTGCTTCAGTCTAGTCTTTGAGGACCAGTTACAAATGATATTCCCTCCACTTCTTTTGGCCGGGAACTTATTCGAAGAATATATAGCGAAGCGCACGAGGTCTAAAATAGAATGCAAGTGAATATAACCCCCACGAGGCTCAGAAAACATCAGCGTGTTCTGAGAGAAATAGTTGGAGTCCAGGTAACGTTTTCGTTTTATGAAAGTGCTTTAGGAACATTGGCTGTTTTAGAAAGCATTTTACGAAAATCGTCCGCCATTTCGGTTTGTTTTATTGTTTGTTTGAGTCTTGTCTGAGTCGTGACGTCACTCGTGTGCTTCACTTACTGACTCACGATTTTCTGGGACTTTGCTCACAGGGTATAACTGTAGTATCAGTGTCAGTTTAAAAACCGGAACAAATCTTTAAACCCACACATTCACATTCCGTTGCTCTAGATTGTTATAAATAGACTTTATAATAAATGAGATAAATGGCCTCACTGGTCGTCGCCACTAAACGCCGGGTAAACGTGGGCCATTACTCAGACCACTCGCCATATTGAATAGATCTATGCTTTTACATCCCCCGACACAGTACACAACCCAGACCTAGTGAGGCTGGAGGGTCGGGGACTAAACTGACAGACAACAAGCTGTTACGTCTGTATGACGCAATGTGCGCTTCTTCGTTACGTAACTCTCATTATGACTCAAGATTACTCAAGATGTATAGTCCAACTTCTTGCAAAGCCTTGCACATCCACAGTTTACTGTTTAGGCTTTTTTTCCGGGGCATATCTGCCATTTCTGTTTAGATATCTGTCTTTCAGGCATCTAGGTGATAATCGGTGATTGCGCATTCTTTTTGCCTGTTTTTTGGTTTGTTTTATTTTGTTTTGTTTGTTTGTTTGTTTGTTTATTTAAAAAAAAAAAAACGAAAAGAACGATTGCACAACTGCAAAGAACTTTGTTTTGAAACGGGACAGGAAGCAGCGAAGCAGCTTGCTGTGAAAAATTGCAACATCTCATGTAAATCGCGATTTACACAAGGTAATATACCAATTATCTTTGACACTTGTTATCTCAGTATAATTAACATCGCACCTTCTGATTCGCTCAAACAAAACTGCTCCCTCGTGGAGATCGAGGTGTGAGCATTCCTCGAAACAATGAATTAGCTGACACGTGCAAAATCAAATATCACACGTTACCGATACATTCCACGGAGACCATATTCTGGACCTTGATTTACTTGCTTTCTCGTTCTCAAGATTAAAGTTTTCGTCGTGTTGTTTTGGAAATGCAAGTTTGTTGATGCCAGAACTAATGCAATGTCGTTCGTTCCTGCGAACTTGCCCGGTGTGACAGAAAGCACACGAAATTCTAAACTTGAAGATTATGCAGTCGAGAAACGTGGACTTTCAACTTCAAGGTAGGTGAACTAAACTGTGCAGTACCAGTTTTGAGAAGCTTATTCCTCACAACTTAGCGTTGTTTACAAATGTATCTGTTTGTCATTGATTTTATATATTTACGTTTCATCGATCACGCCAATTCATTTTTCGTCGCTTAAGGCTGGTTCTCATATGATCGCCTCGATCGTCTCTGTCGCTTCTGTCGTTAGCAAAGTCTGAGGTGATTGGAGCAAGCAAACTTTTTGAAGCGACAGAGGCGACAGAGGCGATCATATGAGAACCAGCCTTAAGCGTTCAAGCATAACTTATGCCGATCTCATGTAATCATGAGCCGCAAACAAAAATAAACAAGGGAATCTTAGCACCAAGTCTTGGGAATTATGAATAAAAACTTTGATTTCCTTGAGCGAAATTGTGGTCATCCTGGAAATTAGCAAACAGTTACTACAATGTTGCGTCGATTTGAATGTTTTGCATTACACGGCCGCACGTGGTCATTAAAGGGAAGGCCTTTAAATTTAGCTTGAAATCTAAGGGCGCATTTATTTGCAACATACGCGTATACCTGTCGCATTTCTAACGCGTACCCAGTTTCAAATAAATGCGTCGATAACCCCCAAATCCCCTGGGTAAACAATAAGTCCTGTGCTGGCTTTTTTGCCACAAAATACCACAGAACAAGTTTTATCGAGTGGTGAAAGGAATGTAGCTAGTCAGAATACGACAATGCTGATATGACCAGTGATTTTAACACGAAAATAGATGATGAGGGGCACGAGGCTGAAACAGCCATTGCACGCCGATGGTTCGTAATTATTTATACTTTCATATCTTAGATCAGTATGATAAAAAAAAGGGAATCAAAGGAAATGAGAATCGATAGTGCGGAAAGATTTCCGCACAGCCCCCTACATTAATTATGTATGCAACTATTTCATACTATCACTATACATAAACAGCAATCATGAAAAGAACGTAACGAATCAGTCAGAAAATTGTATGCATAATTAATGTAGGGGGCTGTGCGGAAATCTTGCCGATAGTGCTATCTCAAGCTTTTCAGAATTTTTGCCAAGCAGGAAATTTTAAATTGGTGCACAAAGGTATTCTCTAAAATAAGGTTCAACGACAACAATAAACAAACAAGCAAACGAGCAACAAGAGCGAATGTTAAAATTCATTCATATTTCTGTGAGGAATGAATTTATTTGCGAATAATCGAGAACTCACAATTTCCCGTTAAATGACTTAACGAGCATATAGTTACATGCATTTCGCTGCGCTTTGCGTTTATTACAAAAAATTGAAAATTCGAGAACCTATTTTTTTGCGTCACATTCCTGGTTACACGTGGAGGGTATACGATTAATCGGTAGCGTATCGATTAATCGCATTCAAGTCGTACATCAACCCTGTGGTTGCAAATTCACACACAAACGTAGTCAAAAATTGCGTTTTCGTATTCTGTGTAATACTGAGTAATATTTTCTGCGGTCAAATTTGCTTCAGATTCACTTAAATCAAATTGTACGGTTATTTTTCTCAAACAAGCAAGAGAAAAAATTGCACAGCCCTAAAACTTTTTCGGCACAAATGTGGTTCGTTTGCCAAGAGAATACAATAGGTCAACAATCAGTCTCTCCTTTGGGGTTATTAATCAAGGACATACAAAGGAAACAATAATACCGAGAACAATATTGCCTAATTAGTTCGCCACGCTTCGCCATTGCTTAATCACATACCCCATACGCATAACCAGAAATGCGACGCAAATAAATACGTCGTCTCGTCTTCCGGTATACGCGTATGCTGCAAATAAATACGCCCTAAATCTAAAGACTTGTTCTTGTATTTGAACTCAGAAATGCTCACGTCAAAAACGAATGTAACTTTTGAATCGGAATTTTAATTGCGTTGACTTCTTTCTCCAAACGGACGCCTACAGCCTCGTCCCCAGTCGTCCCCGGCGAATTTGGATGTGACGTCACCCGCCAAGCTTGTCGGGGAAGTTCGCCTAGGACGCCTGGCAATAAACGGCAAATCCAATATGGCGGAGCCTGTCCAACGATTGAACTTCAGTCAACTTCTTGAAGAACTTAAAAACGCGTCAGAATTAGGCTGGGATTCCTTCATCCATGTCTGCCAGCAAACTCGTGAAGTAATTGGAGATTTTTTATTTAAGGTAGAAAAATTAAATGTCGATTTTTATGCGCAGCAAATTGTACCATCTAAAGAGCTTAAAGAATATGTTCCACTAACTGTAACTGGCGATGGGAGCTGACTCTATCGATCGATTTCTCTGTTGGTGTCTTGGTGAACGGAGATAGAATAGTGGTCGTTCGTGGAAAGTTGTATGATGAGTATTTTTGCTTCTCGCTAACACAACAACAACAGCGGTGAAAAGATAAAAGGCTCAAAGCTGATATCCATCAGTACTTTCAACTGTGCTTTCGTGTGTGCTTTGTTTGTTCCTTTGCCTTCGCTTTTTTCGAATATTTTTCGCAGTTTTATCCAGGGTAAGTGAAGTTGTAACTATCTATTCGAAGTATCAGTAGCGAAATATATGACTAAAGCTACTTATCAGAAAATTAGAAAGCTGTGTAGTGGTTTGTTTTCTGGGAAACAAACGCTGCAATTCGCCTACTGTTGGTGACGATACCGAGTTGTAATGTGTCAACTCAGCTGCTTAACAGATTCAACTTCTCTCTTGTGAACTTCAGACTTGTGAGACTCTATAACATACCAAATTCCCTTCGGCCACTAAGCATTGACAAGATTAATATGATTGTAAGGAAACAAAAAACTGTTCCGAATGGACTGGTATCAAAATGTTTAGAATGGCTTCATTTCAGTTTAAAAGTCGTTTGTTACTGTTAGTTAATGTTATATTTATATTGTTACTATTGTTACTATACAAACATTATCCAGAGTATCTTCTAAATATACAATGTACTCTATTTGGATTCATTAAAGACCTTTAGCCACTTAGCTTGGCACAATCAATCAAAAGGCTTTATTCTTCTCTTATGCTTTAGAAAGATGGGTTGGTACAAGCAGATCAGGTTTCATCAGTTGGCAATGTCATACATTTTCTATGGGCAGACCTCAAATATCAAGAGAATATGAAAACATAATATAACACTTTCCACTGCCTCCAGCTTTCCCTGCCTCCTCCCCAAATCACCCCACCCTACCAAATGCACTCCCCTAAATTCCAATAACTACTAGTTTTAGTATATATTGCAAGAGTTGAATACATGTTAATACTTTTGTATACTGTACTGTGTTTATGTGTGTGTGTGTGTGTGTCAGTCAAGCTCAGTTTAATATCTCTGCAAGTAGGAGTTAAAAAGGTGGTAGTTTAAGGAATGGGAAAAATAGCCAGTGTACCCATGTGAGTACCGGCCCTTTGCCCACTTAGGGCTTATGGCCATAAGTCAAGTACCCATGTGAGGAAAAATACAAATATTTTTGGGCTGTCAAAAATGCAGAATGGGGCTCACAAATTAAAAAGAAACTGGTCCAAAAGTCCCAGTAACCAGCTTTTCTGGAGCGGTTCAAACAATATTTAAACATTATATATTTTGATATTTTAATTTATTTGCAAATAAACATATAAACACAGTATATATATATATATATATTGTGTTTATGTGTTTCTTTGCAAGTAAATGTCAGAGAGAATAGCAGAAGAATCATACTTTGTTAAACGAGCTATGTCTACAATGATGCAGTATGTACCTTGTCTAAAGGGGAAAGCAGTGCACTTCTGTTTCTTTTTGAACATCTCAGCAGGTAAATTTGTCAAAACTACACGAAAATTGGCAGCAAAATATATAAACTTCAGCTGAAATGCTAACTCTGCAACTGAGGGAAATTGAAATAAATTTCCACACCTTTTGGGCTGACAAGAACTGTTGGCTATTTAGTGGTGCTACACAATGGAAATGTTATCAATTCACACTTGGAATCTGCAATAAGTCATGACCAGCTGTAATTTTTATTTAATAAGCTCATTGAATTGACGAAAATGATTGAAGCATACTTGTTATATATAACCTGAACATGGCCCAGGATTTGGATTAACATCTCCTGCTAATGAAATGAGCCAGAGTATTACAAGAAAAAGACAGGCTACATCAAGATCAAATAAAGTTTTGGTTTACGAGAGTTAGATTATTTTTTTTCTTTCTCTAAAAAGCTAAATAAAAAATTACAGGTAATCAATGACAAGCTTTAATACATGCATCGGGGGATTAGCCCTCTTCTCTCAAGTAAGCTGAATTGTTTCTTTGTTTTCGCACATAAATTTGTAAACAACAAAGGTCGAAAATACCGACCCTAGCTCTATAAACATTGAGATCGACGCCTTTCAGGTTTAAATAAAACTAACACAGTTACTAGTACCTGGCGAACGTAATTTGCTTACCACAAAGAACTTCTAGATACATGTAGACCCATGTATCACTACGAGTAGTGAACGAAAACAATGATAACAGAATAATTTTCTTAACTCTATTAAATACGACCAATACCATTCTGCAAGGCAGGAAAAAACGGCATTACAGTTCGTCTCCGCCATCTAAAATAGTCCACAAATGTTCAAAAGGGATGCAGTTTCCTCATGAACCAGAAATATTTTCTTTTCCTCGCAGAAAAACGTATATTTTCGTCGAGCTATATCTGGGACTTTTTCTCGCTAAACTGGGACTTTTTTGCCATTTTGTGCCAGGCCTCGCGCTATCGCGCTCGGTTCCAGTCCTCCTCCGCTCACTCGCATAGCGCGGTATGGCCTGGGGACGAGGCTGGGACGCCTATGCTTTCTCGACCTGACTCTGCTTCAGTCTCTGTGGGCAGCCGCGTTTGATTTTTGCTCCTTAGCCCGGGGGGGGGGGGGGGGATACTCAAAAATATTTTATACGGGGAGGCTCCGCCCCAAGTTCTAACCCCTTACCCTTTTATATACCATTTTTGAGAGAAATTGTACCCCTTTCGTATACCTTTAACTGAAAAAAGGTACCCCTTTCATATACCTAAGATACATGGCGTGGACTTAAAATAGGACGTTTTCTTGTCATTTTTATGTAGCGCTTAATAAATTAAAATAGTACAGCCATAAATTGCGTCTGTTCGAAATATTTTAATTAAAGGCCCTTTTAAATATCCAAATGACAGATTTCCATACCCTTTCAAATACTTAAACTCGTGAAATCCCTACCCTTTTATATACCTGTAGCCTGAAAAAGGTACCCCTTTTCGGGCGGAGCCTAGGCCTTTCTCGATTATACTAGCATTTTTTTCGGCATTTTTTGGGAAAACGAGCATTTTTTTTCGTTTTTTCTTGAAAAAGAATTGCTAGCATTTTCTGTCAATTTTTATGACTGTGATCCAGATTTCAGCACTCAGAACTCAGAAGGATAAATAATCCTAAAGTTTCACAGTTTTTATTACTTAATTTGATTGTTTTCTGTCTGTTTCGACTGTTTGTGCGTTGTGTTACTTGTGTACTTGTGTTGTGTTACTTACGTGTGTGTTTTTTTATTTGTTATTTTTTTAAAAAAAAATTAAAATATTTTTTTTTTATTTCTTATTTTTATAAACAAACAATTATTAAGTATCACCTGTTGTTGATATGAGCATATAATGTAAGAGTTCGTACGTTTTGTTTGAAATAAAACAAAGCATTCTTTGGAATTCATGTGGCATTTTTTAAAGAAATCAGGCATTATGTTAGCATTTTTTTTGGCTTTATGCGAGAATTTCTAGTAGCATTAAATGCCAGTTTTACTAGCATAATCGAGAAAGGCCTAGCGGAGCCTCCCCGTATAGGCCATTATAGGGAGTAGCCCCCCCCCCCCCCCCGGGCTCCTTAGCTTTTCTTCAACATGCTTCATTCGTCAGCACTGCATACAGTTTGAACTCCCATATGAATCGGCTGCAATCAGGCGCCGTAAAATTGTTCGTTCTCCTTGACCATAGCAATTCTAGCTACCGTATTCTATTGGTAAATATATGTTGGTATTTTCGAAATGTGGGCTTTCACGTAGTGTTCACAGTTGGGGATTGGAGGTATTTGGGACTATCTCGAAGAACGTTCAAATGAACTTTTCCAAATTCGTGAATGTAAGTGGTATCTGATCACCGTTAACGTTAAGAAAGACCCAGTTTTTTTTTTGTTTTCTTTTACAGACCGAATGAGGTTATCCGTCGATAAGATTATCGCATCGTTGTTTAGATTATCTATCCTCGCGGCAAAATCTTCCTGGGTGACATTTCTTATTTGTTTTTTCTGGTTCACAGTTTAAACATTAGTTTCCCTCCACTAAGCAAAATTCTGGTACCTTTTACGTAGGTGTTTTAGGTTGGTTTAGAAATTCACGACGATCACCCTGGTCACTTTATATGGGAGTCCCACGGAATCTGATTGGTTGTTGAAAACTTGTTCATTTCACAATCTCCAGCACAGCCGCACAATCAAACCGGATCCAGGAGTTCCTGGTTTCGGTTTTGGATTAGCTACAATAGGTCTTACGTCGAGTTTCCCGACCGTTGGTCAAGGAGGACGCAGGCTCTGGGACGATATTGGCAATCTCGTTCCCACAGCCTGTGTTCCCCTTGACCAGCGGTCGGGAAACTCAACGGCTCTGGGCGAGTCCAAAACCAGAACCAGGAAATCCTGCTTCCGGTTCGATTGTGAGAGTGCGCCGGAGAGTGTGGTGAAACGAACAAGTTTTCAACAGCCAATCAGATTCAGACGCCTTTGTGGCGGGCTTTCAGAATAGCCCAGAGGTCCCAATCCCTTGCGCAGACCAGAAGGATCGCGGCCCTCTGGGGACGAGATTGCATAATGCGCATCAAGTCGAGGTATGCGTGCTTCGTTTTCGTTTTCTTCTTCTTTCCGAGCTCCCTTCTCGCTACTCGCTCGCATCCTCGAATTCGTGTTTTCGCGTCACACGCTAGGAAAAGAAAGAAACTGCTCGCAGTCTATTTTCGATAGAGTTTTGTTCGCTTTGTCATTTGTCAAGTTTTACGTACGTGATGGTACAAGTTTCCCTTTCGAGTTTTGTGTTCTTCCTTTTCGAGTCTTGAGTGCCTCGTTTTCGAGGTCTTGATACTTCGTTCATTAGGCACGTACTTCGTTTTCGATTATTGTGTAGATTACGCGTGTAATTTCAGCTTCTTTTCTCCTTTACTTTCTGGTAGTACGTGTGTTTGTCCGGCTAAAATTTGACAAATCAATTTGTAAACTGGCAACCCGGCATTTTTAACCTAGTGGTTATTTCGGGTTGCCAGAACTCCTTATCTTTAGTAATATTTATATAACAATTTCTGTAATTTAATTTTATTGATAAGGAAATAAAGAGGATGTTGTTGTTGTGTGTTGTTGTTGTTGCTCTTGAAGTTTAGATGCGAGTTACGGGCACTTCATTTTCGGATGCTTCGTCATTCTCAAGTTTTGGGTGCTTTATTTTTGAGTTTTGCGTCTTTCATTTTCGAGTGTCGGGTAATTCGTTTTCGACTTTTGACCGAGTTCTTCTTGCTTAGGTTTTCGAGCGAGCACTTCGTTGGCCTTTGTTTTCGATTATACTGCAGGTTTTTTTTTCTTTTGTGGTCAATTGCGTTTTTCTGTTTCAACGGACAGGAGAGGGTCCCGGAAATCTTAACGACTCATTAGCGGATGGAGGGCTATTTCAAATCAACATCTCTAAAAAGTACATTTTCCCAAAATAACTAATGCAATGCTTCAGGTTATTGTGGTGGATGACATTATTTTCTTGTTCATAAAATGCCATGATCTAAATTTTGTTTGCAGTGAAGCGCCTTGTTGCTGCGACATCTGTTCCTTCAACAAGTTAAAAGAATTAGAAAGAACTCTTCCTCCTGGCTTGCCAATGCCTTACTTTTCTTCCTGGACGACGTCGCAATTCTCCCAAACAAACATTCATCACCCAGCAGGCGCGCATCTCGCACCACGGACTGGGTACGAGCCACCCTACTGGCATCGGCCATGTTACTTTGGATGGCAGTACGTGACTAGTGGTAAGTTACATGTCACGCACGTCAGACCATTTCACCACCACAGAATCGACGTGTTAGGCGGTTTATTTAGCTATTTTGCGGAGCGCGAAAGCCTCCTGTTCCGTGCAGGCGAACATGTTTTGACTCCATTTCCCCTTATTTGTAGTACGCCATTTCTTAGCTGCCTTTTTGCCTCTGCTTCAAAACGACTGAAGATGGATGCAGGACATACGAAATATATTTTGTAAATTTAAATACGTGTGTTTATTCTTGAAGATTATTTCTTGCCTGCTCTTGTTACGTAAAATAAGTTGGATTTGCATGAAAATGAGCGTGCAGTTGAAACTCATTTTCATATGAATGGTTTCGTACGAAGGCTCTTTTTGGCACATAGGAAAGGACAGAATTGGTATATTTTGCTTTCTTTTTATCATTTGGGCCACAGATGCAAATTTGAAAGTCGCAATAAATAGCAAAGCGCGCGAGGTCTAAAAATAGAATGCAAATGAATATAACCGCCATAATAAGGCTCAAAAAACATTGAAAAACTAAATGGGCATGTTTATTAACGACGGGTTGCTTTTAATACAAACTACAAGGCCGAATTTATTCGAGGTCACGCGCTTATTTGAATTCGACCTTCAGTTTAGTTTTCTTGATTACCAAGGCATTTTTCTCTACACAATCAGCGTTTTGACAGAACTGACAGCTAAGAAAGATGGCGGCCGAACCGTACACGCGCACGCCATGACTTGTTTAGTTAAGGTCAGTTAACGTTTGTGTTAAAGTTGTATTCAAATTTGATGTAAAATTCAGTGATAATGATGTTTAATCAGCAAAATTAAGACTATTGAAATAATGAAAAACACCCTAAACGAAAATTTCCCTTTATTTGGTTGGCGTGTAAGTTGGTCGCATTGAACGCGCGTCGTCTCAAATCTCAGCTAGCTTTTGCACTGCAGCAATCGTTAATTAACGAAGCTAACATCGGAAACCCCCGTCCCCCACATCGAAAAACTCGAGGATTTTTAGTTGAAAATCAATTGGTCAGAAACTCTACAAAATTTATTTACTGGAATGCTAGTGTACAAAGCATACTCCTCTATTCCCGTTTGGTCTCCTTACAATCGGCGCATTTTTTCTGTTCCAGTCCTCTTTTAAGATAACTGCGCGCGCGCTTTTCCCGTGCTTTCCTTTCTGTATGGCTCCTCGTTGCCTTGCATCACTTGCATCCAATCTGTCCTCGGCCCAAAATCAAATAAATAGCTACTGGGTCAAGAGAGGTCAGTCTGTTCATGTTCATTTTCTTCATTTCCCCTTTTTATTAATTTTTCTCCATTTTTTTTTTCCCTTAGCCGCCCATGTGACTCATCACGCCGCTTTCTATCAACCTGAAAATATTCCATCAACGGCATATCCGTACTTCTCGCGATATCACGCTACCAAATATCACGATACCGGATGTCACGATACAGGATATCACGCTACCGAAGATTTTGCAAACGGATATCACGATACAGCCACGGAAAACAGACTCGGAAGAGAACTCGGTGGAGTAGCGTACGATCACGGAGAATTTCCGAAGATCGTGTCAGTCCATTCGATGGCTGAAAAGCCTAAAGAATCTTCTCTGAGTGACCCTACAGATTGCCATGGAAACGATAATGACGAATCAAATAACGCGCATCTGGGGAGCCCTCTCACAGGAATGAAGAGCTATTCTGAAGATGTTACGGATACACAGAAGTCAACCGATCATTCCATATCGACCATTCTAGATTTCTCTTGTTCAAGCCCTGTACAGAATATTAAACCCCTTTCTGAAACTATCAGTCTGGAAAACAATGCAAGAGTAAGTCTCAATTCTGACGAACATGAGCTAGAAAGGAGATGGCAATGCAGTTCAGCTGAAGACACAAATGTTAAGGTAAGCCCTCAGTTCCTTAATCCGCACGGGATCTGATTACTGCAGTGATAAAATTGATTCTTCGTAGCGTATTTCAATGGCATATAAAAGCTAGTTCATCCACTAGAGCATCTGGAGGCCGGCCAGCTATAAGGTTTTTGTTTTGCGCTGCGCGGTCGGGAAATACAAGGCCTGGAACCGAGTAACTGCTCGACAACCTTTCCTTTCGTGCGACAGGGCGGTTTTTTTTTTTAACGCGTATGAAGTATTCAAAATGGCAGAACAAGTTATTTTTTGGCAATTCTACCTTAAATACTCTACGAGTTCCCGATTGTAAATTAAAATGCCCAATCAGAAAAAAGTCCGAGTACTCACGATTACTCCGAAGATGATCAGGCCAACACGACGAACGCAAATCGGCAACCGGCAATGAAACGCACATATTTCCCCAATACGGACCTCATGCTAGTTTAATAACATCTATATGTGCATGCACATAGAAGGCCCTTTCAGTTGTAGTTTTAAAAAGAAAGAGAACAGGTTAACACCAACAACAAATAAACAAAACAAAACAAAACGAATGAAAAAAAAAGGTAGGCTTTTGTACATTATGCTAGCATTTTTTCGAGCATTTTAGTGAGGCAAAAGCATTGGGCATTATTCGAGCATTTTAGTGGCATTTTCCCGGAAAATTGATTTTTTCCCCGAGAAAATAAAAAAAGAAATTAATTTTTTTAGAGAAAATGAAGACTAAAACTCAAAATTCAACTACAAATAGCTTTCTAGAGATAGTCAACTACTTTCTGTACTTAGCCTCGTAGATGATTTCGAGGATTATGACTTTTTGGCTGTATTTATGAACTTGTATACGTTGTTGTTGTTACTTGCAACACTTGTACGTTTTCGTAAATGTTAACAGTTAACACCATATTGAAAACTAACTTTTTTAAATTAATTTAAAAAACCGTTTGTATAATGAGCATTATCCGAGCATTTTAGTGACTTTTTTGGTGGAGACCGAGCATTTTAGTGGGAAAAATGGAGCATTAAGGTGGAGCATTTTAGTGGGGAAACAAAAGCATAATGTACAAAAGCCTATAAAAAGGCCCGTAGAATTTAATTTTTAGCAGTAGGAAACAGTCCACTCGTTCTAACATGTATGACTAAACTTAACGTAATTTCTTTAGATATCAAACAGTGCTCTCGAATCTTTAAACCACCATGAAGGACTGTCAAGTGCAGCTCTTCCAGAATACAACAGTGAATCAACAGTGACGGGTACAGAATCGCCAAAGATGTCCCATGAAGGAACGACAGAGCTGTGCCCTTCAGCCCCACCGAATATTCCACCGTTAAAGATCAGGAAAAATACACTTATTCTACACCGTGTCCGAAAAATCAATAAAATCCAGAAACGGCTAAAACATGTGCAATCAGAACGCAAGAAAGCACGCTTTCTTAAGAAGATAGTAATACTTCAAAAGGAAATTGAACTGCTTACAAATGGCTCACCACAACATGAGCAGCGGAGCACTGGAAAAGAGGAAAGCCCTTTTACTGCTTCGCCTGTCAAGACGTCATTTTTGGCGCCAAATAAGGACAGGAAAGAACGTGAAAATATGGTTGATGCAGGATTTACAACTATTCAAGATTTTCCAGAGGAGTTTAAAGTCGACACATCTATGGGAGAGTACTTGAGTTCGGAACAGCCAAAAGGAGAAATGTCTGGAAATGGATTTAGGATGAATTTGTTTGAGAAACTGGGGTTTTGGAGCGAGGAAGATAGTTCGTGTGAGGTGTCCACTTCGAGTGACTCTTCGCCAGAAGGCTCGAGCGATTCTCAAAATTCTGAAGTCGTAAATGAACCCGTCGGAGAAGCCTTGAACAATGTTTTTGAGAGAAAAGATGAACTCAATGCTCTTCGATTTCACTCTGAGCGGTCGGCGGACTCCGAAGATAGCCAGCCAGAGGAATTCAATGAAAACCTTGACATCTTGGTGAAATCTGCGGACTCGAACTACGAACACATGCTTGAGTACGAAACTGCAGGCAACTTGTGCAGTCCACTCGAGAAACCGAGTAAAGTTTATAACGAAAGTAGAGAGGTACTGAAGAGAAAACAATTAAATATTGCTTTGAATAGCCTATCCGCCAAGAGACGCTGCAAAACTCTGCCGAGGAAAGTTGTCTGGAAATACGACCCACGGCCATTGCTCTTCGATCAAGGTCGACAGAAAATGCAAGGTGAGCCGGAAAGTGAATTAAATAAAACTGTTGTAGGGCTTGATATTTTGCTTATTAGCTTGTTGAATTTTGTTTATAATCTTTTTAGTTCCTATTAGCAATAAACGCCGTATAAACTTAAAACACATCTTACCGATTTCAAACAAGTTGAAAGCAGCGCAAACCTGCATGCATGGAGCGATTCAAACTCACGCCTGTATTTGATTTAGGAATCCGATAAAATAATTTCTGTATGATTTTTATAAATTTCGAAGTAATCGAAGTTTTATGTTGAAGAGATTAAGCGATGAATTTTAATGATCACAGGAGGGCTTCGATGTGCTACATGAGGAAGGATGCAGTCGCGTTTTCAGCCACTTCTATATTTGTTGTGTACATTTTCCTGCGATCAAACACTCTGTACCTACAGACAGATGTATCTAAAACTGAATTGCTGCAGAAAATAAAAACGGTTTTTCGGCTAAAATTTTGGAGATGCGTTTGCCAGTTTTCTCCAGTTCAAAGAATTTAAATGTTTTAGAACTCTTACTTTACGGAAATTATTTGGCATCGTATTTCCATACAAACACATGTATTTTTTCACGCCATGATGAATGATTGCTTTTTAACTTGTAATTGTCGTCCATGACTGCCCCGAATCAATGTACATCCCTCAGAATTTGTCAGTTAACACAGCATGTTTTAAATTTCACGGAAGTTTGGGATTTCAAAATCCAATCTGATTCCATCATTTCCACAAATAAACACCGTATTTCGCGCCAAGTTTGCTGTACTGCTTTTGAAATAACGAAATGCAGTCTGCCAGGGAGGTGGGGTGGGGGGGATCCATTATTGCACTTATCAATGTTTTGTCGGCGGCAGGGGGAGGGGGAGGCTAGGCATAGGCGGGGGATTTGACAGCAATTGTCTGCCCTTAGTGGAGACTTTTGACCGTTTTAGTGGGTTTAAGAAAGTTGTTTGGTTTGCGGGCGGAAAATCTCACCTAATTTCAAATGTCCCCCTTATAGCTCCACGCCACCCCCCCTCCCTCCCCCCGGCTAAACATTGATAGGTGCATAACTTGTAGTGTGCTTGACTCAAGTGTGAATTTGATTCAACTTGAGCCCACGTGTTCCATTCGTTTTCTTTACTTACAAACCTTGTTCATTTTTTTTTTCTTTTCAATCTTTACCTTGTTAGAAATCGACGCCACAAAACAACAATACGTCTCAGTGAAAACCGAAGAGAGTTGTACAGCACAAAACAGCGCCGGAAAGCCATTTGCAGCGAATCTGGACGTCACTAATGACGTCAACAGGCCTTGCCTGTCAATCAAGCCTGACACGGATTCATCAGCTTCAGACAAATCTGAGGGATTTTGGGTAGACGACGAAGACGTACTGCAAAGGAAGCTTGAGGTACGAGAAAGCAAGATTAGTGATCTACTTCGCAAGCAAGAAGGACTTTTGCAGACGATCGAGAAAATGGCAACGAAAACTCTCCCTAGAGAGTAACTAAAACATAGTTGATATTTTGCCTACCATGTAATTTGACGTTCTTCGCAAAAATCGTTGCTTTGGTTTCGTTTTCGGGGCGCTTTTGGAGCGTTTATGTGGCTCATAAATGAATAGTGCGTGACAAACGCTAGACGTCACGCAACAAGACGTCACAGAGTGTGCGGAACGTTCTTCGCGTCTTGCGTTATTTACAAATTTATTCAAGTAGTTTTATCGTGTCAAATGTGAAGTCCTTATTTCTTCAACTATTTCTACGTTGGACGTTGCGTTACTATCTTTTTACTGTTGCGAATTGAATTTTTTCGAGTTATTTTCAAAGGCCATTTTCCTGATGTTTTGCAGGAGTCGTTTTCCATTACTCATAACAGCTATTTGCAATATTGGTTGATTGATTCGAGATTAGCTATACTTGTTGCCTTAGAGACGTTATTCGAACGTTGAACAATTTTCCAGTCTAAAAGTCGTTATGTACATTCGATCACTGAAATTAAATTTACGCTTTTTAAAATGCTTGTACAACCTGGATGGTTGAATACAACTAAAGTAAAATATTTCTTTTATTGAATGTTGTTTTGTTCTTTTATGTTGATTGTTATTTGGTTAATTTTGTTGTTGTTGTCCTGTTAATCGTAATTTCTCGGCAGGGCTTGAATCACAGCCAATAGACCTCTGGGCATGTTAATAAGTTGAAAGCCACTGCATGATGGGATGAACCATTAGAAAAGTAAAAAAAGAAAAGAAAAAAAAAACGCTTGGATGCTGGGGACAAGGAGCGAAGAATAAAACCCCAGGGGGGGGGGGGGACCTCTGGCTTGTAAATGACGGGGATGATCGAATGCAGGCAAAACTCAGGACCCAAAAAAATCCCTAAGTCTTCCGACATTACCCAAAAAAATCCCTGGACCAAAAATAACCCCCCAAAAAATCCCTTGTCAAATAACCCCTAAATTGCCAGGAGGGGCAATAATATAACACAAAGAAAACCATAAAAAATTGAACGCTCGTGTTTGTTTATTCATCATACCATAAATACGCCAAGGAACTTCAGTTATTTGTTACTGGTAATTGGTAATACCCAAAAAAATCCCCTATTTAAATCAAGTCCCCCAAAAAAATACTTGCCAAATTTTCCAACCCAAAAAAATCCCGGAATCGAAAATTTCAAACCCAAAAAAATCCTTCGATCATCCCCGTCATTTACAAGCCGGAGTACCCCCCCCCCCCCCCCCCTGGGAATAAAACTACTAGGCTTGCCAATTTTTCAACTAGCAGAGCTAGACCACTTTAGGGCCAGTACTATGATTTACGGAAAATAACAGCTCTAAACTTTGAACATTTAAATTTGAGAGCCGTCATTTTCCTTACATTATAGTACTGGCCCTGAAGAAGACTGGCTCTGCTTGTTGAAATATTAGAAAAGTTATAAGGGTGGGCTTGGGAGAATACCCCGAAAAAGGAAAAATATTACACAGTTCGTACGACTTGGAAATCCCTCCTCGATCCGAATTTATTCTTTTTGAAAGTTTTAATAATAAGCTCGTGACAAATGAACATTTTATCGTTATCATTTATTTACCAAGCTTAAAATTAATCACACATGACGCTTTTGACATTGCTGATCCTAGCAGTATGCAAGACGCGTGTCACACATGAACCGGGGAAATGGCCTACAATTGTAGCTCACCAAAAGTCTCTCTCATTTATTCACCGAGCTTAAATTCGCCATCTTTCAGCTTCAATACCACTGATACCACGCTTTCCTTCCACTTTTTGCATAATTTATTATATCCACAGAGCAACGTCATAGACAGCGCATCTTGAAAGGGTTGGCACGTTCGGCCTTTTCCAGTATTTTACTCCTTTGTTGCCGGTTTCTCTACGTTAGCAAACGATTATTTTGAGGTTTCCTTCAATTTGGAAGTAATCACAAAATTGACGTAGACCACCGTGACATTGCTCCTGTAAGGTCATGGCAAACGAGGACACCTTGTTTTGGATACATTTTTGCTCATGATGTTAAATTTCTTCAGTTAGCCAACGAGGAACTAGCCTGCGTTGCAGACGTACAAAACCCCGGATACAGATTTTGTGTCCGCGACAAATGTTGTGCGTGCGGGCAAACGGGAAAACTTTTGTGTCCACAGCACTCAATGAGCGCCAAAAGTGTTGAGACAGTCGGCACTTTTTGAGTACCTTGGACAAATTTTACCCCTCACCCCTTCAATATAACCCCCTCCCCCCGAAACAATGTTGTATTTTCTATCTGCAAGACTTGCCTCGTTTGAGTACAACATTGAATAGGGAGGAGGGGGAGTGGTTCAGAAGCGGCAGCAGATTAAAGGTGAAAAAACGGGAATTTTAAATTAGTATCAATTTCATCCAACTGTCTCAAGGACTTTTGACGCCCATTGCTGTCTTCGTTTGCCACCACCTTTTAACGTTTTCAGCTCTTCAAGTAATAAAATCTCTACGTCAGTATGCTGCTGGAATTCGGTGACAACTTTTCGGGCAACAGCCGTGAGCAAGTATCAAACTGGGAGCGCAAAAAAGAACGGTTTCAAACTATACATCCGCTGTGGTAAAGCCATTTTGTGTCACTTTCTATAACATCAAAAGGGGTTTAAAAACAACAACAGAAAACACTCGCGTATGTAGTGTCTCTAAGTTTGTTTATACCACAGTTTTCCCTCATTTTCCTTCTAGACTACCCATGTTCCATCTTCTTCTAATTTATCCACGCTGTCTTCGCGACTCTTTCAAACTTGCGACCCGTTGTTATGCCGTTTGAATCCTTTCCTGAAGATTCTTGAATAGTTCGCTGGTTTCCCCCAGGGCAGTCATTGTCAAGTTCGTGTTGTTCTTCTTTTTGTTCCCCAGTCCTGCCCGCCTCGGCTACTCCCAACGGATGGACTTTATTTCTAGATGAACATGGTCGTAGCTTTCTGGGCTCCTTTTCCAAGCCACATTTCTTGGGTACTTCATCATTGCCTTCTTCAATTTTCTCTTCTCCTCCTTGGCCTGAATTCTTCACTTGAAGACTTGGCTGACTTTTACCGTTTTCTTCGTATCCAACTCTTTGATGAGAGTGAAATTCAGCCTGCAAGTCTTCAATGGACGAAATCACCATCCCATGGCTTGGTTTGCTCAAATACGCTTGCCTCATTTGGTTTCCGTCTCTTTCAACTTTAAACTCTTCTCCGCTTTCCACTCTTCTGCCATTCCCTTTTCTTGCCATGGCTGTGTGTTGTTTTTCACCGTCGTCGCGGCCGTTTGGCTTCTCCTTGAAGTCGCTTGATCCGAAGGGGTCTTTCAGGAACTGCTTGAAAGCTGAGCGGCATCTACTTGTTCGCAGGTAGTAGATGGTCGGGTTCACAGCACTGGAGATGAAAAGACTGTACCAGACGATTAATCCAAGCCCGGAGTCAGGCTGGGTTTCTTCCTGAAGTCCAAACATTGCATACACGATTGTCGGACCATAACAGAGGAAATAGGCGGCTACTGTGATGGCTATAGTTTTGATGGCTTTGATGTCCATTTTTAGCCTGGCTTCGGCTTGAGTAGGAGGTAAGTTCAACTCTGCTCTCTGTTGGAAAAGGAAGAATATTAGAAGGAGTTTTGCTTTAGCTGCCGACTTCGAAGGCACCCAGGGACGGATTTAGGGCCGTGGATTTTTTTTTTTTTTGGGGGGGGGGGGGGGGAGACGAGTTTACCCCCATTTTCTTTCATTTTTAAAAAAATTTTTGAACCATCCGTCTTTCCAGTGGTATGCAATCACAATGCTGTAAGCAGGCATCTCCACGATGTGAATTTTTCATTGGGGTAGGATGAGAGGGCCCCCTTGAACTTCGTATTTTCAACAAGGTATTTTTTTCCATGGGCCATAAATGGTTATAATTTATGCGTAATCAGTAAATCCCAGAATGGTTCTTTTGAAAGTTAAAATACAGCAATATCTGTTGGTGACTCTGTAGTACGTTTCTGTTTCACAAGGTAAAATTTGTAAAATTTAGAAATTCTCCAAACTAAAATATAGTCCTTCGAGCCGGAAAGAAAATTGTCGCTTTAATTTTATGTTGTGTCACCTGTTTTATCAAGATATAAACAGTGTCTATATGGTGTTTGTACATGTGTAACACATTGTGGACAATACCTTTTTGTTTTTTTTTTTTTTTTCCCCCCCGTTATGGTCTTATGGCTATGTGGATAAGTTGAGGTAATTCCTGCTCATAAGATATTATGTTACGGTTTGCTTATGGCTTGGCAAGAAATCAGTGTATAACATTATTAAAATAACACTAAAGCAAATAACTGAAGAAAGTATAAAGATTTAAATACCTCCTTTTTCTTCTTTTTTATTTCACGGGTCGTCAGAAAACACACAACTGCGCCAAGGATGAGGAACAACGCCAAAAACGACACGACAAACGGCTTTGCTTGCTCGAAGATCTGTAATTTGTATTCAGGGACACCAGCATCACCAAGATTAATATCAAATAGCGGGATTGAGGACACGATTGTCACCACGAAACTGAAGATCCAAATAAGGACATTACAGACCAGAGCTTTCTTGTTCGTCTTCCAACCAAGGTACCTCAGGCCAAACGAAATGGCCAGGTACATATTTGTCATCATGGCGAGCATCGAAGCGAGGTTGGCAATCGTGAAGAGTCGATGCAACATGCTGGCCATGATTGCCAAAGTCTTACCTCTGAGCCAACTGGCCTCTAAAACAATGTTCACCATATACAGCTGCATGTTAATGGCTGCGTTTAACAGATCCACCAAGGCGAGATTGGCGACGAGAATGTTGGGAACTGTTCTTTAAGATTTGAATCGAGCAATGACCGCAAGAACGAAGCCATTACCAAGCACAGAAGCTAAGGTCAGAATGGCTGTTACTACGCCAACAATAACCTTGATGAAAAGCGGTTTTGCTAGATGCATTTTTGTCTTCTTAGCTTCTATCTGAAAGCTGTGAAAGGAAATGTCTCGTTGTGTCACTAATAACCACAGTTTGTGGTCACATGACTTTCCTATGCTGAATTAATAGTGAAGAAAAAGAGCTGTACTGTTCTTGCAGGTGGCTTCTTGGCCTTAAAATCGCGGGATAAAAGCAAAACCAGATCTACAACTGTTCTGATTTGTCTTAAATGATCCAAATCAACATATCGGATACATTGTAGTGAAGATTTTTTTTACATCAATTTCTTTTATACCTCGAAAACAATTGGTGTTTTTGACATAAGTTGTGTGGATCTTGCGAGTATCGGATGCGACGCGTTTAGCACAATTTTAGGCGGAATTTCCTTGTTGTGTTTGGACAAAGAGAGCTCTCTTGGTTTCGAATAAATTTAATATGTCTGGCGTTCAACTTTATGATTTGTTTTGCCACTAGAAAAGACATTAAGTTTTGAACGTTTCACTGTATCAGAGTTGCGTTAGTATATTAAAAAGGCTTTAAAGTACACCCATAGTTTGAACTTTTGTCCTGTAAATTCAGTTTGTGTCGTGCGTGTCGACTGCATCACCAAAATTAGAAAAGTGTCAGTGTAATACCGGTTACAAAGTGGTATGGTTTGGTCTCTGTTATTATAAATAGGCAAACTTTCTATTCTACATTTTTCACAATCCAAAAAATGGAACGTCTCATGTAACACGTAGCATTGGAAAAAGCATATTGTATTCCTAACACTAGAAGAGAGCGCCGAAAACTGAGCAATTATGTTGTACAAAGCCTGCATTAAACCTACTAATGGAAGGAACTGTTTTACTGCCGGAAGAAATTTAACGTCCTTTGTTTTCAATCACTTGAAAGAAAGATACAGTTTACGTCGGTCAACATTCAGCTCTTATAAAGATGAGACGATGATCCGATTTTGTAAAATTGAGCTGACGAACTGAAAAAAATGGACATTTCCTTTAAAAAAAAGCGCATTAGTAATGTGAAAAAGTTTAAATGACAAACTATAAATGTCTCGCTCATTTGGCTTGCTAGCGGCATGCTAACAGAGCTTAGTAATCATATCTTTTAAAAAACTTCAAAATGCACCTTTTTTTCTAAGCCTTTGTTCCTTTAAAATATTTTTGCGATGTACATGCAATTTCTGCTCGCAATTTTAAACAGTCTGAGTTGAAGGTGAAAAAATAAATGATTTGATTACCAATTGCTAGCAAGAATTATCGTCATATACATGTATGTTAGAATCGAAAGTTATACTAGCCAATCTGCTGGGCATCACCGTGGCGGATTTGCCTCAAATTCGAAACTATAAAATAATAATTACCCTATACTAAACAAAGCATTGAATGATGTTTTCGCCCATGGCAGATGTACAAGGATCTTCTGACCTTTTTTGGACATCCTGACAGTTATTGTTTCGAGGAATGTTGAACAAATTCTGAGAAGGTGCGGTGTTAATAATAAGATAACAATTGATAATTTCGATGTGTAAATCACGCGGGAAAACGTCAACCTCGTCCCCAGGGCCTTCTCGGCGACGAGTTTTCAAAATGGCCCTGGGGACGAGGTTGGAAAAACGTGTGCGAAGCGAGTCGCGACTCGTTTGAGTTTTACTTCTGATTGGTCGAGAAAGTGGCCGAGCATCTTTTTAACCAATCATTAAGCGTAGTAAAGCAAAACCAAATCTAATGAGAAAACCGCTGTTATTTTTGATAGGAAACTAAACAACAGCGTAGTCAGAAAAAGTTCGAGAAGTTATTTTATTCCATAAAAAAGCAAATTCATTCTTAAGGAATTGACAATTGTCAAATGTCTATTTTGTAATAGTTAAATAATTTCGAGCTTATTCAACGTACATTTATTTACTCCGAGTAAAGACTCGAAATCAAAAGATAGCAGGCCACAAAGAAGCTAGGGCAAGCATGCAAGCTTGTCCCTTTTAGATGGCGGAGCCTGTGCACGACAGACAAGTGACTCTGGGGACAAATGATTTGATTGACCGCATTGTTAACAAAGAGAGTATAAAGCCAATCAAATCAACCGTTTCAAACTCCAGTATAACAAAGAGAGTTTAAAACGACTCATTTGATTGACTGTTCCTTTTGTTAAAATTCAGCCAATCAAATCATGTTTCCCCAGAGCCACTTGTTTTTCGTGCACAGGCTTCGCCGGCTAAGATGGACAAGAGGCTCTGGGGACGAGAATGGCTAACCGACGGGAACGCTCCTTTTCATTTTGCATTCCTTTCTCCAGTGCCTCGCAAATGTGACACTGTTGAACTGAAGTAACGCAACGAGCCGATTTCCCAAAATGAAATAGTCAAAAAAATCAAATGATTTCCGTCCCAATTTTTTTTAAATCTGAACCATTCTTGTTCGTTTAGGGTTTATTACTAAAATTATATCTATTTGTTTATTACCTTGCTATACTGTCTACAACTTTTTAAAGTTTCCTTTCATTTAAGGGGTAATTTTCTACGTCGCAGAGAATGAAGAATGCTTCGCTTTTATTTTCTTAACCGACACGGTTCTCGTTTAGGCAGCATATTGTTCTGCTAGTATGTTATTTTACATTTTCATCTTATTTTTACCATCGCGTGCGACCAGATTTTTATGGGTGGCTGATTGGCATAAATTCCGTTACTGTTATAGTGCTTCAACTGAATCAAGTGTCACATCATTTAAAAATATGCATAAATCGCTAGCTTTTTTTAAATGAGAGTATTCACAATATAATTGGTACCATATTATGGCGAACTATTTAAATAAAATTCTATTTACTTTCCTGGCTTACAAGTAGTTCCACATTGTAAGCTGAAAAACGACGTATTCTCTAAATTTAACCCATTGACTGCTAAACCGGCCTAAACCGGCCGTAAAGGATCCGGGCATTTGTCCCGCTTGTGACGTCATCACCTTTCACCCAGAAAGGCGACATCTATGCTCAAATTGTGAAGCAGGCCAAGACCTTTCCAAAGATACCTAAACCAGCGTGATTAGATTGATGGAGCTTGAAATGTGCACCAAAACGCTTCAAATTTTAGTGAAAAACTCAGAGGAAAATTTCCCCTTTCCACCCTTTGCTTGTCCATGGTAAGTAGTTCTTGCCTCGTTTGTGCTTTCGCGGAAATTCTTCTACTAGAAAGAAGCCTGGAAGAAGGCCAAACACTGCAGCAAAAAGAAAGGAAGAAAAGAAAAAGGAAGAGCGAAAAAAAAAAATATAAAAAACGAAAAGCCTAAAGTGGTAGGATGTCCAAAGTTTGATTTGTGCGCATGCACGAACTAAAAAGTTGTTAAACGTGGTTCTGGTGAAAAACAAGCATGCATTTTGCGTTTCAAGGGCCGTTTTGAGTGATTTGGAACTATTTTAGCTCATAATAGACCTTAAAAGGTCAAAAACACCTTAAAAATGCGTTTTTTCGGAAAATCTCCAGGAGTCAATGGGTTAAAGCAAGCTCTATAAAATTTGGATAACATAACATTTTACATAACATTACATTTGTCAACTTTCATATTGTGTGAAAGCTCACTCTGCGTAATCACATCGTGTCTTCTTAGAATCACAATGTCAATAGCATATCACATATTTGTGTCTGGCTTTAACAAGCCGCAATGTTCAAGCGTCACGTGATGAACCAAACACTCACGTGCCCATTCGACACGGTGAAGACCAACAGAGCAGGTCGATCGTGCCTTCACGAGGACATCTGGAATTAACTTGTGCCAGATATTTCCTTGGTGGGCTGACAATAACTGTCGTTATATCTCCTCATCAATATCTTGTGTGAAGATTTCGTATTTTCTCTTCTTTCGCTCTTCTACTATGGCACAACTGAAAAGAAGAATAAGAAAAATTTAGTGGTGCGCGAGAAATTAAAAGGACAAGGGGCGCGCAATTTATCAGCGCTTGTTTAAAATTTTTTGGCGGGAATAGCAACTGACTGACTAGTCCAGTCCCTAAACTCTCTCTTCCGCGCGCCTTTTATAGGGGCTGAAGGCGCGCGTCTGGGTTTAACCCCTATAAAGGGCGCGTGGAAGAGAGAGTTCAGGGACTGGACTACTGACTGACTCGTCCTTAGTTCGCTTACTGTAAAGTAGATTAGAGGGCGACTGGAACGAGTGAGAAAGAGGGCTATACTCTTCATTCTCGTCCCCAGAGCCGCTTGTCCATCTTAGCCTGCAGAGCCTGGGGCACGACAAAAGTGGCTTTGGTTACACATGATTTGATTGGCTATATTTTTAACAAAGAGAATTTAAATCCAGCCAATCTAATCAACCGTAGAAAAATCCCTTACTACAAAGGGATTTTACAGCAAGGCGCTCAAAAGTGTGACCACCTTTAATTAATTCACATTCTTTCGTGCAACTACCATCCAATCAGAAGCCAAGGACAGGTTCTAGTTGACTTCTGATTGGATTAAATCTGCACTGAAGAATGTGAATAAATTAAAAGTGGTCACACTTTTGGGCGCCTTGCTGTAAATCTGTGTATTTGATTTGCCAGATTTGCCAATCAAATCATATGTCCCCAGAGCCACTTGTTTCTCGTGCCCCAGGCTCAGCAGGCTAAGATGGTCAAGCGGCTCTGGGGAGGATAATGATTACTCTTTTGCAGTCAAAGGGTACAAAAACAATGAGTTCTTACCTTTCTTTTCTCTAAAAACTTCTGAATAAATTCTTCTGGTGTTAAGTTTTCTGTAAAGGATATAAAAAGGTT
Organism: Oculina patagonica; assembly: GCF_052425735.1. Taxonomy (NCBI): domain Eukaryota; kingdom Metazoa; phylum Cnidaria; class Anthozoa; order Scleractinia; family Oculinidae; genus Oculina; species Oculina patagonica. Next base: position 8,484,107 of record NC_135765.1, read on the forward strand.
GAAAATAATAAATAAAGGCGATTTGTAAACGTACTTTTACAGGGTTTTAGGATTTAATTAAAGAAAGTTGCTGCCCTTGTGCAATGTAAGAGAGCAATAAAAGAAGTTGAAAGCAACTCCCATTTTTAAGGAGCTGCATGAATTTTAGCCGGCAATTCACAGAATACCTGCCTGAGCTCTGGCGGGTAAACAAATTTGCCTTCATAAAACAAGCTAACAGCCAAATAAACACACGTCATTTCAATGTGAAGTGACTTTCCAAAAGGTAAACTCTTGTACTCACTTGAGAGAAACTCATCTGCGATGGCCTTCAAAAAGAAAAAAAGAAAAAACATTAGGATCACAAAAAAATATAAATTGTCTTTACTGAGAGCTGTACATCTTTCATGAATGTCAGTACAGAGAAACTGCTGCAATATGTCCGGCTAGTCGATTATTCTCTTCATTTTCACCACAATGCGTTAATACAGTTAAAGAAGTTATATATTGATCATTTAATTATTCAAAATAAAATCACTGAAACATCCTTTTCGTGTTGCCGTTTATTTCGGCAACCTCGCAAAGAGGAAAATATTAAATATACATTTATTGTATTGAGTGGGCTCGACACACGATCTTAGCAAAGAGGTAAAGACGGAACCACTGCCTAAACGAGGATCTACAGTGTACGTGGGAGGTGGGGATCCCGGGGGGGGCACTCCCCTATATGGCCTATACGGGGACGTGCCGCTGGATAGGGTATGGTTTTTGACTCCTCCGGTCCTGAACAGGGTATATAATTTCAAGCTCCTCTGTCCTAAACAGGGCCTGAAGCTGTCCTAGACAGGGTATGGCTGCAAGACTGTCGTCCATGTATTTACATTGTTTTCGCTTTCGCTTCAATAAAAAGCATTATTTTATTTGGCCGGATAGGCGTTTTTGCATTTCAATGCTTCAAACATCGCGTATGGGACGCAATCACCATAAAGCGTAAATGATTGTTGATGTTGTCCTTTGTCCTAAATAGGGTCTTAGACTAGGGGGTGTTGTCCTACACAGGGTAGGCATTTTAAGTTTTTATTGTCCTAAACAGGGTCAGGGTTTCAAACCTCCAGCGGCACCCCTATACCTAAACTTAGGTCAAGTACCCCCCCCCCCCCCGGGGTGGGGATTTCGTGTGGAGCTAAAGGAAGACCTTTTGGGGGAGGGGTCGCTTGTGCCTGAACATTTCTTTCATTATGTTTTCATTTTACCGATTTTCATTAAAAACCTTTGTGTAGTTATTTACTTACATCTGATTCTTCTTCAGCTTGAGTAGCTGCTATTTCCATATGCGTTTGAATCGCGGCTATGGATAGTACCTGTGGAGTTGGAAATGTGCAAAGCATGCGAGTTTAACCTTTGAACAAAGAAACGATGTTTTCAAGAACACGTGCATCATTCTGTTTTACTAGTGTGTTATAGGACACAGAAACATAGTCAACTCCTCGTAGAAATGCTGGATAAGTTATCCATTCGCACTGTCAGTAAAAAGCAAACAAGCATACAAACAAACAAGTGTAGGACACATTGAGAATCAATGTTGTGCAGTGTCTTTCGTTTCTTTAATCTGTCACAATAAGGCCATTCTTCCCAGTATGTTGACAAACCAACTACAAATTGACTGTTTATACAAAATCATCACCTCTGTCAGCTCCCTTTGTTTCTGACTGCTATTTGCAAATTGCCGTTTCAGCTCAGATACACGCTCACACTGCAAAAAGCACAATAAACACAGAGCAATTCTTAGAAATTTATTATGTTGACAACTGTCCTTATGTCTTTCGAAGGTGATTTTTTTTTTTTGCTGAGAGTTACGATTGGTATAAGAAACTAACAGAAAGTGCTCTTATTCGATAATTTTCGAAAGTACACGTTCATGTTATCATAACGAAGATACTCCTTCCTTCAGCCAATGACAGTTAACACGAAACACCTGTACATACTAGTAATACGTGACTCGCAGGGCCTCGCGAAGCTCTGGGTTGGGGAGGGAGGGGGGTGTTATAAATAAGGAGTGATAACCGGTTTTAACCGGTGATTTGTTATTGTTGCCTAGTAACGGACATGGCCGCGACACCCTCGTTCCCAGGGTCTACTCCGCTTTCAAAATGGCGGCTCTTTCTGGTTCGTAAAGAGGTATAAAGCGTTGGGAAGCGCAGGCTATTTTCAAAATCATCGACAAATTATTGGATATTCGCATTTTGGACATTTATTTCAGGGCATTAAAAAAAAGAAGAACGAACGGCAGGAGGATTCGAACACTCCGCCCGCGCGCCCCTGATGGCCATGAAAGGTTTATAGCCTGAATAGGCGTTGAGGGAGTATTATGTGGAAATCAGTGTTATTGTAATCCGAAGAGAAAAACGATAAAAATGAAAGGCTCAGGATTCGAACCTACAAAACAAAAAGAAAAAAGAAAAAAAAAAAAAAAAACCTTAGCGGGGTTCGAACCCCCGCCCTCAGTCCCGAAGATCTGATTTGAAGTTCGACGCCTTACCATTAGGCCACCAGCGCGCGGCCGTGTGACGTCATTTCCGCCAGACACCAAGCTCACAAATATATATGACCGTAAACTCCACACGAGATTTCATCCCGCCTGAGCCCTTTGAGGGACAAAATTATACACCCCGCTACGCTCGGCCTTCGGCCTCGCTTCGCGAGGAATAAGTACGCATTGCGGACCGATTTAAATTCTTAACAGTTAACTTTGGAGGAAAGCCTGCGTAGCAGGCGCCGTATAGCGGCCCTCTCGCGATCGCGTACTCTTTTAACGCGCTAAAAACTTCACAGACGCCTGCTACGCAGGCTATTTGGAGGATTAAAACATTTTTCTTTATAATGCATGGATCGTCTTTGCTTTTATTACAACCTGTCATAAAGATTTAAATTGGAATGACGTTTCCAACATCTACGTACTTGAGTTTATGCTTTAATAGCTAAAGAAGCAGACTAAAATACTCCTTACCTTTTTTAAAAGTTCATCTTTACTGCCCTCTAATTTGGATTGAAGGGACAAATTAAACCCTGTAGGAAATATAACTCAGTTAATGCAAAGCAAAATATTACGGAATGCCATTCTACTCAGACAACTAAGGTTAAGAAGTTGAGTCAGGCCAAGTGTTCCAAGCCTCCAGATCTTCTTTAATATTTCTGTAGCATTAAGTGAACAGGAGTATTTCTACTCTTCCCTGGATGGGAGGCTAGTCGATTGCAGGGTCACCAGATCAAAATGCATTGGTAGCCATTTATACACCTGGGTGGAGAGAGGCACTGTGGTAGTAAAGAGTCTTGCCAAGGAACACATCACTAACAATGACCCTGGCCAGTGCTCAAACCCAGACATCTCAGAAGTGTAATTATATAATTTGATATGGACAAAAGAAATATACTGTCTTACTAGCTATTTCTTCATTTTTCTTCATTAATTCTTCTTTATCAACTTCTAACTGTTTAACCTGCAAGAAAAAAATTCAAACATCTTTAGAATGAAGAGTACATGTTCATTTGGGCCAAAGTAGCCTGCATAGCTGGCAGTTTCGTTGAGACTAACACACGCACAATGAAAAAGGATGAAGCCGCAATAAGTCTAGGGAGGAGAAAGCGAACTAAAGTGTTTTAAACTAGGGGTATTGGTAGAGCCAAGTGGTTAGAGCGCCGGACATGAAATCTGGAGTTCCCAGGTTCAAGTCTTGTCTGACCACTATCTGGATTTTGTTCTCGGTCGTCCCGAGTTCAAATCCTCGGTCATGCTTGTAAATAGCCAACTGGTCTGCCTTCAGCCAGTTGGGATTTTTATCCATGTTATGTTCATTTAATATATTATATTTGTTCAGTATTTGTTTCATATACACGGCCCCACAAGCTTCTAGCTTTAAACACAAACCGTGTATAAATAAAGTTGCTTTTACCTTTTTTTTTTTTACTACCCTATTATACTGGATACAATGTCATCACAGGTTATCCCAGCATTTTGTCAGCTAACCTGGCTAGCAGTTTACCAGTACTGTTCTACCTGCATGTATACTCCTGCCCTGGGTGAAGAGAGGCACTGTTGGGGTTTTACTGTCTTGCCCAAGAACACAACAATCCTGGCTAGTGATTGAACCCAGAACAGTCAATCCAGAGTCAAACACCCAAACTATTAAATTTAATGCAATGAACTGTTTACTTACTGATTCTAGTTTTGTTAAAAATGTGTCCATAACTTCAGGTCTATCACTAAGATCCTTCAGCTCCTCTAGACTGGAAATTGAAATGAGCATAAATAAGCATCATCAGTGTACATAATAATAGCTATGTACAAATGTAGGGAGAGGGATTGATGATGGGGACTTGATTGAAAGGGAACAGCGGGGTAAAAGAGATGTGAGAAAGACAGGTACAATGAGGAATTTTTTCTAAAAAATGACTGTTTTCCCCTCCCCTTTTAAAAATAAGGCACTGCACTTCTAAAGGTGGCCCCATCCTTGTCTTTGAGCGACATCAGAAGCTGCTACTCATGTTTTGACCCCCTGAAATGCCTTGTGGGCAGCAACAGAACCTTGTTGCTACATGTACTTCTTGTCCTAATACCACAAACTCTCATGGATATTAACCTTCATGACATTTCCCAGGTGTGGCCCTTCTTACCTCCCAATTCAGAATTGCATAACATGGTAGAAAAGATGGTTTGTTTGCATCAATTATTTACAAAGTTTTCAGGTTTTTTTCCAGAACTAATAAATTATATTAGATAAATTTCTGCCGCATTGCTCATCATGTAGTGCACGCAGCAAATGTAGGGGCCTTACCTCAAACTGTCGAGTTCTGGAAATGAACTTGTTACTTTAGCAGGTTGGGAGGGCCTGGGTGGAACAGGTGGTCTTGATGGAGTAGTCTTCGTGATCTAACAGAAATCGCATGAACTAGTCTATTACATAGTCTTCTTCCCAGCCGTTGTTTGGGTCATCACGTAATGCCTCTCCCTACTAATGGCTGCTTAAACCCGAACCACATTCCTTTCCACGATTTAGCCAATCAAAACTTGGCTCTTATAATTCTGAGCAATTCTGCCATGCAGATGCCAGTATGTCATCTTTTGAATTTGACGTACACCAGACATCGAAATAAAACAAGGACTTATTTTTTTTAAACACGGCTCATGTGAAACGTTATGTCCATAAAAATAATTCCAAGTGCTCCAGGAACATAAGCTCAAAATTTGAAGCAATACTGACAACAGCTTTTCAGCAAATAGCAACTGTCACTTTTTTGCCAGTAGGTGTCAAAGCTACTGGGGTCAAAGCAAAAGGAAAGGAATGTGGCTCGGGTTAAAGCAACCATTAGTGGGGAGAAGCTTTGTATGATGACCTAAATAACAGCTGCAAAGGAGACTACCTATTACAGAAAATAAATGTTTGCTTCATTTTAATTTTCTACTATTTTTCTGCCATGTGTACCATGTGTGAATCTCTTGCTAGTTAGCTCACAAAACAAATAGAAGACTTTGTCTGAATCAAAAACCACTGGTCTAAATGGCCACATTCAAACATACCTGAGAGTTGCCTGACAAGTGCGGCATAGCTCCAGCGCTTGTAACAGCAAGCGGTGAGTACTGGCTTATTGGCGCATTAAGTGACGAATAGGAGGGTGTACTGGATGGTGCTGTAGATTGTGGAGCATACTGAAAACTGGGAAAACCAGAAAAACTGTATTGTGATAAGGGTTGATATCCACTTGAACTGGCTGGGAATCTGTGAAAATAAATCAAGGATAATAAATTTGGTTAACCCAGGTGACAGTACAGTAATTTCCAGTCACACTTGTTCACTGATAAACCTACTTCCACTGTTATACAAGTCATGTTGTAGTTCAATTTCATCCTTGGTTCAAAATTTTATTTCCCTTTGTTTCAAACTCATTATCATACATTACTGTACTGAAAATTTAAAAGTTAAACCAAAGGTAAAATTGAACCACAACATACAGTATAAGTCGTATTATGTAATAAAATGATTTTTACCAGGTAATGACTCAGATTGTAGTCACCGTACTTACTGTGGTTGAGATGTCATTTGACCAAGAAACTGAGGGGGGTGGTCAGAGAATTCTTTAACAACTTCTGTGACGACTCTACCCAGGTTGGAGTGCATGTAAAACTAAACATCAAGCAAATCAGACAAACAATTACTGAGGTAATAACAAATCATTGTATTCATTGACAACCCAGTGCCCCATAACCATTTTGCCAATCCTTAATCCTTGTGACATTAGTACTCATAATAATCTCTGGATGCTGTCTTTCAGTACTTAACATAATTAATTATTAGAGATAATAATGTAAAAGTTCAAATGTGGCCTTAAGCTACTTTAGAAATCCATACACTAAAACTCCTAGCTTTTGCTGTGATCCACGGCATTATCAGTGATTGAAAAATATTCAGCGGAATATACAATTTTTTTTTATTCTTTATTCTTGCCATATCTACTTGCCCATGCATAATGCTATTAGGATTGGAAATGGTAAAGGTAGGTAAAGTCTGTGTCCGAGCCAAGTGGCGCATACAGCCGGAGCTTATCCCGGTTTCCGTAGCATTGAGCGACTAGGAGTATTGCTATTTCCACCTGGAAGGGATGCTAGTCCATCGCAGGGTTACCCCCCAGCAGTAAATTCGCCGGTACCCATTTATACACCTGGGTGGAGAGAGGCACTGTGAAAGTAAAGTGTCTAGCCCAAGAACACAACTCAGCGCCCCGGCCAGGCCTCGAACCCGGGCCGTTCGACTCGGAGTCGAGCACGCTAACCATTAGGCCACCGCGCCTCCACCCAGGATTGGAAATAAGATGCTATTAAATTTCTTTTGGCAATTAACTATACAGTGGAATCCCGATTTCTCAACCCTTCTTTTGAAACAAACCAAAAGTATTTTTCCTTGGATGTACTTCAGTCAGGCCAACACAGTGACTGTAATTTTACTGATTTCTCAAACAAGAGAAATTGGAATTGCACAGTACAGTCAACTCTCGCCTTGCGGACACCCCGCTATTGCGGACACTCGCTATTACGGACAAAATCCAGATCCCCGGCGAAAGAGGTTTGACTGGAAATGACTCCCTCTATTACGGACTCTCGCTATAGCGGGCACTTAACGACGCCCCGAGCATGTCCGCTATAAGGAGAGTTGACTGTATGTAGCAAATGACAACCCAACTAAATTAATGCATTCTTATTTAAAAAAATAGACACAACAAATATGTTCTTACACTATTTATGCCAGGGCATCCCACAACCACCATCTAAGAAATGGAAAAAAATGTGAATACATGTACTGTTAATAATAATTATCACCCTTCACCTATCCTCCTTGTGCATCGTGGTACATAGGGCCTTCAATAATAATTATCAACTGAACCTATTTCTCAGTTGATCAAAGCTGAGTCTGTAAAAAAAGATTCCTTACTTGATCATTAACCCATGGATGAAGCAAGGGTGGTGACACTTTGACGATAGGTCTCTCATTAGGAAATTGAGGTGGTAGAGTTCTGTAGTGATAAAGTGAAGAAGCAAAAGTCAAAATTTAATAAAACCACATCTCCTTACAGATGTGCATTTATTTATTTTCAAATAAACTTTTGATCATAATTATGTGTACTCAGATCAGTTATTTACTAGACTTTTACATGAGGCTACAGTATAACTATATGTAAAGACTGTCACAATAATTTACATCAATTATGACATATGCTTGCATTTTTTAACCCTTATTTTGTAAAAGAAATGTATTTTATTAACAAAATAGACAATGGCACACTTTTTGTTTGTGCGTCGTCAGTGATGTAAATAGTCATAAGGAAGTTAATCCCTTGCCTACCAGAGCCAAACACACAAAGCAACCAGCGGCCATATTGAATTTTTAATGAGATTCTAAATTTAGCTAAGCATTGGCATCTTTTCAGATAAAATATTAAAGTACACCTAGATTAAGCATTAAAAATGAATCCCTCTTCTTTTCCGCATTCTCCTACTGTACTATTGACGCGTACAGCTCCCTGGCGAACTCCTTGACCATGTGCATTTGGAGGTTCAATTTCTTCAATCGATCGAGGCTTTTTCTTCGCCACCTTCTTCTTCTTTTTCTTCAGACTCTTCAGAATCACTTGGCTTAAATTCGCTGTGACTTAAATCGCTTACATCAGAGTTGCGATCGGCAAAATTTTCAGCAATAGCTTCATTCATGTCCATTCTGCCTTCACGCACACGAGCCACCATTTTGTAAATTGTCCGAGCAAAAAGCAATTTTAATGGGTCCACGGTTTTTTAAAAGTAGTGCCAGACCTTTCTTAACAACCGGGGATGATTTCAAGGCATCACGAACAACCAGGCTTTCAGTGATGTCCTTTGGTTGAGGACGTATATATACGTCCTCGGTCGTTGCGTGACAACAGAGAGGACGTATACATACGTCCTTGGTAGGCAAGGGATTAAAGAGAATTTGAAAGTGTAAACATTTGCCTGTGCCAAGAGTTTACACTTTCCAATGAATTTTTTTATTTCTCTTAAAAGACTTTTTGAAATGATAACTAGGTAATAATAGAAAAGAAAGCTGGTTTCATACATGTTCAGAAAAACAGTTGAATTTCCCACATTGAAAGTGACTCTGTATTCCACATCTCGTTGTACTTCTGTGATACTGCAGACAAATTGAACAACTATGATTGTGAAACAATGGCCCACTTAGGAGTTAGCAACAAAATGCTAAAAAGAATAGAGGGTAGGAGAGAGGGAGGAATGGGTGGAGGAATGAGGGATAGATGAAGGGAGGGAGTGAAGGGAAGTAGAAAGGGAGGGAGAGGAGACAGGAAGGGAAGAAGGGATATGGATGGAGGAAGATTGATAGAAAGGAAGGGAGGGTGACATGGAGGAAAGGGAGGGAGAAAAGGAGAAAAATCCAGAGAGAGTGAGGGAAGGAAGGAGGGAGGGAAGGAGGGGGAGGAATAGATGGAGGGAGAGGAGGGATGTGGGAAGTTAGGGAGGAACGTGTAAAAATTATAAAATGTTTTACCTGACTTGTAGAAAGAGGACGATCTATGATTTTGTAAAAATATGGCTTTGCAAAGTGGAAAATGTTCGTCAGTTTTTGTTAATTTAATTGACTATTACTATTACTATCACTATTACTATTAATTTAGTAGGTTACAAGATGTGTTACAGTTATTAACATCACTTTCCAGCTTGGGATTTGAAAAGTATGTATTAAAAAACATGGATCTCTTTCATACTAGGAAGTTAAGACTCTGATTTTTAAAAGAGAATCACATCATGTGAACGTTGCCTGTTTTTTTTTTCTTGTTATGTAGGGAGTAAAGAGGTTCGAGAAGAGAACGACATGCATTCACGTTAACTGGCCAGGCAAGAAGTTCATCGGAATGTGTTTGCAGTGGGGAATTGAATGGAGGTAGGAACATTCCTTGTCATGGCAGTATAGGTTAAATAAGATGTCTTTAATGTTAGAAAGTGAAATTGCATCATGTTGCCTAATCTAGCTGCTTTATCGCACATTTTGCCTCTATATAAGTGCGTCTTGTCTGTTTAATGACCTATAATTAGATCAAAAGAAGACTGAAATTTCCTCTGCCGGGTATTGGGTAATAGCCGGATTCGCTTGCTTGATCTAAATCCAATTTTGGGGGAATTTAGGTCTTAAAAAGATCCACTAAGGGCATAACAAAATTTTGCTGTGATCTTATCGGTTCGGCATGGTTTACTGTGCAGATGAAAGGGGTTTTGGTTCTGGAATTTATGTGCAATCGAAAGGGAAAAATCAGAAAAATAAAATGAAGGAAGAAATTAAAGGACTTACTTGTGAAACGTCCGCAATGATTCAATTTGCTTTAGTCTTTGCTGCTGCAGAGCTGTTGTAGGTGGTAGCTGAGATTTCGGAGTCTTTGATGATCCAAATAACCAACTCATACTTCGTAAATTGCCAGAGATCGAGGAAGAAATGTTTACTAATAAGTCATCGAAGCGGCCATTTGGTCCGCCATTTTGAACTAATTATAAGCATGATGGAATGGTGGAAGCCGCTGACTACTCGTGGGTCGACTACACGAATCAGCCGCCATTTTGAAAATCATCGCGGAGAAGAGCCTGGAAACGAGCGAAATTAAAAGTCTCGGAAAAAAATTAAAAGAATTATCTCTAATGCGCGTAGAAAAAAAAAATAGATAAATGTATGAAACGTTTTTTTTTTTTTTTTTATTCTAACAGGCAAAACAGCATTTTTTTTTTTCAATCATCATTTTACGTTTGACCGGAGTCGCGGGACAATTTACTTCTGGCGCTGATTTTATCAGCAGACAAAAATGGGGATTTTATCTCCAATATTTGCATACACGACATATAGCAAGTAATTTTGATTGTAATCCTTTGTTAATGAAACCATGATAACTTTGTGTCGGCTGAAAGCTAATAACAAAATGAAAAGTTACATTTGACGCTGATCTGCCGGAAAGTCGAAATTGGTCAACAGAAAATGCCATTTGTTCTGAGCTGTTGTTAGTGTCTTTTTATTTTTATTAACATTTTCCGCATCTTTTCAAAACAGAAATCGACCGGTTTTTAGAAATTAATATGTTTCGACGGCGACCCCCTATCGCTAATTTTTATCGATTTGAAATTCGCAGTTTTGTATTTTAATAGCCAGTGTAAAGCACCTGAAAAATTTAGCACGTTTAACTCGAAACCCCACTTGAAATCGATACACTTGCAAAATATTCGAAGATCTTGTTTAGATTTGTGACTAACGCGGATAAATCCTCTTTGTAACGGCTGTCTCGCTTGATAAAAATGCGACTTAACGGCGTTCATTATTCCAGAAACATCCTTTCGTAATGAAAGTTTTCATTTTAGTTTAAACATTTGCATTAATAAATAATACGGGGTATATTTCTGCCAGCCATTCGGTCATCAAGCCATTATTTCCTCATAATGACTTATTTGGCTTCGGTACTTTTCAGGCTCAATTTCATGTCGGCCCTAATGAATCAAAAACTTTTAGCTTTGGCGTTCGCTTTGTCTCGGCGTTCAATGCAATTGAGTAATTGTAATAGTTTTCGAAAACTTAGCCTGTGTTTCGATTCTTTGTTTCGCCAGTAATTAAGTGCAAACGCTGTAGGCGATTTTGACAGAAGACAGTTTTCACCAAGTGAGCTTATCAAATATCTATTCAAGAAGGACGCTGGTTGCTTCCACTGGTGAAAAACACAGTTTGAAAACCAAACGGTCAAGTTCACAAAGTATTCACTATAAAGCCCGGCCCATCGCTCATTTTATTTGACCGTATTTTTTTCAGTTTCAGTCTTTTCCGTGCGTTTTGAACGATAAAAAACCTTTTATTTTAACGATTTTCCCTTGTCGCACAAAAAGCTAAAAAACCACTTTGAAAAAGTTCGAGTTTTGTGCGCTCTTTTTAATTACCGTGGAAATATCACAGCATTTTCGAACTTTTAAACTCTTAACACTGAACGCTTGCCGGGGCATTGAAAGGCAATCAAAGCTATTTGGCGTTGTTTGCAATAAGCACCCTTCACCAGTTACCATTTAATTCAGCGGGGGACAGAATTAAATACAACTAACGCAAGTCACCAAATATAATACTGTAATTTCGGAGCGAACAGTTTTTCGCAACCCCGTTGGTAAGGCGTTGATCATCTTGGAGGCCAAACAATTAGGAGAAAAACGGGAAACGTTGCTGTCAAATGTCGGCGCATAGAAAACAAATTTGTATTTGCCATTTCCTTGGCCTGGGGTACAATTCTTGTCTCTGTTGATAATCTTAAGAGGCGCGATAAAACTAGAGTGTTTTTAACCAAAGAGCTACGATCGTTCGGCAAACAACATTGATCGATTATCGATATCGCTTTCTCTAGCTCACACCTCGAAGCGTGGGATTAAAGATTATGTTTTCTTAAATTCAAGTGCCGAAAAGGACAGTTTGACAACTAATGACTGGGCTATTACTGCATATACGAAACTTGTCTGACGGAAACCGCCACACGCTCCCGCGTTGACACGTTCGCGACAGCCAACGTTTAGCGCGAAAATTTTTCCCGCCGAAAACGACTAAAAATTTCGCGCGCACAAGAAGCGAAAACCGAAAATCGCCGAAATAAAACTCTCTCGTAAATCGGCAAACAGATCATGTCGAACACATTTTACAAACAATCCCTGTGTTTTATAAAACAAAGACAATGGCCGTAATTGAAAGCTTTGATTTTTGTCACTTGCATAGCCTCTTTAAGCCCAATAAATGTCTCGCGGAGTTTACAAAGACCCGTCGCTGTTTCACCATCTGCCCGAGCGCGCTAATGTAATCGGCGCGATTTTGTACTGAAGACCTTTTTGCTCGGGTTTTTCGCGAACTAACGCGAAATATTCCTTGCGATTCTCGTTTTCAATGACTTAAGAACGATTAGAATAGCGTCGATTATGAGCTATTCGCCCCCTTTTCTCTTCATGTTTGTTTAAGGCGCGCTCTAAGCGGTGGCCTCTTTGAACCGATTGTCTCCCTGCCGCGTTCTTTAAGCATCTACAAACACGTAATACCCATTTGAGTCATTTCATCACTGCCTTGCTTATTCCGAAAGCCGTGCTTTTCATTCCTGCCTTTCCCTTATTTACCGATTCGCTCATTGTGCCGCTATTCAGTTATTGTATTTTATGGATGTAATCTTTTGTTATGGAGATATTAGTATTAAAGCAATTGTAATTCATTCACCTTTGTTATTCATTTTATCTCTTCTTGATCGTCCATTTATTTATTTATGTCATCTCTTTCATTCAACACCTCATGTATTTTTTATTATGTTGTTATTCCCGGCCCTTGTCTTTCTGTTTCTTTTATATAATTATCAATATGCGAAAGCAAGATTTACAATGACTTGCCGCAGAGAGACTATCCACGGTCTTCTACAGCTGTGTTTTTCACTCAAACGACGGGATGTCAACCTAAATCGATAGAAGGGGGAGTTTTTTTGTAAGGCTTTCTAAGCAGCAAAAAGATTACGGATGCTTCCGTTCAAAGATGCATTTGAAGGAAATAATTTTCTTCGCGGGACGCCATCTGTTTAGGGTTTCTTTAATTATTATACAAATTCGCCTTCTTTGAACCCGAAGGAAATCTCGAAGAAAATGCGCTTCCCAAACGCAAACTTTCTCTCGCGAAATTCGGCATGTGAAGCCATGGTTGCGATGCTTAAATACTTGTTGTCCCTAGATTGTTTCCAGTGAATGAGTACCAAAACTATTTGCTGTTTTAAACCACACGCACATAGTTTACACCTAAACACAAAAGATGTAAACGAACGCAGTGGTCGTTGTATAGAAGGGAGGAAAGGCTTGCCAACTGCTGACGGCAAGGGAAAATTTATGGTGCTAACGGAATTTTCTCATCCTTCACCGTGAAGGCTAGTGTCAAATAAACCCAACTGAGACAACAAAAGCTGACAACAAATTACATTCAATGCTAATTTTAATGTGACAGATCGGTGAAAACTTTGGGTTAGTTTTGTCAAATTTAAATTACAAGTGAAATTCGCTCTTGTAAATAGCGCACGACCAGACCATTTGGAATCGCTCTACCGGCGAACCGAGTCGGACATTTGTAGTACGTCCCTCGAGCCACTAACCCTTGAAATGAGGTCGAATGAGAATTGTTTCAATATTTAAATATTCACACACTTAGCTATATAATATACAAATTCTGACGCGTAGCAAGCAAGCAACGGTTAATGTGGTCAGAAATTCGTTCGTCAAACCCTCTCAACATCTCTATGGGCAATGAAATGTTTTCGTCGGCGGTTGGTCAACCTCAGAAAAAAAACTCGCATGGAACTCGCACGGAATATAATAAAATTCTTGCTTGCTCGATAAGAATAATTTACACCAGTTAGTTGCTGTATTATACATAAATAGTCCATCGTGATAAATAGATTTAAAGTCAGTTACTCAGCTAAAGGAGTAGATAGGCAACCGGCCTGCGTACATCTTGCCCTTGCCACGACGTACAGTTACAGGGAACTGTGTATTGTCCATTAGCTCCTTGTACGGCGTGAAGATGCGAGTGGGGGCTTAGCTGGCCGCCAGGAAGAACGGGCATTCCAGAGGCGTTCAGAAGAGGTGAACTTGTCGTAGGTGCGCTTGGGTACAGCGAATGAGGGTACATTTGCCCTCCCGTCAACATGTCGGGGCGGACTGCGTTCGGAATCTCCAGTCCGCGGTCAAATCTTGATGGGGTAATGGAGTGACCGGTACTCGAGTCATAAGTGTACGCTGACGACACGGGCAGGAACGATCGCGTCTTGCCGTTCACGGTTGAAGCGTACGGATCCGTCACGAACGACGACGTCGGAATACCGGGTGGACTGCACTTCAGTAGTTCGTCAGTGGTTGTTAAGCACGGCAACGGGAATGGATAGCGGTCAACTTTCTTGAGGAGTGATTTGGGCTTTCTCCTGGGTCTGTACTTGTAGTCTGGGTGCTCCTTCATGTGCTGGGCTCTTAGATGCTTCGCTTCCTCGATAAACGGCTTTTTATCTTCGTCCGTTAACTGCTTCCATTCAGCTCCGAGTCTCTTGCTGATCTCAGAGTTGTGCATCTTCGGGTTGTCTTGGGCGATTTTTCGTCTCTCTTCTCGGGACCAGACCATAAAGGCGTTCATAGGGCGCTTGACGTGCTCTACAGGTTTAGCCATGTTGATGTACCTTGTCCTTTGCTCGTACTGTCAGAAATATTCTAGCTCCTAGAAACTTCTAGGTTGTCAAGAGCAAATAAGCTCCGCACTCGTCGATAGCTCGTTGAAACTGAACTTAACAGTGATTGTTTCACGCGGTAAAGATCAAAGCTCGCGCCTCCGAGCATGCGTGCGAAATAATTGAGTTTCATTCTCGCTTTCACAAAGTATTCGAACCACGTCACTTTACGAAAAGGCTATCCAATTAAAATTAAGGAAGTCATATTTGAAAATTCCCCTCAAGTGGTTCCTTGGAAATGTTTTGCGATATTACCTTGATTGCTGTTTCAAAGAGATATTTGGATTTTGTAAATAATTTTCTATTTTGGTTTGGCGAAAGTACAATAGGCGAACTTTTGTTTTCTAGTCATCAATTGCCTTCCTATTGTTCGTAAACAATGCACTCAAAATTCAGCTATCTTTATGCTTTCAGCGGCCCTTGTGAGGCAAGCCGCCACGAACAATAGGCAGTATGTTTTTCCTTTGAAAGTTCAATTCCGCATTTCCATCGCTCCTGGCGCGTAGTTTTCACAAACATTGCGTTAATATTCAACTTGCAATGGAAAATTATTAATTTATATTGAAAGTAAACCAATGTAAATATCCGATTCTTTCTGTGGGTCTGTCATTTTCCTACGACGAATTGCCTTACAAATGATCAATTATCGGGCCTTTTATTCGCCCGTTTAGCATAAGAATACATTTCGCTTATGAACGCTTTTGTCTCGCCGTGAAATTGCTAACTCCAATGACGAGATCTTACAGTAAACACACAACAAAACTTTTTTTTTTCAATGTTTGATCCCTGGCTTTCCGTGTTCGCACGCGCGAATTTGCTACAAACATCGTATCGCGTCGCAGTTTTGTACATAGATATTTAATATAAGTGGTGAGTTTATTGAAGTTTTTTTCACAATTTATTCAATTATGGTTTTGGTCGGAGAGGCTTGGTTTTATTTTTTCATTACTTATCGCGAGATGGAGGGTTCGTTTGCATTTTCAATTCCATGCCTATAAGCGAACTGATTAATCGCTCTAGGCATTGAATGGTAGTAAAGCATAAGTGCCCTTTATGAAAGAGCCCACTTCCTTTCGTTTAATAATCTTTTGTTTGTGGACAATAGACAAGTCGTTATCATGGTAATTCGTGAATGAAAACTCCTGAAAGCTTGTTGTTATAAGGTTCCGTTGAAAGTATTACCATGAAAAAAGCTTGAATGAACCATCTAAATATCAACGTCTGTGCGAAGCAAAATCCGAATTGAAATTGTACGCTTCGAAAGCAGCATGTTTCACTTACAAAATAACGTCGAATTTTAGTAGTTCTTTTTTTATCTTTTTTAAGGGGGCCATTTAAATTGAGTCCCCCGTCGAACTAAACATTTCGACAGCGCGCTGTTCAAAAAGTCTCCAAATGTGACATGTTTAAAAGAGTTGTTTTGTTATTTATTATTCTAATGACCTATCTATCAGCCAACGCTATCAATCTTGAGAGGCTAGGAATTATTTTCAATTTTAGGCAATCTTATCGAAAATGAGATCTGCAAACGAGCCGGAACTTGAAAGAGTGATAGCCCAAACATTGACCCGCAACGAAAAATCTGAGCTTTTGCGCTGGTAATTATATCGAGAAATCAATTCGCAAAATGAACGCTTTTGTCTTAGGAAAAAATTGTCCCAGCCTTCACAAAAGTAAAACTCTGAACACACGAGAAAGATTTTTTTTCTGTTATTTACCAATGCTTGTTTGCTTGTAAAATGAATTGGTTTGTTATCATTGTATAACTTTTCTCCGTTTAACAGTATACAGCATTGATAACGGGCCGACTAATTAAGCCTTTACAATTCCGTGTGTGTTTTCTTTTAGAAAAAGTGAAATGTTTCGGGCGGATGCAAAAAATAATTATTCGAACCCAATTTTAATAATAGCTCGCCTATTCTTTAAAAATTTATTGAAAAGAGAGCGGTATTTCTCAGAGCAAACAAAAATAAATGGTTTGAAGAGGTTTTGCAAAGAACGGCATTCAACACACTCGAAAAACTTATTTGAGCTTCAAAGGGTTTTCTTTGTGAACGGAAGATTGTTTTTTGCCTGGGCGTAGAACAGCATTCTTAGCTTTAATCACGTCTTTTGTGGAACTTTTTCCGTTCTTTGTTTTACAGTTAGATTAAGACGCGCGAATGTAACATTGGAATATACATGTCTATATTTAAATTTCCACTGACTTCGCTAAAGGATGTAAGAGTCTTTTTTGTTAAAGTTCATCTCTCATTTCCTGTTGAAATGAAGAGCGAGAGGAAATTGAGACATCGGCGCGTTACTTTACGCGCTTTGCGCTCCTCACAGCAGAAGACTACCATTGAAATGAAACACAAAAGGTAAAAACAAGAGAAACACGTCCGAAATGAGCTTTTCACGGCCTAATCCCCATCTGCGCATCTATACATGATTACTTAAAACAATTTTGGGCTTCCATCTGAGCGCTCGCCTCACCATAACAACCCGACATCAGCAGAAACCATCTCTTATCGACTCAGTTGATTCTTAGCCACAGATAAGCTAGAATTTGTGTGAAATTACGCTTCGTTTGTTTAAGAAACGTTGGCGAACAACTAAACAAATAGAGTCTTTTAGGTTTGTTAAAGTCCACCAGAGGTGTGGTTCCGCTCGCTATATTTACCAAGCTTTACAAGTGTATAGCTCTCACTAAACCTCGAATAAGCTTCGTTGTCATAGCGTACCAGGAATTGATAACGACTTCTGATTGATTTTTATCAAATCAGTCACTTGTCAGAAATTTAAATTTGGCGATGACAAATTAACATTTTGTCCCAGTAATATATAGATTTTTTTGGTTTTAATTTTAATTGCTTCGAACTGAAATAGGCCGGTTAGCTTAGTTAAAATAAAATCTGAAGCGATAAGACAAACGTATACTTCTTTATTTCTTTTCCTTCCTTGTATATAATACACTTTCTATTTGTTGGTGTTTAACTGGCGATTTGAGCACGACCAATATTGTTGAAAAAGATATGTCTACGATATTGCAACAGATATCATGATCAAATCAAAACAAAAAGGCTTTCCTTTTATTATTAAATATTCTTTCCTATATAGTTTCTTTTTGAGTTGTATTTGACGAAAAATTAAAGCGCACAGTTCTTTCAGCTCCCACGCATGTTTATGTCCTCTGTGGGGATAATGGGGTATTTAGTGGTTTCTCTCACGGCTCGATCCCTCACTGCAGTCATTGTCTCGCGGAAATTTAAGTCAGTGATCTGTAGTTCGCTCTACGCTGGAGAACATACAATTATTTCAGATGTATGTATGTCTGGAGTCGCATTCCACCGACAGATACAAGCGGATTCAGCAGAGAGGGGGAAAATGTTGATTTATCGACAGAAAATTTCACGTATGTCACTGAAGCAATACTGATATATATTTACATTTTCGGTGTATTTTATTTTGAGTTGTTTTGGTCATAAGAAAGCTCTGCCTTGTATCAAAAGCTACTACAAGATAAAAAAAATCTTTTATTTCATCAACAGATTTAAGTAAATAAAGGAAATCTTCATTTTTTTGTGATGATTATTAGTTTTGGAGTCTGATAGGTATGGCTTTCGTGGCGATAGCAGTTAATTGATGTAGCCTATTTGCCTAGTTCATAACATTCTTTCTAACTTTTGCCTAAGGCTAAATTAAAAGCGAAAGCCAAAACACACAGGCTGAAATGTTATCTAGGGAAATGGTTTGTATTTCGACAAATTTCATTTGTACATCTTGAAAGCGATATTTTTAAAGTTGAAACCATCTTCAATCACTATAAAGTTTCAGTCTTAACCAGCAATATTTCTTTATAGTTAAGTTATATTCAGAATTAAACTTCAGACCGCTCTTTAAATTCGACTTTTTGCACATTGGTTTGTTTCACTAGGCTTGGAACGAGCTAGTTATACTTCACTGTTTAAAAAGAAAACCTCGAAATGTTGTTTTACCCTTCAGTAAATACGTACACAGCACGTTAATAATTTTTTGAAGCGTTTCAAAGGGCCAGTAATTTTATGAATCGCCACAACTAAATCTCTTCGAATTTTCCATTGTGATACATTTGCAATGTTTGCCTGAGATATCTACATGATCATCTAGGTATAAAAGCTTAATTTCTGAGGAATAACTACGACAAACATTTTTTGTATTTATTTCGTTGTTTTATTGGGTATAAATTTCTTTGAATTTAAACTGTATAATCCGAGCGATTGTAGCGATGACCAAAAGAAGATTTTAACTTCCTTTGGCGTGAAAATCAAACAGGCAAGATTTCAAATTTTCTGAATTTTTTTTCTAATTTTTCGGGGAAAAATTCAGAAGTTTTTCAACAGTAATTTTCAAACTGACGCGATTGAGAATAAAGTCGAAATTACTAATCTCGCGTAGAAATCACATATTACAAAATAAATGTATAAAATAAATAAACCTTTTATTAATTCATGTATATGCGTGGTCGTTATTTAGCCGTAAGCTTGTGAAGCCATGTATTCGAAACAAATAAGTCAAAAGGCGTTTAGAATCTCAACAGTTTACATCTATAACCAGACCACAATTTGGTCACAGCTAACATTAGCACTTAAAACCGAGAGGCGTGTTTGAAAAACACCACCGAGAAAGCTCCAAATATCCAAGGTCATCATCTTGGAAGCAACAGCCTGAACAATTCACGGACGCAGTTGCGAGATTTAAAAACGCGAGGAAACGATTGCCATATCGCTATTGCAGATTTAACAAAGAAAAAAAAAACGATCGAGCGAAACGTTTTCTGTTACCAAAATTGCAATTTATACACTTAAAAGATAGAAGCTTTAATGGCCTTGGAACATGTCCTTGGGGGCAAGTGTAATATATCTCGATAATTTCGTCAACACACAAGATAGACACAACTAAATAAACTCCAATGTAAATATAGGCGATTATTTTCCTTAAAAGCTGAATAACCGTATGAATTTGTAGTTGTTACGATTGAAATTAAAATGTTAGATCAGTACAATCGAGAATAAAAAGAGACTAACATCAGATCTTTGCCGTTGGCGAAAAATTTTTCTTTTTTTCTGATCCTGATTAAGAGTACATTTCAAAATCGTGCCAACAATTACCTTACTTCTTTTTCATTTGCATAACGGTAACATTCTACGTGGTCGGTAAATATTCACGCTTTCATCTTGAAAGGATTTCATCAAGGTAATTCCACACTTCAAGATTTGCGAAAAGGAAAATAAATCGCAATTCGGCTTTCATTGATTAAAAAAAATGCTTACCATTTTAGCATTTGTCGAACACAATGTTCGTTGAGTAGCAAGTCACTTTTAAGGAAAGATCTGCGAAAGAAGAAAAAATGGATACCTAAGCCATTTAAAAGTTGTTTTGATTTTTGGAATTATTTCTTTGGCCTTAGAACCCCCGACGTAAATAGATTTAAGCAGTTGTTCTGTTTTCTAGAGCAACAGATCGATCGCCAAAGCATTTCGCGTTTATTTACGAGTGTCCTTTTAGCGTGCCGACTCTTTTGTTGGCCTCTTGACTCCCATTCGCTAGACAATGCTGCATTGTTTCAGCTGCTATACTCAAACGTTCCAAGTAATTTGTACTATTCAAGGGAGCTGAATTTTCATTAGACCTAAAGACTCGTGCTATTGTTTGCCAAGGATGAAATAACATTTGAAAATTTGTTGTTTATGTAAATATCGGCTGGGGGTAAAAGAGCTTGAAAAGATTTCTTCGCCACTGAGAAAATTGCTTTTATTCTTTCAGTGGTGTGAGCGAAAACAAAGGGTTCTCAGCAAGCGAGCCATTTCACAAAGTTGAGTTTGAAAGTTTGATGACTTTCGTGTATTACATCAATGGCATTGTTTTGGCGTTAACAATACCTTCATCTTTGATTTTTATTTAAAGATTCGCAATAATTGCTGCAAAGTAACCCAGAATGATAAGGAATAAAGGAAAAACTTATAAAAAGGTTATCGCAACCTTCCTAAAAGTGAAGGCGGAACTGCGAAAAGAAGTATTTTATATGTATGCATATTTAAAATTAAGGTAATGTTTCTAAGGTTGTATTCCCCTGCTTCAGTCCTTAAATTTAGAGCCGATTAGCCAGACACTCGAGAAATAGTGCATTATTTTTTATTGTGTAATTTACGAAGGTACAGTTTCAGTTACTACGAATACATTATTTGAGTTCTGTTTGGGTTTCAATCTTGAGTAATTTGCTTTCTGTGACCTTCCTTTTGTAAGTTGCGAACCAAAACTTTCAGGGAAGCCTGTTTCTTTCTTTTTTTGTCGCCTGGATTTCAAAAGGTCGTCGCATTAAATGGAAATCACGCAGAGGCGCCGCTTTGAAAAACAACCGTAGGGGTTAAAGTGTTTTGAAAAGGAAAACTTTTGTTTCTTTTGAGATCGATTAGGGGACAGATGGTCTGGCAAAAATAAGATTACGGTTTACAGTATATACGATAGTAAAAATAGGAAACAAAGCTTATTCGAATCAGAGCAAGATTTATTTCATTGCCTCGGGCAAAAGGAAAAAATATAGTATATCTTAAATTTTTTAAAAAGCGCTATCGTTAGTGTTCAGTTCGGTTTGCTTTAAAGTCAGTCGTATAGCTTCTGAAAGCGAATCTCAATAGAAAACTATGGTCCTAATTGTTTCTTTGAAAGGAAAATAATAAAACAGTGTTGAAAAAAATCCTGCCGAGAGCTAGTAAAGAAGGCATCAAACGGTGTAGAACTTGGCTCAGCAAATTCTATTTATCCATGCAGATGTCTTGGGAAGTAAATCCTTGTCAATTCGAAATAAGTACACAATTCCCAGCGGTAATTCGGTAAATTTACAACACCGCAAGCTCGTTTAGGCATCGAATTACTCGCCATTAGCGGAATATTTTGCCCTTTCTTTGCGTCTAATTTGTAGAGAGATTTTGACGATCTCTCGCGGTGTTTGCTTGGCTATCCACAGCGAAAGTAATTTGCAAACATCCCCGTCCTAAATAGGTCATCAACCATATTAATATAAAGTGATGGATTATTTTAGTAATCGGTTCGCTTTTCGCCGCCAATTTCTTGAGCCCTGGGCAGTCACTTTCTGCTATCATTCATAATCAGTTTTCGAAGGTTCCCTTGCTGAGATTTTGAAATACATTGTGAATGACAAATTAGAAATAAAGTTTTCGCTGGGGCTATCGATGTGAAGATTCTATTCAGTGGACTAAAGATTTTATGAAGAAACCTGAAGTTCTGCATAAGACTCGTAATCGTTATTTTGTTTTTCTAGCAATCCCCCAGTTACACAATGTGTGTGGTAAACTAAACTTTAAAGAATCTTTGAAATCGGGTAAAAGGACTGCTGGTGATTAAGATGCGAATTCTCCTCAGGTATAATTCTCCATCTTGTTTAAGAATTTGGTTCCAAATGGGGACAGAAAATATCTCCCCCAATCTTCGGTCGATATAGGGTAGGGGAATCTTATACTTAAATGCAATTCCTCTTCATTGATCAATTCCTGTTTTCTCATGACCAACATTCTTGTGTTGGTGTTTATACTTGCAGGAGAAACGAGATTCTGATCACTATAAGTAGAAGTTCAGATTGGGAAAGAGTGTAATCTTCAGGCCACTGGATTGGAATGTTAAGACTCGACTAAACAATCATTCATGTTTCGTCCAAACATCGTATCGAATAAACTTTGTCTGATTATTTAGCCGGCCTTTATGTAGCATACATCCAACATGCACTCCAATTGGCTAAAAAAAAAAAAAATCGTGCGACATGCCGAGGATGACAACCAAAGGCGCCAATGGCAACTTGGTAAACGCGTCAGTTTTCCCGCGCTTCGCACCGGGTTGCATGCTTTCATGAATTGTACACGTGATTGGCTCCTTGCAGAGTTATTGGCGCTCGCGGTGATTAGGCAATTGTGACTACTTTAGTTTCCTTTTACGATCGATCGTCATTACAGAAAATTACTCTTCAGGAAGTTTTAATCTTACTATCGCGACGGTCGTCATTAAGTAGAAGTTAACTGGCCCTTGCCAAGGTCACTTTTATTACACCTGTGTGCTTTTTTGGTAATTTTGGAGGGCAAACAAAATCAAGGTTAGATTCCAGCAGGGCGTTATGAAGGGTCAGACATATCTTCCTTACTGGTAAAAAAGAAATTTTTAAATCCTTTTTCAGCAGCAAAAAAACCTCATTTGCGGAACAAGACCCATAAAGGAAGATAAAAAAAAAAAAAATAAAAAAAACAAGACCCATAAAATTTTAGCAGAACTGGCTGCATGAATTACAGCAGCTTTTTTGGGGGTCAGTAAAATGTCTTGGACTCTCTGCCCCTTTTGAGGATCTGCAAACTTTTCTTTACACTTTCAGAACTCTCATAATGTTTCTTATTATTCACCAAGCAAAAAAAAAAAAAGCAGCACGAGCCCAAATTTATACTTCAGCATGATGGATTTGCCTTATTCTTGTTAGCATCTTTACTGACAAAATTAAAACTACGGGGTAAATCATTTCACTGGGAAGAGGTATTCTGTCCGTCAATTACACACACAAGCAGTATAAACAAAAAGATAGGTGCCCTGCAAACGCAGTCGTTTTTTGCCTGATGTCTCACAACAGGCGAGATCCGCCTTTGTTCTTAATCTTACAAACAAATTACGAATGTGAACTTAGAAGAATAAAGCAGTGCACTGTATTCTTAAGTTCTTTCATTTTAATAAGCATCATAAAAAGATATCTTTAATTCCACCAAGTTCTTGGCATACCTTACATATAACTATGCAGGAAGAAAAATTAAGTACTGAATGAAGGGGCGAGCGGTGACACAAGTTCCGGTGAATCATGCCTATCTTGTAAAGTTGACAAATAATAAAAGGGCCCCTTCCACAATGAAAACTTAGTTATGTAAAATTATAGCAAACTAAAGAACTGGGAATTCCGTTAAAACCACGCGTTTCTTCCGTATCGAGATTTGTAGGTATAGTTATATTGTAATTGTAGTTTTTATTTCTTATTATTTAACATGTAAATTATTATTATTTTTTCTTTTTTAAAAAATCATGTAAATTGGGTATGAAGATCCCTTTGGAGAACCTAATAACTTTTTCTTCTTCTTCTTCTTCTTCTTCTTCTTCTTCTTCTTCTTCTTCTTTTCTTCTTCTTCTTCTTCTTCTTCTTCTTCTTCTTCTTCTTCTTCTTCTTCTTCTTCTTCTTCTTCTTCTTCTTCTTCTTCTTCTTCATTTGACTAAACCTGTTTTCTCTGGTCCAAGTAACAACATCGTTCTGACGAGACACAATAGTGTTTCAGACAAGTTCGCCGCAACAAAATGGCAGTGAAGCGCCGATGAAGTAGTTTTTTTTATGATCTTTCTCCGGGACTGCAAACGTGTCCTTGCTCTTTCAGGTTCAAGCTCAAAGATTTTTCATCAATGATAATTTATCTCAATGGAACCTTTGCGAATTTGTTGTTACGTCAAGATTACTGATCCCCAGTCTTCTAGTTAACGACTTTCTACAGTTTGTTCTTTTCATCCTTCTGCTTTTCAATGTATGACACACATATTGTAAAGATAAATTAGCTTTTACTCGACCAGATACAACTGAAGTTAAGTTAATTCAGCAAGGATACTCTCGCTTTCCAGTATACATTAAGGAACAGTGAAACAAAAACTTTGGACAAATGGGTAAAGTTTGGTAGTTGGAGACCACTCCCAAACAAATTTTCTTTGCTCACAATCAGAGCAAGCTAGCAAGATAAATTAAACGTTTTCCTGAAGTATGTTCACCTTTTCAAATTGATTTTCTATTGAGGCAACGCCTTTTCATTGTCATAGACACAAGAAATATGTTAAAATAAAATTCACTAATTTTACAGCCTTGCAGACTTGTCATAGTCTTTTTATTGTACACGTGTGATCGTGTTTTTGTCAGTTAAGCTTACTTCTAATTTTCGAGAATAAAGAAAGAAGTAACTTTAAGATTCAAAATGCTAAGAGATATTGATTGATTGGTAACGTTTTCCGATACGTTTGTATAAAAATAGAGCGGGCGGCAGGCTTTATTTTGTAAACTCAGCGTGAGTTATCTCAATAAATTGCAAATATATAAGGGAGTTGGCACGAAAGGGTTTAGTCGCGAGGGTAAAACACATTCTAACTTTGATGGGTGGTTTTTCTTTATAAATTGGATATCGTACTTATTTTCCAGACGAATTCCTAGCCGTGTGAATTGAAAAAGAAAGGCCGCTAATAAACTTAATCAAGTTGTGGTATACTAAGATTATAAATTGCGTTTTGCAAGGTTATTGTATTCGAAGGGAACTTCTAATAGATGTGAGAAAAAACCTTCTCTTGCAAGGCAATTCTAAATCACTATTATGTGTTTTCGCTTATCTCGTTTCCCGAACACAAAACCGACAATTAACAAGTGATTTTCAATATCAAAGAATTGAATAGCAACCGTAATATTATTGTCCTTTCGGTCAGATTTTCTAATCAAAAGAAAAATAAAATTGAGTAAAATTGAATTTAGCTGTAGTTTATTACAAGGCCAGTTTAATTTCGAACATTTGGAAAGAAAACGTGAAATCTGTTGCATAGTTGCCACACAAATCAACACTTTTCGGTTCTGAAAACTGGACAAAACAATTTGTCCTCGGCTTCGAAGATTTTACTGAAGCTATCGTGACGAAAAATCTATATTTTTACAGTGAAATTTTGAAATTTGTGTGCCTGGGAATTCTGTGAACTAAACAATAAGCAATTTGTTGAGAACCGAAATATGTAAAATTTGTTACGCCCCTAAATAATTTTAATAGCCAAAGAATACCATACATCTGAACTGAAAATCCATAAAGTTAGACGAAAAGTTATCTATAGCATTTTTGTGTAGAACTGTCTCTCTTTATAGTATAGGCGACACCTCGCTCGATCGCATTTTCTCTAAATCCAGTCAGACAAAAGTCGTATTACTTCCAACACGTGCTGTAATACCAGACTTTTCAGTGTTTTAAGGTGAATAAATCCTTTATCTTTTCAATTACGCACAGAAAAATAATTCAGTGTTCGTAAACCAGAAAATTAAACGATAATTTTCAGTTTTTGTACGAGAAAATATGAATTTTCGTTTTAGGAGCTTATTTTCAGTGTGCGAATATGACAAGATAGGTTTTAACTTATGGTTTGATGGAGCTTCATAGCTGTTGGAACCAAGATTATGATTAATCAAGCTCAGTTTCTTGTAGATGGGGTATAAAGAAGATGTATTAAAGCTAGCGAATCTACGATCACAGTTGTTTCAGGATTTGTAACTGGCCAGAGCAAAACCATAGAGCAAAATAAAAGGCATTTAGCAACTTGAGAAAAATATTTAAAACATAAAATTAAAAAGAGATTTTCAAGAAAAAAAAGAAAGAAATCTTGAAAATAGAAGTTTATTGCACAAAACGTGTTTTTGATATAAACCTCATTGAAGAAAGAAAACAAAACTTCGCCTCTTTCTACTTTCATTAGCTTGTCCTTTGTTTCGATCAGTCTCTTGATCAGTCTTATTACAATAGAGAGAAAACTAGCAGATATATTAAGATCACAGCTCAACCACAAAACAACTAAATTGTATAGAAAAGCTAACTTTTTCAATTTCCACTCCACGACGATTTTTTTATTCAAATCTAAACATCTTTCAGCGAGCTGTCGCAGACAAAACCGATCTTAAAACTCGTAAAAAATCGAACATATTTTATTGTTAATTTCTGAGTACATCAGAATCGTAATAACTTTATTTTATTAAGCTGTGAAGGATAAAATCTCGTTCGGAAAAGAATAAAGGGAATTTGATGAAATTTGTTAGATTTAAAGCGCAAATAATTATTTACAATGCAAATGTTGAAATTTGCCGACAAGGCCAAGTTTTATTGGAATTTTTCTCTTTATCAAAAGGCATAAGTAACTTAAGATAAAAGAGACAATTCTCATATCGCTTGCAACTTATGATCGCGTTAAAGGCTTTGAAAATCTATTGAAGGCTTAATAAAGAACTTATTCGCGACGAACATTTCCAAGAATGCAGCTGATGTAATACACGCGAGGAAAAAAATATTCTCGGTAAATAATCCTTGTTAGCTTTGTAGGCTGTTTGCACGGGAAGACGAATTAACTTTCGCAACGAGCGACACCAAAATAAGCCGAAATTCGCCAAAAGGAAATAATAATTTCACAGCAAATATTAGTTATGAAAAGGAGACCTTTTTCTCTTCTCCACGTCCGTCAGTTCACACACAATGGCGAAGAACTTTGGAATTGAGTTAAGCTTCTGTCAAAGTTGTTCTTTACCCAGCAGTTGAGTTTGAAAAGATATGGTCAGTATATAATATAGTTTTCATTGACTTCTCTTAAACTTGTTTTATCCGCCTGCTAGTGTAGCGAAACTATACTGACTTTTGCTACCGGCGCGAAATCGGACATGGGTTTTTCTCGATTCGCCCTCCCATGAATAACGGCCGCATCATGTTTGCCAAGCGAACTCAACAAACATTCGTCCTCTATTGAGTCATAATTAAAGCTTTCGATATTTGAAATTACCTAGTCGGGGCTCTTTGTTCTCGGTGCTAATTTACACACATAACCCTTACACTAATAGAGCGGTATTTTGCCGGGACACCTTGTTTCCTTATGAGTCGTCCCTGCACCGATCCGAATTACGAACTCTATCGGCGACAGGGTGGTCTAAGCCCACTGAAAAAAAATTAAAAACTTCTTCATGGTAGTTTAATAACCGCCTACTTCTATTGTGCGTTTTCACTTTGTGTTTTGCTATGCCGACTGCTAGTTGAAATCTAATAAAGAAGATCATTGTCGCCTTTTCTTTTCTTTATTTCGGCTTGTTTGCTTCCCTAGTTTGCAGCTAATGATTGTGAAAAAAATCCGGCGACATCACACGTGCGACTTAACACAAGGTTTTCCCAGCGAAATAAATTATACACAAGTTATCATTTATTCCCCAATATCCTCAACACAAAGTATTTATTAAGTTGTGTATGTTTGCCTTTTGTTATTTCTTTCCCAGTTCATTTTATAGGCATTGTTTATGCGCAACCGACTCAACTTGTTACAGTGTTTTAAACGTGGTATTTTTTTAGGCGTGGTCCGCACCAGACCACGGTTATTCAAAGGATGGATACGCTATCTACCGGATTAATCACTTTCCAGTGGATAGCGTAGTTTGTTTAATCAACGCTGATCCACTGGATAGTGATTTAACCGGTGGATAGCGTTATCCCGTGCTTTGAACAATCGGTCCCAGGTAAAATTTGAGCTCTTCTTTTCGTATTTGTAAAAATATCAATAAAAAGGTCAGTCTCTGATAAATTACTGTAGCTTTTCAAAGAACTTCCTTTAAGGCGATGTATAAATTTGACAAATACTGGGCTTGGTTTTTCAAGGCCTGGATTACTTTCCTTCCACCGAGTTGATCGCTATCCAGCCAATAGGTGTTAACGGAGATATCTATCTACTATCTACTATCTACTATCTACTGTCGTAATTTGTCCAGTGGATGGCTTGGAGCCAAAGCAACGCTTGATTTGAAGAATATGGTCTTGCATTAAGGCTCTTTATTTACCCAGTGATATTTCAGTCCTTTATTTTTCGTCGGCTCCATTGTTGTGATAGTAAAGAGTCGACTTAGGGCAAGTCTAGCTCTTGGGCTAAAATCCATTCGATCTTAAGAAAAACTTTACCAATACATTTAATTTGTTTAGAACTTACCCCAATGTTATAAAATTGATGTCTTTTTTACTTAGCCTCATATGATTATTATTCAACCGAACGATATTTGCTCCCTGTTCACCTTAACATTAGAATAACACACGTGCGGGGAATAGCCTCTTTTATCTTTCTCCAATTTTCACCAAAGAGATGAAATCGCTAATCTGTCGTTGATTCGATTTAAGGACTAGCGCGGAATAATTGTACGAGTCATACCTTTGTTTCTTTGTTTACCGAATGTGCGCAAAAATTTATACTGTTGGGAAATATTGCCTGACGCGCCTGCTTGTAAATAGTTAAAAAAAAGTTGTTCTTATCGTGTTACATGTATCCGCTCGTTCTGTTTGCAATCAGAAAGAATGTAACTTTGGAGAGATACCGTAAAATTCTGGTTATAAGCCCCCCCCCCCCTCCCGCTTATAATCCCCCCTCCCGTTTAAAGGCCCATCTATCTGGAAACAAAAAAATACACCCGATTATAAGCCCCCCCCCCGGATATAAGCCCCCCTCTGCCGGATGGCAGTACTAAATTGGGCTAAATGGTGCTTTATTATGCGTTTTTTACTTAAAACGTATTTTGATCAACACTCCCGCAGCTCATTTTGAAACGTTTTTTTTTTTTTCATTATTATTATTCCGCCTATAAGCACTCCCGGATATAAGCCCCTCTGCTTATAAGCCCACACAAAACCCCGTACGAAGTCGTATAAGCCCAGGGCTTATAACCGGAATTTTACGGTATAAGGTTAAAGCCACCGCTGCTTATGGGAGTAATGTTTAACCGTCAATGCCACTTCCAACCTCGTTCCCAGGGTCTCTCTCTCTTTCTCCGACTCTGGGAACGAGGTTGTGACACTTCGTGTCGCTAACACAAAAATAGGACCGTAATGCGTACGTGAGTATTTTAATCTGACGAGCAAAAGGCTGTAATATTCAAAGGAACGTGTGTGGAGGGAGACGGTGAGGGTTTGAACTTTTAGTTTTCCGTACATGCTTGCTTTTGGTTCCCCCGCTCCTTCCTTTAACTAGTACTTTTCCTATTGAAAAATATTAGAATTTTGCAAATATTTTTGTGCAATTTGCGCTCTTGTGAATCCCTCTCCTCGCGCTCTCTTTTTTCTACTCCCCGAAGACTTCTAATTCTAGTATTCTAGGACTCCTAAAATCTCACCCCCAAGTTCCAACTTGTCTGGAGGAGCCTCCTTATACGTTAATTTCTGAAGATAAGAAGCAATTCGTCCGATCACAAACTAACCATACGATTAACAAGCCGAAAGTGAAGAAATGAGTAGAATAAGACAATGTAAGAAGTAGGGTTATATCTGACAAACGACTCGAGGCTTTTACTCCCAGAAGTAGTTAAATCTTGCCCAAGAAAACAACACAATGCGTACCCAGCGAGGGTTCGGAACTGGACCGCTCTATTAGGAGTCCACCGCGCTAACCATTAGGCCACCCTACCCTATCTCAGACCAGACACTACCTAGGAAGTGCTTCGTTTGCGTAAACCAACATTTGAGAAGGGCATAAAATTTCCATACATTAAATCGCACTTCTCAAGAGATGAATAATTACGATCGCAAAAGTATATTTTACAAGAATTACAGCTACTTACTGACCAGAGTGTTACTTACTTTACCTACTGATCCTAGAGTGCACAAAATATACCCTATGTCAGACCAAACCGCTCAAAACCCATTCGCTTTGGCGCTGCTCATACCCAAATCAGGCCCCGGGAGTTTGTTCCCGAGGACACAACACAGCGACCCTGGCCAGGGATTGAGCCCTGACCGTTCCGTAGTCCAACGCGCTAATTAATCATCAGGTCTTCTTTCACCGGTATTTGGCAAGATGAATGTCGATGAAAGTAACTCGTCACTTTCTCCTCCACTACCTCTTTAATCGACTACAGAAACTGTTCGCAGAAGTCAGTAAAACATCATGTCTGAGCCATGGATCAATAACAGCTGATCAAGGTACATGCGACTTCATACGGAGAGGGAGGGGGGTATGGATCCTTGCCTCGGATTTTCTTCCTTTAATAAAAGACATATTTTAATGCCTTTAGTAATTAGCCTAGTACGTGCTCTACAAGATAAAATAATAATCTTTTGGTTGTGACGTCTCAAATCCACTATGTTGGGACTCTTTTCTCGAGACGTTAGAATAAAGAAAAAAAAAATAAGTCGACACAAAAATTACGTAAAATATCATCAGAACAAATTATTACACAGTTTTAAATTTGGACAAATTTGTTTGTCAAAACATGGTTGCAATTGCAATGGCAGTGTCGAGAACCATTGTCACATCAAAATTTCTCAGAAGGATGAAGGGACTGCTACTGAAAGTTCTAGCATGCCAGACTTAACTCCTTTTCGAAAATTCAGAAAAATATCATTGGGCATCCACTCTCTACCCTCCCGTATACCTCCTAGGGCAAATACTAAGTTATCCACAGTTTGTGACTTGTCAGAGTTTAAAAAGGTAATATGAATGGATAACTTTACAAACGCTTTTGTCCATTGTTATTACTTTGGAGAGGTAGGGGGAAATTTTTTCCAGTAAAATGAGACAAGTTTGAGGATGGACCTCCTCGTCTTTGGGTTTTCGTTCTTATAAAGTACATTGACAGTGTTACGCCAACTGAAAATTACCCTTAGCTCACTCTTTAAGATAAAAGGGTCACTTTTTACGTCCTATTGTGATATATTGTCAGGTGACGCTATGAATCCCGTCATCGACCTTGGATTTTACTATTTTCTTTTACGTCAAAAAATCGTAAAAATTGTTACAATAATACAATAATCAGAACAATGAAATGATAAAGGTATTGAAGAAAACTTAGAAAAAAATACTTAGAACAAAGATTCAAAATTTGGGTAAAACGGCATGCTTGTACGTTAAATTATGTCCAAAGGAATCGTTACTAGAGGTACTAAAAACAAATAAGAAAAAAATGATAACTTTGAAGAAATCTCAAGGTATGTGGGAAGGTTAATTTGCCCCATTATCTGGAACCAACGAGACAAAGGGACAATTTGTCCGTTTTAGAGTAGGAGTTCAGGTGGAGTTGCAGACGTTTAAGACAAAATGGAGAATGAATGAAGTCAAAGGGAGATAAGGGGACGATTTTGTCCGTTTGACAGGTTTGGTCGGTGACGACGATGAGGAGGAGGAGGAGGAGGAGGAGGAGGAGAAGGAAGAAGAAGAAGAAGAAGAAGAAGAAGAAGAAGAAGAAGAAGAAGAAGAAGAAGAAGAAGAAGAAGAAGAAGAAGAAGAAGAAGAAGAAGAAGAAGAAGAAGAAGAAGAAGAAGAAGAAGAAGAAGAAGAAGAAGAAGAAGAAGAAGAAGAAGAAGAAAAAGAAGAAGAAGAAGAAGAAGAAGAAGAAGAAGAAGAAGAAGAAGAAGAAGAAGAAGAAGAAGAAGAAGAAGAAGAAGAAGAAGAAGAAGAAGAAGAAGAAGAAGAAGAAGAAAAAGAAGAAGAAGAAGAAGAAGAAGAAGAAGAAGAAGAAGAAGAAGAAGAAGAAGAAGAAGAAGATGAAGAAGAAGAAGAAGAAGAAGAAGAAGAAGAAAAAGAAGAAGAAGAAGAAGAAGAAGAAGAAGAAGAAGAAGAAGAAGAAGAAGAAGAAGAAGAAGAAGAAGAAGAAGAAGAAGAAGAAGAAGAAGAAAAAGAAGAAGAAGAAGAAGAAGAAGGTAGGGGAAAGGAGGAATGAGTTCATGCCTGTCTGTTTTCCCATCGATCTTAGCGAACCAATTGCAACTCATTATCGGAGGAGTAATGTCAAGATATTTTACTTCGTTATTCTGATTACTTCCAAATTAAAGGAAACCTCAGATTAATAGTTTTCTAACTTAGAAAAACACCAAAGGAGCAATCAAAATTCGAACATAAACAAGGGTGGTTTCAACTGACGAAGATTAAGACGGATTAGGAACAACAAACATGAAAAAAAGGTATTGCCAATTGTTTTAAGAAGCGTTGTCCATGACGTAGCTCCTTTAAACATTTTGGAAGAACTATTTCAGTATTTTAGTCGAAAAGGCGGGTCTGTCCATTTCATGAGTTCGAGTTCGAGTTAGAATTTCGAGTTGAGTTCGAGTTCGAGTTAGAATTTCGAGTTCGAGTTAAAATATCGAGTTCGAGTTGCTTGCGGTTAGTTCCACTCCTATTTGCTTGCGGGTAGTTCCACTCCTATTTGCTTGCGGTTAGCTTTCATTTGGTGATAAGGGCGACACTATGCGTGACCAACTGGGAAAATGTTACCCCATAACTCGAACTCGAAATTTCTAACTCGAACTCGAAATCTCTAACTCGAACTCGAAATTTTTAACTCGAACTCATACATTCGATACACTCCGAAAAGGCTTCGCGAAGTGAATATTTGTTACTGAGTCGTGTTGCAAATTTGCTGTCGATTGTCTGCAAAATCACGGTGACGATATCTGATTTTAATCTGTGATCCAACGCTGGGAAAGGTGAAATGGTAATACTGTATGTCAGATTTAGACTAATTCCAGAGGTGATAAACAAAATATAAGAAATTACCTAAGAAAACTTATATAGGCCTATCCACAAGGTGCTCGAGATTTCCCAAAAAGTTACCCGTAATTTCTCAAAAAGTTGCTCAAAAGTTGCTCCAAAATCGAAAAAAGTTGCTTCTGATAATAAAAGTTGCTCGAAAGTTGCTCCAAAAAATCCAAAACGCGGCTTCTAATTAAGAGAATTTCTCTAAATATATGCTAATTTCCCTTTAAGGGTAAGATTTCTAAGCAGGGTTATACAATTGTACAGCTAAACTAAAGAAGTATCTAAATAACATATAAAGGGGAACATTTGTTAAATAACAGTGATTTCTTTAACTGAGAAAAATCGAGAAGATATCAATGACGTCATGTTTGCTGACGAGTTTTGTAATGTTTTAATGCAGAATGAGCCGAAAGTTGAAACGTCTTCAGATGTTCCTCGAAAATCTTCGGCAAACTTCGTAAATCTTCGGAAACGTTCGTATTGCCTTTGAACAACACTCGGATAATCTCCGGAGATCTTCGGTCTGAAAATTGCTCAAAATGCAACAAGTTGCTCGAGAGGAAAAAAGTTGCTCGAAGGGGAAAAAGTTGCTCGAAACATGAAAAGTTGCCAAAAAGTTGCCGAGCAACTTGTGGAAAGCCTTAAACTTTACAAGAGCACAGACTGCAATAAATAGTTCAACGAGTTTTGTAAAAAAGCGACAATTGGAAGTAGCACGGCATGATATAGAGAGTTTTCAAGACTAACAAAAAAATATATAATGGTGTAACGTATGTTAGGAGTGCTTTTAAAATGCTGTTAAAACAGTCAGACGTTTCGGGGATGAACCCAAAGTAGCGGCTTTTTTCTATGCGGCTTAGTCCGCGAGGAAAATAAATCGTCTCTTTCTCGAAAATGAGTATGGTGACCTATAAATTTTTTTCTCAAAATTTGCGTGTAGCGAACAAGTTCCGTTTTTGTAAAACGAAAACAGATCAATTCCTATGCTTGAAAAATAAATTATCGGCTAGAAATGTGTACTTCGCCAGTACTTGCAAGGGAATTATTAAGGAATTATGTGGTATATACAAGGTCTTTCTGCTCCTAAACGAATATTGGTCCCCACTTTTCTTATTTCAAAATTTAAGTCCCCTCAAAATACTGTCAACAAGTAGGAAAGTTTGGTTGAAAATCTATGTTCAGTTCTATTTCGGGGCCTTAAGGCGGCATACAGTAAAAACCCGCGTATAAGAACCTAACATTTAAGAACCTGTTAAGCTAAAATTTCATTTTTAAGCACCCTTCACATAAGAACCATTTTAGGCTAAAATTCTAAAACAGGTTCTTATTTTCTAAAAATAAAAAATAATCTTCCCAAAAATATAGAATTAAAAAATCTTCTCAAAAATATATTTATAACACAGTCTGTACACATTATAGTTACAGCATAGTTACAAGATTTATTGGGAATTATAGTGAAGGTTACAGTATAGTTTTGATTTTAACGGAATCAGATTAAAATAGTATAGTATTTTGCTTACTGAAGCCTTCAAGAATACTGTTATTGGACATTAAAGAGCAGATCATTTACAAATTCTACTTTATTTCTTGAACAAAAGTTAAGAACCTAATTAAGAACCCAGTAAGCCTAATTTTACACTAAATACCATTTATATATGAACCTGTTTAGGCTAACTTGAAAACACCTAGGTTCTTATACGCGGGTTTTTACTGTAATCTATTTTGTGAAAGTTTTCAAGACTTCTATTGTTTGTCCCAAGCTAAAGGGCAAGTCTGGCAACATAACAGTACCACGGATGTTTACTTTCTACGTTTCTTCTTTTATTGCAGGAACCACCCCCTCCTTAACTCAAAGTTAAACAATTCTTCGTGTGTGTCAGAAAAATAATTAAAAAATACCGGATATTTTTGCCCTACAGACGGACACAGAAAAGTCACGTCGGGCCGTATACCAAAGCGCAAGATATTTTATTAAAAACTGATTGACTGCTGCTGTGTCTTTTTTCGCTTCCTTTTGTAAACAGCCTGTTTAAAGGATCCTGTGGCGATACGAGTTTTAATAAACCCGAGTCAATAAAACTAACATTTTTGTCTCTGCGGTGGTTATTTTGAAGAGCTTCGAGGTTTGAGGGCGATTTGTTTTGTCATTTATGAACTGTCTGTGTATTTCATGAGATTTGGAATTTAATTGTGCCCGTTTTAGCCTTAATTCTTCTTTATCCTCGAGTCCATTCAAGCGTGAAGACACATGTCTTTTTTTATAATAGATTTTTAGACGGTTAAGTGATTATGAAGACGAGAAATGCTAAAACATGTCTTTTAAGTTCGATGCATTCTTTGTAAACTAATGTAAACGAAGAGAAACTATATAGTATTTTCAAATATTGAGCTTGACTCCATAATTTAATTTAAATGCAACGTGTTTCGAGAGTTTTTACAAGTTTATTAAGTTTTGTTGTCAGCAAAGATGAATACTCACAGTTCATTGGTTACCAAGGTTGTCCCCCATGTGACACAAGTGATTACTTTACACAATAAATTTAGTCGTTTCTAATGAGCTTTCTTTTGTTACCCAAATCGTACGGTTTTAAACGCATAAGATGATTAGCTTTTACCAAGCGGACGTTTTGACTCTTGTATCGACAGTCTGTCGCCGTTGACATGTCAAAAGTACAGCATTTCCGCAGTTTTTGCCAGACTGCGCGTTTGAAGTATTCATTAACGATGGTTTCGTGGTGAATGCCTCATTGTTCAAGAAACGTTTTTATTTCCACGCTACTGTAAACGGTGTAATCGACATAGATTGGTTGGACAAACAAACAAACGAACGCCTTCAAGTTTAAAACTACCGTCTCTGGAAAGAACTTCAAAGAAGGATCTCAAACAGCGCACGATTGCCAGTTTCCGGCGAATTCCAAACCATTTGCGTCATCGGGGAGAGGACAAAATCTTGTGGTGTGCGTTAGTGTAATGTGCGTGCGCTTTATTCAGTTGGAAAAACAAAACTTCCATTAACAACTGACATATATTCAAGAAAAATAACAATCGCTGACAACGCTTTTGGAACAAACGAAGTTGAACAAAGTGAAGAAGTGTTTGTGCGTTTCACAAGAGGCTCAAACCGCAATCAAGTAGATTTTCATTTCTTCTGTTCACATCAATTTCTGGTCAGGTGGATGAGGTAGAAATGGTTTTAACAAACTCAGCAACACTCTTTCAAAATATCGATGCATCTTTGGTTGACTTTTACGTCGCTTTTTTACTTACGATTGTGTTCCTGTCTTTGGTAGCCAACGTCACTGTCCTTACAGCACTGTACACCCAGAATGCAAACCTACGAAACAGCATGGACGTCTTCATTGCGAACATGGCAGTTTCGGACATTGTTTCGTCGTTTTCGGCCACGTTTACACTAAACAATGCTAAACTGCAATGGACGATTGGAAATGGAACTTGTAAAATGTGCTATTTTCTCGTTTTCGTGTCGTATGCTGTTACTGTACTAACACTGTGCTTGGCAAGTTTAGATCGCTTTTATGGAATCTGTCTTCCGACGAAACACAGGCAAGTTATCGTTTTCAAGAAACAAACTATTTCTGTGTGTTTGATATGGATTTTATCGTGCCTATTGTTTGCACCATATATTTACGCTTACGACGTTAAAGAATTCAAACTTTCCAGCGGAAAGATAAAGCAAATATGTACGCAAACTTGGAATTCTGACAGCGAGCAAACATTCTATTCACTGGTTGTGTTATTACTGTTGTTTCTCATACCTAGCGCCTTGTTTGCCTTTGTTTTTGTCAAAGTTTTTCATAAATTACAAGAGCCACGAAGCACGACATCAGGAGGGAACGCTATTCTTCACAAAAAGCGCAGAAAAATGACATTTATGCTTTTATTAATGGTAGCTTCGCAGTACTTTTGTTGGAGTCCCGCCATCATTGCGCACACTGTTCACATCTTCGGTCAAACTCGCCACGGTTACTATAACATTTGGCTCGTTTTCGAGCTTCTTCATTTTCTGCGTTCCTTGGTTTTTCCTCTGATTTACCTCGCAATGTATCATAACTTCCGCGCAAGCTTAAAAGCGTTGTTTTTGTCTTGTTGTTCAGCGGCATCACACGCAAACAACACAGCAAATAGTACAGCCAAGGACCTTTCTCAGCCATCTTCGGTTCCAGTGTCCTCGGCCGCCTCTGATCGTTCAGCCTCTTACGTACCAGACGATGAAATGTACACGACCATGTAGAGAAAAAAGTATCATGCACTTGGCGACTCATAGATATTATCTATCGAATTTATTTTGTTTTTATTTGATTGGACAGCTTTTTTTATTGTTTCAATAAAATTTTACAACTTGTGTTTTATGCAAAGAAAGTTGGTGTGATAATACTGTCGCTAAAGCTTTATACTAGTAGGAATTAAAGATCAAGAGAGATGAGAAATGAAGAGAGAAAAACGTTTGAAACAAACCTCGTTTGCACAACAAACGAGCTTAGAATAGCTTGTTTGGGGTTTTATTGATCAAGAGCTTCAAGCGACTAATAAATGAAGTAAAACCATCCAAGATCCCAAATACAGGGATTTATTAAGTGGACCTTTATAACACAAAGTTAACTGTTGTCTCAAAATTTGAGTTCTATCTGCAAAGCTAGTCGTGTACTTTGAATTGTATTTCCAGTATAGCCTCCTTTGAGGCAACTCTGGGAATGAGAGAATCTCGACTCCAAAAGAAACACTTGGGCAGTCGCCTCAGCCCCAGCCTCGCCTCAGCCTCTCCCAAGCTTTTCTCTATTCCAGTTCTCTCTCTTCCTAAAATCGCTTGCTTCGAGTTAAATTGCTTATTGATGAGGCTATACTCGCAACAAAATGTTTGGTGTCAATTAGGAATTCCCTACCTTTACCCTGGGAATATATATACCAGTTCTTGGTTAGCTTATTACAGCGCACACTGTACTGTCACTTGAAAAACAAATCCTAGTAGTGACATAATTGAAGGCTTGACCCGGGACCACAGGAGTACTAGGCCAGCGTCCCAACCATTTGGACTGGCTCTGGCGTTTTCTCCAATTCTGTACATGTGGAATGACTCGGCTTCTACAAGTCTAGGGGCGCTTTCCTTTGTCAGAACGGGCCCCCCGGCCCGGTTTTTTTGAATGTGAATGGCCCTTACCACAGTTTCCCACAAACCAAAGAAAATTATTTTTTTTTTTTTGGTTTGGAAGGAAAAAAGAAAAAAAGGGGTCGTTCGAAAACGGGGGGGGCCGGCCGGGGAAAAGGGAGAGCCCCGGGGAGGTAAAGAAGGGATTGTCAATTTTCTGACGAAGAGTACGTACAAAACTTTTTGATCGTGTTTTTTACAGCTTGCCTTACATCCTTGATTTTCCAACAGTAAAGAAACGGGTTTAAAGACGAGTTAAACAGTAAAAGACAATAAGTAATTGCGAAGGGCAGAAAGAGCGATGACTTCAATCCACTGATAGTTAACATAGTTGTAACGACGCCATAAGGTAGATAACAAGCGACCAATGACAACTGAATGAATAATGCACTTGACACTGTTTTTCTGTAACGTTGTAGGCTCATTGGTGTTGTCTGTCTCTGATCTCCAACTTGGAAGTGATGTTGCCTAAGAGACAAGAACATCTTTGCATACGACATTGCTGAGGTTAACAAGCACATTAGCGGCGCGCTACAACTTGCAATCAAGGCGATAAAGTCGTTCCAAAAGTACGTTGTGCTAACGAATGCACTGGCGATCCAAAAGAAAGCTACAGCCCCGCGAACGCGCGTTGAAGTTACGGCCTGCCTGTATCTCAAAGCCAACTGCAGAGCGAGAAGTCTGTCTACGCTTATAGCGGTAAGTGTTGTCATGGAAACCCCACAAAGAATTACACCCGAGCAAAAGCAAAGTCTGAGAGCGATGTAGCAGAGAAGTCGGCGTTCATCGACCCTTAATAGTAATTGAACGGCGAAAAGTGGTTGAGCTATTACTCCTACAAAGAGGTCAGTAGTTGCTAGGCAACGAAACAAGATTCTTGATGGTGGATGAAGAGAAGAAGATTTAGGAAGAGCGATGAGAATGAGGGTATTTCCTAGTGCTGCAATGATGGATAGGAAAAAGTTCAAGGCAGAGAGAAATCTTACTTGATATATTTCGCCAGTCGGTTGTCCTACGCAGAGAAAAGGCTCAAGTGTGTTGAACAGGTGATGTTCAGGTTGTTTATCCTCAGTAAGATTTCCCATAGCTCTTTATGTCTTTTCAGTTTAGCTTGAATTTAAATTTCGAGCTGAGTTGCAATTGGTATTTCAGCTAGAAAGAAAAGCACATTTGCAATCGAATCTTCAAATAAAAACAGCCTTCAAAGTACATCACTCCATCGCATGTTAAATTGCGCCTTGACTGATTTCAAATCAAATGAAGTTAAATTGTATCTTATTTTCGTAATAAATTTGTTTAAAAGACAGCGGAAGAAAGATTTATCTTTGAGTCAACTTTTGGACAGATTTTTGTTGGCTTTCCACTCGTCGCAGCCAATAAGAGTGCTTGAAATTGCACGTGTCATTCACACGCGTGGTACAACTTTATCTTATCAGCCCTTCCCCAGTTAACTGGTTTTCTATTGGTCAAACAGCACCAGGAAACCGGCAGAAACTGACAATTTGTTATTAGACGGCACTTTATTATGTAAACTTTGGTTGACTAAAGCACTAACTACAATTACTTAACATCGACCAGCTGCAGTACGGTCTGCGCTGATTCCTGTGTAAAAAGCAATTTTCACGGGTTTAAACATGAAGGCGGGTGTGCATGGTGTGATCGTGGAGCGTGATTCGTGAAATGGTAATTAAAATACGTGATTCGGGAAAATATGGGAAAGGAACGTGATCGGTGATTATTACTACTGTTTGAGAACTTACAGCGAATACAAAATGCATTTGGAGAGCAGGGATGGCGAGTGGTGAGAGCACTCGCCGACCCGCCTGGGCTGTGTCGTTGTTGTTGGTTTTCGTCCTGTCCGAGGGTTTTCCCGGGCTCCGGGGTTTTCCCCCCACAAACACACTGCAACTCGGGAATCCGAGGCCCACAGGTTGTCAGTCGAGACGTACGTGCACCCTCGTAAAAATGGTCAATTTATTTATTTAATTTATTTTATCTAATAGCTTCCTCTTATGACAGGTAGTGGGAAATAGCAGATGGTTTCCTTGCTTTCCGTCCTTAAAATAGAGATGATACTAAAACTCTTCCGCTGATTCGTTTTTTTTTACTGTATGGGCAAACTGGAAGATGCTGAAAAATCAATTATTTAACAGTGTTACTAAATCTGATTAAAAGAAAATTGCTTAGAAGTACTAGTTGAGTTCACCATTTTTAGGAGCTTGGTGAAGTTTTGCAACAACGTCAACAAAACAAAAAAATATTAGGTAAAAATGGAATAAAGTTGCAGCTTGCGATTAGCATTCGAGGGTGGTGCCAATACAATATACAATGTAATTTTATTTGGGGTGGAAAAGTATAAGGCCCTTCCAGATTATGCTAGCTAAGCTGGCATTTTATTGCTCCTAGCTATGCTCGTTTTTTTTGTCCAAAAAATGCTCAAATTATGCTCATTCTTCAAAATTGGTTTAGAAAGTTCTTTCGTCGAAGCGATAAAAGAATTAGATAAACTTCGGTAATCTCTTGACATTCTCTGTCTTTGTTATTCTTTGAACGCACGATTTTGGAGTTAAAATATGAAAAAATACGTTTGTATATCTTTGTATCCCTGCTATAAAGTTTCGCTGAAATCTCAGCCTCGTCAGGCATGTTCCGACCATCTTGGATTTCTAGATGCCCAAGGCCTGTCCATCTTAGCCAGCTGAGCCTGGGGCACGAGGAACAAGGGGCTTTGGGGAAGATAGTCGATGGGGGATTTGAAAAATTACATCTAGCCAATGAAATTAACCGTTTTAAAATCCGATTTTTTACATTTTTGTTGTCGATGTTTCTTTTAAGCTGTTAAACGTACTATGTGTTACCCGGGAAAGTAGCCCCCAGCACAGCCGATTGTAACCCTGAAGGTTATCCCACTGATTTTTGTAGCTTGAGGTGACCAGGAGTACTTATTTCTACTTCCCTTTTATGATTCCATCACAGGTCACCCCCTCCCCCCCCCCCCCCCTCAAACAGTTTCTGGTACGAAATCGGTCGTCAGTGCTATTTGAAAGCTATCCCGGTGGTTTTCAAAGGTGTCTATTTTTACGTCTGAGTGGAAAAAGGGCGCGTGCGATCTAAAGTAGCGCGAGCCAGTGCCAATATTTTATTGGCCGGAAAACGAATCTTGCCGATTGAAAGAACAGCAACTTTTTAGCTGGTCGAACATTTCCCACAAAAATTGCTAACATTTTTACCGTAGACCACTGCATCTCCCCCCTGCGGCAAGTAACTTTAAAACCAGCGCCAAAACTAAGCAATCAGAGCTTGGAGAGTAACCGCGGAAAGCCGGTTGCTAAATGCAAGCGCGGGAAATGTCGTGTGTTTTGAACGGGTTTTGTAGCTGATTGGCCGAGAGACGAAAAAAGAAATTAAATTTCTGTTGTGATTGGCCACACTTGCTTCGTGCAGTGTGTTTCTCAGTTGACCTCGCAACAAGCGTTACAGTGTTTAAAATTTGTGTGCAACCTCCCTTTTAGCAAACACAGTGGATTGACCGCGCAGTGCAATCTTATTTAGAAAACAAACTAAAGTATAACAAATCGTTCGTGACCATTTGTGTACGCTTTCTGCCCTCAATAATTCGGAAAATGCTGTGCGCTGTTCGCTAATATCCCTGTTTCACTCACTCAGGTAGTTCTTGGCTAACCACGCAATATCATTTCGTTGCCAGCGCTGCTTAAACGACAAAATAAAAATAAATTCTTATTAATTAACGCAAGACTGGTTTTTAAATAAAACAGAAAAAGCTAATAGCCGTTTTCATTGTTTTCATTGGTTACTATTCATATTTACATGATATTTATTCTAATATAATGGAAGGGCAGAAATTAAGTATAATATCAAAGTGTATCCGGTTTAGAAAATATCACCTCTGTTTCGTAAGAGCGTGGGCAAGCGAGAGCCTGAATCATTTTCGGGGAGGAAGTCAAAAGACGAAAAATCTCTGGCGAAAGGCAACATTTCACAGTTTCCAAGACGTTTTGGTCATCGTTCTAAGATCATGCCTTTTTA
This sequence comes from Oculina patagonica, assembly GCF_052425735.1. NCBI lineage: Eukaryota > Metazoa > Cnidaria > Anthozoa > Scleractinia > Oculinidae > Oculina > Oculina patagonica. The sequence continues at coordinate 8,526,441 of NC_135765.1, forward strand.
ATTCATCAAATGAGCCGCTTTGGAATGCAAAAATTGGTAATTACGGTGAGCATCGAGTGAGCATGCAGGCTAAGAGCTTAAATTAAGGGAACAATGACGGAAAAATCGAAAAAGCATCGCGACTTGCCACGTCTTAAGATCCCCAGCTTTCGCCGGGGTTCTTCGCCGGATCACACGCTTGAAGAAAGCAGCGAAGGAGATGAATCATCTGGCGCGGAATCGGCTCCAAAAAGACTAAAGGTGAGTACGAGATGAGATTATTTATATCGCCGTTGTTTTATTTTATTACAAAGCTGGCAAGCTGATTTGCATTCATTCAGTTTGCGCGAATAACAGTAGTTTTTAAGCTGCTGTATATGACGGTGGTGCTACTAAGGCTGTGAAATGGGATGACAGCAAGGAAGTACTGAGGGTACCTATAAGATAGATCAGAGTTGATTGCAAAACCAGCCGTTTTTTAGTAAAGCACTAGCTATCACACCATTAAATAAAGTTGGGCCAATATACGATTTTTCTGTCTCCTTGCATATATTTAAAGTCTGCATGCTTCATTCTAAGTAACGAAAGGCTAAAAGACAAAGTTCATCTACAAACTTCACAAGAATCTACCATTCTAAAATCAGTTTAAATATCTTTATAATTCATTCAAACTATTTATCTAACCAAGCCAAGAATGTTCGCAAAATATATATTGACACGTATTTTTAGATTTGCTTTATAATTATTTAACTGTTGTACGCCGGTGTCAATGTTATCAATAATAAAATGTCATTAAATCCATTCAAACTAACACCGCAACTTCTAAACATATTAACCCGGTTTTGTAAGTTTCCGTGAGAGCCCAGATCCATACAATCAACACTATAGCTCATTTTAAATCAATCAAATACCCCCGTGGTGCGATTTTTTTAAAAGCAATTTTTTAAATCAAATATTTATTTATCCATGCGTGTTAATCAAATATCTGCCACTTTTGAAGACTACTTAAGAAAACGTGATTTCAGTTTGAAATTTTGCTTCACTGAGAGTTATATAACCCGGCCAAGTACAGCTCATTTTAAAAACCTTTAAACGACATCAGTAGGATGCATTCTCAAGGCATGCCGCTGTCTCGGATAATTTGCCTGTGCTATATATCGATGTCATGCCCCCAATTGCGTCACAAACCCACCTCCGTCAAAGTCCTCGGCCAAGATGGCGAATCACAGATACCTTTAGCAGCTTGTGGACTTGAAACGCGTCGCGTCTTTCCGCCAGGCTTTTAGCTGCTTCATCGAAACAGTTAGGTATGTGAATCCACAGTTCTTGAACTATTAAAGGTCGAGTGCTCCGCAAATCAAGCTCACGTTTCGACGGGCAAAACGGATTTATAGGGTACATAGGAAGTTGGTATTAACTGACCGATTGCCTTGCGCGGTGGCAAAAAATGTCTGCAGTTGGATCTAGTTTGATGCAACGTACATTTAGGAAGGATCGATTCTACTGAAAGTGTTATCTAATACAGCTCAATAGATTCCCTAAACTGTAGATTGATCTAACAGTATGGCCGCGTCACGCTTGTGGATTCAAGGCAGTTTCTAAGAATAGCATGCAATCTTGATATCAATTCAATCCGGCAATTCACGGTATTTCGATTGCTCTTTATTACCACATAGTATAAAACTGTTTCTCGGATCAACACCTTATGCATTTGAAACACACCATCTGTGGTAAATCAGACATTATCATTATTGTAACATGTTCTATTTGTTCCTGTTCTCTACACCGAAATGGAAGAAACCAAACACGACTTAAATGTTTCACATGTTTTATTTACATTTTCTCCTCGAAGGAGCAGGTTGGAGCGTGTTTTCTTTGTATCTTATTTCGTAAATTCGTAACACTCGGGTATGTAGCATTTAAAGAGAACGCGCTTGTTGCGGAAAAAATAGCTGAAATAATTTGCAATTACTTTTAACCATTAGGGTGCTAACTCTTTTAAATGCAATTACTAGCAGAGTACCGTAGGGGACTTAGTCTCCTACGGTACGCTGTCAGAACCCTACGTGAGAACGAACTTGCTACGTAACTCGATCAGACCACTTTTACTTGCACTTTATACTGATCCTAAGAGTTGACTTTTGCTGTGTCATTCCTATAATCTTCTAGAACTCGCAAATTTGAGAACATACGCTGTTCTTTTATTGATTAGCATAATTATACCTTTCAAAAAGCGGAAAGATGTCTTTTGTTAGTTGCGTGAGGCAAGAACAAAACTTGTAGTGTTTGTTTATCCGCTTCAATGAATGCCCCGGCGACAGATCTTTAATGCCAAAATGGCTTTGGTCTAATTGTCTTTCTTTCGCCATAGAACCTAGTGAATGACAGGTTTTAAAGGAGAAGTTCATTAAAATTTTTTCTTTTTTTCGCCACTTTTCCTTGGAATGCGCTTACTTTAAGCTTATTTAGGAGGCGTTAAGTGTCCGCCTGGAGATTGCCTAGAACAGAAAGGAGTCTTAAAAAGCTATTCAATTCTGAATTTGGACTTTTGACCGAACTTTTACAATAATTTAATAGTGGCTAGCCGACACAAAAATATGAAATAAAATTATCGGCTATATTAACAAGCCAATAAAAATGTACCGATCAACTCTAAAGCTCGACATGCACCCCCCGGGCACCCTCGGGCATTTGAACTTTTGAAATTTTGGTTGTTATTGCGTTGTAACGGAAAAGAAAACGTGAACTTTAATATGCAATTTTTGATTTGTATTATATATATAAACTGAAAGTTGATTAGTTTTAAGTGATGCATTTCGAATATGCTCAGGCTATATGACAATTGAACAGCAAGAATTGGAACGTCTTCAGGTGGTGCGTAAACTTATACATTGGCACATTTTATCAACATAATTTGCACAAACCCTTTTCGTTTTTTATACACGAGCCTGGCACAAGCCTGTTTAACATCAATACAGCTTGAATTTGAAATGTTTCGGAAGTCTTAGAGAAATCTGTCATTAATTTAAAACAGCCATTTCCGGAGCTTCTTTAGAATCGTTAATCTTCCATTTATTGACTCTTTGGGAGTGAATTAATTTCGCAGACCAGAATGTCTAGGTGCCGTCCTGATACTTGCAAAAGAAATGTGTCCTGAGTTCAACAATTTTTTCACAAAAATATTCATGCTGTCAACAGTAACCTCAACAACTCTGAACGAAAGCTAGACAAAATCTGCGTTCGCATTTGAAATGTACCCGGAAATGTACAGTACATGGCCACACCACTTTACTGAAGGTAATGACAATGTTAGTCACCAGAATGAATTTAAGTACCTTATGGTTGATTAATGACTGCACACGAATTTATTACTGAGTTTCATTGCAAATGAAAAGGACTTGTGCTCTGACTAAAAATTTCACTCTCGGCCGTTCTTTTGTTTAAAATTTTTTGGCCTTTCCCCGTGTATAAACTTTTAAAGTCTGTACAACCGTGGGACTGTAAACTGTAAAGCATAACCTACAATCCCAGACAAAAATCTTAGGAAGTTTTGCCCTTTTGTTCATCCGCTCCCCTCCCCTATTCAATGTTGAGCGAAAAGCGGCCTTACACACACAAGGTGTAAAATGAGGGATCAACATTGACAAGGGTGAACGGGGGGGATCGTACACCAGTACAGGAATGTGGATTGCTAAATGGAATTAGAAACACTGAGAAACTCTCTCTAATCGGGGATGTTTTTAAAACCTTCCCAACTCTTTTTGTCTTGGATTGTAGCAGCTGATACGATATAAGGGATTTAAATCCCATTTTCCAGGCAGCCTATTGTTTTCCCGATTTTTCAAATCCCATTCCCAGTTCTATTGTCTATTTGTTTTTGATTCTCAGTTCCAGTGACCCAAATTCCATTTTCCAGTGAAGATTTGCCCCTTCAGCCCCCTCATATGTCGATTTATGCAACTTAATTTGATATTTCCAGCAAGGAGGAAAAAGCACGCGCTTGCTCCGAGGGCCGTAGAATAATTGATCAATAGAATGTGTCATTGTAGCCAATCAGAACGCGATTTTGCCCGATAGTGAGTCACTGAATAATGTTAAATAAAACGAAGTGTCTTAGATGTCTGCTCTAAGTGTTATTTGAACGGTTTCATCAGTTCACCACAGAATGGCTACGTTCTCCATTGTATAAATGTTTTGTTTCTTCGTTGTGTAGGAGGACACCATCATGGAGAGGAACGGATTGTCCGAAGTCACACCAAGTCCTAAACCCCACAAGAAGAATATCATAACACAAAAACACAAGGTTATTATTTGTTTGTTTTGTTTTGTACCTTGCTTATGTTTTGAATCCTCACTCGTTGACGCTAGAAAAACATAGTGCGATGTCGAAACTGTCAAGTGAGAATCGAATGGGCTTTCTTTAGCAGATACAGTCGAAGCTCTCGTAAGCGGACACCCTCGGGACGCGAAAAAAAGTGTCCTTAACTGGAGCTGGCCGCTTACGAGAATGGTTCTCGTAAGCGGCCACTAGAGGTGTAGGGGAAAGATGGGAAAGATGGCCACTTACGGGAGCGACTGTAGTGCAGTCGAAGCTCCCGAAAGGAAGCGCAAAAAGCGTCGGTAACTGGAGCTGTCCGCTTACGCTTACGGGAACTGATGATCCTCGTAAGCGGTAACTAGCACTGTATATGTGGATAGGTGGCCGCTTCCAGAAGCTTGCACCTGTTAATGCACAACAAAAAAGGTTCTCTATATCAAATATATGTAAGTGGTCAATATTGTTCTCAGAGTGCAAAACAGACGTTTCAGCCGAAACCCCCTCATCAGTTTGAACATGATGCCATATTGAATGATAATTTGTCTCATTGTCTTATACAATATTGATCATGGAAAAAACGGTACTGTAACTATTAGGTTAATTTTGCTTTGCGGTATCCGCTTTTGGAGGTTTGGAGTATGGGAGCTCAAATGGGGTTTTATCATGGTGGTCGTAGATAGAGCCGTCCGCTTTCGAGAGTTTCCGTCAAAAGAGCTTCAACTGTTGTAAGAAATCTTAACAAATGTTGACCGAGAGTCGTGAAATTTCGGCTGATTCTTTTTTACCGATAGCTCAGTGAGAAATGACCGAACTTTCAGCAGTCATCTAAACACAGGAGTTTATTAAGTCGTACGTTTCTTTCTCAACCTGTTTGACCGTAAAACTGTCAAAACGCATGCAATAACGGAAGTCGAATTTGATTTTTTTCTTCCTTCGATCGATTTCCGCCTTTTCCACGGAATTAACGGAATAATGAGTATTGGGTTGTGAACTTCACGCCCTTATTATCTCAGGCGTCGGGGAAAGATTGATAGTATGCATTGTTTTTGTAAATATTTTGTTTAATCTGCTTTCACCACATCGAAAAATCAAGATATTGAAAAGTCAAGATACGATAATACTTTAGCAAGATGAACTTATTGTTTTTTTTTTGGCAATTGCTGTCCTTGCAAAGTTAATGCCGACAAATAACGGAAAATGAAGGGAAGATTACCATGAGCTGTAGACTTAACTTATTTGCTTAGTGTGCTTGAACCCCAAAGAACGATAAACTTTGTTGAGATTAATCTATTCATTACTTTTCTTTCTGCGTCTTTATTATTTGCTTTTAACTGCCCCTCCTAGTTCCTTTCAGCTTGCGCGGAAAACCAAATTTCTAAAAAACAGTCCTAATTCCGTTTCCGTTTTCAGAGAAAAACGGAATTTTAAACCGGAAGTACGAATTTTGTTTTTGTTCTTGTTTTTTGTGTTTGTTGTTTTTATTGTACTGTTTTCATTCCTATTTTCCCGATACACGCATTTACTGTGCTAATTGTTTTTCATTTGTCAGGATTCTAGCAATGTTAAAGATTCTGCAGATCAGACGAAGCCGAGCAGCCCAAAAACAGACCGGAAGAGTAAAGATTTACACAAAAAGAGCAAGGTAAACAAGGCTGTTCATTTTTTTCTTTTAATTAATTAACGAAGTAGCGATAATTAAACGTGAGTGTAGTTTTATCAAATCCTTGTTGAAATTTTTAGAAATATACGAACTTTTCATTTATTATAAAGACCTTTTTCAAGGGTCACGTGATTCTAAGACCAACTGGGATGTGTAACCTAACAGAATGTGGACTAGATCCTAGATCCCTCTTTTTTGCTAACTCGCACACTTTATAGAGCAGTTGAAAAGTATACTTTTTTTGGTGTAGGATCTTTTGGATCCAGATAATGACGGTTTGCAAAGCCCGCGCCAAGAGAAAAGAAGTCCATTTTCGCTGCCCAAGTTTGGTGGTGGCAATAAAACGGTAAGTGCCCCATGTATTGTTCCTAAACTGTCTCATGTTTTAGTTGCAACTTATTTGCAGGTATATCAATTGAAATAAAATTAGTTTAACGCTCAGTAACATTTTTGTAAGTCGGGCTTCACTATAGTAGTCGAGTGGTGGAGTAGGAAGGGTCGCTAAATAAGCAAAGAGCAAGTGGTAGTTTTGGGGGGTAGTAATGGCAAAAAAGCCCTGACCAACTTTTGTTTTCTCGCTTTTCTCTCAAGCTGGACCCTGAGAGCCTTGGTGATAAACTACAAGACACTCCGAAATCAGAGAAAAAGAAGATGCAGAAACAGCACAAGACGCCGGACTCTACTCGAACCCCGGTAAGTCAGTCAGTCAATCTGTCCGTCCGTACGTCTGCCATTCAGTCAGTCAGTCAAATCTGTCCGTCTGTCCGTCCGTACGTCTTCCATTCAATCAGTCAGTCAGTCAGTCAGTCAGTCAGTCAAACAAGTAATGATTAATTCTTCTGGAATAAATTCTAGCGGGGTTTAGTTTTTTACAACATGGCCTGTTGACCCGACATGGCCATTGACCCGACAGTTTAAAGTTCAGTTATGCTTTTTGTAATTCTTTTAATATTACTCGATTTTTGGACATGCGAACTCTTTGGCAACTTTTCAGTAATGTTTCTCTTGGGGTTTCTTTATGAAACATTTTAGAGGTTTCGTTAGAATTCAAGTTAACTCTATGTGACTAGGCTCCTCAACACTGCCGCTCATAACATACAGTCCAGACGCCATAAAATTAAATTCAAAACAATAAAATATGCAAACAATAATAATAATAGAATAAGGACATAAATGAAATGAATCAAGTAAATGGAATTGCAAACCTATTCGCAAGATTATCTAGTGCAAAAATTGTACACATCAAACGTAGACAGAAGTACATGACGTAGACACGCGTCTAGCCCCCAGATTTCCCACGGCTATCTTTCCACATGCGCTTAGTTTTTTTAGGAAGTTGAGAGGTTTTGGTTTTTTCTTTGGTGTTTAGTATTTTTGCCAAAAAAGAAGGTTGCGATTGTGGGTACGGGTCGCGTGTGTGTTTATATAATTGTGGGCTCACGTGACTTTTGAAGTCGAGACTCCAACCTCTTGACGTGGATACCGGTAGGGGCTTTTCATTTTGTTAATTCTGCTCAAGCACAGGTGGTGGTTGATCGAATGCAAGGAGATCTGGTGCCGAGACTGTCGCTTGTGGCCAGCGGATGCATCAAGCGAATCAAGTGTTCTTCAGGCTTCGCTTATTTTTGTTTTTCTCCGTAATTTTTCTTTGCATCTATTTAAAAAGTTTAATCTGCATTTCGTAATTAACTGTTAAATTAAAGCACAATATAAGTCGCCAGCTAGTCTAAGTACTTTTTTATTAGCGAGCCATGCGGCAAAGAAAGTTAAACAGATTAGATTGTTTCACGTCTCTGCTAAACGCCTTTTGCAAACTAACACCTTCGATACAATCACAAACTTGTACTTCGCTTTAATAAGTTATAACAGGAGACGTGTTATGATTCAAGAGGTCAAAAAATACCTCTTTTGAGCCTCAAAGCTTTTAAATTTTAATTGGTTTGTGAAAAATTGAATGCTTTCGTCTAAACAGTGTTCTTGCGTGGAAATGACTGTTGCCTTTCCTTCCGCTTATATTTTCATTGTTATTCACAAAACAAATTATTATTTAGATCTGTTAGATTCTCTGGTTGTTCGACGACTTATGGAAACAAAAACTGGGTGGTCTCTTTAATTTGAAACTACAAAGACATCGTCAGGTTTGTTTATACGTTGGTGAAAGTTTTTAATTTTTGCAATTTTTCTTTGAGCTTCTTTGGAGAAATAAACGCCAAACTGCGGTCGGAGATGATAAGATAAGCCGGTGAGCAACGCTTTGAAAGAAAGAGGAAGTCACATCGACTTTTGTTTTGGAGTATTTGCTGTTTGTTGTTCGTATTGTTCTTCGGTATTGGTCGCTCCGATATTTAATCCTTGGTCTTTGATATCTATTGACAAATTCTGAAGTGTTGTCATAAATCATAACGTTGAAAGCCTTATCGCCATGAAACCGTAGATAAACATTCACGTTTTTGCATTTCGTTTATCCGATCACCATATCATCGCGCTAGGAGGCAGTTCGAGTCAGTGGTACCAGCGATGGAGGAATGCGAACGCGTAAGCTATCACGAACCGGCTCTTTTATCTGTGCCTTGTCCAGGAATCGGCATCAAAGCCCGCTCGTATTCCGATACTTCGATCTTCAGACTCATACCGCAGAAGCCTCGAGGCCATTCGCAAACTTCTGTGGACGACAGTGGCCGAATTTCGCCGCCATCTCCGACCGTTTTTACGCCGGTGAGTCGACGCGAGGAGCCCATTCCAGTCGACAGCTCGACATTGAAATCGAAGAGGAAGATTTCACGACCTCGATCGCCATTCACCGGCGAAAAGGCTTTCGACCTTCTATCCAAGTTCGCCAAAACTGACTTCGTGGCAAAAGTAACAGCAAGTAGCCCAAAGTTACTCGCAAGGAGAACAAAATCGAAGAGTAAAGATAATGATGCACCAGAAACGGTCAGTACTGATAAAATTTTGTCAATTTTTTCTAGTCTTCTAAAACATTCTGTAACATCACGCCGCAGGAATTTTTCTTATTTTTTAAGTTTTTCCGTAATTTTTGTTCACTTCGTGCTTGATGAACTAAGTGATAGAAAAATTCACTGAATTGCGTGACTTTTGTAAGCACGTTGCTCAAAAATTGCAATTGGTGGTCCGTTAAATTAGAAACCCCCCACTTCGATATAATTAAAGTACTTAAAAGGAGTCACTTTTCACGCCTAGAGCAGCTCATTAACAGTTTGTTAACTATTGTTTCGTAACCGTAAGTGTAATATAACGACATGGTTTGCGATATCATAGCATTGTTTGTTGACACTTGTCGTATAAAGCTTCATTCCCGCACAGTAAAAGTTTGAATAATTCGCTGAATAATTAGTTCCGCCCGCTTGCTTTATATTAAGGGTTTGTTACTGTGTTCATCCAAGTTCAGCCATGGCAACGCATTCATGGTGTAGTTTAACAGTTTGATAACCCTCTCATAGCTTCTTCATCATATTTTACGAAAAGGGCCGCTTAAAGTTTGTGATTGTGTTTCAGTCTCTTTGATATACACTGACTTTACATAAACACCCGTTAATTTTCGATTACAAAAGTAACCTCATGTAATATCTGGCACTAAAAAGCTTTGTTTATGCCGATATCTTCGAGGCACCGTTATCATCTAAATTTAGTCTAGTTTATTTTCTCTTTTGTCCTTTTATTATTTCCTTAGTTTATTTATTGATGTTTTGATTTGATTGGAAAGATATATATTTATTGGGTCTTTTGTCAGAATGTTATCGGTGACTTCATTTATTTAACCTTGCCTTCAGTCACAGTCTCGACTAAGGATAAGAAACACACGAAGAGAGGTATACTTGGTTCATCAAAATACCAGTTTGTTTGTGGTATTTTCAGCCGTACGTATACGCAGATTACGGCCTTCTTGTTAAACCAGTCATCTGGCTGCGTATTATCGGTCATTTTCACCCCATTTCTCTCTAATACACTATAGGCCTGGTAAAACGTTATCTCGTACCCAGGGCCCAGTTGTTCAAAGGGTAGATAACGCTATCCACCGGATAAATCGCTATCCAGTGGATAAATGCTAACAAAACATACTACGCTATCCACTGGATAGTGATTTATCCGGTGGATAGCGTTATCCACCCTTGGAACAACTGGGCCCAGATGTATACTTACTGTGGGTTGAGAAGATCTGGGTACAAGATTAGGCAAAACGAGGAAACAAGTTTCCAGAAACACTCGTAACACGCGCATTCTTTTCCATTGTTTCCCAGTTTTTCTACACGGGAAGCATTGTTTCTAGCGTCAATTTTTGTCTTCAAATAGCTAAATTTGCTTCTGTTACGCAGAAACATTCGGTGTTCCTGCGCGGCATGAAACCTCGGCAAAACGAGGAAACAATTATGAGGGTTTCAATGGGGTTAACTGTTAGCCGTAAAACGCCCAAAAATTTAGCCGTTAGGTGTAAAAATTGGAAAATTTTAACCGTTAGCCGTAAAATATGTTAACCGTAAAAAAATCGGTCAGTAATTTTAAATATAGTACAGACTAGATCTAGGCTCTTACCGATAGTGCTAGCACTTTTTTTTTGGCATTATTTGGCTTCGCGAGCAATTTTTTTTACATTTTATCCCAAAAAGCACTGCTAGCATTATTTTGGATTTTCGACTGACTATTTGTCTAATTTTGTGTTAAAAAGCACAATCTGACTTTATTTATGGCGTCCAAAGATGCATTATGCCCTCATTTTAGTCAAAGGAGCCGAGGAGGCCTGGGGAATAGGTTTGATCCGTCAGTGGTTGCCTTCAAGAAACCCATACTAGTTTTAAAGAATAAATCTTTGTTCGCTGCGTGGCACTTCTAACTGTCAATATTGCGAAAAAAAGTGTATTGTAAGTGCCAAAAATTCATTATAAACCAAACATTTCGGGCTTAGCCCTTCATCAGTGGTGAATTGGTCGTAAAACCAATTCACCACTGATGAAGGGCTAAGCCCGAAACGTTTGGTTTATAATGAACTTTTTGGCACTTACAATACACTTTTTTTCGCAATATTTCTAGAAACTCAGTCCATCACACTCGTTCCAAGATGACGTCATCCACGTTGTCATCGAGAAACAATGGAAGTCAGCCAGCCAAGGCAGAGATAGCTCGAGAGCGTAATCTGACATCAAACATTGATCGTTGCATTTTATTGTTGAAAAATGTTACTGAAAAATCTGAAAAATGTAATATTCTAAGATAAAAAAATCGGAAAAAGTGAGCATTTTTATGTTACCCACGAGCACTTTTTAAAAAAATCAGCATTATTTTAGCACTTTTTTTGGCAAAAAACGAGCACTTCTTTTAGCATTTAATGCTTTTTTTACGAGCACTTTCGGTAAGAGCCTACTTTATGCCACTTATTGACCAATTACATTCGCGGAGGCCGATATTGATTATCGGACCGAGTGCGCTAAGGTCCGTTCAGAAAAGGCCGAGGGACGATATCTCCCCATACGACCCCTGCGAGCGAGCTTAGCTGATAAGCAATTTATCTGGTTTCGGGGTTTGGAAAATGTCTTCAGTTTTATTATAAAACGAAAGGCATTTTCTCAATCCCCGAAAAAATACCCAGAAGCCCCCCACTTCCCTCCACCTTCCCCGCTTCCAAATCGGCCAGAATTCAGAATGACCGCGAATTGGGGAAGGTGAAAACTAGGCCATGTCGGATTTCAGCATGCAAGTTTGTTAGAGAGAAGTATATTACTTGGTATTCAGACTGTAGATTAGTGAGAGCAGTAGAGATTATTCAGTTGGTTAGATTACTGCGGTTACTGGAAGTGTACGTACGTATTTTCTTTGTTCGCACTAATTGTCTTTCCCTTTTTGTATCACTTTGGGTCATGATTTAGTTGAATGTGTCTTTTCACACACAGGTTTATCTCGTGGAAAACATCCAAAATGGCTTAGAACCGGCTCTCAAGGTAGGCCTGATTTCTGAATACTCAATTCTAAACTCCAAACTTCTGTATCTTATGTAACGGAAGTTTTTTTGGTTGTATGGGGGGGGGGGGGGGATAAGGGGGTAGGGGTGGAAGTGAATCAGGGAAGTATTATTTATTTTGGCTTTACACTCGCTAAAAAGTTCATCAAGCTTCCAAATTCCAGGCCAGTTTCCAAAATTTTTCGGGGTATCATTAGATCAGTCCTAAAAAAAAAGCAAAACAGAAAAAAATATACGACGCCCCCCCTGACGTGATAAAATTTTAATAAAAACTCTAAGAGCAACTTGTTTATATTTCTTTATCTCGCCGTCTGAAACGTGATTATGGTTTTGTTTATCGGGTTTATTTCAAAATCAAAATGCAAAATGTAAACAAACACTGACGTAACTAAACGCTTCGTCGCTACCCCCCGTCCCGTCATTATGTCGGACATTTCCGGATTTCACGGCCCCAGCTGCCTCGCCCGACTCCCACCAGCATGTGACAATTTTACGTTTTCCAGATGCTTTCATGTAAAATATAAACAGAGTTATATTTTCCCTACAGGCTTGACTTTAACTTGAATTACTTTCATTGCTTGTCCATTTGTTTGTTTATTGTTTCCTTGTTTGTTTGTTGTTTGTTCAAAATCGGTTAAAATTTGAGACCCTTTTGGCAGTTCGAAAACTCTTTTATTTAATTCGTACGTGCAGTTTTGTCCCAAGTATTTCCTTGTCCGAATTCTTAACTGGTTACAAAACTGCTATTTGTCAGCTGATAAGGTAATGCCCTGCGAGTGTATTTATTGTAGATTAATGTTGATACGATAACCTTCCGTTCTCCGTTTACTTTGTGCGATACGAGCACTTGAAATTAAGCGAAGTTAGCGTGACCCCAAGCCGCCAAAGATGTTTTTTCCTGTAATTTTATCTTTCATTTGCCAAATTTTTTAAAGCTAAGGAATTCAGCTTGACGTCACAAAGTACCCTTTTACTCACAATTGACAGAAAAGTCCCAGATTGCGCTACTTTGCACCTAAAAAACGCTCTTTATATTCTTAAATTTATACGACCCATGATATAGAAAAGTTCACTGCTGTAAATTTCCGCAAACAGAACAATCTTTGATTACACAAACTGCAAATTTCTGCTCTCCCTCCCACGATTGTAACGTCGGAGGGGAGGGTGGTGTTATCGGTTGATCTTTGTGTTCGACGTGCAAGAGTAAACACGCAAACGAGGCACGAATTTTATGAATCAAACATGGCCGCCCGATGAGACGTGTGCAAATGTTTTTACTTCTAAATACCGTGAGCAATGTCAGAGAGAAAAATAAGCAAAGCTCTCAGACAAGACCGTGTGTCTACGGTATCTGCAGTGGATATCAAGTCCCTCACCTCGAGTGAAAGTACATTTAGTTTAAGGCCTTTGAAGGTGGGAAAGATTTTAATGATTTTATAATGGTATTTCTATCCTTTTGATGATCTCCGGTTGGGTCACGCTAACTTCTTAACGATCTCTGCAAGGGAACAGTATCTTGTGGGATATTTGCTAAGCTTTTATCTTTCTTGAGAGCTTTGTGTGTCAAGGGATATCTTCCAGACAAAATCTGAAGCCAACATTTTAATGCCATTTGCAGACGAAATAAGTGGAAGCCAATTTGTCTGTTAGCTGGATGTTGTTGAAAAATTAAAAGCCGTCGCGAAATTGGTCCAAAGCGACCAATTATGTGCGAGAAAATAACGATTTTAAGAGCTAAACATTGTAATTATTTTCTGGAGATATTTAGCGTGCATGTTTATAAGTTTATTTTCAATTTCATTTTGCTTAATAGCGACTTTTCGCCGCTGCGCGCCTCGCAATATTGCCCGCGAACCTTGCTCGTAGCTTAATTATGAAACAGAAACGGCTTGATATAGCCGACGTGTTGTCTACAGATCGCGCGGTTTTCCGCGCAAATTGTTTAGATCTTTTGATAAATTACTTCCATTTCTTCCGCTGCTGAGCAAACGAGTGTTCTTATTAAAACTATACCGCAAAGTTTGTTTTATTTTATAGGAGGTCGTCACTGGAATTCTGCCGATCAGTTATGAGGACGAAATCGTGCAAAAGCGAACCCAGATATTGAGGGACCCACTACAAGTCTTGCTTATATTTCCCGAGGACGATGTAATCGTAAGTAGCGCTGTGTGACTTCTGAATGTTGTTGTGTTCAACCGCAAGATAGTTCTGCGTGAGCTGTTTTAGCCGCAGGAATATTCAGTAGCATAGAAGTAATATTAATAATAACAAAAATGTTTGTTAATTTTCCAAATGTTCCCTATCAAGTAGGCGCGAACGTTCTATTTTTTCCGTGATGTGCCAACCAGGTGCAAAGTGGTGACTGATTTAAAAACACCAAAACAATGAAAGTGCCTTTTAAATTCGGCTTTTGTTCCACCAAATATGCGTCAAATTCTTGAAAGCATTTTGTAGCTTTCTTGGATAAATATAATGTTTCCAGATCAATTTCATTGATTGATTACAGCAAAGGTGAAATGTACATCTGCCCTCTGTGTTCGAAATACCGTGAAGATTCTTTAATTTCACTCGCTGCAAATGTACACCACAGTAATTTTAATTTATAGTTGCCTTTGTTTTACATTTCTTTAGCCTGTCTGGGACTGGATTACAAATCGGTCAAACAAATTTACCGACAGATTCCGGCATTTAAAGAATTACCGTATTTTCCTTCTACTTGTGGAGATATTTTTCTCATCTAAGAGCATCAAGTTTGTTGACCTTAAATTAACAATTAATTATGTGTAAGACCAGGTTTTTTGTTCGCTGAGTAGTATTTTGTTTCCAAATCAGGCAAATGCAGGATATTAAAATTTTATGACTGTGCTCGAGTTGCGTGTCGGTCGCAGTACGTCAATAGATGTCTCGGTCGCATTAAAACAACTTAAAAACTATACTCCCATGTCGGGGGAATTTTCCGATTCAGATGACTCTTTTCAAGTCAAAGTAAGTCATTTCTCCTGATAAAATATTCTTTTTTACGATTTCTGTATTTAAATTGAGCGAGAATAATAATAATTCAAATCAAGCGCGTGTTGTATTGTCAAGTTGCATTCATAAAATCTTGTCAATTCAGACATCGGGCAGTTAATATTTCACAAATGAACTTCCATTTTGAGTATGAATCCCATTTCGCTTAATATTTAAATATATATTTTTGATTTTCTGTGGTAAACAGTTCTTGACTTTTTCTTTAAGTCAAAAATCACGTCTGTTTGAAGCCCGAATTTATTTTTTTGTTGTCATTGTGTGACATGTTTTATGGATATTTTGTGCTCAGACGAATATATATAGTGTGGGTTATGGCTTAACAGGCTTAGTTCCAGAAAATTCAGAATTTTATTATTTCTGTAGTATCTTGGCGATGGATTTTTCGATTTAGAAGTAATAAAAGGCGAAATGAGACAGTGAAGATTGAAAACCTTAGTAAACAAAGTTGTGTTTTCATATTTTTTTCTTGGGAACTTGAAAATTAATGGTCACTAAAGCCAATGATTTTTGTACACATGACTTGACTACCAGGTGTTGAAAATAATTTTTTTAATGAGATGTCTATAATATGTTCAAAAGCTGTCTTTATTTATGTTCCAATATTTTTTCATGTGAGCCAACCAGAATATCAATGAGAACAACTTGTCAGAAATCAGAAAATATCAACCATTGATTTTTATTGTCAGTTTAACACAAATATAGGAATTTACAAGTGCAAGTCAAAATGTATGTCACACTGTCTAGTATTTTTATTATTTACACTGGTGTAGCGTTTAATATCATGGATGAGCGAATGTTTTTAAGAAAGGAAAATTATTTTAAGTACTTGTAGAAAAAATCAATGACACAGACGTGCTAAAAAGAAAATTTTAAAGACCTCATGTGAAATTATTTTATGTAGTGAATAAATTGATTTTATGCTAATTTTGCAAAACTGATTTTGCTTTTTGTCTGATCAGTGATGCATATCCAATTTACTGAATGATTATTTTGTTGTCTTTGGAATCAAGTCTTAATATTTTTTTTGAGTTGATACATGTAATCTTGATACTGCTTGTAAACTACCTGGAATAAATTGCAGTTTGAGGGAAAAATCAAGCAATTAAATCAAGGCGAACTTGTAATTTTTTGTTTATACAAAATCATTTGTCTACATGAATTTTCATGGTTCTGAAGAATATATGTTTAATGGTTTCTTTAAGTGCACATGTACAGTGGCATCATTATTTTGTCTGGCTTTTAGAAATAAAATGTATATTAATTACTGCAGTCCCCTTTAATTTTCTCAGTTTTCACCTTTTCCTGTTTTTTGACACTTGACAATCTAAGGGTCAGAATACTAAGATCGTCTGCTATAACTGTAGTTACTAATAAAAGTACACCCAACTCTGAAAACGTTTGATTTTACATATAAATTTAGAGGGAATAGTAGTTTTGTTTATGAAGTCTTTTCTATAAAAATAAATGAAACAAACTAGTAATCTTATCTTAATTTTATCTTTTCTTGATTTCAGTATAGATGGTGCGAAGTCCTGAATAATATTTTAAGACTGTAAACTTACAAAAAGTTGTATTTTATATTGCCGGTTTACTGTACTTTTCAACCGAGTGGATTGTTTGCAAATTTTCAATCTTATTTGGCAATGAGCTGCCTGCTACCATATTGCTGTTCAAAGATTTACATAAATGCAGTTAAGCTAAAAACACCAGAATACTGGAACAAACCGGAACAGCCTGGAACAACTCAACAGCTTGGCACATGCAGGTTTTTGATCAATGTTGTATAATCACGAAACTAATGAAATGATTCATGAGAAGAATGGGAAATTGACAGTAGCAAGACAGTGAGATTAATAGCTGGTATTCCGGCAAATGGATTGGCATTTTAAATGATCAATTTAACTGACCAAATCTCAGGTCTGATCGGGCTTCCATTTGGTTTGTGGACCAAAGCTCTTTAACTTACATGTATATGATGTGAACTTGCCATATTTTAATGTGTTTGAATTGTTGTTTTAGGCCTTTTCTATCCCTCGCCAGTTGAGGACTATACACTCTACAGTGCCAAGTGATGCTCTCTCCAGAGTATCAAACTTATTCACTCGAGAGGTAAATTGTCCAAGATTTTTTTTAACACATAGATTGAGATCCCGGATTGCTATTTTTTAACTATCTCATGTTATGGGAGCCATGGTAGTCTAATGATTGGTGCACTGTACTCTGGATTGAGCAGTCCAGGTTTGAGCCCTCCGAGGCACTGCATTATGTTCTTGGGCAAGACACTTTTAATTACTCTCATACAGTAGTGCCCCAATCTCTTCACCCAGGTGTATAAATGGGTACCGGTGAATTTACTGCTGGGGTAACCCTGCAATGGACTACAGTCAACTCTCTCTAAGATGGACACCGCCGGGACTGGCCCCAACTGTCCGTCTTAGAGAGGTGTCCGCCTTATAGAGAGTCGAGGTAACGTGACACCAGAAATTTCGAGATGATAAAGCTTAACGGCAATGCACAGCGAATACACGTCTGTTTTAAGTTGCTTACTTTGGCAAAACCTATAAAGTGGAACATTAAAAACAAATATCAGAAATTTGACTTGTTCAGTTTGCTCATTACAAACGGTAGTACTGTAAGTAGAAAACTACCTCTTTGGTTCCCACACACTTACACAGAGAGTAATACTTTATAGCAGATTGTTTTTTGGTAAGTTTGGTATTCTAAAGGCGCTGACTTACTTTGCTATATGTCGATACCAAGTTTTGCAATATTATTCACTAAAAAAATCACTTTTTGTGCGTGTCCGTTGGTGGTTTCAAAGTGTCCGTTGTCCGTCTTAGAGAGGTGTCCATCTTACAGAGAGTTTTGTTACAGTAAAATGACTGAAAAACGGCAGGGACCATCACCAGGTGTCCGTCTTATGGAGGTGTCCGTCTTATAGAGGTGTCCATTAAGAGAGAGTTGACTGTAGTTAGCATCCCATCCAGGGGGGAGTAGAAATACTCCTAGTCACTTCATGCTATGGAAACTGGGCTAAGCTCTGTCCTAATGGACCACTAGGCTTGAATGCCGATTTAACCTACCAAAGGACTACATGTATGTCCCACTCTGACAACTCCCAACCAGTTCCTTATCTGCCCATTCTTTTTGTTGTCTTACTATAATAAGGAAATTGTGATTTGCAGACTGCAGACTGGGTACAATGTGCAGACTAGGTACTAAATGCAGACTGCATTTTGTGTAGCAATTTTGTTTTCATTCATGATCTGATGCGATAAATTAAAACCACAACAAATGTAGACAAACGGTAATTTATAGCCATCTCCCACCTTGTTGACATCTCACTATAATGGACACCTAACAAGGATTGATCATGTCCCAGCGAATGAAAATCGAAAATAACTCCTGCTGCTATGGACTTCTTTTGGTCCTTAATTAAGGAGTCTATAGAGAGAGTTTACTGTAATATGAAAATCGAATCAAATGCAGCTTACAAATGTATATGTTAATTAAGTATGAATATTAGTATAATTTGATAATTAGTTTTTTTACAATGGTTATTTAAATAACTGCCCCTGTTCCTCTCTCCAAATTTAAGGTTTCATTCAGTGTCAAAAATAGATGAGACATTTTTTATAGGTTTGTTGCTCAAGAATAATTTTAAATTATTGTTTTGTCATTTTGTAGTGTATCCGATTTTACACTGCCAACTGGAGCTGTATTGAGAACAAGTATGCCAGCTATGGAGGCAGCTATCTCAAACTTCCCAGGTAATGTCAACTGCCATTAAGTTATTCATTACTTTAATTCATGGAAGGTTGCATTTATCATTGTTAATTAACCTATGGGTTGGAGTGCAAGACATGCGGCCAAATACATTGTTAGTATTTATGCATGTAAGGAAAATTAAAAAATAAATAAAATTACATTTAGGCCTTATAAATGCCTTTTTTGTTCTGCACCATTCCACCATACCCCCACCCTCCCCTTCCCGGGATGTACTGTACATACATATTGTATATAGTGTTGGCCTAAAAGCTGTTGCAGTGCACTGCAAACCGGGCTACAGCTGTATGCATGACGGCCTTTTACTTTTTAGTAGAATTAAAATTCATGTTTGTAACAATATTGATTTATTATAAATAATAAGTAGATTGGCTATTATTGTAATTAATCTATGTTATTATGTAAATAACATTTATCAATCAACCACAATTTATTACAATTATATTTTCCAGGCCATCTCCAGGAGAGGGACTTGAAGAACAAGTTTTTGAGATGGATGCTCAAGAAGATGAAGTGGACTGTGCTAACGAGGTTGAGACAATAAATATTCAGTAATTGTAACATCAAAGTTCTAACTCTTTAGGCCGAGGGTTAAAAGTTCAGCAGTAATGGACTGACTATGAACAGTCCCTATAGTTTATTTTCAATGAGTGAGAAGGAAAAAATATAGGAATTCGATAATTATGAGTTGGTAACGTAGCACTTCAGACAGTGCTCCTAACTTAAACTAGGACACAGAACAGATCACATTATCAGATTTCAGATTTTTCAGATTTTTTTATTATTTTACACTATTTACAACAATTAAACAATATTAACACTATTTACAGAAAATGCAATAATTAAAATAAGGAAAATATACAATACATACAAAACCAAAATAAAATGTGCTCAGTGACCAACGAAGCATATGCTATCGTGTTGGTCACTGACACGTTAAAAAAAAAAAAAAAACAGACAAGACACATAAATTACTAGAAATAATAGAATAATTATGAATAACAAACGTATGTAGAATAAATAGAGCGGTTTTTCACTTGAGTGTCGAAAGTAAATTGCGTTTGCTTTGGTTTTGCATTACTATGCTTACTGATTGGCTTAAAAATCTCGGGCCACTTTCTCAGCCAATCAGAACTAAAACCAAAACAAATCGTGACTCGCTCGCGCACGTTTTCCCACGCTTCGTTCCAGCTACATGTATTTGCTTCGAGTTTTGATTGGTTCATTGGGTTGTCTGTGTCCTTTGTGATTGGCCAGAGTAATTACTTTGGTTTTGGTTTTACGACACTCAATTGAAAACTGCTCTATGTTAAAAGATGAATAAATCATACTAAATCACTATGTAGCATTGTAGGCCAGCAATGCGTGCTAGTAATAAATTACAGTGGAGTCCTGATTTCTTGAACCTCTGAGGGAAACAAAATGTAGCTAAAATATCAAGAAGTTTGAGAGATGGGGAGTAAAATCACAGTGTTTGATTGAGGGAAAGGAAACAACTTTTTGTGGGTCAAAGGTTTGAGATATCAGGATTCCTCTGTATCTAGCATTATAGTCTTCCATCAGTAATCCTGCCCCATTTTGATCTCTTGTATTAATATGCAGGCAGTAATGATGAGTCCTTTACGAGAGAAAGGCATTACCAAACAGGGCTACCTTACCAAAGCTCCATTTCACGGTGAAAGTAATGGAACACCAGGAGCAAAGGTAGATGTCAGTTGTATTTGATTTTTCCAAATAGCAAAACTGTTTGTTTTGAACATTTTCTTTGAACCCTGTTTAGTTTGTCTTTGTGCAAGGTGAAATAACTTCAGTACTGTTCAATAAATCATTTAGCGTAACTCATTTTAAAGGATAACATCTTAACTGTGTTCACATAAGCCGGTTAGAAATTACCATGCAAGAACTTGCACATAAAATTTTGAAATTTTTTTTGAAATGTACAGAACTAGCACGAGCTGTTAACCTATTTATACTACAAGCTAGATTGAATCATTTTAAAACTGTAGTTGCAGTAAACGAGTGATTGTCTAATTTTTTTTTCCACATCTAGTATTTTTTTAAAGAAAGCGTCTTATTCCCATACTTAAATGCAAGGTGTTCTGTCTTTCCGATCAGTTTATGCGTTAACCAGAATTATATAAAACATGATTATACAGACACTGGCCAATCAGGATCTGGGTATTTTTTGAGTATATTATATTGTGTTTTCCCCATTAATGTGCCTTAAATGTTATCTACAGAATTTCAAGCGCAGATGGTTTCATCTAAAGCAGATATCAAGCGATGGCTCCTATGTTCTAGAATACAAAAAGGTAAGGACAGTTTTTTTTAATAACAAAAGTCTTTTCAAAGCTGTCAATCACAGTACTATTTTTAAGGTAAGTTAATTCCCATGGCAAATTTGTAAGGCTGACTTTTTAAACTTTCAATTTCGAATGTTCTGGAGTATTTGTTGAGTAGTTTACTCCTGTTCCGAAGTTTGCATGAGTTTCAGCGTGTCTTCAGTGGTTAATTGGGTCAAATTTTGACCATTTTAACCATGGGTAATTGGGCCAAATTTTGACCATTTTAACCATGGTTAATTTGGCCAAATTTTGACCACTTTAACCATGGTTAATTTGGCCAAATTTTGACCCTCTAACCATGGTTAATTGGGCCAAATTTTGACCTTTTAAACCATGGTTAATTGGGGCACAATTTGACCATTTTAACCATGGTTAATTGGGGCAAATTTTGACCATTTTAACCATGGTTAATTGGGCCAAATTTTGACCATTTTAACCATGGTTAATTGGGCCAAATTTTGACCATTTTAACCATGGTTAATTGGGCCAAATTTTGACCATTTTAACCATGGTTAATTGGGCCAAATTTTGACCATTTTAACCATTGTTAATTGGGCCAAATTTTGAAAATTTTAACCATGGTTAATTGGGCCAAATGTTGACCTTTTAAACAGCCATGTTGTCAATCGAAAATTAAAGTGATTAAACAAGATTAACTATACGTCTAACTAACAATTCTCATTGTTTTATCCAGGATGACGTCAACACCAGTATGGCCAGAGGAGTCCTATATTTGGATGCATGTACACACATCTCCAAGGTTTGTAGGGATACTGCTTTTCAATATCAATACTTCATCAAGAGAAAAGATTATGAGAATTAATAAAATGATCACCAAAAGGAAATCGCTTTGATATTTTAACAAATTCTGCTAACTAAATCTAATACTATAAGAAAATGCATGGAGATCAGTCAGGAGAATTTGTATGTGGATATTGGGCGTTATCAAAGCGTTAACTGTTGTACTGTGGTCTTCATTTCAGGGAGTAAAAGGACGAATGTATGGCTTTGAACTTCACATCCAAGACAAACTATACAGCTTAATAGCAGACAGTCAGTCAGACATGGACGCCTGGATTACCTGTCTGTGTAAAGTGACTGGAATTGATATGGACTCGGGGAGCAAAACTTCCAACTTCAACTTGATCGGTAAAATTAAAGCACCTAAACTGCACCAGTCTCTGCGAGAAAGTCTCAAGAGCAGTAAACATCCAGAACTTCTAGAATTCGCTAAGGAAACGGAGGTTTTGAACGCGAAACGAAGGAAGGATGGCCGAAAGAAACTATTTTCGCTTGTGCACGATCTGGACAACAACGGTACATGCGTGAATTATGATGATGCGAGGATAGACGCTGATGTTTTTGAACAGCATTTTGGAATGCGTGTTGTGCTAGAGTGCGAGGAACTTAAATTTCGTCTCCTGAGAACTTTGCTTGACGGCAGCGAGACAAACGTCGAGCCGTTCTTTTTGTCTATTTCGTTGTTTGATGCTAAACTCGGAGCGAAGATTTCGGAGGATTTTCACTGCGATCTTAACGACCCGTCCACGGTGGACATGCTAAGAGGTTCAGAACTCATCGAGAATGGTCAGGCCAATGGCAATGGTATTGACCACGTGGAGCTTGATAGTCGAGAAATGGAATATACTACACCAAGAAAGGTATGGCGAAGTTTTTTCTTTTTTTTTTATAACGATGTGTTGCGAACTGTGGCGATTCTGGTTGACTTACTCGATCACTTGTGCACTGCCAAGGATTGGTGCTCTGAGCTAGCAGCCACAGGACCCCAAACCGTCCACAGGACACCCAAAATTTCATTTTGTTTCGTGTTCGTTAAAGGTTCGATTGAGACAAGAAATTTGCCCGCTGCATAAGCCTGTATATAGCGGCAGCAATTCGTTCTATCGGGCCCCCGCTCCGCTTATACAAAATAAGTTCAAATTAAGAGAGAACTCGTTGTGGAAAATTTACCACCAAAGCCAAAGTGCTTTCATTAAAATGTTTCTAAAAATATTTAAATATTTTCTGTGTTTTTTTTTTTTCGGAAACAAAATTTGCTTCAGTGACATGTGATGCGTGCGTGCAAACGGGGTAACATTCAGGGAAACAATATGGCTGCAACCTACAATGTGTACTCGTTTGTGGGGGCCTTATGCTTGCTCACTATACATAGAGGATATTACATGGTTGCGCGGAGATATGAAATTTATCTTCGAGTGTTCAAATCGATATCTTACGAGTGAGCGCAGCATACGAGTGGGATATCGATTTGAACACGAGAAGATAAATTTCATATCTCCAAGCAACCATGTAATATTCTGTTTATTATATAAACCTACAAATTACGATGTTTTTGACGATTTTCCGAAGATTGCCGACCATTTTCCGAAGATTTCCGAAGATTTGCAAAATGTTGTCCGAAGGTCGTACGAATGTTTCCGAACATTTTCCGAACTTTTCCGAAGATTGCCGAAGATTGCCGAGGAAGATCCGAAGATGTTTCGACTTAATAACGATTTAATTTGGCTCATCCGGCATTGAAACAGGGCAAACTTGTCAGAAAATGTTTCGAAATCGATATCTTCACATGTGAAAATAACATGTTATTTTCACGTGTGAAGATATGATTTTTTCGCGCGAAAGATTTCCTGGTATTTCACTGATGTTTATATAATAAAGATTTATTTTTTCCAGGCAATATTCTCCATAACTAATCCCCACACAGAGGTCTACTTGGTGATCAGAATAGAGAAAGTTTTACAAGGAAGCATTGGTTCGTGTGTTGAACCTTACCTCAAATCTGGTGATACGAAGAAGGCTGCTCAAAAGGCACACAAGCTGGCCGAGATCTGCTGCAAGAGCCTGGGGCAGTATGTGATGCCGTTTGCGTGGACAGCTAGGTTAGTTTTTGAAGTCATTACATTTTTCACTGCAAATTGCGTGGCAAATTTGGCGTGTATCAAAACAGAGAGTTTTGTTGCTATAGATCTTGTGGAGGCGCAGTGTTCTTATGGTGAGCGTGTTTCAATTAGAATCTGGAGATTGCGGGTTCGAGTGCAGCAAAATTCTGGCGTTGTGTAAATCAGTGTGCTCGCACTTCTTTCTTCCAGCGCTTCTCTCCACCCAGGGGTGGAGATAAAATGTTTTAGGGAAAAGGGGGGGGGGGGGTGGGCTGGGGAGGTGGGCATTGTTAACTTTACGAACTGTAAGGAATCTGACAAGATGGCTATTTTTATAAGGCATTGATTTAACCATTGTTTTCTCTGTCTTCATTGCTCTTTCTGTGAAGTTATCGTGTGCACGTAACAGATTTGCTCATCTTGTTTTATTTTTGTAGACCGTTGTTCAACAGTGAAGGTGAACTGGAAAGCGGCGAGATTACATCAATCTACAAACAGGTTTGTTCGCGGTTTTGATAGAATTGTGTCGCTGGGTCCTTCGTGTTTTAGTTACACGAAGAAAGTAGTTTTGGCTTCGGCGATTACATGCCTTTAGAACATACAATCCATGGAGTGTGAATGATCAATAACCTAATGTTTGACGATACTCACTTGCCGTTTTTTATCGTGATCGAAGGCAGTCGTATTCTTTCTCAGTGGCGGATCCAGACTTTCGGGTAAGTGGGGGGGCCTGCTCTCGAAAATAGTTTTTCTCAGCCCTACAGGGGGGGGGGGGGGACAGGGGGGTCTGAACCTCCCGCCTCCCGTACCTTTTACTCCCGCTTCCCATACCCTTTACTCCCGCCTCCCGCCCCTTTTCGTAGCTTTTCTTTCCTGTTTGTTCCATGTCTATTGCGAAATATAATGAAATGTTACGAAATTTCACTCGTTTTCTCCCGGTTCCCGTCACCTTAAGAATCCCGCTTCCCGGCCTCTCTCCTCCCGCTTCCCGCCCGTTTTCTCCCGGGCTCCCGCCTCCCTGTCCTCCTCCACCCTACAGTTTCTGTACAACTGTGATTTTTGTTTTACAGGACAGAGAGAAGCTCAGTGACGAGGAGATGATCAAACTTTTGTCAAACTACAGCGCCACGTAAGTGGAAACACTTAATAGTCTTGGACAAACTGCTGTGACATTGATGTATCTTGTATTTCCAGGGATGATACACAACACATTTTTCAAGGGCTTCATAAATACACTAATGACGACTTCGAAAACTAGCCGACATTTTCTCTCGGTAGGCTGGCGTAAATTTCCGTCTCAATTTTCGCAAGTCTTTATCTTATCCTAGTTTGGTTTGTCTTTGCTTTAACGTCGTTGTGCATCGACGTGTTCGCAGGGTCGATTTCCGCCGTTCTCTCGCGCTGGTCTTCGGAGGCGCGCGGGCTCCTTTCCCGAACAGCGGCTGCTAATCCAGCCTACATGTTGCTAGTTTAGTAACGCTTCGAAACTTTTTCAAATCCTTGACACTTAAAACCATTTCTTGTGTTCTAAATATTCTTTGTTTTCTTTGTTTTCTCCACTTACAATTGCAGAAGGGAGAGATTCAAGCAACAGCAGATACCAGGAACTTTACAAATTTCTGTCAACAAATACGTGGAAGGAATACCAAGTAAGCAATAGTAGATTCATTCGACTGTCTCGGTTGTCGTCACTCTAGACTAAAGGCGAGATTTTTGTGTGGCAATTTTTTTTTTTTTGTTACAACTTTTATTTGCTCGTGTAGATGAGAAAAATTGGTCAATTTTTATGTGACAAATATATTTGTTGACAAGCTGGCGTGTTAGCTTTTATGTGGCAAATAAAAGTTGTCCATACGAAAATCGCGTCAGCAAATGTGGTTCCCAATCTCTTAAACTCCCACTGAGCATTGTGCGCGCGTATCTCTGTGCGTATCTCTGCTGTCCAAGGGCATTACTGGCGCACTAAACTTTGGACTGCTGAGAAATATATTTGTCACATAAAGGTGGTCACATGAACATTGCCCGTGTTCACCCGACTTAACTCGCAAAACGTCGGCTTTGTAATGAGTTTATGACCGTTCCTTGTTTTTCTTTTCGTTAGACGTCATGACATCATCACTGGTTCCGTTGAAGCCTTGGGATAATTCACTGACGGTTCGTCCAACAGTTGAAGTGGAAGAGTTCTCTCAGTCATGCCCAGAAGCTGCACATCCACACACAGCTTACGTCAACAACCTCTATGTCTACCCATTGTCGCTCAATTATAGCAACCAAAAGGTCTTCTCAAAGGTAAAAGAAAAAAAAAACTTATTTTATTAAAGGAGCTATATCACGGAGATTTCGCAAATTTTTGGTCTTAACTGTTCTGAAATTAGTGGTAGGCAACTTAACCCCAAATAAACATTATCTTTGAACATCTAAAGGAAGATATAACCTTAATTTGCGGATAGAAATCAAGCTACGGCTATAAATATCGATTTTTGCCGACGCGCGGAAAAAAATTGAAAACGTTAACCTAAGTTTTTCAAGTTGCAGTGCGTTTCCATCCGAGCCATCCGCAGCCAAAGATGCTCGTTAAAAGTTTCAGTGCTCTAATATAACAATTTTTAATGAAAATAGACTATTATTTTAAGGTTTCCTGCGACACAAATCAAAATTCTGGTAAAATCCGTGACATAGTGCCTTTAAAATGTATTTCTGTTTTATGAAAACAGGGAGAAGAGGTTCAAACGAGCGTTGTTTTTCGTGTCCTGCCTCGTTCCCTTCCATCCTTTCCCCTCTTTCCGATGTCTGTATTTTCTTAAATTGATAAGTGATTTGTTCTAACGATATGTTTTTCCTCTCTAGGCAAGAAACATTTCTGTAAAGATCGAATTCAGGGATTCTGACGATGAAAATGCAAAGCCTCTAAAGGTATCAATGATTTTGGTACTTCGTTTCTTAACTATCATTTTGGGGTTAGAGTAGGCTTGCCAAAGGGGTAAACTTGGAGTAGGATTAACACAACGTTGGTGCGTGGTTCAATAAAGCAGGGTTGGCAAAGTATTGGTAAAACGTTGGCGCATGGTAGAGCAAGCCTTGCACAATGTTGGTACAGTGTTGGCACAATGTTAGCGCACGGCTGAAGCAGGGTTTGTACAAGATAGCGTAGAGCCGCCCTTTTTACCACAGTTTTCTTTTGTGGCTGTTTTTGCATCACACTAGAGTAACGCTTCAGTTGTTGGTTCTCGCTTTACTACACGGGGTTTTTTCCTGATTCTTTTCCTTTACTTATATCGCTAAAATAATTAAAGTATGTCATTTTCATCTAGGACGATTTTACGTTGTTTAGTATACGGTACATTTAATTCTTATACATATTGCTTTCAGTTTGTTGTTGTTGTTCTTTTTATTTTCATAACTTCTTTTGAATGTCTGTTGGTTGTGTGTAGTGTATATACAAGAAGAAAGGAAGCCCTGGTTTCACGACACATTCCATCGCCGCCGTTGTTCATCATTGTACAAATCCCACGTTTTATGAAGAGGTGAGTAGCAGAATTCATTCTTTTGCCGTTGGACTGTTTAGTCGTTGAACGCGGAAAAAGAGCCGCGAAAGAACTGGACGCCAGCGCGAAACGGGAGGCGCGAGGGCCGCGAGGATCATTCTCGTCCCCATATCCCTTTCGTTTTTCTTAGCCGGCTTGGCACGAGAAAACGTAGGGCTCTGGGACATAGGATTTTTGAATTAATTCCATTTTTTTATGATTGGCTGTTTGGAAAAAAGAATTCCTAAACGGAAGTCGAAAACGTATCGACTCTCTAATACATTCTTTTGAAACGTCATGACTGCATACATGAAGACCGGAATTCCTAGAATCTAGGACTGGAAATCCTGTGTCCCCAGAGCCCCTCGTTTTCTCGTGCCAAGGCCCAACCGGCTAAGAGAAACGAAAGGGCTATGGGGACGAGAATGCGCGAGAATTTGTGCAGCTGTGTATGGTAGTGATAGGTACTTATTTCCTTGTTTTCAGGTGAAAATCAATCTTCCGACTCAACTAACAGACAAGCATCACGTGTTCTTCACGTTCCAACACATCGCGTGTGAACAGACCAAGACTAGCAGTGGCACGGGGTCAGTCAAGGGCAAACCACAGCCAATAGAAACACCAGGTCAGTGGCCCAAGCCCAAATAAACCTTGCTTTTTCCTTCATGCGTTCAGTGAATTCTTCCCAAGCTCCAGATGACACGTCTTAGATTCGACCTGAAAAAAGCCCATACTGATAACAAAATAAAGAGCTCGACATAGGTACGGTCCAGTCGTCCGGGAAGGAAAACGATTTACCGGGCAAGCAGCCGTTCATTTTCATTTGCCCGTTAGGCAAGGGCCCAGGCAAGTCATCTGTGCACTGAATCAGAAAAAAAAAATAATAAAACTTAGACAGACATGCAACTGCTCGGGCAAGCAAACTTTGTCAGCTTTTTGTCCGAAAGAGAAGCTGGAATTCTTATTTAATTTTATTTTATTTTTTCAATTCCTGTCATTATGCACAGTGATTTGTATTGACTACCTTATTATAGGAAATGAACGATACATGTAGTCAGGTGCCCAGGAGTCCAAAATGTGACACCCACGGGCATTTTTGTCTGATTTTTGGCAACATTGCTATTTTTACTAAATCGAGTACGCTGATTTCGAAAATCAATGTTGCCAAGCTTAATTCTCGCGTTAAGATGATGTTTTGATGCATTTAATTATGACGTCATGGTCCAAATAAGGAATTTTCTTTCCTTTAGCTATTTTAAGCATAATACATCCAGAAATTCATTTAAAGCATTGTTAGTGTGCTGTAAAAATGATTTCAAGAATTTTCTGAGAGTTTTTACGCTAGCTGTTTCTGTGAAAATCAAGCCCTTCAGTGACAATTGACCACGCCCTCTTAAACAAAATTCACCATATCGCGGGAACCTTATCACGGGTGTAGTTTTGTTATTTTGTCAAAGAACAAATGCGATATTTGTATTAACAAATCGCTAAAGTTGCAATAAGAAAGAAAAATATGGTCGTTGTGCCACGCTGAAGCTAAGAGCTAGCGAGCATCAAGAATGACGCCATTACAATTTTCATATATCGAGTTTCCCTTGTTTCAGCATTTCGTTTAAGTTTTGTGGTAAACTAAATGAAAATAACATCATAGTAAATGTCGTAATATATCATCGTTGTTATAGTTAGAGATAAAACTTTATTGATTGTCTTGTATATTGCTGAATCTAACTTATTTCACAATGCACTTTGTCTGTTATAGGCTCATGATAAAGACTTTGGTTGAACGCATGTAAAATTAACGAATTTAAAATGATCATAACATTGCTCCTTGCTTTCAGGTTTAAATCTGTCTATAATATTTTTAATCAATATCGGTAAATATTTTTAATATATCTTCTGAACTTTTTTAAAAACACTGAACTAATATTGCTTTTTAAACAAGTTTCTTTAAAGCGCTTTAGCGCAGGTTGATATAGCAATTAGCGTCGGTCTTGGTGCATCCACACAGCCCAGTGCACATGGCATGCGTTTATCTAAATTCATAGCGAAGAGGCACATATATAGTCAGTAGTCAGATCGGATTTCATACATTCAACAAATAAACGTTTTCTGCGGAGGTAGTGGTGTCAGCTTTGAGGACATCTTCGCCGACCGAGAAGAGAAGAACAAATTTTTCTGTGATAACTCTCCACAGATGAAAGAGGTGCTGTTACAGCCGGTGATGGTGTAAGATGGTAACAATGAACTTGACGAGTTATTAGGAAGATTTGCTGAGACATCCTCTAAAGTTATTTACGTTAGATTCTCTGAAGTTCCTGCCCATATCCACACTGTTGACAAGAGCTTAGCGCGATCGATGTGCCAGGAGAAGTAACAGCAAGTCTGTGCCTCGAGTGGAAACTATAATGTTGTCGACATGCCCGCTATGACTGACTGCATAACGAACAAACTTCTTATCGGCTTCCTCTTGGTTGGATCTCAAAAAGGCTACATCTAGGCCAGAATCTGAGCAGAATCCACTTCGTATGAAAAACCACCAGATATACTACGATTGCAGAGTCAGTGCCTGCGAGATAAGCTCATCTGAGAGAATCCGTGCAAAGTCCGCTTTGTTGTCTCCTAGTGCCAAAAATGCTCGCCACTTCATCGGCCGCAACTGAACCTCTCTTACGTACTTCAATGACTCTGCTCACAGGCCGCGCCGTGTTCTCGGAGCGTCGACTTCTTGTCGTTGCTTTTATGGAGTGCCTCCCATCGAGTAACACATCAATCCTCTGGTATCCAGGACCTTTCCGTAAAACAGTGTTTACGTAACATTTCGCAAACCCACCGAAAGCATTTGCATTTTTTTTGGTTTGCCAATAGCTGCCATCATAATTAGTATGCTGCCACCAGGGCGAAGCCATCGAAGAACAAACTGACTCTAGGCACTTGACCTTTTCTTCTGAGAACGTCTTCTAAAATTGACTTGTTTCACACTTGTGGCGTTCATTTCTGCGAGAAACAGTGGCACCGGCATTATACCTCAGATGCTACAATGTGGCTTGCATGTTTATCTCGCGCCTGCCTTCATACACCGTGACTAGACAACATAGAATACTCTGGTTTCCCTGCAAATTTAAAGTCTTTCTCTTTTTGCGGCTAGTTGCAGCACTTTTAACTTCATAAAGGCTGGCAAATAGAGGTGGATTATTCTTGCGAACAGGGTCACGAAAGTTTGTCTTCCATCCCTTCTTCCCGTTCCCGTTCTTCCTCTCTGTCTGAAGATAGTAGCCTCCATTCCACGAATCGTTCAAGCTGAGTCTGTCCAATCGAAAGATCTTGTTTTATTTCTAGAGTCACGAGATCTTTCTTGACAATTTTTTGCAATGTCTCATTTGTCCGTGACAAGAACAACCCGGATTTTGTTGTGTGGAATGTACAGAATTCTCAGCTTCATTATCTTGCTTCTGTCTCTCCTTGCCACTCTCTTTGTGGATAAAAGCAGTCGTTATGATGTATGTCAAACATCGCTGATGTTTGTGGAGCAATTCAATTACTACTTTTTATTAATACAAGAATCACATTCATTTTTAAACAAAATGTTAACACTATACCCGTGATAAAGTGATTTTTTATGAGAGGGCGTGGTCAATTCCCACAAGACGGCTTGATATTCATAGAAACGGTATAAAAACTATCAGAAAATTCTTAAAATCTTTTTACAGTATACTAATAATGTTTTGAACGAACTTCTGGATGAATTATGCTTAAAATAGCTAAAGGAAAGAAAATTCCTTATTTGGACCATGACGTCATAATTAAATGCATTAAAACATCATCTTAACGCAAGAATTAAGCTTGGCAACATTGATTTTCGAAATCAGCGTACTCGATTTAGTAATAATAGCTATGTTGCCAAAAATCAGACAAAAATGCCCGTGGGTGTCACATTTTGGACTCCTGGGCACCTGACTAATGTTATTAACGCGAATTTCAAAAATTCGCGTTAATTTTATGTATGTTAACTTTTTTACTATAAGCATTTGACCAGAACTTTTCCTAAATTCGCGTTAATTTTATTACGCGTAAATTTTGTTCGCGTTGTTAAAATGCCTCGTTATATTCCTATAATAAGGTATCTGTTTGGTTGTCATTCAAAACAAAGTAACACCCAATCCGAGACACTACACTGGTCTCTGCAGTACTAAATCATTAGTCTGAAGTTTTTTTTTTTTTGTTCGATGTACCGAATCTCTGTTTACAACATTTGTCTCATTAGCAGAAGTGCTTCTGTTTCTGATCGATATACAGAAAAATGAAAAAGAGCATAGCACGATTAAGTGTCCCTAGAAATTTGAGCCTGATGTATTGAACAGTTCTTGTTTGTCGTTTTGTTTTACTTTAGTTGGATATGCTTGGATGCCAGTGCTACAGGGATCACTGTAAGTATATTCACAACTACATTTTTTATAATTCCCCGTTAGTTTATGGAGTTAAATCAAGGATAGCGCGTCTTGATAAATGTAGCCCGAAGTTTTCCAAGTTCGCCCTTGCTTCCTTAGGGTGTTTTTTCTACCTCACAGTAGCAGTTTAGACCCACTTTCTCAGCATTGGCATTCTGTTACAGCTAGCTCGCTGATATGCCTGAAAACGTTAGTGCAATGGAGTCAAATGCAAATGACTTCAAAATTCAAAATCACGTCAAAAGAGGTCAGAGAATCCCCTTATTTTGACTGTTTGAGGCCAATAAGGTAAAGTAAAAAAACAATTCTTGGTGAAAGTTTTTTGTTTTTGGCATAAGAAACTTTTTTTGCAAATCTTGTAAGAAAAAGTTTTATCTGTAGGTAGGGTTCAGAGCTTTATTTGGTTTATTTGTGCCGTCTCACATAACCCGAGGTGCACATTTTTTTCCCACAGTATAAACACTGACGAAAGTAATCTCCTGGTTGGTCAAGCAGCTCCTCGCGACTATCTATCGGCTTACTTTGCTGGACTGAAAAAGGTGCAGTGTAGTTTATGACCTGTTACAACCTTGTACTGTACAATATTTTTTGTGACGGGCAACCTCCAGGGGCATCCAACGGGGCAATCGGTTAGAATTTATCAGGGAACACATTGGTTGCAACAGAAGCAGCTATTATTCATCGTAGGTGTGGCAGAAGCCCGAGTGGGTATATTTTTGAAGGTGGGGATTGGCGCGACAGGAACATTGGGCATGGCAAAAGGCAAAAACACAGCTCTCGGCTGCTATGTAGTTTTAGTTCGATGTATTTATGAATTTGTTTTAT
Source organism: Oculina patagonica (assembly GCF_052425735.1). NCBI lineage: Eukaryota > Metazoa > Cnidaria > Anthozoa > Scleractinia > Oculinidae > Oculina > Oculina patagonica. The sequence continues at coordinate 8,559,224 of NC_135765.1, forward strand.
GTGTTATGTTTTCAGACAACTGGCCCAGATTTGAAATGGGTCGACAAAGAGAAACCGCTGTTTAAAGTGTGCACCAAGCTGGTGTCTACCGTCAATACTCAGGTTAGTTTGTTCAATTTAACCATAATCTTTTGGATGGTCTTTTATTGCTATAAAAACATTCTTTTGGAGTAATAAAAAATGATGGATTGGCGAAAAATCATGAAAGGCGACCTACAAGATCTGGAAACATTGTTTTAAAATAAAACCTTGCTCTTTCTTGATAAGTTTGTTTACAGTGTTATTTCACTATCTTTGTGTTGTAGTTCGTTCGTTTGTTTATGTATTTAGTTTTCTTTTTGCATTAAAGAGTTTGTTTTCATATACAAACTGTAATCTGCTAGCTTGGGAATGTAGCTTTGCCTATTTCGACTTGGTTTAGTACCGCCTAGCAGTGTGAAACTATAAACAACGCGTGGCTAAATTCGTAGGTTAACGATCTTTAAATCTCAGTGATGTTTAGTGCGATTGGTGAAAGTAATAATTTTTTTTTTTCACTTTTTCTAGAATCCTGAGGTGGACAACTTTTTCCGTCATTGTCAAAGATTTGACGGATCTCCTGCTACGGACATTGAAATGGTCAAACTGTTAAAGGTAAAGAAGATTTGGTATTCTGTGTAATGCTTCGAAGTATCTTGTACCCCTTACTGGTTATCATGTTTCTTTTGAATTTATACCAAGCTTGGCGTACCCATTACGCCATCAATTCTTTCCACACATTCTCGCTCATCAGTCGACAAAATCTTTTTAAGCATTTCGCGCGGGTAGTTTGTCACATATGAACCTACAATAAGTGACAAAAGTGTTGACACATTGTCATTTTAGGCCCTACTTTATTGTAATTTGGTCCAATTTTACCCTTTCGCCCCTCTTTTCCAATCCCCTTCTCCCTATCAATGTTGTAGTTTGTTTTTGGAAGCCCTTTGCTACAATCATACAACATTGGATGGGGAGGGGGAGGGGGGGGGGGGTAGAGGTATTGGATAGGGATATTTTGGCAGAGTGTGATGGGTATTAAAAACTAGTGGTAACTTTGCCATAGAAACTGCAAGGCGAAGTGAAAGTGTCAACTAATTTTGACTAAGACTGTAAATATATGGCCTACCTCCCACGAGCCTCCTCTAGTTCAAAAGCAGAGCGTCCGACCGTTGTGCGGAAGGTCAAATATTCGACTCTTATTGAAAGAACTGAGACTTTTCCCCAAGTAGCTTGTGTTACTGATTGACTTGCATGTTTCTCAAATACTAGTGATCTGCCATGTTTTAATTTCTCTCTATTTCATTCGTACAGGTCCTCAATGCAGTAGATGTTGGCTCCGTGGCCAGGTTCCTTCCTGTCATCTTCAACCAGCTGTTTCACATTCTTGTTGTCACTGCAAACGAAGACGTCTCATTGAATGTAGTCAGGTACGCTACTTTTATGTGCTACAACTATGGCCGTGGAAACACTGAATTTTTTGTTAACAGAGTCCTTCGTAGTCCTACTTTTTTAGATTTGGTCAAGCGACATGACGTATCTTTACTTTGCTGTGCTGTCGTGACAAATATTGGAGTAATTGGAGTATGTGCGAGTTCGAATAAAAGCCCTGACACACGATGCAATTTTGCATCTTGCGTCCACCCTTGAAATTGCTGCGCGCAATATTGTGGTTGAATCTTGTTTTACTTCTGTAACATTGCTTGCAAATAGTATTGCAGCGTGTGTCTACGGTGTTTGAAAAGTGTTGCGTCAATGTTTCACCGCGTGTCCGGGCCTTTATGCGCGTGTTAGGTTAAGGTTGGAAAATAAAACTGGGAAATTAAGAAATAAAAACGTTACTCTGGTTAAAAATTTTGTAGTAAAATGTTCGTAAAATATCTACAATGTCCCAACGTTTCGGCTTAAACTAAAGCCTTCATTAGGGGAAAGTGATAAGTGAATACAAAAAGCACGTTCTTATACAATATGCAAATCGAGAGCTAATGTTTGTCCCTAAAGGCTAAATTTAGAAATTCGTGCGGTAAATGCATGCCGTCATCGCGGTTTAGCGGATTATTGCAAGTGTTAATTTCCCAAGCCTCCAAAATACGTCTTTTGCGCCAATTTGTGCTTGTACGTAAGATCTTTGACGATTCCCACGAGATGGTGTGGCCAGAATGAAAACAATGTTCCGCTAAAGCTGACTTGTGTGAGTGTTTGTTTTCAACTGCTTTTTGATGCTCTTTGAGTCGGGTGGAAAATTTTCGTTTCGTTTCTCCGATGTAGCTTTTGTCACAAACTTGGCAGGGAATTGAATAAATTGCGCCACGAGTCTGATCTTTTGGCAATGGATCTTTCGGTTTTGGAAACAAATTGCCGATGGTTTGGTGTGGTTTTAAAGCGACTTTGATATTATAATTGCTTAAAATTCGCTTGATTGGTTCCGTAGTACCCTTGATGTACGGCAGAATGCAGAAACCTTTTTTGTCATCCGGTGCAGTTGCAGGCGTTTGTTGAGAAGGTCGTTTCGGTTTGCTTACATCAATCACAAAGCGCTTAGGGTAGCCATTCGCCCTGAGTGCCGCGGTCACATGTTGCATTTCCTTTGACTGTTGATCAACAGAAGATGGAATAGTTTTTGCACGATCAGTCAAAGACTTGACCACAGCCCTTTTGTGAGCAGCCGGATGGTGGGAGTCAAACGAGAGATATCTTTCTGTGTGTGTCGGTTTGCGATAGACTTTAGTGGAGAGTTGGCCATCGTCTTGTCGACAGATAGTGACGTCAAGAAAGGATATTTTCCGTTCTGTTTCTCTTTCAACCGTAAATTGGATAGATGGCTCGATACTGTTCAAATGATTCTGTAAGGTTAGCACCAGGTTGGATTTAACAGCGGCACATACATCATCTACATATCGTTTCCAAAAACACGGCTGGGAAAGGGAGGTGGATAGTGCTCGTTTTTCAAGGTCCTCCATGACCAGATTTGCCATAACAGCTGACACTGGAGAGCCCATGGCGGTTCCGAAGATCTGTTGGTAGTGATTGTTGTTATACTTGAAGTTTGTTGTCGACAAACAAAAATCCAACAGATCGACAATGTCATTAACAGGTATGGTGGATCTATCCTGCAAGGTGACATCATTGGAAAGCAAATCTTTAGCAACTTGAATGGCGAGTGACCGCGGCACTCAGGGCGAATGGCTACCCTAAGCGCTTTGTGATTGATGTAAGCAAACCGAAACGACCTTCTCAACAAACGCCTGCAACTGCACCGGATGACAAAAAAGGTTTCTGCATTCTGCCGTACATCAAGGGTACTACGGAACCAATCAAGCGAATTTTAAGCAATTATAATATCAAAGTCGCTTTAAAACCACACCAAACCATCGGCAATTTGTTTCCAAAACCGAAAGATCCATTGCCAAAAGATCAGACTCGTGGCGCAATTTATTCAATTCCCTGCCAAGTTTGTGACAAAAGCTACATCGGAGAAACGAAACGAAAATTTTCCACCCGACTCAAAGAGCATCAAAAAGCAGTTGAAAACAAACACTCACACAAGTCAGCTTTAGCGGAACATTGTTTTCATTCTGGCCACACCATCTCGTGGGAATCGTCAAAGATCTTACGTACAAGCACAAATTGGCGCAAAAGACGTATTTTGGAGGCTTGGGAAATTAACACTTGCAATAATCCGCTAAACCGCGATGACGGCATGCATTTACCGCACGAATTTCTAAATTTAGCCTTTAGGGACAAACATTAGCTCTCGATTTGCATATTGTATAAGAACGTGCTTTTTGTATTCACTTATCACTTTCCCCTGATGAAGGCTTTAGTTTAAGCCGAAACGTTGGGACATTGTAGATATTTTACGAACATTTTACTACAAAATTTTTAACCAGAGTAACGTTTTTATTTCTTAATGAATCAACCACCTGGTTACAGGTCCATTTTTAAAAACTGGGAAATCTTAGACTCCTTCTGGAAAGATTTACCAAGGCCACACTGTTTTAGTATTCTGTCTAAATAACACTGTAGTCGTGTTATAAAATATTTTTATGCACTGCTAGAGGAATAAACGCCTTGTTTTAATGAGTCATAATCAGGAACTTATTGCCGTGTTTCAGGGTATTGATTCGCATCACGGCGCAACTTCACGGAGCCAACCGACTGGAAGCTTTGAAATCTTACGTCAAGGTTTGTGTCACATTAGTTCATTGTTTTCTAAGAGTTTTTCACAGTAACTGTTAACGCAGTTAATTTTCTATTAGTTTCGCTGCTTTAAGCACTCACTGAACCTCGCTGTGCTTAAAGCACTCGAGACAGTTCAACAACAAAATCCCTTTTAGTCTCGCCCAATTATGATCTTATCCCACCCCACCTAGCACTCATTTTGCGATTGTCATTTTGTACCGTATCAAAGCGTATTTTGAAAGGCTCATTTCTTTTTGGGGCCGTATTGTAGTGGTAGTATTGCCAAACACTTTATAAGCTAGCTAGATTAACGCAACTGGAAACTTTGAAGCAGTACGCTAACCATTTGGTAAAAGCCAACGGATGATGTCGCTTTAGCTAAGTCCCTTGATTAATGCTGAGCTTTTTTTTGTCTTTCTTAGTACGTGTTTATAACCGAGCAGCCCCTGGACAACAATAAAACAATTCATGAGCAGCTGTCAAAATACCTGATGACGACTCTGAAGCCTGGTGCTGATCCAGCGGTGGTCAATGACCTGATGAAGGTAAGGCACCAGTGCCTTGTATTCAAATACATTTGTACAGACGTTAAAGGGCTTATCTTGCCTAAGTGCTCCGACCAATTCTCCCTTACCCAAGTGCCCAGAGGAAAAAAAATACTACCGGTTTCGTCAGCTTAAAAAAGGTTTGCAACGTTACGCTATCGTGACTTGGTTTTCGCGTGTTTTCTCGCGCTGGTATGTTTTTGGTTCAGTCGAACCTCTCTAATACGGGCACTAAAGGGACAGGGGCGAGCGTCCGTATTATAGAGGTAGAGCTTATATGAATTTTGGTTTCTTTTGGACCAAGTGAACGTAATAGAGAGGTCTCCGTATTATAGAGGAGTCAGTAAGAAGAGGTTCGACTGTATCTACTATTCCAAAGCTGGGTTTCGTTTGAGATGGCCAGTGATTATGAAGAATGACTCATTCAAATGTGGAAAAGGAGACGAAATTAAATTTATGTTTTGTGTCATGTTTCACAGAGCTGCTCTTTTAAAACGTTTTAGCTGTTTCTTTCAAGTTAACTCCAATGTTCTCTTCCTTACAGCTTTCTTACTAGGTTACTCACGCTTGGTGTGTGACGTAAATTATCCTCTCTTTTTTTTTGTCAGTTGTCGTGGTTTTTCTTCGAAATCATCGTGAAAAGCATGGCTCAGACACTCGTTCAATCGGACAAGTTGAAGGTAATTAAAAAAAACACTCAGGGTCTTAAAATTACTGAGGAGAATATGCTGCCTTTGCAATGACATCTGCAAATGGTTAGATATTCTAGTCTTCTCGGATAAGGACGATAAACTGTAGGCCCAGTCTCCTGCATCTTTAGTGTTATGGTCAGCAGGGGGACGTAAAAGAACCCACACACTTATCTTAAAGAGTAGGGCATGGAGTTCCCGGTGTTGTGGTCTGGTCTTTGCCCATCGTGCTATGCACTGTTGAAATGCTCGGAGATATTAGCTGTACAAGCTACTCTGAAATCCGAGGTTAAAAACAACCTTGATGTGACGTGATGTGACCTGTTGTTTAATTACTTGTTCCACAGAGATCCTGACGGCAAAAAATAGTATTTCCATACCCCAAGACGATACAGTTTGTGTCCTCCAAACTATAACGACAGGAAGTGCTCATTGGCTTATGTTTATTTTTTACAGAGAATGAACCGTGAGAGCTGGTTCACAGACAGCTACAATCGCTGTTTGGAGAATTTTCTTCAAGCGTTTGTACCACAGATCATCAGCAGACTGAAGGACCAGCCTCAAATAGCTAAGGTTTGCTTGGTGTTGTTGTATTGGTTGTTCCGTGAAATCCCCATAAAAATTATGAAACAGAGAAACCCTCCAATAATATCGCACTTCCCCCACCCGGATTATTACCTATGGTCTTATTCTAGATTTACAGTTTTCTCGTATTATAACCCCCTACCTCCGCCTTCCACGCCTATTGTAGAGTTTATTTTGTATTCTATGTGGATACATAAGATGAAGTATCGTTTGTCGATTATAGCACTTTATAATGACCAGTCATTTCACTAAATTCAGTTAACTAAAATTGTGTATTCTTCTTCTCCAGGAGGCAAATTTCCACTTGGCATGCTTCACGAAGGTATGATGAAACAACGTTGCTTCTATAACAATAACCATGTGCCGTTTCAGGTGACGGCTAAGATAAAATACGTCTATTTTTCGTGTTAAGTTTAAACTAGCAGTCCAGCTTTTTAGGTGAAAGAAAGACCGCATTGTAGGATGGATCGTATCCCAGTCTCAGAGATAACAAGACCTCTTCATATTTTATTGTCTCATTTAGCTAATGCTCTTGAATATCTTCTAGGACTGTTTCACGTATTTGGACCGTGGATTCGTGTTTCAAATGATCAGTTATTACTCTGAACAGTTCAAAGACTCCGATACACAGGTATTTTGAATTGCTTGTCGCTTATTCACTATATACTGTAATTGAATTGTATGTTTAAAAATGCGTGATTTGTTTTGTTGGCTTGTTATTGGCTTAGTAAATTAAAGTAAAACGCGAAGCCACTAAGCAGTTGCGAAGGGGGCCTTATCTGCATTTGAACTCGCTACTTTGGGCTTCCTGTGCAATGTCTCTTCCATTTGAGCTATAGAGCCACAGGGAGTTGGTCACCATGGCCAGTTCTAGTCAATCTCATGTATAAACGATTTTGATTGAAAAGATATCTTTTATGGCGTGCTTAAAACTGTAATCGTTAAGTTTGTATCACGACAACCTGTGTTCATGTCTTACCTTCTGTTTATGTGGTGTTATATCTTGATTTTTCAGATGCTGGAATTCAAATTCGAATTTCTTCAAGTCGTCTGTAACCACGAGCATTACATTCCGCTTAATCTTCCTTTGGACGTCAGAAGTACGTTGGCGTTTGATTTTTCTAGTAATAATATAAGGAGGCTATTACTTTTACATCGTTCTAGGTGTCAATCGTCCTTGTAACTTTACTACATAAAACTGTACCTCGCAACAAAACAAAAAGACAAAGCGTCTTTAAAGAAAGCTGTTTTAGCTGAGGAAGAGCTTGTACTTATCATGTTGCTAGAAGCTGCCTTTGGTGTAACTTGACCTACAATTCGCTTCTCAGTTAGCTGAAACTCTTGTATCTTCCTCTCCCTCCGTGCAATGTCGAGTGAAACACTTTGGTGATTGAAAACAGTAACATTCCACATGATTACATAGCGGACCTACTTTCAAAGAAAGCTGTTAATTTTAATTTAAATGACTATAAATGTCATTCATTTCTTGGCTTTTATTGTTGTATTTTTACTCCCTTTAGCCTTAGGTGGTGTGCACGACTGTGAGTTGACAGATGATTACTGCAAGAGATATTTCCTTGTAGGACTGCTTCTGCGAGAGGTAAGAACTGAAAAACAAACAAACAAAACAAAACAAACAAACAAACAAGAAAACCAACAATAACAGTTTGAATAACAGTACTCACAAAATGAGAGGAACCCATTAAGAAGCTAGGATAACTCACGATCCTGAAGATGAAAACGGATTACAATATCTTTATTGTACAAACGTGAAAATGCGGATTTCACTGTACAAAAAGACCAGACTCTTTAAAGTGTTTTGCAATCTTTTTAGGCAATTACTCAACGCTATAGTTTTATTATTAAGTTTATTTTATTAATTGAGGCAACGTTGGACTGCCACAGTTCACATTCCATGGGATTCACATGCCACATGCCATGGGAAATGACCTATTTGACCCGACTTTTTAAGCCCATCATAATTTTGTTAACTGTTTAACATTTAAACTCATATCAAGGATAAGAGAATAATTAAAGTCATGTGTACCCAAAGAGGTGGTCTTTGTCGCAGACCTTTGAAGGCCTCCATTTTGTCTCTACAGGTCTCATCGGCTCTTACGCAAGGCCGGCACATTAAAAAGTTAGCGATCAGAGTGTTGAGGAACATGCTGGTTAAACATGAACTTGATAATCGATATGAAGGAGAGGTAAGTGCAATTAGTTGGTTTTTTGACACAGTCAAACTTTAAGGCTACTAGAAAAAATATTTTTATTTTTTTCTCAGACCGTGAGTGGGAAATCTAATCGGTTCCGGGAGCGGGCGGAAATTTCTGATCTTGCCCACGGTCAACGGAACGGGCCGAATGCTGCTAACATTTTCCCCGTATTTTATGTCCACAGCAAAAGCAAGCCCGTATTTGCACACTTTACCTTCCCCTTCTCTCGGTCCTTCTGGATCACGCGCCTCGTTTCCATGGCAGCAAGTACGACTTGTCGCACCAGGTCTTCCAGCAGCAAATGTCCCAGACTTCCTCGACCATGACTGTACCTACCAGTGAGTTCGCTGCCGATTCCAACCGCAGCTCAATAAAACAGAGTCCCAGTGATTCGCTGACGCCTCAGACGGCCATGCCACTCAGAGAGGCTACCCAGATCGCTTTGCAAGTGCCTTTGGATGAAGACGAGACCAAAGAACTGCTCTTGTGCGCGTTGTACATCTTCAAAAATCTAGAGCAAGGTATGTGAAGCAGGTTTATAATGCTCGATTCTCCGTATTCTTGGTTTGCAACCACGTGACAAGGCGGCCATGTTGGATGACAAAACAATTAAACATGTTTTTGTGGAATTTGCATAATAAAAAAGTTTAGTTCCCAACGGAGGAGAACGCTTTGTTCCTGTCATCCAACATGGCTGCTGTGACGTCAGTTGCAAACCAGCAATTGTATTGCAATTTATATAGCTGAATTATGATATAATTATAGCGACGATCGTTGAGATTATGTAAAAGTGATAGTGAAAAGCAGAATACTGGATCATTCATTCTATAATAAAATCGTGCATAGAGCGGTTTTCACTTCATTGGAGTAAAACCAAAACCAAAGTAATCACTCTGGCCAATCGCAAAGGACACAGACAATCCAGTGAACCAATCAAAACTCGAAGCAATTACTTGTAGCCGGCACGAAGCGCGAGAAAACGTGTGTGCGTGAGTCACGATTGGTTTTGGTTTTCCTTCTGATTGGCTGAGAAAGTGGCGCGAGCGTTTTAAACCAACCTCTACGGGTAGTAATTCAAAACCAAAGTAAACGCGAATTACTTTCTATTCTCAAGTGAAAACCTCTCTTAAGTGATTGACTTTCTTTGCGCTATTTTGCGGATGTCTCTTTCGCGCACAGAAAGGGGACGCGCGTGGATACGGGTACTGCGTGTGTCATTGGTGGGGCCTTTAGACCTTTCGACTGTAAATTTAACTGTTTATTTACCTCAAGACTGACGTTGTTTCTTCTCAGGTGTAATTCTGGATTGGTGGCGCCAGATCCTGTCGTCTTCAATTACCAAACGTCCTCACTGGCATCCCACAGTATTGTATTTCATGCAGCAGGACAAGAATTACTCCAAGTTTGCAGCCATTATTGATGTGTTTGACCTGCTTGAGTAAGTTACGCAACAACTTTAGTGCTTCCTCGACGGTTTCTTTACAAAGTAATACATAGTGGCATTTTGTGGCGCTTTCTGTTATTAACCACAAAAATAAATTTACAACTTATCATTTGGCAATTGCCTTACATGTAAAGTAGAAAACATCTGAATCGTTTCAGGGAATGTCTGTGAATTGCATTTCTTATATTTATAAGTAATGAGTGTAAACAAGTGTTTTCAAGATGCTGACAGGTTTTTTTTTTCAATCACGTATCATTACTTGTGTCTTGTCTTTGCAGACTTGCTTTGAAGCATTTCCAGTACGCTGGAAAAGAAAGAATTGCTTCCCAAAGGTAAGATCCAACACCACATATTTTACGATCGCTCGTGAATTTGTAAGTGAAGTTTACAAGAATGTCGCTTGCGTGAGATAAGGTGACTACCCAGGAGAGAAGGGAGAGAAAGGAAACGACTTTTCGTGTGTCATAAGGTCTTTAAGGCGCGAATGCTTAAAAACCGGAAAAGCGATTTGTTTTAACCAATCGGGAAACTGTACGAGCACAACGCGACGATAGTTGCCACGCCTTCTACTTAGTAATGTCCCTTACAAAAACCACGAACTTGGGCAGTTAATTTCGGAATATCTGTAATTGACGATTGATTGATTAATTGATTGACTGACTGACTGACTGACTGATCGATCGATCGATCGATTGAACGAACGAACGATCGATCGATCGAACGAACGAACGAACGAACGAACGAACGAACGAACGAACGAACGAACGAACGAACGAACGAACGAACGAACGAACGAACGAACGAACGAACGATTGATTGATTGACTGACTTTCTGACTGACTGATTGATTGATTGATTGATTAATTAATTAGTTGGTTGGCTGGTTGGTTAGTTGGTTGATTTATTGATTCTCTGATTGATAACATTGTCTGACCTATTGTTTGATTCTTTGATTTCTTGTTTTTTCCAGTCTCCATCTAGTTAAATGCGTTCTTTTACTATCTTGATCGTACGTAACTTACATATACGTTATTGTAGTAACTGCTCCTTACCGCATTTGTACGAAAACTAACTTTTAACTGGCCTATGAATTTATCGTTGAAAGCTTGATCGATGCAGCTTTAATTTCCAGCCATATCAGTTAATAACCTTCATAACATTAAATATTTATTTGAAAAAAAAAATATCTTTTAAGGTTTTAACTAATGTAAACATGTACGTAAACTGCAGAGTTGAAGGAGCACTGCCATGGGGAATTACACAATGTAAAATAATTTACATTTGGAGAAAGATTAAAAAAACATAAATTATTACACAAATAGACGTATTGCTTCACAGCTTTCATTTGAATAAACTTAATAATCAAATAAGCAAGAAAGTACTGCTGAATTGCTTTTATTTGATTGGTTAAACACTGGCGTTTTATTCACAGACTTCAAAGTTAGAACTACCTTGTACAGCATAATGCACAATATCACATTTATGAAAGTACTGCTCAGAAGCTTCCATTTGAATGGTCACACAATAGGGTTTTATCCACCGACTTAAAAAGTTAGAACCACCTAGCACCTCTCTCCTCCGCAGAGGCCTCTTTCGTGTTTGGTACGGGCTGGGAAATAGGGAGAGGTGAAAAGTAAGCGCGCGGAGCCTCTCCCCGGTGTTTTTCGCCTTCCCCCACAAAAGGACCCTCTGCGGAGGTGAGAGACCTAGCACAGCATGATACACAATACCACTTGAAGGTACTGCTCAATAGCGTTCATTTGAATGGTCACACACTAGGGTTTCATTCACAGACTTAAAAGTTAGAACCACCTTGTGCAGCATAATAAACAGTACCACATGAAAGTACTGCTCAATAGCGTTCATTTGAATGGTCACACACTAGGGTTTCATTCACAGACTTAAAAGTTAGAACCACCTTGTGCAGCATAATAAACAGTACCACATGAAAGTACTGCTCAATAGCGTTCATTTGAATGGTCACACACTAGAAAACAAAACCAGATGGTAGTGCCCTTTCAACGAATGTGAAATGATATATTAACCTTCGATTTTGTACTTTAACAGGGATTTTGAGTATCTTAAGGCGTTATGGCGGCCATTTCCTACCGCAAAGTATGAATATCGTATGCACTTATTTTTCATAACAAATAACTTGTAACTTTTAATCGTTATATTTGTGCATGTTTAATTAATCTTAATATCCGCCCTTGATTTGCCTGAAATTCGGTAAATTGCGCTTTTTAGTAACTCCTGGTAATATGATTTATAAAAAAATACTCCGATTTTATAAACCTTAAATTTGTCAAATAAGTGTAAACTTAAATTTTACACTGTATTCTTGATCAGATCTTAAAAAATATCGTTACCAAAATATTGTTAATCATAACTAATTTCTAAGACATTCGGACCTTTAGTTTCACAAGCGGACTCATGATCACTCCTTCAAATAATATCACCCATTTCAACTCGTGCCAATAATATGCATTAAGCTAAAAGCCTCAATCATATAAGTACATCACCTTTTCTCTCTTTACTCTGTGAGCCTTTCTGGCTTCCTTCCTCAAACTAAGTCATTTTTGGGGCTAGGTCACGCTGATTTAGGCAGGTTTATTGTTTGTGGAAGTTGTATCTGTTGCTGGTGTTATTGTTTTTGTCGTTTTGTTGTTATTGTCATCAACAACAAGAGCAACAACAACCATTTTATTTTGCCAGAAAAATAGAAATATCTATATCATATAGATAGGGGAGCAGGGGTGGCGCAGTGGTGAGAGCGCTCGCCTCCCTCCACAAAAACCAACACTCCAAATTCCAAATCGATCTTCGATGCACGTACACGTCTTAACGACCTCTAAGCTCTTCGGTGTTACGTGGGTAAATAAATTACATTTACATTTTTTTTTACATTGTTACAACATATTGTTGCTACTGTAGTTGTTGTTGATGCCGCCGAAAGAAACATTAAGGAACCTTGGTAGATTGCTGTGCTAAACACTGGGCAGTATGGAAAAAATTTGAAAAATTTAATTATTTTAGTAGCTTAATTAAATTCGGGACGATAAAAAAATCGGAAAGGTTAAGTTACATGGCTCATTCTCGTCCCCATAGCCCTTTCGTTTCTCTTAGCCGGCTGGGCCTTGGCACGAGGAAACAAAGGGCTCTGGGGACACAGAATTTCCAGTCCTAGATTCTAGGACTTCCGGTCTTCATGTATGCAGTCATGACGTTTCAAAAGAATGTATGAGACGGTCGTTCGGTTTTCGACTTCCGTTTGGGAATTCTTTGTTCCAAACAGCCAATCAAAAAAATTCGAATTAATTCAAAAATCCTATGTCCCCAGAGCCCTCCGTTTTCTCGTACCAAGCCGGCTAAGAGAAACGAAAGGGCTATGGGGACGAGAATGTACATGGCTGAGAACGTGCGCCAAAATGGTCAGTCGACATTCTTGTTTGTCAAGTAGTCTTCATTTTGTTAGAAAAGGGATGCTTTTTCTTTCTTGATCTTTTGTTTGTTTGTTTAATTGTTTACTTGTTTGTTATGTCAGGAGCTTGTAACTAAAAAGAGAAAAAATGTCCTAAAATTGCGTAACCTAGCCCCATAAAATCCAGTCGTTGCTTTTGCATGATTCTTCCAATCCATCGCTCACACTGTTGTCTATATTCCTGTCGTATTCGCGCGACTTATAACTTCACCTTTTGTACTGACCTTTCTACAGCACGCACAGCGAAACCACCAAACAGTTTTTTGAGCAGAAGTACCAGGGAGGGGTGTCTAACCAGGGCAAGACGCGACATTCCAGAGCGGCGAGCAGTGGAGGTAAATGCTACTTTAGTTTGCAATCCTTTCCAAATTTATGAGACGGTTGCAACATTGAAAATTCTCTTCAGCCACTTCTCCTATGTCAGAAAGGATTGTTATTGCTCTTTGAATGAATGAATGAAGCAGAAAGACAGTCTTCTAAAATATCGAGGTTGCCTTGGAAGATATCCCACTTTGCCTTGTTTTATAACCTTTTCAGACCTGCTAAGTACTGTCATACTGGAAACAGTTTTTACGTCGTTTCAAAGCACTTTGACGGCTAATTGTAAGTTATCATTTGCCATAGTCGGTGATATTTGCCAAAAACAACAAATTGTTATTGATAACTTTTTTTCCAAACTGGATTTGAAGTTGACGCCTTTATTTAAGATTAGTTTATAATCTTGGTCCTGGACGCTTTCCTGAAAATCTTCCGATAAGAAACTTTTAAGGCCTGGTAGTTATTCGATTGGAAACAATTTCGGCTTCGCGCAAGTTGAACCTTTCATTAATTGATCGATGATAATTTTCTGCACGATTCGTCACAATGAGTGTGCTATCACATGAATCAGTGGACTAACTTTATTTTTGCTTTCTAATGTAGGCATAAATCTCGACATTCAAACTCGTGTCTTGATGGAAGGAAATCTCGCAAACGAAGTCGGTCTGGTTGTGTTAGACACCATTGAGCTATTCTGTGGCCATTTTAAGGTGAGTACATGGGAGTGCTTTATTAGCGTCGTTGTTTCTCCTCTCAACAATGAGCCTTTTGTGAAAAATAAAAGCATGTGATTTGCAGTGTGTAAAAGTAGCTGATGTTGCTGGAATTAATCCTTTACCACTAAGTCTAACTGAGTCTCATCCTGGTTAAAATCGTCGTTTCCTGCTGCATTCTTTTCAGTAATTTATAGAACACACACACACCGTTGTCCCCCTGTGCACTGTTGGTATGTTTTGAAATTTCTTGAATAATTTTCTTGTTACTTGTTTGTAAATTTCCTTTCTTTTTTATTTATTTTTAAGTTTCACTTGGAACAAGATGAAGGCGACAATCTTCTGATGAAAAAGGTACGTAGCTAAAAACAGGCTCGACACTACAGTTGATTTCTTTAAAGTCGGCAAGGGGCTCGAGGGCCTAAAATTATTGCACTCTTTTAGTCGCCATTTAAAAAATAACCCGAGTAACGCAATAAATCCTATTCGACTATGTTGTTGGACGTAACTGTCATTTCTCTCGGAACACTAAGTTGTTTTTGTTGTACTTCATCGTTCTCTTTTGCTTGTTGTACATCTACTGACTGAGCTACTAGTCTTGGTAAAGGGTTTGCGCGCAGAGATTATAATAATCGACCCCAAAATTCTATATGATACTAATGTCATGAAGTAAAACTACAGGGCTGGGTTGTTCAAAAGGCGATTAACACTAACCCAGGATTAAGAGATGATTGAGGTTATACTTTTTCTTGTTTTAAACGGTTTTTCATAGCTATTGCTTTGTGAAGTCTGAGATTGGTCCACCTCAAAACTGGGGACAGAAAATATTAACAGAAAACTTCAACCAAATGTTATAAAATTGAAATCAAATTTCACGGTAATCCTGGATTAGCTTAATCGTGATTTGAACAACCGGGCCCTGAAGTCTATTAACCCTCCAAGAGTGCCAATTGGCACATAGTGTCATAACTTGGTCAATATTTGTCCAATTTATTTGAATTTTTGACACCACACTTGTCTTCAAGAGATCTGCATTATGAAAGCATAAAATTGTACCCCCCCCCCCCTATTTGTGACATGATTGACCACCCCTATAACGTTTGCAATTTTTTTGCCTGACACAAAGGTGACATGCAACATTACTGTAATAAACCAGTAAACTGAGAGCTGCACAATAAGCTATAGTTTAGGGGTATACCTACTATATACGGAGAGAAACATTTTTTTAAAATCTTTTTCTTTTTAACATTTCAACCCATTTCTTTCAAAACTGTAACTTTCTTCTCATTTTTTCAAGTGTTTTTTGAAATTTTCTGATCAAGAACTTTCAAATGGTGTATCATATATGGATATCAGGTTTATATTTTTAATTTACGAAAATATACAATTCGCTTTAGGGGGTAAAGGGTTAAGTGTCTCGAATTGGTTGTCGCGTGCTCGCGAAAGTAAGACGTCGTGTTTGTGAACTCACCCTTTTCACACAAGGCCAGAACCGAACAAGTCGTTGCTAGCCGAAGACGGTAAACATTTTACCATGGCCACAGCTAGCTGTAGATTCTCATTACTATTCCTTTTTTCTTTTTTTCTCTCTTCAGGTGTTCAATGTGTTGTTAAGCTTCTTACAGATTCCTCAGTCGGAATTTATGATGAAACACGTGTTTGCGAGTCTCAGATCTTACATCAACAAGGTAAAATATTTGTAGACCTTGACAGCTTGACAGTTAAACACATTTTGTACACTATTACAAATCACTTTCAAGATACTTCACAATATTTTTGAACACATTGGTTGGGTTCGTCGAGTCTGACACGAAAATCTGTCACTCTCGGTTATGTTACCATGCCTACGCTCAGAGCCTACTCTGTGACCAACAATCAGAATTCGCCCTGCAGGTTCTCCACAAGTCTGCACTGGACAATGCTAGTCCATCGCACCTGGGTGGGAAGAGGCACTATGAACGCAGTGTCTTGCCCACGAACACAACAGAATGCCCCTTGCCAAGGCTCGAACCCGGACAGCTCGAATCCAGTGCGCTAACCATTAGGCCACTATGCTCCCAACTAATTAGTCAATAAACAGCTATCATATACCGTAAAATTCCGGTTATAAGTCCCCCCGCTTATAAGCCCCCCGGTTATAGGCCCATCATCCTGGAAACAAAAAATACATCCGGTTATAAGCCCCCCCCCCCCCCCCTCCCCGGATATAAGCCTCCCTCTACCGGATGACAGTACTGAACAGGGCTAAATGTTGCTTTTTGTGCGTTTTTAACTTAAAAACGTATTTCGATCAGCACTTCCGAGGCTCGTTTCGAAACGTTTTTTTCCCTTCCGCTTATAAGCCTTCTGAATATAAGCCCCTCCGCTTATAAGCCCACCCAAAAACTCTTACGAAGTTGTATAAGCCCAGGGCTTATAACCGGAATTCTACGGTATGCTAATGCGGTAAAGATTCTTACCACTTGCTTTGTTCTTATTGTTTGTTGTTGTTTAGTTTCCAGCCGCATTATACAAAGGTAGTGCAGGTTACTGTGGAGATCTTTGTCGCGAGGTAAATAATAACGCCAGCAACTATTTGCTTTTAAAATTTTGCCTTTGATTTTGTATTTAAAAAGTGTTATAAGAAACGATTTGGAAATACATGATACAAGAAATATAAATGATAAGAACCGACGAACAAATTTGACTGCCTTGTTAATGAAATATTGTGTATTCAAGATCTCAAACCAACACTGAATGTACAGTCCGATTCTCTTCGTGCTAAAGTATTCATGTAATTAGCTTGGCACTCTTTATGCAAATTCGCTTTCAACTTAGCCTTTTCATAACCGCTTTTATCACTAATTATGTAACCTTGATAATGGCACAAGATGCACCGAAACGTCGGTTCTTATCATTTATTTTTCTTGTATCATGATTTTGTATTTTACATTTTAATTTCTGGATTTACATGTAATAATTTATAACAGAACACCAAAAGAGTGAAACTGTCTTATCCATTACAAAATAAACCAAAAAAAAAAATATCAAGTTTGCACTGAAAGTTTTCGTTTATGTTTCAGATATTAAAATGTTTGTTTCGAGTATTTAGTGTTACATCAAGAATATTTTTCCTAGCTGATGATTTGCTGTATTTTCATCAACTGTCTGCTTAACAATATATATATTGATATTTTAACGAGAAACTAGATTTTTGTCAGTTTTGTGACAAAAGAGTTGGGAGAAAGAAAACTTCTCCTTGTTAACGTAAAATTGTATTAGTTAATTGTACTGGCGTCGCATATTTTTTATTTACATTGTCCATTTTCCTATTTCTAATTTTAATTCCTTTTACGATCTTAACGTCACTTAAGAGGTAATTATCTGTGTGGTAGTTAAAAGCTGGAAACAAAATAAAGTGTTATATCTATATATTCAAAAAGCAAAATCTATCTGGTTCCATTTAGAATATATGAAAACGTTAGTTGAAATCGAGCGTTGTTTCACAGTGGGTTCTTCGTTGTCAGTCTAAGATGTTTGTCAAAATCGGTTTTAGAATAAATATTTTAATTTTTATAAACAAAAATCGCAGTTTTAGAGACCATCTTGTTGTTATTGGTGTTGTAGATTTTTTTAAATTAAATCGAATCTATTCGGTTTTTCAAAATTTCTTAACTTTCATACATACATTATTCTGTTATGACTGAGAATTTTGAGTTATACCTTCTGCAAGATTTGTCTTTCAAATTTGGGAAATCCATTGGCTAAACGATATCGATAATTTTTTATGTCAAGTCCAACTTTACTTCTTATCGTTCCTGGCTGCTGTTTTACTGATCTTTGTTTTATTTTACTTTATCTTGGCAGATTCTAAGCTGCTGCAATTCGAAGTTGGAAAGTCTTCGCAACCAGGTGCGTACATGCATTCAAATGACGACTTGTCACTTTGTCAGACATAAATTATTTAGCTCAAAAGAACCCTCCACACGTCCGTGTAAGAGGCGTGTATTTTATCCGAGTTCCTGGACAGCTTTCTGTCAAACATTCGAAGTAATGCGCATGTTCCCAAACGCCCTCCTGCCGATTTTGCGTCCTCGAGACCAACACTAGCTTGTCGCTCGCTAGGCTAGGCACCCCTTGATCGCTAGCAGCTTTATTCAAGATATAAATGAGATGGTTAAATTACTTCTCGGATAAAAGCGACGAAACGAAGATGCGAGTGGCTTAAAAGGTGACTGCAATTTTCTTGCTCTATTTTACACTCCGACTATTAGCAGTAATTATAAAAAAGCCAGTCTGCTCCGTAAATTACAACAACGATTTGTAGTGTAAGAATTGTGACAGCGAATTCTTGTCGTAGACGCGAGGATTGTTTAAAATTCGTGCGACGGCATCTGGTGCCATCGAAAAGAACGCATCTTAAAGCGATTTTTTTGTTCACACGTACACTCTCCGTTGTGGTGTTATTTGAAGGAAGTGTACCGGAATTGGTTTCTTGCTTCAAGTATACAACGACATCTGGAACCATCAGCGAAAATATGCATGTTCAAACGTACTTTTTCACATGAATATTATTTGAGAAAATGTTTCTTTTTTTTTTCTTTTTTGACCAATACGGTTAGACGGGTACAAGTAGTTGGTAGAATAACAAGCTTCGAACCTAATCATCATCATCAAATGTCCTTTGCTACTTTCGCATAAATTATCCCTTTGTAGTGTTATTTTGTTAGAGGATATATCATTGAGGCTCCATCTCAATTATTGTCTTTCCGTTCACAGGCCTGCTCTTTTCTTTACCTGCTGATGAGAAGTAATTTTGAATTTACCGGAGCACAAAGCTGTGATCGAGTTCACTGGCAGGTAAGACGACAGAAAGAAATAACTACATCGCACCTTACAGATGTGCCTTGTTATTTTACAGTGTTTCCAAAGACGTAGAGGAAATTTCGGTTTGCGTCCGTGGACGACAAAATGAATTTTAGGGACTTTTTAATAAAGTGAATAAAACACCTTTTTATAGCCAAAATATTATTTGTAAACAGTTGGGTAATTTGGATAATGCTGATACACTTGGCGTTATAATAAACAGTACAGCAGACGGTTTTTAAGCTTAAGGCATAACAAATATTCCGTAACATTCGTTACTTTCCAGTCCAAAACAACTCTTAAGATTTTATAATTTTTACAGTGTAATGTTTTCTTTGTAAGAAAAAAAAATGGATCACTAGAGATTTTATTCTGTCATTTGACGAACATATGCCCCAGACGAGCTGTCGTTAAATTCAAAGCCGTCTCTTTCCCCAAAATAAAGCATTATAGCGCCAGGCATTAAGATTAGCATAACTTATATCAAGAACGTTTTAAAAGACGACATTATCATAAATGCGCCATCCTTATTCTTTACATGTAAAGAACAGGCCGTTTCCACTACACTTGGAGTCAGTATAACCAGATGGTATTTTACTGTTAAGACAATTTTTCTGGGGAAAAACGCACAATTGCATAGCTCATGATCAGTTCAGATTAAATGTTCGCCTCTAAGAGTAAGCTAGATTTATCTGAAGTATCTGTAAGGTAAAGAAGGCAGTTTTAGCATTAAAAGGCGTGAATCGACTTGGGTCTAAAATAAAAACGTACACCAAGTTCTATGTAATACACGTTGTAAAACATGAATATTTTTTGTAATCAAAATCGGTTAATAATAGCGGCTTGTAGTACTAACATATCCTGTACCGCGTTAACTGTTCCTCAGACGGTAAAGCTGTAAAACCGGTATTTTTTTGTTTATTGCAAACTCAGTGTACTCATGTAGGAAAACTGGTTTCAGTTGCTTCGTTATTCCTGGATAAAAGTATGTGTACAATATGTGTATACCATTTCCACAACGGTAAAAAAAGAGGAAACGGCTTTTGCGATTTTAATTTTCTCAGTTTCAGTGACTGCAGTTCAGCCCCAAAACGGATCAAATTTATTTCATAGACTTCGATCGATGAAAACCGTCAGTTGAGTTGAATAATCCAATGTGCAAATCAATCAAAATAAAAAAAAAAATGAAAAATGCAAATAACTTATTTGAAAGATTATGAAAGCTTGACAAGAAATAGATTGGAGATCATGTCTTAAATAAGTTCCGATCGAATTTTAAATCTGAATATTTGCATTGTGTTTCTAATCGGACCTTTCGTTTTTAAAATCATTTCTTCCAGGACGCGTAGAAATAAGTTTTTATTTTCCGTCTTTGGCGAAAGCCTGATTACTTTTGAAGGAACAAAAATTTCCCTCACCAATCAAGATCTCGCTATTATCTCATCAGATTTTGGTAATCTCGCTCGCGGTTGCAATTGAAAATTGCCATTTCACTTCACCATGCAATGCAGGTGATTTGCTCATTTTAATTTGTTGTCTTTCATTTGTCTTTCGCCTTGTCGCCCTGATCGACAAAGTTTAATTTGTTTTCAATCCAGTCATTGCGCGCATTTTGTATTAATATAGTATTATGCGAGGACACATGACAACATTCACTCTGCAAATGAATTATGTTTCTGTTTTCATTATCAGAATCGGATTTCTCCTGTGAACTATTCATATATTTCGCATAATTCATCAGGAGAATTTGAAATCATCAGGAATGTTTTCATTCGCAAGATCGAACAGCTTTTAATTGTTTTGACAGTTTTCAAGAGAGGTAAAAATGCTCGCCGCGGTGTTCAGGATTAGATGGTTATGAGACCACAGATTAATTTCACTTCGTCGTCTGAAACGCGACAGCAAAACCGAACAATCAAAACAAGTATCTGGCGAAGGGCAATTACAATAGTGTGAGCTTCGTTCTATTCGATCGAAGGTAGTACAGTCAAGCATCTCTCCTTGGACTTTTCAGTTTTGTATTAAGGTTAGTCTTAAGCTATAGTCTTAGTTTCGATAAACGAATGCCCTTTTGGTGAAACGGTATGTGTAAGCTTTATTTTCGCTTGAGTTTCTCCTGCTGGACCTATGAATAATGGTCCAGGTTGGTGAAATGAATTTTTATTCGATAAGTCATGATTTGTATGTAGAAGCGTTTTTCTGTGTGCGTACCGCGTTATTGCAAGTTGCGTATCGAAGGTACTCAGGGTTGTTGTCTGTAGTGAGTTTCCAATTTCTAAACAGTATTATCAGACATATTTCGGCCCTACCTCTTTCAACTCTCTTAAGGTAGATTTCACTCGATCAAACGAAAAGTACAGGCTTTGCTATTATGCAGAGCAAACGAAAAATAACCTTGAAATTTTGTCCTTGTTTTGGCATCATTGCTGACAAGTAAATTTACAGTGATTATGATAAAGGAAATGAAGTATTCATGATCATCAGTAACAAATATCATTTTCATTAATAAAAGGCTGTCATGATTCTTAACTATGTCTAGTGAATTTATTTTCCCGTTTTGCTCTTACACGGACCATAAAATTAATTTAAATGCAACGTTTGGAGCAAACGACAGCTACAATCTTCAGTAGTCTGTTAGTTAACATATTTCTTAGCGGCGGAAAACCAACCGATTCTTAGACAAAACTAGTTCTTCATGCTTGATAAATAGAGCTTGATAAATGTACCATTTGTCGCAGTTTTAATTGATCTTTGAAGTGAACGGATTGCACTTTTGTCGATATCGCGATGCTTCATTTTACCGCCAACACAACTATAGCAAAGCACTTATTTTATCATTTTTGCGAATTTTTATCGATTTTATTATATTGCAATTTCAGTAGTGTTTTTCTTTTTTTTCACATTATTGTAAAGCGCCTAGAGCCGTTCGGATAGGTGCTATAGAAATATTTATTTATTATTATTTTTTATTTATTCTAAGGCAGTTGTACTTCATTAAAAACTTCCACCAGGCGAATTCAAAACATCGAATTCAAAACCTTTGTTATAAAATCTGGCTTTTCTTATCTTTTGGTAAGGATATGTTAATACGACTCATCGAAGCCATTTGTGGTTATTGTCTGAGATTTTTGACCACAAACAATATTTACAAGTCTGCCTCAAAAATTGAAACAAGATGTCACCAAGATTTCAAGACCGTTATTCGAGGATCATTAGAATGTATGACACGTTTTTTCTTTCTTTTTTTTCTCTTGCGTCTAAACACGTTCACAGACGGTATATAGACTTGAAAACCCCATGTTTGCAATTAACAATTGAAGTAGGAGGTTATATTTAAGAGTAGCTCCGCCTTAATATCAACAAGCCCCGGAAATAGCGAAAAAATGGAATTTCGTCTGACTCGGCCAAAATGAAGCTCTAGTGGTAATATTGTAGTTACAAAAATATTTGTTTAAGCACCTATTGGTTTATACTCTTTTTTAATATGCAGTTGTTTCTTGTCGAAGCCCAAAGCCGGCCATAATCGAACGAAAATGGCAGGCATATGAACATCTGCAACTTCATGTTCGTTCATTATTTAAGGCTCCCGAATTTTGTATCGTATAAAAAGATTTCCGAACGTGTCCAAACATCCCACGAAGCATTTTAACCATTTTGAAAGACCTCTAGTTGTCGGAAAAAATAGTGCCAACCCTCCAAAATCACTACAGATATCCTTGTGCGAAATTTTGTATCCTCCAAATTCTAAAGATTGTTTGTCTTTTTTGGTAAACAAAATTATGATAAGTTTTCTAAAAAATTGTGTTTCATGTTATCGTGTTTTGTATGTTCCGTTAGGTTATCGTGTTTTGTATGTTCCGTTAGGTTATCGTGTTTTGTATGTTTCGTTAGGTAATCGTGGCGGTCTCTAAGCTGATGACACACGGCTTAAACCGTGCGGCTGTCAACAACTCTCTTCAAGCGCTTAAGAATTATGCCGTCGAGGACAAAGGAATGAAGGTATGTTTATTTCTCTCTTGTCCTGTAGCACCATACACAAGTTTGAGGTCATTTCCATGCTTTTCGCAACTCTTGAAATCTAATGTATCCGACGTGGCGTAAATTGAGTGGCGGGAATTAACAGGCGGGAAGTTTTGTGGCGGGAAATTTATTGACTTGACTTCGTTACGTTATGGAGCAAAATCGATGTTGCTCTCCATACTACTCAGGCCCGAATAATTTTTTTTCTGCTTTTTCCTCTTAGCACACAGCGTTTCCTTCAGAGGTGAAAGATCTAACAAAGAAGATTCACACCGTTTTGCAAGCGACGGCGCAAATGAAGGTACGTTTAATTCGTTCCATTTCCCTCCATGAGACACGCCTGCAGGGAATCATGGTAGCTGTATTCGGCGTTGCCGAGTCTAGGACCGGTTTTGTTGAATACAACTACCGTGATTCCCTGCAGGTGCGTCTCATAGAAGGAATTGCGCATTAAAATAAATCATTTCTACGATGCCGTTAAGAGAGTGGTTACTAAGTAACGTATGCTGTTAAGCTCGCGACGTGCTGACGTGACAGCGTTGGTAGTTCCCCTGATGATTTCTTATTGTTTGATAAAACTATTAAATCTGCATTCATACTGAGTTAAACTGATTCTGAAGCGATTAGTTATGTTGCGTATGGCCCATTTTAGAGCAAGAGGCTTGAGAATTGTTTCTTTATCTTTCTAAAAGGTGGTCCATTTACACCCACAGAAATATGATAAGATTTGAAGGCTACATTTCTCGTGACTAGCATCACATGATCGGAACTCAGTGAAAAATAACAAAATGAAAATGAACCAAGCTGAATAGGTCAAGTGCGCTTCAGTAGATAAGATTGAAAAATTGCGCATAATCATGTACAAAAAAATATTTTTGTTTTGCATGGTTTCTTTTTTGTTGGCGTTTTTGTGGCGTTCTTTACTATTCTAGAAACGGCGGTGCGTTTTGAATGCGGCCGTAATGAGTACTTCGTCTATTTTGGCACCTTGTTTTTGTGCATGTAATGGGTTCTTAATAAGGCTGTTACTAAATATGTATTTTCATTTAACGCTAGCGAAAATGCCGCCGTTTTGTCATAGCCTCGGGGGGTGTCATAAAGTGTGCTGCTGTTTTTGACTGATCACGTCTTTACCTTAAACTGAAGTCACGTTTCATTTCCCCTGCGAGATCAAGCAGCGACATCAAGTTACTAATTCTCCTTATTCAATGCCATACATTTCTCAAGTTTTAATGCAGTGAGAATTTGTTGATAAGTCAAGGCACTGTCGATGTTCGTTTTTTTTCGGATCTGTTGGTTTCATAAACAAAATTCGATGCTGATTCTTTTAAAATTAAATGATTAAATTGTAAGATGTATTGCTAAAAGTACGCAGTAAAATGACTAAATGTATGTAATTATTTAGTTTTCTAGAGTGGTTTATCTTACACTTAGGCCAACGGGCCGAAATAGTTGTGGATTTTCGTGATTTGGACTTCGTTTCAAACACGCTAGAGAGTTATTCATTGTTTGTTTTTTCTATTTTTACTTTTTTTTAATTTTTGGTTCCTCAGAGCAGATTTGGCGCAAATTAAACCTTTTAATTTGTTTCTGAAGAGTAGCTCAGTCCATTAGCGTGCTCCAGCAAATTCTGGAGTTAATGAAATGCGCTGTGTTGTTTATCAGTCAAATGTAACCAGAGATTTGCCGTGATTTATCAGTTTGCGAAGCGACAGGAAATGAAACACTGCTCGTGATTCTGTTGGATACAATGTGATACGTGACAAAAACGTGTTTTCAACTGCGTAAACTTGCTTAAAGAGATAACAGTCAGTTTGAAAAAAGTAGAAACCATTTGCGAAGATCAGATTTTGACCTCTTTCCTCCGAGCAAAGAACACCGTTTCTTGTGCAGTGATTGTATTTGCGCGAGTGAAAGGAAAGCATCGCTCAATCATTCCACGGCTCAAATCATTCGTTTAGAGGAAAAACTTAAAAGATGTCGTTAAGAGCACTAGCCTGCGAGGAGTTTATTCACGAACCGTATTCAAAAAATGGAAAATTGCGGTTCAAAAAAAGAGCAAGACTTCATGCGATCGAAGAATTTGCCGCACAGCAGTTGGTTGTTCTCCCGATCTTAACCTCTCCTTCGCCTGTGAGTCCGGCGAAGACACACCAAACTTTCTTCATGGTACGTTTTTTTTTTCTGTACTGCAGTCTTCTTGTCTTATCGCTTAACCTTTATAGCTTGCATGATTGTGTATTTTTTTTTTCGCGCATCTAGATAGCAACTGCTACACTAGAGTACTAGTGGAGTTACAAGCTTATGAAGGCTGCTATATAGTACTTTATACCATGCCATAGAAAATACAGCCAATTAGAATACAGGAAAGCCGTTGTATATTCGACGGTATTCAACCCAACCTTCCCATCGTGCGCTGCGATCTTATTCTCGATGAAATTTAGTGAGCGTATTTTCTATGGCATGATATAAAATAGTTACACAACACTTTCTCGTGGTATACTATGGAATATCCCACTTGTCACTTGTATTTTCTTCGTATACACACTCGCCTAAAGGCTCGTGTGTATACCGAGAAAATACAAGTGACTCGTGGGATATTCCATAGTATACCGCTCGAAAGCGTTACATAACTAGAATGTAGTTTTTAGCCAGTGAGAGCTGTCAGCCAGATGCGCAATATTTTTTCCGAGATCACAGATTTGAGAAATACTAAAAACTGTAAAATAGAGACAATTAGCTTAAACAAAAAAAAATGCACACTTTTTACCGTTTCTATAATGAGGTACAACTAAGGAAAGTATATGCAAGTGAACTGATAAAAACGAAAAAAGAAAAGGATCATTTTTATACTGACAGTGATAAGAAATTAATTTCTTTTTAACATAGCAACAATACACAAATCCAAACATATTAGTCATTTTAAGCTATTGCTTTTGGGGCTTGCGGCATAGTTCCAGTTATTTGTTTTATTCTCTCGAAGGGTACCGATCCATTTTTGAGAGATCTGACCCAAAAACTACGTTACAGTCTGTCCCTATTGTATTTTCGCTGGTTTCCTAAGTTCTCAGAGCGCGAAAAATGTATTATTACTTACACAAAGTGCATAAAACTTTGAACTTGGAGTTTTGTGACCTTCATCAGACAAATAAGAGCCTAATTGTTAGGTCTTGTGGTAAGATGACCAAAAATAGCATAACGATATTATAGCGCGTAATAGCATGGTAATTTCAATAATGTTTCCTTGAAAAATGGATCTAAGGGGACATAAAGGTCCTTGAAAAGTCCTTGAATTTTTAGTGTAAAAATGACGTACAAATCCTTAGTTTTGTTTTGATCGTCACACTGTGTTTTGCAGGAACACGATGACATCCCAGAAGTCCTGGTAGACCTTCAGTACAGTCTGGCCAAGTCCTACTCGAGCACACCAGAGCTGAGAGAGACCTGGTTAGAGCACATGGCTGCCGTGCACGAGAGTCAGGAAAATTACTCTGAGGTGTGTTTTGCGTACGTGACGTGAACGCTGCGTGCGTGTAGATTTGCGTGATTCATCCGCTACCTTCGATAACACAACTCGCTATCTCACGTGCGCTGACTATTTTCCCGAACATAATCGAAAGTTCTAAAGGGTTTTTCAAGCCATCAGCGGCGGCTTTTTGCGTAAGCTCGACCCTGAGGCTCGAACGTCATTGCTTTTAAAGGAAACTGTAAATAAGTGAGGTAAAGCCATCACGGTAAGGGTCTAATGAAGCCTCGAGGCTTGGCAAGGAAATGGTAGACATAATAATAAATATATTACACAAATATTGATAATTCTGATCACCTGCCTGCTTTGCTTAGAGTTTGTACTTTAGTATTGCGTGACCTGAGATAACTGTATAGTGTCGTGAACACGCAGGGCTCTTTTTGTCACGCTAATATTTGGAGTCCGTTTATGGTGCAGTAGTTACATTTTAATATGTTCCGTTTTACAGACTGCTCACTGTTACATCCATGCAGCCGCTTTGGTGGCGGAATATTTGAAAAGACAAGGTAAGTTGTAAACTCCTACCATGCAGAATTATAGTTTATTTGGTTTGCGTGCGAGCTTTTTTTGGCCAAATGAAGCTTCCAAATTGAATTTGAAGACCGCTGGCTTTCAAGCGTGAGATTTTATTGTCGTGTCAATGTTTGACGAATAAGGGAAGATTTGTATTTGAAAATAGTAGCTGGAGGGCAACCAAAGAACTTCCAAGCCATCGAGCTATCTTAATTTACCTTCATTCAAACAAATACTGAGCTCACACTCTAAAAAGGTTCTAGTTTTTTCCGGCATCTAAGAAGAAAGTTTATCATCCAGTACTCTTTTGTTGGATATTTCAGGTGTTTATCGCGAAGGCTGTGCGGCGTTTGCCAGCGTCTCGCCAAATGTCGTAGCGGACGAAATTGTAATGAAGACTGACGAGGGAATGGCCAGGGAACCGCGATACACAGTGGTAGGGTTGGATTGACGTGTTTTGTATGTGTGACAGTTCTCTATTCATTTTGCAGATCTTCAGTTTGATTCTTACTTTTTTCCTTCTTTGTCTTTTCTTTTATCTGATTAGCGGCACTTGGTAGATTTGTTGGAGCAGTGTGCAAAGTTTCTTGAGCGCGCTGAGCGATATGAGGTGATGGGTGAAGTGTTTAAACTGGCACTCCCAATCTACGAACAGGAGAGAGACTTCCTGGTAAGTGAATATCTGTCTTTTACTACATCACAAATTATCAATCAAAATCAAAGACGACTGTGACAAGGCATTTGTGGTAGCAGTGCATTGACATCGCACAGACTGGTTCCTTTCAGGCTTCTAGCCAAACTTTGAAACTGAGAGGAAACTCAGAAAGCATGTTTTACTATAAAATTGCCATAGCGTTGTTGAAATTTCCGTCCAATTTACCTGAAATATTTCACAAAACTCTTGGACCCCCTTCTGTCTAAAAATGTTTTTTGAAGCAGTTTAAGTACAATTTTACTTACGATCTTCTTTAGTCACCAACAACAGTTCTTCTCAGAACTACTCTCACCTAGACGATCACACTGTACGACCAACTGTTAGTCTGGTCTTTTACTATACACGATTTAACTCTTGAGTTTCTCTACTATTTATAAAGTTAACATGTCTTTTCTCCAAATTCAGCGCCTGTCAAACGCATACGAGAGTCTGGCTAAGGCGTACAAGAAGGTTGTTGATGTGATGGGGAGTGGAAAAAGACTTCTCGGGAAATACTTCAGGGTTGCCTTCTTTGGACAGGTAACTGACACGTTGAACTGCGTATCGAACTAGATGTATTTTATTTGTTTAAATTTTGTTTTCTAAAATTTTAATTGAGGTGAGGTTAGCCATACCACGATTTACAAACATGCCTTCAAATCGACGGGAACATAGAAATAATTATTATATAAACATCAGTGAAATACCAGGAAATCTTTCGTGCGAAAAAATCATATCTTCACACGTGAAAATAACATGTTATTTTCACATGTGAAGATATCAATTTCGAAACTTTTTCTGACAAGTTTGCCCTCTTTCAATGCTGAATGAGCCAAAGTAAATCGGCATTAAGTCGAAACATCTTCGGATCTTCATCGGCAATCTTCGGCAATCTTCGGTTATTTTCGGAAAAGTTCGGAAAATGTTCGGAAACATTCGTACGACCTTCGGGCAACATTTTGCAAATCTTCGGAAATCATCGGAAAATGGTCGGAAATCTTCGGAAAATCGTCAAAAACATCGTAATTAGTAGGTTTATATAATAAACAGAATATTACATGGTTGCTTGGAGATATGAAATTTATCTTCTCGTGTTCAAATCGATATCCCACTCGTTCGCTGCGCTCACTCGTGAGATATCAATTTGAACACTCGAAGATAAATTTCATATCTCCGCGCAACCATGTAATATCCTCTATTTATTTGTTACTGTAGAAAAACACCAAAAAGGTAATTATAAAAAACGAAAAGAACAATGACGAGGGAGGGAGGCTAGGGAGGAATAAGACGGATTACGAATATCTAATTGAAGAACTATAAGCAAAATGATGATGATGATGATGTGACATTTAGATAGCGCTCTAATGTGCTTTACAACACTTTGCGGGGAACTTTGACTCGACTGCACTAAGCAGTTGACAAAAATTAGGAAATTAATTTTTGCAGATGCCCCCAATTCAATTTTGGAACAAGGCCAGACTACAACAACGGGAACGCCATTCCTTACTCTTTTTGCGATAATTGTGTGGGTTCTTTTACGTCCCCTGACAGTGACGATGCAGGAGACGGGGCTTAAGGTTTATTGTCCTAATCTGAGAAGACTAGAATGTCTAACCATTTGCAGATGTCATCGCAAAATGTTTCAAAAAATGTTTCAAGATTCTTTTTTTTCATGATGAAGCACCTTTATTGTTAACACGACTTCAATCAATTTGCTGATGGCGCGATGCTCGCCAAGATTTTCGTCGAGCACAACATACATGTACGCATTGCAGACCTGTTTTTCTTTTCTTTGCAGATGTTCGGCGATGACGATGGCAAGGAATTTATCTACAAGGAACCAAAGATCACTGGCCTAGCGGAGATCTCTCACAGACTGGAAGCGATGTACTCTAAAAAACATGGTAGAGATAACGTTAAACTCATCTTGGAATCTGCTAAGGTAACAATTATAGTTTGCTTGTGCTCTTCCTATTGGCCGTTCCGAGGTTGCGCAGGGAACTGGGGCGAGTTTCAAATTTCAAGTAATCGATAATCTGACACCACAACATGAAAGAACCCGGTGAGATTGGTCATTTGACCAAGTTTGACGTTTTTAGGATGCACACAGACGAAGTTATGGGCCTTGAAACATGGTTAAAAATCCATACAAACGTCTCTTATTTTGAGACAGCGTCCCTCAAAACCATATAAACTCTTAAATTTTTTATGCTTTTTGTGATACTCTTTAAAATGGGCAAACATAGTGATTTTCATCTTAGTTTCTTTCAAATAATGGGTCTTTGGCAGATTATCGATTACTTGAAATTTGAAACTCGCCCCAGTTCCCTGCGCAACCTCGGAACGGCCAATTGTTTGCCTACCTTCCTGTTGCCTTGTTTTTAATTTTTACCTTATTGTTTTTTATAGCAATGGTATATAATCGTTCCCCAAAACGGCCAAATGCATCAAGTTATTTTGTTAAGTATCGTGAAAGCTAAAGGCATATTCATCTTTTTCCCCTTTTAAGGTACACGCAGAAACACTGGACTCGAAGATTGGTCACATTCAGGTATGGATTGTGCACAATTGTAGGTTTTCTTTTGACTTTAGCTGATCTTAATTGCCAACGAGACAGCCGAGCCAAGAGGCGAGGCTGTCGAGGCGGCAGAATCATAGAGCCGTGTGCGTATGAGTGTATAGGCAGAGAAAATCTTAAGTTCTGCGTAAGGGACTTTTTTTTTTTGACCATATTTGGGTGTAATCAATACAAAGCGACGCTCACTAAAATTACTGCATGTCATACACACAAGAAAGTCAAAAGTTTTTTGCTTCTAACGGCAAATGTAATGTTAACTTAATAAAAATTTTGTCTCCAAATAATCCTTGACCGTTCAAGTTTTGTTTTCTGTTCAAATTTTTCAAGTTTTGCGTAACTGAACATGACACTTCGCATGCGAGACTGAAATCTGACCCGTGCATTACTGTCTCTGATTACTGAAAATTATTTTTAAAAAAGCATCTTAGCAGTTTTGATTTTGGGATTTGATTTATAAGAAGTTCTTGAAATGCAACTATCCCTTTTGTGGACGGAAACATTTTAACCATCGCGTGTTGTATTTAAAAAACAGTGATTAAACCTCATTTATTAATTAATTATTGCCTACATTTTGTGACAATTTAACGTTGAACAGAATTTAAAGATTTGTCAAGAGTTATCAATCTGTCAAACCCGTAGCCTGCGTAGCAGACATCTGTGTACGTTTTTTAGTGTGTTTAAAAGAGTGCGCGATCGCGAGAACACGCGCGCTGGAAACTACGGCGCCTGCTACGCAGGATATCAAGCCTGTGTCACTTATGAATAGCACTTTTTTTGCATATTACCTAAAATACAATTTACCATATTTTGGTCATTTCAAATATAGTTCTATCAAAAACCATTCAATATCTGTTCTTATGAACAAACATGAGTATTTCGCTCGTTGGCACTTACCGATAGGTACAACTAGTTTAAGCTGTTCATTGGATGTGTCTCAAAAGAGAAGTCAGCATTTTATCGTTCTTGGTAAGACCCAGTACATTACCAAATTATCTCGGAGATATTGCTTTGCATTGGTGAAGGACCAAACCCAAGGAAAAGTTACGTTTCAAGCTTAAGACAAAATGGGTCAATTGGTAATGTTAGAGTGGTTTTCCTCCGTAAAACAACAACAACTAAACCAGTCAACGTATCCGGGGAAAAGCCAAATTTAAATTTGTCTGTATTCTATTGGAAAATGCATTGTTTGATATATTTACATTGCTTTTGTTATCGTCTGCAGATAACTTTTGTGCAGCCATATTTTGATGACGAGGAACTCGAACTCAGACCGACGTTATTTGAACGAAACAACAACATCAGACGGTTTATCTACGAAACGCCATTTACCGTCAGTGGTAAAGCACATGGAAGCCTGACAGAACAGTGCAAGAGAAAGACAATTTTAACAAGTAAGTCGGTTGAATTTTACTGAGTTCTAGTTAAGGCAAGGGCCCACAAAGATTACTCATTAATAGTAATTTGTATTGGCAAAGTGTCAACGCTCGAAACGTCGATATTTCAATATTTTATGGCGTTCAGTTTGTTATAAGCTAAGTATATCCACTTGCTTACATGTCACACCAGCTTAATTAACAACTAACTCTGTGATGTTTGTTTGTATTCCCTTTTTTGTAGCATCCAACACCTTTCCTTATGTAAAGAAGCGAATCCTTGTTGTTCAAGAAGAACAATATGAGCTAACGCCAGTCGAGGTAGGGCATCGTTAGATTTATGTATCCTTTACCTTCATTTTCGTTGAGTTTGTTTATATGATTGAGACAAACACTTGTTTTTGTGGAGTAAATATAGTGGATACGCTTCGAAACACTCGACGCCGTTCGTTATTCAAGATTGATCCAACTATTATTTCCTCCGGTTTTCTGAATTTCAGGTAGCTTTTGATGAGATGCAAAATAAAGTCAAAGAGCTCAACAACGTGATAACACAGAATCCTCCAGATATGAAGAAACTCCAGCTGATTTTGCAAGGCAGTGTCAGTGTGCAGGTATGGAAGGATAAAAAAGACCTAGATACAGTCGGTGTTGTAATTGTTAAATTTAAGATCATCTGATGCTCTCTGGGAAATTGTTCCTTTGTATTTAAAAATAACGCATTCTTGCCCATGAAAATTTGACTAAAAAAATTAAAGTTATGTTCGTACTGTTGCTTGTACTTTGATCGAAAGGTCGCTTATTATTGATGATCCTTTAACGTTGGATCAAACGAAAACGATCGTCGAAGAAAGTTGAGGGATAAAAGTTGGACTAACGTTTTCATAAACTCCCAGCGCGCTGTTATAGGGCTGAACTGAAGTACGCAAGAGCGCAAAACAAGATGAGAGTTATGGTAGAGAGTCAATGACCATTTTCACATTAGAAGAACAACACATCGTCTAGACGGAGAAGTCGTCTGACGATTTTTTCGTCTAGTGTGATTTAAAGACGGCTTTTAGACAACTTGTCCGTCCAGACGACCAAGTCGTCCTCAAAAAATCGTCTTCCCAGACGGCCAAATCGACAGACAAATTTAGGCGACTTGTACGTCCAAAATCGTGCCCTTCCCGTTTTCACACTAAGACGATTTGTCCGTCTGGACGGTTTGTCTGTCTCCAGTGTGAAAACGGCCAATGAAAGCGCAGGCGAGTCTGAGAACTGAATGTATGAGTGTTGGTTGGTTTGCCAACTGTCGTCGGTTTTTGTACTTACATTATTGAAGTACTAACTCGCCTCACTTTGATTCAATTACTCTACAGGTGAATGCTGGCCCTCTAGCATACGCTCAAGCCTTCCTTGACAAGTCTGTGCTGCCGTCTCATCCTCATAAACACATCGAGAAGCTTCAACAAGTATACAGGTTTGTTGTAATTAAAAAAAAAACAAGGAGCACTGAACATAAAACTTTAAGATGCGTATCTTACCTTGTGTGGTAATGTACGTAGAGACGGATTGAAACCTTGGACCACAAAGCCAAAAACTTCAGCTTCTGATCTGTTTGTTTGTTTGTTTGTTTGTTTGTTCGTACGTTCGATTGATATTCTAACTAGTTGTGTTACGTAATGTGGGGAAATCAGTCTTTATCCTGTGAGATTTTCACAATAATTTTATACTAAAATATTTCGTCTGTTGGTGGTGGTCGTGTTGTTTGCAGTTTCGCAGTTAATGAAAACAATTTATTTTCGTTATTTCAGGGAATTTATTGCGTGTTGCGGAAAGGCTTTGGACATAAACGATCAGTTAATTAAGGAAGATCAAAGAGAGTATCAAGAAGGCATGAAAACAAGTTACGCCCAGCTCAAGACACAGCTAGCCAAGTACACTGGAGACGAGGTGAACTGTCTTATTATCATCAATCAACCAATCATTAATCCTTCAGAAAATCATTTAGAATACAAATAATGTCTCCAATATTCCTACATGTTGTTAAAACTAGACAGGTTCATGTCAAAAGTGAGTCTGCTCATCCTTCCTTCAGATGGTCGGTTGGTCGGTCGTCGTTTTGAATTCGTACATCAGTTTCCAAACCTCTTACACTTATTTCAGGTTCTGCTGCCATTATTACCAGCAATTCTTAATTTATTATTACTGAATTAACGGAAACCTTTTAATCATTTTTGCTAGGTGATTCCCACAGTAAAGTCGTCGAACAGTGTGTCGTCACTTGGCGTGTAAACCAATCAAAAAGAGATCACCAAGTCACGTGGTAGCAAATACATTCCGTCGATATTCTTGACTGAAAAAGACGCGCTTCCTTCCCTGCTTCAGTGTACAAGAAAGAAGTGCTAGTACCCATGCTCCTCGCAATCATCCTTCTCGGTCCTCCATTATTTAACCCTTTCATACCCATCAACCATTAAATTATAATTTCTCCTAAGAATTATAGAAAGAAAACTATGAAAAATGCTAATGAGAACTTGGGAATGAAAGGGTTAAATCTTCCACATGGAGAGGAAACAGCGATCAGGCAAATATTGGACACAGTATTGCAGTGTTTTATACAGTGAAGTCCCGCTTCTTGCCTCAGGACTTCATACAAGGACTCAAACATGTAAAATTATAATAGAGGCGCAGCAAATGTACAAGATAAAAGAAGAGAGAGAATGTCCGCTGCCAAAGTCACACCATTTATTTAATCAGTACTTACGCCGCTTAGCAACAGACAGACAGCTTTTGCATTCCTTTTTTACCATAGTAAAAGTTCTCGTTTTATATTTGTTTTAAACTTGCCTGTTTCAGGCCAGGTTGTCCGTTATACCGCTAAGTTGTATAACTAACAATGATTCCCATAAAGCAGTTTTATATATTATTTAGGAAACTTGAACAGTTCTGTTTGTTCGTCTTAAAATACATCAACGAGGGGTATTTTCGAATTAGAATGGATGAATTATTGTGTGTTATGTTTTCTGGAAATATTTTGGCCTTTTACGTATCTTTTTATTTTGTTGATGCGTCTGCTTTTGTTTATTTGGTTGACCATTCGCTTATTTGTGTGTTAATTTGTTCGTTTGTTGTAGTGTTTTTGTTGTTGTTGTTGGGGTGTTTTTTTTTCGTTTTTTTTTTCGGGAGGGGATAGGGAAAAGAAAGAATCGAGTTGTAAACTTCGCAATTACCACTATTATTATAGTACAAAACGTTACAAAAAATGTAAATTTAACTTTACTTTTAAAAAAAGTTAAATTCAATAATAAGAAGCATCATTAAGTTTTTATAAAAATTGAATTAATAGAAACTTGGAAATGAATTAAATGTTTAATAGAATAGATGAAAATTCTTGTAGGCTGTAAACAGATAGTTAATTGAAATTATGATAGTTTATTTTCGCTTACTTATTCATTATTAACCTTTAGCCGTTATATTTTCCCCGTTTACTGAACATGTTCCCTCTTGATTATCAATCCCAAAACATGTGTTGGTCAAAATTTCTCGTTAAAAAGAAACTATTCTTTAAAAGTTCAATGTTAGGAGAGGTTTTTACAATAATAACTTCTAAGCTAGATGTTGGGCATCACATAATTTCATTTGCAAAAAGCCTGAAACAATCAGTAACATGACACGTTTCCGATGCTAGTACGTATAACAATTTTTACTGGTCATAATTAGCCTCTTTATTCCAAATCTCGACATGTAGGTTCTCCTAAACGATTTGTATAGGTTTTCTTCAATATTTGTTCTGAGAATTTTGTAGTATCAAGATAATATCCCTCAAGTTATTAAAGGAGCTACGTCATAGACAACACATTTTGAAAAAAAATGGCAATCTTTTTCAAATTTGTCGTTCGAAATTTGTCTTAATTTGTCCTAATCTATCAGTCGAAACCATTCCTGGTTATTTTCGCCTTTTTATTATTCCTTTGTCGTTTTTCTTTGTTAGAAAACTATTTTTTTTTTAGGTTTCCTTCAATTTGAAAGGAATCAAAAAATGACTTAATACACCGTGACATTGCTCCTTTAATCTTTGATTTCTTGAAATGAGATATAGATTACTTGGAAATGAACTTGCTATAATTTATTATTATAAACAGTCTTTTTATGGCATGTTTTATGGCATGTTGCCATTAAATACTGGACATTGCAACTACCTTTAACTACGTGCCTAGCGGTACAATTGATATACATGTCTTGAGATGGAACTAAAAGTTTTTAATTAAAAGTTCCTAAGGAATTAAATCATGAAATTTAAAACCAGACCGTAATTTGTTCGTATTTTTTTGAAGAATTTTGAGCTCGCCTTTGTGCGAAAAAAAGTGTTGGACTCTTTTAATGCTTAGAAGTATTTAAAAATCCTGAAGTTAAACTTTTGCAAAATTCCATGTAATATATTAAAAAAAAACATTAATAAGCAAGCAATTGGCCCCATTTTATCGCGCAAAATATTTGAGTTGCTGAATTTTTTTTCTTTTGGCTAGTGATGATCAGGTTAAATGCACGAAATTGTGATGATAAAAGTGGTTCTTGGGTAAAGGCATATGGCCCTAATGCTACTACCGAGTTACAAAGCAGAAGATGCGTGCCTAGTAGTTTTTCAGATGGGTAAACAAGGGAAAAAAATTGCTACAACCAATTTCTTTACACCGGGCCCCGCTATTTAATGACATTTGAGAAATGATATCTCGAGATGGTCGAAATGTTGTAATGCTTTCTTGTCTTCTAAGCTCAGGGAAAACTTAAAGACAAACCAAAAACTTCCCATTGCCCAAAAGTGGAATAAAATTCTGAAAATGTACAAGAAAAATCAGATTGTAGTCAATAATATGAGCTAAACTGAAAGGTAGAAATGTGCGGACAAATTGCTTCATATTTATTTTTAAGCGATGGCGTGACATCGCTTTATGCCATGGCACGAACGGTTCGGTTTGTCTGTTTGGCCCGATTGAACAGAAATCAAGTTTAACTTAACAAGAAATCGCTGCGTAAAACACAAAAGAAAAATACTTCTGTGCATTTTGAATTGAAAACTACAATGTATGAACGAAAGAGACTTATTATATATGACGAAATCTATTAGATTGAGTAGACAGAAATTTCTAATTCTTAAAATACAAAGGGCCGCTGTGAGCAAGAGACCGTTTGACCTTAAAAGCTTGCTCGCGCGTATCGTATGTCGTTTATCCGTGATATCACACTGCAGTATAACGCAATCTTTGTTGAGACAACATAGGGATATCTAAATAAATAATAAAAATATAAAATAAAGTATTACTGTTGTTCAATTGAGCAAATCTACGAAGAAAATGTATTATTTGCATCCTTGGTCTGTGAATTCATAACAACTGCATCTATTTGAATTCCATCACCCCGGACTATACTATTTATACAATCACTAACATTGCTTCTTATGTTAAAAAAATGTAAGATGCAGTTGGATAACAGTCTTTTCGACACACAAGGTGTCAGCTACTATTATTTACTTTAAGTTTTCCTCAAAATTATGTAAGACCCCTTGTGAAACGCCATCGCTTCTGCATGCATCGCGTGCCAGTTATTAATCGGGCGTGGCCGATTTATAGTTTACCCTTTGGTCGTCCTAGAGCGTAGTCTCCTGGCGCGGCCAAAAAGACGGGGATAGCTTGGGGTTGCTACAAAACCGCTACGGGTGACGCATACCGCAATGGTTTTCATTTTAGTTTTGACAGGAAATCGTTGCAGGCACACTTGGTCAACTTTTGGGTTAATGTGTAATCAGGTTGTGTTTTTTTGCTTCGGCGGAAGGACAGAGAAAAAAGCTTACGGGGCAAAGTACAGTATGGGGCCCAGTTCTCGGCCACTTTTGACGTAAACTTGTATTTCTTACCTCCCAGAGCTAGCTACATTATTCAGCTTTTTGGTGTAAAGCTATCGACCGGTCAAAAATTAATTTGCCCGAGCAATAATAAAAATAAAAGCTCCATTTGTGGGCCCAGTTCTCGGCCACCTTGGCCCAGGTCTCGGCCACTTTTGACGTAAACTTGTATTTCTTACCTCAGAAGAACCGCAGGAACTTGAAATTTCTCCCAGAGCTAGTTACATTATTCAGCTTTTTGTTGTAAAGCTATCGACCGGTCAAAAATTAATTTGCCCGAGCAATAATAAAAATAAAAGCTCCATTTGTGGGCCCAGTTCTCGGCCACCTTGGCCCAGTTCTCGGCCACTTTTGACGTAAACTTGTATTTCTTACCTCAGAAGAACCGCAGGAACTTGAAATTTCTCCCAGAGCTAGTTACATTATTCAGCTTTTTGTTGTAAAGCTATCGACCGGTCAAAAATTAATTTGCCCGAGCAATAATAAAAATAAAAGCTCCATTTGTGGGCCCAGTTCTCGGCCACCTTGGCCCAGTTCTCGGCCACTTTTGACGTAAACTTGTATTTCTTACCTCAGAAGAACCGCAGGAACTTGAAATTTCTCCCAGAGCTAGCTACATTATTCAGCTTTTTGGTGTAAAGCTATCGACCGGTCAAAAATTAATTTTCCCGAGCAATAATAAAAATAAAAGCGCCATTTGTGGGCCCAGTTCTCGGCCACCTTGGCCCAGTTCTCGGCCACTAAAAAGCTTGTGCGTAATTATCTGTAAAAAAATGCTCAATTAATTTTCACAGTCATAAAATCACTCTGTAAACCTATTTATACTATATCGATCCCAAATTATTTTTATGATGCTTTGTTTTACTTTAGAAAAGAAGGATTTTAACGCGCCTAGTTGCCTATGTGCAGGTTCTGGCAAAACCGCATTGTGTGACCCGTGCATTTAGATGGTTTATTTTGCAGTGAAAAGGTCTCGAAAGATTTAGGTGTTGTAGAAATAATAGACAAGACAAGAGTCAGCTCAAAACTTAGAGATAAGATTGAACTTTATTTTTAAAACATTTATTTCTTTCATTCTGGCAGCAGCAGATGAAATTATATTAAAAACCAAGCGCTAAGCTGTGATAGCGAGCAGGGTGGCCGAGAACTGGCAAATACGCAAACGTCGCAAGAAAAAATTTCGAAGTAAATTAAGACCAAAAAATACAACGGTTCAACGAAAAGTTAACTAAAGCAGAAAGCTGAATTATTCTACGTTTCACATGCCAAAAATTAGCTCGTATGGTGGGGGCTTTTGGATAAAATACGAATTTAACTACATCCATGAATTTGGAGCCGTAAACAAACAACTTTTTCGGGAATGCAAATTCACCTACCTCCGCGTAAACTCGACGTGTGAGCTTTCTATATCGAATTGAACGATCAAACTCAAGATACTTAAAGCACATGAATCAGTCTATCGTTTGAAGGAAATACCTTTTTCTTTTGATTCAACTGGAGTGTGAAAAAACGCGTTAAACACAAAGTGGCCGAGAACTGGACCCGGCCGAGAACTGGGCCCCATACTGTACTGATATTCACCATTGTGAAATTGCACTTACTTTGACAAGTTAAAGTTATTTTTGTAAATGAAAAAGGTAACGTCATTGATGTCACGCAGTGTTTTTTTTAGCAAACTAGATGGTTTGCTGGTTTCTGACTATGAATGGGGGTGTGATCTTGCGGTATATTTTTTGAGCCTGACTCCGCCGTAAAACTTTTTTTTTATTTAGCAAGAACTATGTCGATTTTCATTTCTGAACAATTGGTCGTCAAGTCGTTTGTCACAAAGAGTAGAATGTTTGTACAGCATGTTTTGGAATTATTTTAGATTTGGTTAGTAAGACGCTTCTGAAGACCTGAGCAAAACATTGGGAATGTACAGTATTAATAGGAACTTGAATGGAATTTTTCACAAGTTGGATAAAGGTATCAACTGAAAAAAATGGAATTCAAAATGAGAACTTGGATTTTGTTGTAATTAAATTTTATCGCGGATTGGATGCATAATATCACGGCTTTGAAAGTCTTCAAATAATTAGAAAGGTTCCTTTCTTCCTTTTGATCTTATTGTTATTTTCATGTATTGATTATTCGAAAGTGGTTTTCGTTGATACGAAAAAAAAACGGGTTTTCACTGAATTGCTTGAAGTATTTTTAGACGTGATAATATTGGCTTAATCAAATTACATTGTGCACGAAATATTTGCTATTCTTTTGTCTTGAAACTTTGAGGAAATTGAAATTTTTGTTTGACAGTAGTGTATGAAAGGCATTTTATAGAACTGAATAAAAAATAAGAAACATTGATAAAGGTTATTTCAAAGATTTATTTTGCCTGATTTTGAAGGGATTCAGGAGTTTTAAAGAGTGCTGGTAAACGGCTGTATGTTGTTTGTGATTACGGATCTTATTTAGTTTCGAACGCTCTAATTTTTGAAAGGTTAAAACAGGTTAAAACCGGGCGGTTTCATGAGTTTTTTGGGTAGAAAGGTACGGTGGTGGTCAAAAAAAATGTTTAGAAAGGAATGACTGTAGTAGCACGTAAGTCGGAGGTTTGCGTGAGTCACGGGGTATAGTATGCGTGAGCTGGATTTCCGGCGTCATAACGGCATGTTTTGTTTACTGAAAGATACACTCGACGTTTAGTTAGCTTAGTCGGCTTGGGAAACTATTTTAAAAATGAATGTTGTAATAGTTAATTAATAGTAATCTAGAATTAACCCACTCTCGATTGGAGTCTGTTCTGGATTCGCGCTACCTTTTCGCCGCGAAGGAATTTTGTAAAATTTCGCTAGTGGAAAGAGGTACTGTAAGAACAGTATCAATAACTCAAAAGGAGGAACTTCTTTGTAGCTCTGAATTAAGACGTATGATAAAATTTTAGAATAAGAAACTTTCGATATATGGTTTTCATATTGTTTTTGTCAATTTCCTTTTGTGGCAGATTTTTTGAGAATCAGCTTTTCTTTCGTGTGATGACAGACACAGGACAGAACGAGAGGTGGATGAGAAAGATGCCGAAGATGAATAGGCACCGAAAAACGACAAGAACCGTCAAGGACTTATCTTTAGAGGGCGGGGAGTTTTGGGATACTGTATTTCGAGGACTGGACTGGACTAGTAAAACGCGGACTAGTAAAACGCGGACTTGTAAAACGCGGACTAGTATAACGCGGACTAGTAAAACGCGGACTTGTAAAACGCGGACTAGTAAAACGCGGACTCAGGTAAAACGCGGACTTGTAAAAGGCGGACTAGTAAAACGCGGACTAGTAAAACGCGGACTTGTAAAACGAGGACTAGTAAAACGCGGACTTGTAAAACGAGGACTAGTAAAACGCGGACTTGTAAAACGCGGACTTGTAAAACGAGGGCTTGTTAAGCACGGACTTGTAGAACGCGGACTTGTAAAACAAGCGCTTGTAAATCGGATAAAACTAAACGGTTTAGCGTGGAGATGTTTTTGCAGTATAGCACATGTTCGTTCTGCAAACCCCTACTAAAACAACGGGATTGATGCTATGAGTTGTGTGCATATGTTTCTTTCTCTCCACTACTTGACGTCTGTTGAGTGCAGTCGTTTGTATTGCTCGCACGAGGTAGAACGGGGCCCGTCCAGAAATCAACAGTCAATCGTAAATAAAGGTGACGGGCCTACACGACTCCTACGTTCGTGACATTAGAATATTTGCCGTTAAATGTTTAAATTCGGTCTTTCGACCTTATTTGCTTCTGACTTCTTTCTGAGGTTACTGTTTTTTTGAGACATTATGTATTGAAGAGAGCCGTAAGATGATTGTGGCCAAGGAATTCGAAGTGTCTAGAGGCGTTTTACAAGTCCGCGTTTTACTAGTCCTCGTTCTACTAGTCCAGTCCAGTCTACAAGTTAAAGACACATCAAGACCACCCCACTGTGAATTGCCATAGCACAGACAAAATTATAGTCAATATCTTATGTGTTTTTAAGAGAATTACATAAGAACCAAGGCATGTCTTGTCTTGCCTTACATTGACATGCAATAATTTGGAAATACTAAGCTCGTAACAGTTTAAGACAGAATCCATCAGGAATTTGAG
Source organism: Oculina patagonica (assembly GCF_052425735.1). NCBI lineage: Eukaryota > Metazoa > Cnidaria > Anthozoa > Scleractinia > Oculinidae > Oculina > Oculina patagonica. Next base: position 8,600,964 of record NC_135765.1, read on the forward strand.
TAACATTAATTTTAGTTACGCAAAAATTGAGCACCAGAATAATTTAAATCCTTGTGTTCTTTCATACCTTGTTAAAGGCTTGACATGTGATAACACCAACATAACACCAACAACAGTTCTTTATCAGTGGGGATTGAAGAAAAAAATGGAAACATCATCACACAGTTGACCCCCATGCAAAAACACTCCAGGGTGTCACGGGACTGTTTGGTGTCCGTCTGCCAATTTCTAACTTCAAATTCCAATGTTAAATTCACATTAAATTTTCAATATTTCTTAGTTGTCTAAATTTTACTAATTCTTTTAAAAAAACTATCACCTGCCAAACATCCCCAAAAATCACTCAAAAAATTACAAAATACCGCAATACATAGATACATGGGATGAGTGAAGTTTCCTTGGATTCCTTGAAACACCAACAAGATATTTCCGTTTAAGGTGGCTGATAATGGGTTTCAGTATTTCCCAGTCCTTATACTTTGGTTCAGGACTAAAAGCCTTCATCAATTGCTATTACAGTAATGGTATGAAACAAATGTTCAATCATTCATCAACAAGTTGTGATCATTTTCTTGACAATAGTAGTTCCCCGGTAAACAGTTGTAGTACTGTCCCATCAAAGTGCAATGCCTGGAAAATACCGAAAAGCACACGACCTTCAGGTGAAACCGCACCTTACAGTATTACCAATACACTGCACTTTGCTAAGTCTTAAAACTTTACATTGTCTAGTCGTCTACTTCAATCGTTTATTTGTATTGTGTGAGATACATTTATAAATTGAAACCATCATGTCATTAAGTAATAATGCAATCTCGACAACGTTCTAGATATTATATTATGCACACTAATACAGCTCATGCAAGCCCTGTGACTTACACAAACACAGTCGGACTGAGTGCTACTTAATTGTCATAGTCTATAAGATTCGAACTTTGGCCGGACACCGTACCTCACCGATTTCGCTGAAATTTGGCATGCAGTCTTGTTTTAGGGTCCTAACTACCAAATGTATATTAAAAAGTTTCAATTCTTTTTATTTTGGAAAATATCGAGAAGGCCGATTTGAAGCGTTCGTGACGGCTCGCCAACATGGCGGATCGAAGGTGTTCTTGTTACTTCGACACTGAACCTGCCGTCACAGTTTCTCGATCATACTTGGCATAGTTATAAAGAACTATCTTTCTTCTTTCTATATATCAAAATAGATTCGGCAAATGTTGAATTTGGATGATCAACGGCCAAGAAGTTCGAAGGTATGTTAACGATGTTTTGAACAGTCTCAAATTTACTACAAAATGAAAGGCTTATAACTCCACTGTTATCTCGATTTAGAACTAGCCATTTACCATGAACAAAGCTTGTTCATTGGTGAATTGATTCCATTAATAAAAAAATTGGGGAAATGTAACCGTTAAGAATAAAAAATTATGGAACCTCTAGTAAATTGGCCATTTCAGCGCCATTTCAGCGGATCAGCTCATTTAAGGTGGCCCGCGGCTAATTCCGGGTGCGAAGGTGCTATTTTTTAAATCGAATTTTGGGGATGAAAACCGTAACCGATTTCTTTGATTTTTGGTAGTCGTAATAACAAATGTTCAAAGTTTATAAAGCTTTACCTTTTAAAGCCCAAAATATAAACAATCGCGAGAAATAAGCACTTTATGGAAAACCTTTTTTTCGAAAATATGCGAATATTTTCAAAACGCGAAAATAGATTTTTTTCTAATTAAGGTCAATTACTTCAAGTAAGCCTAGGTTTCATGTGAGCAAGTTTCAACTAAATCGGCTGGGTAGAAATTGCTGCACAGTTGACTGTTTATTTTTCGCATAAAAATATTGTAATTGGATATTTTCGCCAGCTATTGCAACAATGCTTAATTAATGCTAAGATCACTTCTGTCATTTGAAAGCTCAATACCTCCTAAAAAGTTGCTGAAAAATCTGAAACGATCTGATATTCTCCGCTAAAGTTATAATCAAATGAAGCATAAGTGGTTTACGGTGCAAAAATTGCAAATTAGAAAAATTCAATCTTTTTCGAATTAAAAAAAATCGACCGTTTTTTTTTCTTTTAATTTTTAGTATACAAAAATCCAACATATAAGCAAACGCCCTCATCTAGTTTCGAGCGTGAAGTCTCGATGAAACTCGTCAAATTTGGCTCTTCAAGATAGCTACCTCTCGTCCTTCAGTTTAAAGCGCTGTGGAAACCCCTCAACTAACAGTAAATTATTCAAACATGCTGCATTCACAAGATTATTTAGCACCTGGAAATGAACGTTTTTCAGAAAACAAGAAGTTTTTTAATTTCGCTTTAAGCCACCGCACCCCAACCACGGATATAAGACCTACCACATTTAAAAGCCCACATTTCGTACCAAACTGTACAACCCCAGGGCTTATACAAGCAGATTTTTTGCACTTTCTTACACGGTTGGGGAGCGTGATGGCCTAATAATGGTCACTGCGCTGGACTCTGGACCAAACAGTCCTGGATAGAGCTTTTGGGGGACAATGCGTTAAGTTCTTTGGAAAGCCTCTCAACTCTCAGAGTCCCTTTCCTTACCCAGGTGTAAAAATGATTACCAGTCAATCTTTAGCTTTTCGGGAAGGGAGGTAACCCTGCGATGGAATAGCATCCCATCCGGGTGGAGTAAAAAATACTCGTTGTCGCTTCACGTTGCGGAAACCGGTATGAGCTCCGGCCTGATGGGCCACTAGGCTCGTAACCTGCCTATTGAGAGACCTGGCGGAGAACTACATAAATGGACCGGGCGGCCATAATTTTTTTATCGTGAATTGAGGCGCGGCGCTCCCACATTAAGGGGTGACATGGCATAACGAAGAGTAATTGATAATCCATTCCCCGAACTGTTCCAAATTCAGGCCACTGTGTAAAAGAACAAAAGAGGATACGAAGGCACCACTTCCACACCCCCTCCCCCCCCCCCCCCGAGCCCCCTCAAAAAAAAAAAAAACACCAAAAAACACCCCAAACTCCCAGCTATTATAAATGCAGATTTACCGCTCAAAAATAAACCGGTATTTCTATGCATAAATGCTTCTGAAACAAACTTCCGTGTCTCTCGTGCTTAGAAATGGACTTTAATAACTCTGATCATTCATTGATTTTTATCTGATCGCCAAATGAATAAACTTAATTAACGGAGCTCGAGCGCAATCTATAAATACACGTCAAGCTCAAACGATGTTCATTTCACAGCAGTTAGAATTTTACTCGAGCTTCTGTATCTCTTCGACTTTCATTGCTGATAACGAGCATTCTGCCTGGAGACACAAAACTTCGTTTGGCCAAAAGGTAGGCGAAAAGATTTAGAGGAATCTTTAAGCGTGAAATAGTTAAAGATAGGCACTTTAAGAATTCCTTAATTTGCATATTTGTGAAAACAGCCAGATAACACGAACAGTTGAAGTTATGTCTGACAGGTATTTTCACTAGTATAAAACCGTTCTATGACATTCTTGCTTTCCTAGTAATTTTTAAAGAAAAAGTAATTATGACCCTGAACGGAATGGGCAATTTCTTAAACAGTGATTTGAAAAATGCGAGCAACAGAAGTTCTTGTGAAACGAATACTTGAATAACAACAGCGTATAATCTCGACAACAAATAAAATAAAGTTGCCGACATAAAAATTTTGAGAAACGATCGTACGCTCAAAAATCGCCATATCTTTGGCAAAGATCATGTATTTGTTTAAGATAAGCAAAGAATACATGGAAACTGCTTATTATAAACGACTGTAACCCTTTCATGTTTCTCCCGATTATTTGAATTGCTGTTAAATGAGCAATCTATAAATACACGTCAAGCTCAAACGATGTTCATTTCACAGCAGGTAGAATTTTACTCGAGCTTCTGTATCTCTTCGACTTTCATTGCTGATAACGAACATTCTGCCTGGAGACACAAAACTTCGTTTGGCCAAAAGGTAGGCGAAAAGATTTAGAGGAATCTTTAAGCGCGAAATAGTTAAAGATAGGCACTTTAAGAATTCCTTAATTTGCATATTTGTGAAGACAGCCAGATAACACAAACAGTTGAAGTTATGTCTGACAGGTATTTTCACTAGTACAAAACCGTTCTATGACATTCTTGCTTTCCTAGTAATTTTTAAAGAAAAAGTAAGAATGACCCTGTTACGGAATGGGCAATTTCTTAAACAGTGATTTGGGAAATGCGAGCGACAGAAGTTCTTGTGAAACGAATATTGAATAACAACAGCGTATAATCTCGACAACAAATAAAATAAAGTTGCCGACATAAAAATTTTGAGAAACGATCGTACGCTCAAAAATCGCCATATCTTTGGCAAAGATCATGTATTTGTTTAAGATAAGCAAAGAATACATGGAAACTGCTTATTATAAACGACTGTAACCCTTTCATGTTTCTCCCGATTATTTGCTGTTAAATGAGCTGATCTGCTGAAATGGCGCTGAAATGGCCAATTTACTAGAGGTTCCATAATTTTTTATTCTTAACGATTACATTTCCCCAATTTTTTTATTAATGGAATCAATTCACCAATGAACAAGCTTTGTTCACGATAAATGGCTTGTTCTAAATCGAGATAACAGTGGAGTTATAAGCCTTTCATTTTGTAGTAAATTTGAGACTGTTCAAAACATCGTTAACATACCTTCGAACTTCTTGGCCGTTGATCATCCAAACTCAACATTTGCCAAATCTATTTTGATATATAGAAAGAAGAAAGATAGTTCTTTATAACTGTACCAAGTATGATCGAGAAACTGTGACGGCAGGTTCAGTGTCGAAGTAACAAGAACACCTTCGATCCGCCATGTTGGCGGGCCGTCACGGACGCTTCAAATCGGCCTTCTCGATATTTTCCAAAATAAAAAGAATTGAAACTTTTTAATATCCATTTGGTAGTTAGGACCCTAAAACAAGACTGCATGCCAAATTTCAGCGAAATCGGTGAGGTACGGTGTCCGCGAACTTTTAAAAAAGCTCGAAAATTATGGAGTATTACACTTAAGTAACTGCTTCGTGGTTTCTGCTGTACTGAACCCTGCCTTTCAAGGCAAAGCGCCCGATTTTAAGCTTCTCAAGCTTCTCAATGTTCTTGTTACACTAAGACTGCAAGACAAAGACTGGAATAAGTGTTTCAGTCGAGGGCCTATGGGCTGATAGTTGTTATAAAAATTTTATATATGTTCTAAAAATTATTTCAGCCGCCGGAGAACGAAGTTCGAGGGTCATTTTAGAGCATAAAATTTCCCAGGGCAACTTTTAGCCCATACGCCCGAGACACTAACGCTCTATTCTCTTTATTGTTTACCACTTAATTTTCCCTTAGCGGCACGCCTAAAAACTGAAAACAACTATATTTATTGAAATTTCGTACGCTATGGGGCGTAAAGGCTTTCGTGTTTTAAGTTGCGATATCCTTTCATTGGTAAATTAAATGTGTACGCGTATAAAAATGTTGCATTTCAACTGTTGACTTGCAAATACCGCCGACAAAATGTGAACTACAAGATATGAAAACTTAGCTGAAATCCACATAATTAATAAAAGAGTAAATTCCGTTTATCTTCACCAAAAAATATCAGGTGGAAGTTAAGCTGCTTTGAACCTAATTCACTAGGCGAGCAACATCGTCTGATAGTAGAGCCAAGGGCATTTCATCGCCTGAAAGTGCGTTAGTTTTAGTAACAATGTTTTGGTTTCAGTTATCGGTTTTGGCTAATAACGCAAAGGAAAATTTTAGTTACAAACTATAAAGGCTCGTAGTTCCCCGCCGAAATTTTATGTTCTAATTAACAAATCCGAATTCTTAAAATTTAGATATATCATAGTGGAGGAGGACAGGGGGGCGGGTGCCCGGGAGAAAAGGGGCGGGAAGCGGGAGGAGAGAGGGCGGGAAGTGGGATTTTTAAGGTAGCGGGAACCGGGAGAAAACGAGTGAAATTTCGTAACACTTCATATTTCGCAATGGACATGGAACAAAGAGGAGAGAACAGCTATGGAAAGGGGCGGGAGGCGGGAATAAAAGGTACGGGAAGCGGGAGTTTCAGACCCCCTGCCCCCCCCCCCCCGCCCCCCGTAAGGTACGGTTTATTAGCCCTGGGCTAATCTAAGAGGTTATACGACTTCGCAGGGAGTTTTGGATGGGTTTTTAAACAGAAGGGCATATATCTTTAACCATGTTGAAACCAGTCAAGGCAGATCGAAATTTTTAAGTTAAAAAGACATCGGTAGTGCCATCTACCAAAAGGGAGTATTTATTCGGGGTGGGAAGATTATAACCAAATGCAGGAGCCCCTGCCAAATGTTAATTTTTTGTCAGCAAGTAGATGGGCTGCAGAGGCTTATATTTAACAATTATTCGCCGAAGGCGAAGCGAAATTATTATTCAACAATAATCACTAAGCCTGAGGCGAATAATTGTTTTAGTATAAGTTTCAGAGGTGAATATCAAAAACTGCAAAATAACAATAAAAAAACACACGAAAACAACAAACACAAGTGCTCGCTTGCGTACGTGTAAACCAGTTTAATTCATCGGGTGAAATCGTAATTTACGCTCAAGTTTTATCAATAAAACGGAACAAAACAAACACTACGAAAAAATAGATATCTGGTACCTTTTTTTAATCGTTAGTGACTGCTGAGCAATTGTGTGAATCCTCTCGAAATTACTAGCTCCAGTGAGAAGAGAACTAAACAATGTCTTGCCAGTCGATCTGACTGAGTACATGGCCGCTAGCGATCTTTAAAACCACCATGTTTACGATCAATTCCAACGCCTTGAAAACCATCTCTTGAAAATATTTTAGGTCTAAAAGCCTTGTAGTCAATTTACAAAATTCCCAATGTTTTAAATATCCAGGAGTTGGAGTGATTTCTTTTAAATGAGAGAAATTTTCATTCAGCAAATGCCGTCATGTTCACTGGCCTGGATGACAAACGTGGCATGACTTAGTAGCCAAACCTTGAGATGCCATATTCACCGCCTAGCGCGGTGAATATTGCGCCATAGTTCGAGCTTCTCGACCAATCTGAATTGAATTCACCTCTGGAAATTATACTAAGAAGGCTTATCATCGCTCAGGATCTTACGGTATATCATTATTACAACTTTTAGACGTTCGAAAACTGATGATTAATACGGTACTGTTAGTTTCAAAATTTCATCCAATTAACCATGATTAAAATGGTCAAAATTTGCCACAATTAACCATGGTTAAAATGGTCAAAATTGGGCCCAATTAACCATGGATAAATTGGTCAAAATCTGCCCCAATTAACCATGGATAAATTGGTCAAAATTGGGCCCAATTAACCATGGTTAAAATGGTCAAAATCTGCCCCAATTAACCATGGTTAAAATGGTCAAAATTTGCCCCAATTAACCATGGTTAAAATTGTCAAAATTTGTCCCAATTAACCATGGTTAAAATGGTCAAAATTTGCCCCAATTAACCATGGTTAAAATCGTCAAAATTGGGCCCAATTAACCATGGATAAATTGGTCAAAATCTGCCCCAATTAACCATGGATAAATTGGTCAAAATTGGGCCCAATTAACCATGGTTAAAATGGTCAAAATCTGCCCCAATTAACCATGGATAAATTGGTCAAAATGTGGCCCAATTAACCTTGGTTAAAATGGTTAAAATCTGCCCCAATTAACCATGGTTAAAATGGTCAAAATTTGCCCCAATAAACCATGGTTGAAATGGTTAAAATTTGCCCCAATTAACCATGGTTAAAATGGTCAAAATTTGCCCCTATTAACCATGGTTAAAATGGTCAAAATTTGGTCCATTTAACCATGGTTAAAATGGTCAAAATTTGGTCCGATTAACCATGGTTAAAATGGTCAAAATTGGGCCAATTAACCATGGTTAAAATGGTCAAGATCTGCCCCAATTAACCATGGATAAATTGGTCAAAATGTGGCCCAATTAACCATGGTTAAAATGATCAAAATCTACCCCAATTAATCATGGTTAAATTGGTCAAAATTTGCCCCAATTGGCCATGGTTAAAATGGTCAAAATTTGCCCCAATTAACCATGGTTAAAATGGTCAAAATTTGTCACAATTAACCATGGTTGAAATGGTCAAAATATGCCCCTATTAACCATGGTTAAAATGGTCAAAATTTGGCCCAATTAACCATGGTTAAAATGGTCAAAATTTGCCCCAATTAACCACGGTTAAAATGGTCAAAATTTGCCCCAATTAACCATGGTTAAAAAGGTCACAATTTGGTCCAATTAACCATGGTTAAAATGGTCAAAATTTGGCCCAATTAACCATGGTTAAAATTGTCAAAATTTGTCCCAATTAACCATGGTTAAAATGGTCAAAATTTGCCCCAATTAACCATGGTTAAAATCGTCAAAATTAGGCCCAATTAACCATGGTTAAAATGGTCAAAATTCTCCTCAATTAACCATGGATAAATTGGTCAAAATTGGGCCCATTTAACCATGGTTAAAATGGTCAAAATCTGCCCCAATTAACCATGGATAAATTGGTCAAAATTGGGCCCATTTAACCATGGTTAAAATGGTCAAAATCTGCCCCAATTAACCATGGATAAATTGGTCAAAATGTGGCCCAATTAACCATGGTTAAAATGGTCAAAATCTGCCCCAATTAACGATGGTTAAAATGGTCAAAATTTGCCCCAATTAACCATGGTTGAAATGGTCAAAATTTGCCTCAATTAACCATGGTTAAAATGGTCAAAATTTGGTCCAATTAACTATGGTTAAAATGGTCAAAATTTGGTCCGATTAACCATGGTTAAAATGGTCAAAATTGGGCCTAATTAACCATGGTTAAAATGGTCAAAATTTGTCCCAATTAACCATGGTTAAAATGATCAAAATTTGCCCCAATTAACCATGGTTAAAATGGTCAAAATTTGCTCCATTTAACCATGGTTATAATGGTCAAAATTTGCCCCAATTAACCATGGTTAAAATGGTCAAAATTTGTCACAATTAACCATGGTTGAAATGGTCAAAATATGCCCCTATTAACCATGGTTAAAATGGTCAAAATTTGGCCCAATTAACCATGGTTAAAATGGTCAAAATTTGCCCCAATTAATCACGGTTAAAATGGTCAAAATTTGCCCCAATTAACTATGGTTAAAAAGGTCACAATTTGGTCCAATTAACCATGGTTAAAATGGTCAAAATTTGTCCCAATTAACCATGGTTAAAATGGTCAAAATTTGTCCCAATTAACCATGGTTAAAATGGTCAAAATTGGGCCCAATTAACCATGGTTAAAAGGGTCAAAATCTGCCCCAATTAACCATGGATAAATTGGTCAAAATTGGGCCCAATTAACCATGGTTAAAATGGTCAAAATCTGCCCCAATTAACCATGGATAAATTGGTCAAAATGTGGCCCAATTAACCATGGTTAAAATGGTTAAAATCTGCCCCAATTAACCATGGTTAAAATGGTCAAAATTTGCCCCAATAAACCATGGTTGAAATGGTCAAAATTTGCCCCAATTAACCATGGTTAAAATGGTCACAATTTGCCCCTATTAACCATGGTTAAAATGGTCAAAATTTGGTCCAATTAACCATGGTTAAAATGGACAAAATTTGGTCCGATTAACCATGGTTAAAATTGTCAAAATTGGGCCAATTAACCATGGTTAAAATGGTCAAAATCTGCCCCAATTAACCATGGATAAATTGGGCAAAATCTGGCCTAATTAACCATGGTTAAAATGATCAAAATCTACCCCAATTAATCATGGTTAAATTGGTCAAATTTTGCCCCAATTGGCCATGGTTAAAATGGTCAAAATTTGCCCCAATTAACCATGGTTAAAATGGTCAAAATTTGCCCCTATTAACCATGGTTAAAATGGTCAAAATTTGGTCCAATTAACCATGGTTGTAAAATTCATTAACTATTCATGAGGGTGCAAACCAATCCCAGCACTGTATTCAGATCACATGTACACATCTATAAACCCCAATACAAATCAAACGATAGAATTAACTTTTGATACAGACTCCTGCTCAGCTAATTAGTATTCATTAACTTTTGATACAGATCTCTACTGATTCGCATAACAAAACTTCGCATTCAATTTATTGTTTTCATTTCACAAGTAGAATAAAATATTCGCGTCCGATCTGTATGGGCGTTTACAATGGCTCGCCTATCGGCTCGCCATTGTATACGCCCATACAGATCTCCCGCTCATATTTTATCTACTACTTAAAATGGTCAAAATGTGGCCCAATTAACCATGGTTAAAATGGTAAAAATTTGGCCCAATTTATCATGGTTAAAGTGGTCAAAATTTCTCACACACTATGCATGAGTTACGTAATCCAAATGTTTTTATTGGTTAGTTGCATGTCACCAAAATAGCGGTCAACCCCTAAAAAATCGAACAAAAGCCGCCATTTCCAAGGCATGTTGTTTTGCATGTTGTAAACCCATTGGACCCATGGGAGTTTTGACGGTATATATGATATCTTCGAACTTGACATAACAATCTATCAAAGACCCTAATAGGAGTTCTCTAGTACAATTCATCGGTATTTTCGAAGCTAATCTCGAATACCTTTCTCGATTGTTCAAAAAGTGGCACCCGAAAAGTAGAACCCGAAAAGAACGTCAAAGAGTCGTGACCACGTTATTGAGAGATTTGTGAGTGAATTGAAAATAAAAAAGTTGTAATATTATAATACAATACAGCACTCATTCAACTAGTATATCAAAGGTAAGAATACTTTGAAAAAGTTCAGTATGGGATAAGTCTGTACGCAGTAAGACCAGCATTTTTTAATGACTACTTTACTGGATGGCCTTGTATTGACTATCTTTGTCTTTCGTTTCAAGCAGACATCTAAAATTAAAATCAAAACCTTGTTTTTTGTGTCTTACTATTTCAGAGCTAACCGAACCTACTGGGAGAATCTAAAGCCGGCCAGCGGTCGTCCATTTTGTCCTTCTTTGAGTGTACCTGAAACAGGAGTACTTGGACCTGGCTGATTAAATCAACATTTGAAAAGCGCATTTAAGTCAATAGTCTGGTTATATAGTCAAGGAATAAATCTGGTTTTAATTGAGTGCATCTTGGTGCTTTGTTGTTTTTTGTCATGATCGTGTTTTCAAATGGATTCTGCCTCATCTTTCTGTTCTCTTACTCTTTTCCTTGCAGAGGATTCAAACGGTAATTAAACGGTCGAAAGGAGCGAAATAGAAGGGGCGGGTGTGGTGTCGGCAGGCCCTTTCAGTTCCCTATTCCCAGGCTCTACACGCTTTATCGTGTAACCGCGCTTGTAAGGGGCACCTTGCAACAAACCTTCAGATGAGTACGACTTTTGAAACCAAGTGCTTATGCTTTCGATTATTACATTACACACCAATCCTGTAGAGATAGTCTCCTTATCAACAGTTGGATTTAGGGCTCTGGGAACGTAACTGGATTGAATTTCGAAAGTTGTACTCCTACCCGTACTTCCTCTACGGAGTTCCCTGAAAAGAAGAATCAAAAGGTAGACAAGGAGATCTACTGCTCCGCATGCAAAAATATTACTGTGTAACGTAAACTACTTTTACACACTCCTCGCCCTTAAATCGGCGAATTTTTTATCGTTCCAGGATTCTAAAGTTCTGAAACAATCTTGAAAACTAGAAAGTGATAAAAACTCCTGTTACCACCAAGACAACACAAATCTACTGAACATAATTAATAGTAACATAAAACCAGCCTTGATACTGACAAGTGAGTCGCAACCACCCATGTTATTCCTGCTAGTAACTAATAGATTTATGTGAAGGGGGACAGGGGGCGGGAGCCCGGGAGTAAAAGGTACGGGAAGCGGGAGTAAAAGGCATGGGAGGCGGGAGGTTTAGACGCCCCCCCCCCCCCCCCTTAATTTTTCCTTTAACTTTAGGTAATAAAAAGGGGGTCGCCATGCTTGTTTAAAGCTAGGCACAAACTAGGGGACTAGTCGCAGGGAATAATCGCAGGGACTTATCCCTTAGTGTGTACTGGTAAAAAAATTGACCGATTTGTGGGACTATTGGTCCCTGCGACTAGTCCCAGAAATCAAACCAGCTTTATTTGTGGGACTAGTCGCAGGGACCAAAAATGTGGTCCCTGCGACTAGAATTTCGATGCAAAATACGAGTACACACTAAGGGATTGGTCCCCGAAGCAAGTCCCTGCCAGCGACAAGACCCTGCAACTAGTCCCCTAGTGTGTGCCCACCTTAAAAGAAAACGACCATATATTTCCTTGACGAGATTCTCCTTTAATGTTCTGCGTGCACGCTAGATGACGCAGAAAAAAAAAACTAGGTATGCACAGAAAGGATGCACAATGCAATTTACTGGAATCACCTTAATTTATTTGGAGTATTTAAAATTAATCTGGCATAAGGCCTAAGAACGTGGCTTCGTTATTGAGCAAAACCAGCAGTGTAATAATCCATGGCTTTTCCACTTCTGTGAGTATTGTAAGCTGTCGCTGTATTAAAATAAACAAGTTTTAATTAAGACCCACGTCCTGTTATGAAAATAATAAACTCATGCTTCGATTTCCATCGACTTGTTGATTAAACGTAAAATGATTTGTTCAGGGAATTGAATAGGAGCAGCTGCACTTATTGTTATTTCTCGTTAAAAGCCTTGCCATGCAATCGTTCTCAGTTTATCTGAGTTGTGATCGAAAACTGATTCACCGACGCTTTGCATGCATGAGCCTAGAGACTTTAATCAATATATAACTTTTGGATTTATACAAACTGTATTTTATCCTAGTGTAAAATTTAAAGGGAGAAAACTGTTTCCCCAAAGCTGAATTGAAAGACATCGCAGAGGCAGAGAGACAAATACACCGGAAAATGTCTGAAAATGGACGCCATCGCCTTGCGCTACAAATGTGGGAACAATTTCAAACCAGAAACACGGCGACTGTGGTTTCAGAAACTGCCGCACTTTCCTTGGTAATGTTTCTCTCGCTAGTTGGAAATATCATGGTCTGTTTTGCTGTGTACAGAAACCCGACACTGCGCCGTCCAAGCAACTATTACATCATCTCCTTGGCCCTAAGCGACATTCTCCAAGCTTTGTGCATGATGCCGCTATCGATCGGACTGGCAGCAACAAGCGAGTGGCCATTTGGGACTTCTGCTTGTTATTTCGTGGCCATTTTAGGGTTCTGTTTGGCACAAATCTCTGTTTACAACATGGCACTCATGGCATTGAACAGATATTATAAAATAGTGAAGCCATTCAGGTACCAAACCACCTTCAAAAAGAAATTCATCATTGTAACAGCATCGCTGGCGTGGATTGTAGCCATTTTTATCTCTCTTTTAATGAGTTTTGCTTTCGGCTTTAACGCTAATCCACACCCAGGATTTCTCATTTGCATCATAGAATTTCCTGACTTTGTATTTCCTGTTGTAGGTATTGTTGCATTTTTGCCGTATCCCATTATCCTTTTCTGCTACTGGAAAATTTACAGATTTGTCAAAATGCACAATGCAAATGTTTCGTGGCAGAGTTCCAATGTTGAAGATGTTAACATAACCAAAACACTTTTCGTAACAGTTGTTGCCTTTGCCGGCCTATTGTTGCCAGCTCATGTCGTATATGGTACATCTATCTTATTAGGCTTTTATTATTTCCCACACCAGCTTATGTTTCTTGTAACGCTGTTAGTGTTTGTGTCGAGTTGTGTCAACCCTTTCATTTATGGTTACATGAATCGCTCATTCAAAAATGAGTTCAAGAAATGTTTGAGGCCGAGGAGAACGAATCCATAAACACGTATTCATGTTGAGCCTGTTTCTATTTCTCGTTTTCAAAACAGCAGCTACGATTTAGCTGAAATTTTACGTGATATCACTGAAAAAGTTATTTGGAGTACAGTATTCAAAATTAATATGATCTAGCATAAGGCCAAACAGCAAGGCTTCGTTACTGAGCAAAAACAACAGTTTAATAATACATGACTTTTTCATTTCCATGTGTATAACGTAAGCTGTTGCTTTCAAATGAACACATTTTAATTAAGACCAGCACCCTTTTGAAAATAATAGACTCGTGCCTCGATTTCCATCGAGTTGTTGATGAATGAGCAGCTGCACTTGTTGTTATTTCTCGTTAAAAGTCTTACCATGCAATCGTTTTTAGTTAATCTGAGTTGTGTCCGAAAACTGCTTCAACGAACCTTTGCATGAGCTTACAGACTTCTTTCAATATTTGACTGTAAGGGTCATATAAACAGCTCTATTATCCTAGTGTAAAATGAAAAGGAAGAAAAGTCTTTCTCTGAATGTGAATTGAAAGGCATCGCAGAGGCAGAGAGAGAGAGAGAGAGAGAGAGAGAGACAACGGAAAATGTCTGAAAATGGCCGCGACAGCCTTGAGACAAATCTGTGGAAACAATTTCAAACCAGAAACATGGCGACTGTGGTTTCAGAAACTACCGCATTCTTCTTGGTAATGTTCCTCTCGCTAGTTGGCAATATCATGGTTTTACAACATGGCACTAATGGCATTGAACAGATATTATAAAATAATGAAACCATCCAATACCAAACCACATTCAAAAAGAAATCATCATCGTAACAGCATCGCTGGCGTGGATTATACCCATTTTTATCTCTCTCTGATCGGCACCAAACAGCAACTCGGTAAAGTCAGAATTGATAACATAGTGATTGGCACCTCTCCCATTGCTCCGCAGTCCCTCGTTAGAAATCTAGGTGTGTGGTTGGATTCCAATCTATCGATGGGCGTTCACATAACGAAAACAAGCTCTGTTGCGTTTTATTATTTGTATAATATTAGAAGGATTAGGAAATATCTTAGTAAGGAATGTACGGAAACATTGATGCATGCCTTTATCTCTAGTCGAATTGACTATTGTAACAGCTTATTATATGGACTACCGGCACGTCAGCTACAGAAATTGCAAAGAGTTCAGAACTCAGCCGCTCGCCTTGTTTTAGAACAAAGCAAATATTGTCACATTACGCCTCTGCTTAGATCACTCCATTGGTTGCCTGTCAAGTTTCGTATTGACTTTAAGATTTTATTGTTAACGTTTGAGGCTATCCATGGTCTCGCTCCGCCTTACATTACCGAACTTATATCTGTTAGGGATACTGGTGATAGATATAACTTAAGGTCAAATGATGGAATACTGTTAAACTTTCCTACCATCAAGTCTTTTATTACCCTGGGTGACAGATCTTTTTATATGGCTGCTCCAAAATTATGGAATGATCTTCCCATTTTTATTAGAAATATTTAAATAGTTTTAAAAAGTATCTTAAGACTCATTTGTTTCAGAAGGCGTTTTTAAGCTAATTTTTATTTTTTAGTGATTGTAATTTTACACTTATCAGGTATTTTAGTATTTTTATTAATTTTAGGGCAAGTAAGTAATTTATATTTTTATAAATATTGTAATGCGCAAGTGAAAATCCTTGATTGATACTTTCGCAATATAAGTTCTTTAGAGTCTTCCAATATACACACGTTACACAAACGTATTCCCTCTCAGAATACAAATACATATAATAGTAACATTCAACAAAAGTTATATGACGTTTCAAATTCAACTACAGTCTAAATCAGCGTAAATTTCTGTACGTTTAGTTCTAGCTTATTTTGAAGTATTACTTAATAATAATAATATTTAATATTTATATTGCGCATTTTCTATTCTATGTTTTCTATTGGTGAAGTGTTATGATTATTTCTTTTCCCCACAAATTGAAAGCATTACAATAAAGTGCAGTCATTTTTTCTCAGAGATAAGCCACAGCTTTCACGCTTTGCATCTAAAGCGATTTCACGCCATTGCATAAAATTATCTTTAATGTTTACCCAGGAGAAAATTGAAGTCGAGATATGCCTTTATGAATAGGGTTATAACAATTCAACATATATTTGCAGTCAAGGTTATTTAATAATTTTACTATTATATTCGTTACGCCTGGTGTCCGTTGGAAGCGTCTATGAGGGTAAAACCGACAACAGCAACAAATGTAACTGTAATTTTTCCAAGGAATGGAATGCAGGCGGTAGTGCCATGATACAATGCCAAAAAGTAGTTTCAGAAAAACAAACATAATATCATGCAAGATGGTATACAACCGTTCCCTTCACAAATGCCTTTATCTTAATTTTATCGCGTATCCTGACAAATAGAAAACGCTAAAAGCGTAACTAAATTTATGACTTTTCAAAGTAAGGTAATGTATTTGCAATACAATAAAATATAAAGTAAGCTTGATCATGGCTTTTATGGCATTTCAAGTCACTATATATAACTAACTAAAGGAAGTAAGTAAAATTTCTATTTATAAGAGAGAAATACCCCGTTTGGTACCTAACTGGATTCTGTGCCTATTGTCTGCGTTTTTCTCAACTTTAAACATTTCTTAAACTCGTTTTTGAATGAGCGATTCATGAAACCATAAATAAAGGGATTGACACAACTCGACGAGAAAACTAGGAAGGTTCCGAAGAGTGTGAGCTGACGTGGAAGAGAGAATGGGATGGACGCTAAATAAATGGAATGAGCCGGCAACCAAAGAACAACAAAAGCGATAACGGTGACGAAAAGAGTTTTGCTGATCTTAACATCTTCAACGTTGGAACTCTGCCATGAAACACTTGCATTGTGCAACTTGACGACCCTGTGAATTTTCCAGTAGCAGAAAATGATAATAATATACGGCAAGTACATGGCAACGGTCAGTACGGGAAGGCCGAATGAACGATACTGTACAGCACAAAGGGCGAAATACGGGTTTGGTTTGGCGTGATCAGAGCCAAGGAAAAATGTGATGAGAACAGTGTAGAGAATACTTAGAACCCACACGAGTGATGCTGTTACAATGATGAATCTCTTTTTGAATGTGGTTTGGTACTTGGCTGGTTTTACTATTTTATAATATCTGTTCAGTGCCATTAGCACCATAGTGTATATGGAAATTTTCGCCAAGGCATACTTGGAAATGGCCATGAAGTAGCATGCAGAAGTTCCAAATGGCCAAACACCAGTTGCCAGCATCGCAATCGATAGCGGCATTGTACACAGAGCTTGAAAAATGTCGCTGAATGCCAAGGAAATGATGTAGTAGTTACTCGGACAGCGTAGTCTTGGGTTTTTGTAAACAGCATAGCAGACTAGGAGGTTTCCAACCAGTGAAAGAAACAGCACCAAGCAAAATATGGCAGTCTCTGAAACAATTTCGGCCGTGTTCCTATCAAGATTCTGAGCCATTCTGTAGGGTCTTTTCGCCTGTTAAGGTCTAAACGCTGCCTTGAAATACCTTCCGGATAATGCTCTAGACCTAGCTACTTGCCTCTTCGAACAAATGTTTTGAAATTTGGTCTACTTCGTAGCAGGGTTTATTCGAAACTGACAGCACGCAATCGTTTGTTTCTTGTTAGCCAAGACATGACAGCGAATCAATATAAAAACAGCTGCGGGTTATATTTAGTTCATTAAAATAAAGTCCATTGTTCATTGTAAGATCCTGATGTTTTTAATTATAACTTCTTTATTTGAAATACCGTTCATTCACGTACAGTAAGAAAGCCCCTGACAGGCATAAAGGAAAGTCCCTTGTTTGCGTTGACAAGACCTCTATCATCCTCTCAACTATTGATGTCGGTTTTGCTGTTCACCCTGCATTTAAAAGACATATTTGATTTAATTCTTCCTTTTTTTCTTTAATCGATCGTCAGTTTTGATTAACTTTAGTAAGTTTGAGATGTTTATTTGTATTTGGAAATACAAAAGCAGATCCCTTATATCAACACACTACTTTGCACTAATATACACCTCACCTTTATAAAAGAGATAAAATTAAACGAAAATACATTCAGAAAGTTATAAAAATGGTAATTTCGCGTGCTGTGTTGTTTTGATTATAGTAGAGCTTTTGGGCACTGTCAGAAACAATGACTTTATCTATGAATGGCCCTGTTGACATCTTGCTATACGTTTTTGCAATTTAATCTAGAAAACAATATACTCGCTTTTGTCTTGCCTTTTTCCCACTTCTAAAATTTTGCCTTTCTTTTAAACATCTAAAGAGTAGTAGGTTCACTGAATTAATAACTAAAAGTGGCTATAAGCCACTAAACTCGGAAAAGTTATTTTGAAACAAGAATCGAAAACAACAAATTGACAAATAAAGGTTTGCTAATACAAATGATGTTATACTTTCCAAACTTCTGTTTACTTTACTTTGATTGTCATCAAATACTGATCGAGAGCAGACCGAAAGGCCAAGAGATACAGTTCCCATCTGTTGAAAATTAATTTCTTTCTTTTTATTTTTCCTTTTTGTTATTTGAAGGTAACGAAAAATAATAATAATAATAATAATAATAATAATAATAATAATAATAATAATAATATCATTGGCTATAAGTCGAGCGATTTTTTTTCACCAAATCGTACTGAAATAAATTCATCTTTAGCTGAGTGTTTTAGTTAGGTTAGTTTTTCTAACTGGTTCTCAAAAACCAAAGGTTTACGGTCTCGGTTTATAGCTGAATAAATATCATAATATTATTTCAAGAAAACTGACATTAATACAATATTTCGGTTGGTGACTAAGCATGTTAATTTTATGTAATTTAACAAGAAATGTAGGTATCAGAGAAAAGGTCTAATTCTCTAGAGGCCTTAGAACACTTGCACGCATTGCGTGCATATGTCTAACAGGAAACGAGTGAAGGAGTGATGGAGTGAAGGAGTGAAGGAGTGAATTCACTTCGCTCACTACAACTCTTTTCCTAGTTTAAAATGAGCAGTTTTATCTCGTTACCAGCTTTTTATTACTTATCATGCGCGAAGTGCGAGGGACTGGCTATATGCAAGCCATGCGATTTGTAAGAAACTGAACGTTCGAAACGCCGCCAGTTGTTAACGAAGGTTAAATAATCTTAGGCGGTTAGGAGATACTTAGTTAGGACACCATTGTTGGCGTGTTCTGATTGGCTACTCGAAACTTTGTATGTCCTTTGCTCCCTCTGAGTATACAGATCCATATTATTGTAACATTTAAGAAGTACTTAAAGGAAAAACAGCGCTTGCATGCAGCGGCAGAAGTTAAAAAAATCAAATTCCTTCATTTTTTGGTCATTATTAGCCTTTAGGTAGATAAGAAACTTGATGTATTTTGTTCCCACCAGAAGTGATCGGAGCCTCAAAATGACAAAATTTTCAACCCGAAATTCGCTATCGTAAACTCTCCTTGCAATCGCAAATAATTGAAAGCGTCCAAAGCTGTCTTGACAGCTTTTCTATCAACAGAGAACTCCAAAATGAGCAATTTGTTCTTCAAACTTTCTTTGCGGTGATGAAAAATTGGTTTGCGTTACTTTTAACTCCGTTACGTTTAACAGCTGCCGGTTAAATTTAGTCCATTTAAGTCCATTGTTTGATAAAATCCTGAGGTTTTTAATTAAAACTTCTTTATTTTAATTACTGGTTATTCACGTTCAGTAAGTAAGCTCCTGACAGGAAAAAATTTAAAATTCCTTGCAACCGTTGTCAAGACTTTTATTATTCTCTCAACTATTGTTTTCAGTTTTTCTGTTAACCCTGCATTTAAAGTGCATTTTTTGATTTATTGTGTTCCTTTTTTTCTTTAGTTGTCGTTTCTGATTAATTTCAGTAAAACTGAGATGTTTATTTGTTTTTGAAAATTAAATGGAAATGCGGATCTCTTATATCAACAAACCAGTTTGTACCAATATACTCGCTTTGCTTCACCACAGAGATATAAATTCAGACAGTTATCAAAATGGTAATTTTGCATGCTGTGTTGTTTTGATTGTATTAGAACTGCTAGACACTGTCGGCCACAATTATATCATCTTGTTGAAGCAGGATTTTTTTTTGGGGGGGGGGGGGTTAAGCTCCTCTACTTCAACACTCAATTCATAGCTTCTGTTTTTCTCTCTAGTCTAATTTGGGATGAATATGATATTAAACACAACGTTTAGTTGTTTATTTGTTAGCTTTGCTTCGAATGTAAAACGCGGGAATTCTTATAAGTTCGAAGTGTTAATATCACTACATTTCTACTGATGCCGAGGAAAATGTATAATATTAATCCTTTCTATCAAAATTTACCATTCCACTTTCAAATCAACTGATTTACCTCGATTTCATCATGTGGTAGGCTGCTATTAAAGTTGATTTCTTGTGGTTTGCGTTCAATGTAAGTTATTCGGTTATGTTTTTATACCCGACTGAAAACATTCAGGAAAGACACTCATATCACGAAAGGAAAAAAACAGTGAAAAAAGGCTTAAAGAAAAAAGTTATTTCAGGATAATCATTTTACTGAGGGCTTACAGACTTTATGAGTTAACACACTTTCCCCGTCCGTGTTTCTTAAATTTCTCGGACGCCAGTGGCCGAAGACCAACAAGCACGGAACCCGGTGTATACATTTTGTCAAATAAAGACAGACATTGTTCCAATCCCACACAAATCTAATAGTTTTAATCGGATTTGAATATAAAAGCCAAAATAGCAACTTCGCATTTTTCAAGTTGATGTTTACAGCCTTTTCTTTTAGCCTCTGCTTTGCGGGAAGGAGCCTTTGAGCTACGGCAGCTAGGCACAAGAGTAACGTGGGATCTGGACTGCTGTGGCTTGTGAAACAGCAGATCGAATATAACTTAATGACTTCTAAAAGGCACAATCATATTCTGATATTTTACAAGCAACCTGCAGTGAATCTGATATTTTGATACAAATAATGCAGTCGAGCTTCGAAAGTCGTCTGTGTGTATAGAAAGTTTAGAAAGATAACGGTGATCTAATCTGGAGGTTGTTGGTTCGAATCCCACATTGGTCAAAGGAGATGTGTTTGCCTCTTGTGGTCCCTGATTTCCTTTCAAAAAATACGCTCTTAAGGGAATGACTTTGTTATTTTAAGGCTTTTTAAATTGCCCTGGAGTTTAATAATTCTTCAGTGTTCATACTGTCTACCGTGAGCTCCTGAATCGACTTTGCGGCAGCGGTGTACTAGCATACGAATAGGCGAACCTTAAGTTCATACGCTTAAGCGTCGAAACCACAAGAACGAGTCGGCGAGCGACCCGGAGACGCTAATTTCCCGCCGGCGTCGGCTCCCTTTGCTCATCGACTCGTGTGCAACTTGGAGTTCAGCTAGTGTACCTGAAATGTAAACTTATATAGAACTCATCTGGTTGTTTGACTAACGAGTTCAGAGGAATTACAAGTACACTACACCACCGTACCATGATATTACAGAGCTAAGTTTTGAAAATACCAAAACTGCTATAGCGCAGTTTTGTTGATAGAATATAACATAAATAAATTATTTTAATATTACGCTTAAGATATAAATTCCCACACGTAGTTTCAAAATAAACTAAAATAACAGCAATCAATATCGCAGTTTTATTTTAAGCGATATCAGAGCAAAGGTTTACTTCTAAAATGTGCTTAACACAGTTAAAGTAAAGTATAGTAAAACTTTATTAAGCCTCCCAATCAGGGCTTCTCAAACCTTGCACTTACAGATAAGCGCGCATTATAACTGACTTGGCTCATCAAAGACATTATATTAGATCGTGATTCTACAACTAAACAACGTTCGATTGTCAGTGATTTAGAAGGAGTATATTTGATCGTCTGATCGGAAATTGAAACCTCTATAATTAACTGGTAGCTGGGTCTTTTATCTTAAGAGGCACTTAAAATAAAAGGACGAGATATCTTTTCACGAGTAGAAATGTCGAGTAGAAATATATTGAGTGGGGAAACAGTTTTTCTTTTTTTACCAATAAACGTGCAAGACTATAATCCATTTGCACGACTACACGCCTTCGTATTGGACGTTCTAAGTTTCATTAAATGTTTCATAGTGAACATAAAATAAATTGATTTAATGCTGTGTTTAGCGAAAAGGGTTTTGAGTTATGAGTAAACTCAAAGCCTTTCGATTCACATCAGTTTGAACACAAACGTCGCGTCGAAGTTGGTGTCAAGAGGTCCGGTTTCGCCATTGATCTTTTGTCTTCGGCGTCCATGTCAAATATAGCGGTTGACAGGCGGCTGTACTCCCAGTCTCTGGGCAGCGGAGTGTCTGACTCCACGACTCCTATGGACTTAACGCCAGCCTTTTCGTTTCACCACGCTACCACTGACAATACAGTTGGTCATGGTGAGCGATCAGTGCTGTATCGAGTACATCAATTGTCGAGTGTCGTTTGTTTTCTGAGATTTCTTGATCTATATACACGACGCTCACAGCCTCCATTTATTTTTTTTAATATTCTTTTAATTATTACGGAACGGTGTAAAGATAAATGCAACGTTATTGATGCTTATATTGAGAGTATGGATTGTTTATAACATCATTTATAATTTTAGTTCTGGAATTTCTAAACGAAAACGATATTTCTCACGCCTATTTAGGTTCTGTTTACATGGTCACGATAAAAATTTGCTCCGCTTCGAAATTTGTACGGTAAAGGCTGGTTCTCATATGATCGCCCCGATCGTCCCTGTCGTTTGCAAAGTCTGAGGTGATTGGAGCAAGCAAACTTTTTGAAGCGACAGAAGCAACAGAGACGATCGGGACGATCATATGAGAACCAGGCTGAAGGCGTTACAAAGTGCACGAATCTGCGTAGCCAAACATAAAAAAAATGTGGACGTTATACTTTACAAACAAAAGAAGATATTTTGATTATTTATAAAAACTTTCAACCAATGCCTCTTTCTCTCCACCCAACTTGAAACGAGAACCACTGAATGGTTTACAAAACGTTAGAATGGCGGGGGTGGGGGAACAATACCAGTAGTCGCTATATAAATCAAAGAACCCTTTGCTCATGAGTTGTGATAAACAATTTAAATAATGGATACAATTATTGGTAGGTTCTTTCACGAGTTTTGGAAAAACTAAGAAAAAAATTCGCATTTATCTCTGTAGAAGCAGGTTGAATATGCATAACGACAACAACAACAACAACAACAGCAACTAAAAAATGCTATTGATAATGGCAACGAGTTTAAAAGAACAATCTGGCGCCCGTCGTTCTGCCAGCTCGATTAGATTTTGAGCACTGAT
Organism: Oculina patagonica; assembly: GCF_052425735.1. Taxonomy (NCBI): domain Eukaryota; kingdom Metazoa; phylum Cnidaria; class Anthozoa; order Scleractinia; family Oculinidae; genus Oculina; species Oculina patagonica. The sequence goes on from NC_135765.1 coordinate 8,624,124, forward strand.
TGCAGATATTGCCAGACAGTTTTATGTTTCACGCCGACATGGGAGGGGACTTGGCAAAACCACATTGCTTGCATGAGTGACTTCATTACAACGGAACATGATAAAAGGCGAGCAAACACACCTTAGACTTCACTGAGCTAGGTACAAGCAAGGTCACAGTTGCTGAAAGGTGCCATCCAGACCACTCAAATCGTAAGTTACTTTGTCTTTGTAGACTTTCAAGTGCAATAATCACTTGTATAATTTACAGACCAAATTGGACTCCACTCGGCCCAATGACCATATTTATTAACATTTCTAGATTCTGACTCTAGCTTGCAACGGTGTCATTGCAGGAATCGTCAGTGCAAGAATTTGTTCCAGCGAAGGGCAAGAAACAATATATCTGTATGTTTTATTGGTTATCTTGACAAAAACCCTAGGATATGCTAAACAGAGTTCTCGGTTATGATCCTATCGAAGCATTTGTAAAAAGGTTAAGTCTGCATTCGAGCCCAGTGGCCCATCAAACCTGAGCTTATCCCGGTTACCTCAGGCTATAAGCGACTAGGAGTATTTCTGCTCCTCCTGGATGTAATGCTTGTTCACCTAAAAACATAACGCAGTCACCTAGGCTAGGGCTCAGCCTCTACTAGCCCGGTCAGCTCGATCTCTAGTCCAGCGCACTAACCGTTGGGTCACCTCTCTTCCATTCGAAACCTGTGTAGTTATGGCAAACCCTGTTTTGGTCCCTCCTTGCCTAGGCTTTTAGGTTTTCAACTGCAAAAACTACCTTTTAGGAAGCTGTTCTTAATTTACAACTGCGAAAAGTCAAAGTGACTTTTAAATTTTCCCGTTCCTCACGTTGTAACCCAGTAAAAAATGGAATAGTTATGACGTTGTAACCAGTGAGTTAATGCAATTACAATCTTTTCATTACAAACCAGTTATTTGTGGATTTCAATCGTCTCATTATAATCCAATAATTTGTGGATTTCAATCATCTCATTATAATTCAGTAATTTGTGGATTACAATTGTCTTACAATTCAGTAATTTGTAATGATAATTGATAAACAGTCAATTGAGTAACTGACGAGTATTAGTTAAATATCTGTTTAATTATATTTCTTGTTTTTATATTTTTCAGTTGTTTGCCGAGATACTCATTGCACAATGTCCACAATGCAAGTGTTATTCGTTTCTTTGTTGATCGCGGTTGTGGCCGCTGACGGAATGGTAATACTTTATATTGTTAATACCGTTTTAAAAATAACCATTATGAGCATTGCAGTGGGAAATATGCTCTTTATGTCGCAACGTTATAAGATTCAATCTCACCCAATATCAATGATACAACCCCAATTTTATCTCGGTTTAACTAAGCCTATACCTTCGACATTTCTTGCTTTGGTGAGCACTGAACAACGAATATATATTTCAATGTCCGTACATGAAGCGAACAGAACGTTCCGTAAACGTCCATTCATGAAAAGAAAATTTGCCAGACTGCCTCCGGAAAAAAGTAACTGACCTCAAACTAACCACAATATGATTTCAATAATTGATTCGTGATTTTCGTCTTTTTACCCTAATCCGCTAAAAAAATATTAAATGTAGGCCGGTTGGGCGTTTTGCTTTCAATCCCTCCTTTTTCAGTTAGTCCATCGAGCGCGAAGCCAAAAAAAAAGAAATTAAAATTTTCATCTGCGCTCTTTTATCTCTTCCGGCTCAATGGACAAAAAAGGAACTGCTCGTAGTTTAAGGGAGTTAGGTATCGTATAAACGTACACTGTCGAACCTCCTACGGTCTAGATCCCGCGCTAAGCAATCGGTGACAATATGAACCGTTTGTGTTCCATATTATATTACCTAGACGTTACTGTACTTTTCTTTTTAAATTACTTTTAACAACAGGTTTCAAGGCGAGGGTTTGCAACCTGGAAAGCACTTAGAGCACTTTCAAGGAATTCAGGTACAGTAAAATTATTCTGCGCAGTACTATCCAGCTTTGCGAACTTCAAGACAACAAACCTAAGGCAGTACGTGCTTTTTTATGCCGAAAATATTCTCAGTAAAAACAGCTCTGTTATAACAACATATCATTTAGTTACTTCTGCTTGCCAGTTACTGACAAATCCACATTATCAGTTATTCATAAAATAAAACCGTTTAAACCAACAGTCCGAAATGCGCCGCCGAAGTGCCATAAAGCTATCGACCTTGCAATCGTGATGGATAGAAGTCTTCAAACCACTGGCCCTAGCTGGAATGAAGTCATGCAAATTACCAGGACACTTGTCAGCAACTTTGACATCTCTGACGATATGACACACGTTGGAGCCATTTCGTATGACCAGACAGCAGAGGTACTTCTCAAGTTTAACGACTTGTTTGGACATGACAACAGTTTGGAAGGCGTTAAAAGACATATGGATACCTGGCGACCTGGAACCCATGCTGAAAAACATAAGAACACGGTTATTGACCATGCGCTGCAACTTGCTCTCACCAACTTGTTTACCGATCGAGATGGAGCAAGAGGATATGAAGAGGTTAGGTGATAGCTGTTTTTTTTTTTTTACTATGAATTTCCTTTTTTGGCATTGAATGTATGGCTTCTCTGTATAGTTTTATGAGTCTTACAGTATTTTGGCGTTCTAAAAGGGCAAATAAAGATACAAATGACGAATTGAAATGCACAGCGACACAACACACTAGAATGTTTAATAAGCAGCCATTGTAACGGGGGAACAGGGATGGCGCAGTGGTGAGAGCGCTCGCCTCCCACCAATTTGGCCCGGTCCGGCCCGGTATCATATGTGGGTTGAGTTTGTTGTTGGTTCTTGTCCTTGCTCCGAGGGTTTTCCTCCGGGTTCTCCGGTTTTCCTCCCTCCACAAAAAAACAACACTTCTAAATTCCAATTCGATTGAGAATACACGGCCCCACAAGCTAATAGCTTTAATCCTTACCGTGTCTAAATAAAGGTAATTTATTTTATTTATTTATTTATTTATTTATTTATCTAGGGGCAACCGCACAAACAAGATAGTGACAATCATTTTTGTGATTTTCGTGGTCGGTTATAACATTAAGACTTTATTTCACTGTTATCGACTCTCCGAGATCGTCCGTTTACATGTAGTTAAAAAACACCATAAACGCCACATCCATGAACGAGGAAGAGTACAGCAGTACTACTTCTTCGGGGAGTGTCAAGCACATAAGACCCTCGCCCTGAGTGACACATTAATTGCAGAGAATAGGCTACCCTAATACCAAACTATGTAGTAGTAGCTCGATCATTGAGACAATACAGAGCGGGATATCCTCTTTGACCATGTCAATGAGACTTGTGCCCGTGTAAATGTCATATTTTGAACGAAACATCTTCAAACTGATAATGGATACAGAGTGTCCGAAACAAGTCTTCGAAATTTAAAAGTATGTTTTTTTCAAATGTTTAATTTCGCCCATACTTTTAAGAAATCTCGCTAATATTTTGAAAGGTACGATTTTCTTTAACTTCAATTTCTAAACATGCACGACAGTGACCATACACCACTTATATATATCAAAAAACGTAGCTCCTAGCTTGCTAGTCACCAAAGGAACTGTATTGTGTAAAATTTTTGCTGGACGCACACAGTTGGCTTTTTGCCCAGCAAACTAGTACTGATTAAGATAAAGATATACGAACGAGAATTTCGCTCGCATAGCGACCCCTTACTCCCTCAACGAAACAACTCAATGTAAACAATAAATGTAAGTTAAACTTTTGATGCATTTAACCAACAATTTAAGCAATGAGATGTGCCCGCACACACTCAAGATTAATAAACTGAACTCTTGCCGATCAAAATAAATGTTGGCAAGTTTTAAGAAAATATATAAGCAAGACGTTTGCTCGTACACGCTCGAGATAATTTAAAAGTAATTTTCGCCAAGTAATTTTCGCCAACTATTTTTCTGAATGGCTGGGGAGATTTTGAAGTCTTGTTGTGTGTCAATCATACAAAAGCCTTAATTTTTCAGCAACAAAAAATGTGACTAGGAACACACTTAATTGTTTTTTTTTTTACTTTTCATTTCACAAACGTTGCGGGTTTTTCTTGTTGTGAACAGTTTTTCGCAATGGCCTGGGAGCCTAGGCAGCCAAAAGTCCGGTTTATTAACGACAAAAACACTGCAAAAAATTAGTTTCACCTGGGGCATAACAGCTTGATTTCTCGGTGGTGTTTTTTTTTTCTACACTACAAGCGTTGCAATTCTATCGACGGTTGAAGTCTCACTGAAATAGCCGGCGTTCGAACTCAACATACTGAAATGTCAAAATTTACTGTTGCGTTTGTTCAACCTCTAAATTTTAAATAAAACGGCACACTGACTTAAAAAAAACTGAGAAAAAAAAACATTATAGCATCCGTTTGCATTTGAACCAACGACCAAGGCATACACAACTTCTGTAGAAGTGTTCTCTACCAACTGAGCTATCGTAACTTTGCAAGGTACAGACTATTTTGTTTTGTATATTAATATTCAAGCGCAGCAAATGATTGAAATATATGCAATTACAGGGCATATATGGGCACGTGGCACAGAATTGCTAATTTCTTGACTCTTGAAAGATCCACACCAAAAACCAAAATTTAGGGATATTAAGAGTCGTACAGAAAAACTTCATGCCAGATTTTAGAATGAAAGGTGCAATATTCGAGCCGTAGAATTATTTAATTACAAAGATGATTTACATAATTACAGAACAATGTATAGGAACATCACAGTATCGCAAATTTCTCAACTCTTGAAAGATTTTTATCAAAAACAAAAATGTAGGGTTATTAAGAGTCAAACAGAGATACTTCATGCCAAATTTTAGACTGAAAGGTGTAATATTCGAGCTGTAGAATTATTTAATCGTACTTAATTATTTAATTTTACAGAGCAATGTATGGGCACGTTGAACGCAATTGCTTATTTCTCGGCACTCGAAACATTTTCATCCAAAACAAAAATGTAGGGTTAAAAAGAGTCATACAGAGATACTTCATGCCAAATTTTAGACCGAAAGGTGTAATATTCGAGCCGTAGAATTATTTAATCGACTTAATTATTTAATTTTATTTATTTTATATCTTGTTTGTGTAATTATTAAGAGATTAATATCAAAAGTTTTCTTTTCCCAAATCCTGACTTTCCGCGCGTCGTTTTTTAATCATTCGTGCGGACAGGAAGAATAGCGGTAGAAAATGTAACATCCACTGCATATCGTGTGAGGCATTTGCGCTCATTTCGCCCGTTAATTTTACTCCACAAAAAGGAGTTGGATAACACCTCTTTTCTTGTCCATGAAATCATTTCTAAATGATCTTTTTTTCCAATACGTGTGTCCAATGTATCTTAGTTATAATCAAATGTCACCTATTTTGGTACGGTATGTTTATGTTTGAAGCACCTGTTTGGCATTATATATTATTAAGAGAATATGCACTCTCTTGATATCATTTTCGATCTGGTTTTTTTTTTAATGCATTAAAAATTGCTGTAATTCTGTCATCACAGGTACTGGTGCTGTTGACATACGGCAATCAAAACAGTGACGCCGCAGCTAAAATCGCCCGCAGACTTGAGCTAGAAGCCAATGTTATAGTCCTTGTTGTCGGAATTGGTGAGGCAGATCCCATAGAGCTTTGGAAGCTTGCTGGGGCAATGACGGATCCTACAAAGGGCGATAACGTGTTCTACGTGCCGGAGCCAAACATGGCTAAGTCTGTAGCCGAGCAAGTTGCACGGGCCGTGTGCGACTTATTCAAATCTGTTGAAATCTGAACAGATTTGACGACTGAAAAAACATTTGCCACAGGCAAAGCTTGTTTGTATGTTCTAGTTTTAAACCTCTTTACCCCATTGCTTAATGCTATAATGAAATTATAGTTAAAAAATGTAGGAGCGGCTAGTTTTCCGCAGATAAATTGCTTTGTACTTTATATTCTACACAAGGACTGCCAGGATTGATAAAAAATCTATAAATTTTGAAATAGCTGTTATTAAATAATATAGCGCTTGATTTCTGTATACCAATGAAAAATTAATAAATCGCCTTTGTAGTTCAGCAAGTGTAGCCTTAAATTTGTTCAGTCGATAAAATATATAGATTTAGGCAAGCCCAAAAGCGGGGCTCCCCATTTATTCAATTCTCACTGGCATCAGGGAGTTTACAGTGTTTCTATTTGATAAAGATGCGGTTCAATAAGTGTAGCCTTAATTTTGTTCAGTCGATATATAAGCCACAACTTTCCTTAGAACTGAAAGAGGTATTGATGAACCTGCATTAACACTAAGGATATCTGCGTGTTCAGAGAAGTGACCAGTTTATCAGAAATTAAGCGACAAACTCGAAATTTAATAGTTCGTCCTCAGTCGTTACGATTACGGTAACCTTCGATATTTGTTTTTCGTTTATCATGATTTTCTGCTATTATTTCGAGGTTTAAAGGAACTTTGTTGTCTTCCCCCCCCCCCCCCCCCCTCGTCATTTATTGGTCGAGTAGCTCTTTTACTTGTAAAAGCCTCTGAGAGACTATGGTAAAAAAAGGTTATTTTGGGTAATGAACGTTTATTCGTTTGTCTCACGATAGAATCGCTTTGAGATGTTGATCGCGACGTTTCGACTGCAGTACTGCTAGTCTTCATCAGGCGATGAGGTCGATTGTTTACGCGTTGCTATTTACCTCATCGCCTGAAGAACCACATATAATTGTTTACGCGTCGCTATCGACCTCATCGCCTGATGAAGACTAGCAGTATTGCAGTCGAAACGTCGCGATCAACATCTCAAAGCGATTCTATCGTGAGACAAACGAATAAACGTTCATTACCTATCTTACACCACGATGAACAATATTCACATCTTTAATGACAAAGGTTATTTTGTTGACATGAAAATATTCCTTTTCTACCATTTATCAAAGTTATCTATTTATTTCTTATCTATTTATCTATTTACAAATTCAGGCCGGGAAAATGACTCAGGACTATATCGTGATACGTAATCACTGTTGCTCATTTTATTTCAATTCCCATTACATACTGTTGATGTATTTTTTAGCCAAGTTTGGTACTGTAAAAATGGCCAACTAAATGGAAACATTTGCGTTTCCTTTGCTATTGTGATGCAGATTTTGCTTTTTTACCCATTAAGTTTTCCTTTTTTACCCATTTAGTTTGCGAGGTATGCAAAGTGGGAGACGCAGAAACAACAACAACAACAAAATACAATTTGAGTTAAGTGTAACCGCCAATAAGGCCTCAGGGGTTACTTCCAAAATCTCTTTTATGGATACTGGTGATACTGAAAAAACTAATGGAGCAACTTTTCTATGCGGATCCTCATCTACTTGTTCAAGACTCACCTTTTTTTCGCTCTCATATGTGGTACACTATACTAATTCGCTCCCCGCTCAACCGAATATAAAACATTTATCAAGTAATAGGCAACCACTGTAGGGGTACTGTCAACACAAGCCGTGTCCAACCCTCTTTATTATGTCTTACAATCACAAATACATAAATTTCGCAAACAAAATATGCTGACGATAACGAGAACTAACAGCACAACCAAACAACAACTATAAAGTTTACAAAAATCAGAACGTCTGCTAGTAATAACCTTAACCAATGAGTATTTAATTTAGAGGGCGAAGATGCGGTCGTATGACTCGAATGAATATAAATGGAGACAAAACAATATATATATACCAACACACCGCTAATGAGGCATTGTACAGAATGCCACATAACACCGCCGAGACGAGGTTACGTAACCCATGACAAATTCACATATAAAATTTGTTAAAATACAAAAACGTCGACTAAGAGAAAAAGCTAACTCTCTAATATACGAAAGGAATTACACTTACATTCATATATAACATTTCATTTCCCTAAAAGGGATATAATATGCTTTGTAAACAATACATTCTTCACTGACGTTATTGCGATATACATGATCAATAAATATTATATACTAGTAATTACAGTCTACACCAATTGTCCTGATAAGATTGTATGCTCGGGAGTCTGTCATATCAGTATTTGTAGCGACCATAGCCTAGTTTTTGCCTACAGAAAATTATCCGTTAATGGAATATCTGGTGGACACAATACTAGAACTCATAGGAACTTTCGAAAATTCAATCGAAATCATTTTCGAAATGATGTTGCGTCACAAAATTGGGATCCGGTATATAACTCAATTAATCCCAATGAAATGTGGTCACAATGGAAATGCTTGTTTCTTTCGATTGTCGACAAGCATGCTCCACTAAGAACAATGCGTGTTCGCTCACGCAGTTCCCCATGGATTACCTCCGAACTAAAAAAACGGATGCGTCATCGCGATTTTCTAAAAATTAAAGCAATGAAAACCAGTGATCCCAATGATTGGACGCAATTTAAAAAACAACGTAATGCAGTTAATACCGAAATTAGATTAGCCAAGCAAGTCTATTATCAAAATAGTTTTAACGAGTATGTTAGTGATTCTAAGAAGACCTGGCAGACCATTAACGAATTAATGGGAAAACTTCAGTTACATCTCTAAAAGTAAACGGGGTGTCTGTTACTGACCCAACGGAGATATCAAACGAATTTAACAATTATTTTGCCACCATCGGTCCGAAACTTGCCAGTAACTTTGATCCCTTAGAACTGACAACTATCAGAAGTATCTCACCAGCACAGACAAACGGTTCCAGCTCCGTCCGACCAGTACAAATAAGGTCCTTTCACTTTTGAATAAACTAAACAAGTCAAAGGCAACTGGCCTTGACAAGTTACCTGCTAGGCTCATCCGAGACTGCGCAGATCTCATCTGCATTCCTATTCGTGATATATTTAACCAATCAATAAATATAAGTCTAGGTATATTTCCCGACGATTGGAAATGCGCGAGGGTTACCCCACTCTTTAAACAAGGCGATCGAAACGACCTTAACAAGAATTATTTATGACCAACTATATGCTTATTTAGAAGAACACGATAACATTTGTAAACACCAATCGGGTTTTCGTGCCATTCACTCAACTGTAAAGGCTCTCCTCGAGGCCACAGACACTTGGGCATATAATATCGATCACGGCAAAATTAATGCTGTTGTTTTCCTAGATCTAAAAAAGGCCTTCGACACAGTTGACCATGAGATCCTTTTGTCTAAATTAGGTCATTACGGTATATATGGTAATTCACACCAATGGTTTAGGTCACATTTAGAAAACCGCACACAAATGTGCTCTATTAATGGTTCGCTCTCCAGTAGTTGTTCATTATGTTGTGGTGTCCCCTAGGGATTGATTTTAGGGCCACTACTATTTCTATTATATATAAACGATCTTCCGAATTGTCTCTCAAATTGTGAGCCAAGGATGTACGCAGATGACACCCATCTTACATACGCGAGTGACAACACAGACAATGTTCAGTTACGCCTAAACCAAGATCTAGAAAACGTTCACAACTGGCTGAGAGCAAACAAACTTACTCTAAATATGACTAAAACCGAGTTTATACTTATTGGATCTAGGCAGAGGCTTAGTAATCTTACAGGTTCCCCGAAAGTTGCAATAAATGATTTTCAAGTTAGCCAGGTCAAGTCTGCAAAATCACTTGGAGTGATCATCGACGACAGACTTGATTGGAGTAGTCATATCGAGAAATTAACAAAGAAAATTGCTTCTGGGATTGGGACCTTAAAACGAGTAAGGCACCTGATCCCTCAAGCAACTTTACACCTAATATACAGATCTTTAATACCGCATTTCGACTACTGCAGTACTGTTTGGGGAAACTGTGGGATTACTTTGCAAAACAAGCTACAAAAGCTACAGAATAGAGCAGCCCGTGTTTTGAACTTCTCAAACTATGACGCGCACGCTGGTGATTTATTTGAAATTCTAGGATGGAAAAATCTAGCTCGCCAGCAGCAAATTCAAAGAGCCACGATGGTTTACAGGTCTCTGCACGGGTTGGCTCCAGACTACCTATCGTCTAAATTTGAAAAACGAGAAACCGCGTACAACCTAAGGGACTCTGAAAACAAACTCAATGTTCCATTACCGCGCACTAACTATTACAAAAACAGCTTTACGTACAGTGGCGCCATCTTGTGGAACAGTCTTCCTATTAACGTAAGACAAGCAGAGTCCCTTGGGCAATTTAAAAAACTAATTGAACAAATACTCTAGGGCACGGCATTCGTGGAAAGCAGCTTTTTATATTTGTACATATATTTTTATATTTCCCCTCTTTCTTGTATATATATATTATAATTAGATTGTTGTATTGTAAGCTGATGAATTTGACCGTGTTTAAATAAAGATTATCCATCCATCCATCCGTCACTAACATAAGCCTTTGGAACTTAAACCCAATACAAACATCTAATGAGCATACAAGATAATAAAGCTCACAGTATTGCACAAAAAGAGAACGTTTTATACTGACATGATATAACCATTAATGATCGAAAGTCAAACAGGAAAAATAGTTAGCAAATTTCGAGGTTGATTAAATCTTTTTGGAAGTGAAAGGTCGAAATATCTGCACCCAGGCGTTGAAAAATAAATAGATGTAAAATAACAATAATAAATAATAAAATAAATATATGTTTCTAGTGGTCATGCACTTAGCTTCATATCTCAACGATATAGCTAGTTTACAGGCATGCCACTGAAACAGAGGAAACAAATATTTTTAAATAAACATAACAAGGTTAAAAATCCCAACTGGCAGGAGGCAGACCAGTTGGCTATATACAAAGCGTGGTCGAGGATTTGAACTCGGGACAACCGAGAAACAAATCCAGCTAGTGGCAGGGGCAGGTCTTGAACCGGTGACCTCCAGATTACAACACTAGCGCCCTTAACCACTCGGCCACGCTTGCCTCCACAAGACTTGCCTCCAATAAGACACCAAGAGTAAATAACTGCAGAAAAGAAAATGAAGGAAAAGTATTATTTTATAAAGTGGACATTCATTAATTTTTAAATTTGTACTCAGTCTGTTGCCACAAATAAAAATAATGAGTCAGTCACAGTCAATACAAAGAGCACAAACATGGAAATATTAAAAAAAATTCATTTGTCTTAGGTTGACAAACATGATTAAAATGAACTACATAATTTTCATGTTATTTAATTTTAGCTGCAGGCTATTTAAGTCTCGTGCATTTTTTTTTTTTTTTTGGGGGGGGGGGGGGGCATGTGGTATGATTCGAAACCTTTTTTAATGCCAGCTCTGTAAATTTAAGTTGGAACGTATTTAGATAATTCCCCATTTCCTCGTGGTTTCAAAAACAAATAAAAAATAGAAACAAGTTCAACAGGAATCTGTGTTTATGGGGCTGTTCTTGCAGGCCTCAAGCATTTCTTGAATTCATTTTTGAATGTACGATTCATGTACCCATAAATGAAAGGGTTGACACAACTCGACATGGAAACTAACAGCGTAACATGGCTAAGTCTGTAGCCGAGAAAGTTGCACAGGCCGTTTGCAACTTATTCAAATCTGTTGAAATCTGAACAGATTTGACGACTGAAAGAACATTTGCCACAGGCAAAGCTTGTTTGTATGTTCTAGTTTTAAACCTCTTTACCCCATTGCCTAATGCTATAACGAAATTATAGTTGAAAAATGTAGGAGCTGCTAGTTTTTACAGCAATAACTTAGCTTTGTACGTTATGTTCTCTATAAGGACAGCCAGAATAGATAGCAAAATCTTGGAAATGCGAAAGAGTGGTTATTGAATAATTTGCGCTCGATTTCTGTATACCAATGCAAAATTAATAAATCGCCTTTTTAGTTCAATAAGTGTAACCTTAATTTTGTTCAGTGTATAATTATAAGATATGCCCTTAAAACTGAAAGATAAACCTGCATTGACACAACGACATCTGTGTGTTCAGAGAAGTGACCATATTATCCGAAAGCGAAAAGAAAAATTAAATAAAAACGTTACAAGCTACATAAAATCATTTATTTTTCCAAAATAAATATCCCTTTTCCCTTCTACAATGCGCTCTTAACATAGTCGTGACTTTTTGAGCCAGTATGTCAGGGGCGACACACTCGAAATTAAAAGGGACTATGTCACGCAATTTTACGTAACTTCGGCCATGCAAAAGGGGCATGGATGGGCAAAACTCGAGAATATTAAGACGGAGTGCGTTCGGGTAAACTTGAAAAACGTCGGCCCGACGTTTTTCAAGTTAATCTCAATTTGTATGAAACTGTCATTTACAATGCTCGAAAATCATTTTTGATTGTTATCTAGCGGTGATTTTGCCAATACAAGACTTTTAATTTGCTCTGCCAATTTAAAGTTTAGAACTCTTAATTAACGAAAAAAAATAGACTTACCCAAAAGACCGCGACTTAGCCCCTTAAGAACGCCTTCGCGTTAATATCAACTATACTTGGAAATAGGCCAAAATGAAATTCCTTCAAACTCGGCCTGAATAAAGCCCTAGGGGCACTAGTTACAAAAATATAAGTTTAAGATCAATCGGTTAATAATTGATTTTTTAACAATTTTTTTCTTCCCAAAGGCCGAAACCGGACAAAATCGAACACAAAAGTATGGTAAATTCGAAGGCTTCTACAATCGAAAATAAAGTTTGTCATTAAAAACGAATTTCATATCGTCTTTGTACCTCCATTCTACTATCCTCAAAAATAATTAGATCGCAATTTGATAAGAAGGCAAATATTTTACAAAATTTTGAAAGTCGCTACCTCAAGACAGCTAAAAATAGGCCAAAATTTACCATATTTTCAACTGCTTTAAAAGCCTTCTGGTACATCGCTTTGCCCAAAACGGCTTAATCAGCCTGAAAGAGCATGTTTTTTACTACAAATCTGTGAAATAAAATTTTTGGGTAATTAAAATCGCGAGCGCTGAGGCGGCGAAGTAAATGCAGCTATCTTCCTAAAAACCCGACCTTTGACCTTGCCGCAACGAAACCGCTAATAACGAGTTGTGACAATCTTTTCCTTAGTTTGCGTAGGTTTCTTGTTTTATCGGTTGAAAACACGTATTACGTGATGAATGCAATCTTACTTGATGCATGAAACGCCCAAAAGTCACATATAGACTTCTGTTTGGACAAAATAAAGCACTTCGTTTATAAATACGCATGCCGAAATTTAAACTTGAACGAATTCAATATTGAATTTGGTTTATGCGTTAAACTGCTTAAATCACGACAATACCCACCTGAATATTCATATTCACAGCGGTGCCATATCCCTGGAATAACGTTGAAAGGGAGCTGTATCAAAACTTTGCAATGTTTGCGACTGATACGAATCGAATTAATGTTAAAATTGTCACGCGCTGATTGTTCATGAGAGGTAAACGAATTAGGGTGCGTTTCTTTGGGAAAATCCAAAATTGGATTATTAATCTCAGATCACACGGATACTTTGCTCCCAAAGAAACGAAGAATCCGAAAACGGATTTTTTGCCATGACAATCCCGTAAACACATTTCGCACAGAACATAAAATATCAGCACAAATTTATTTTTCGTCGAATGTATCCTAGCTAAAATAATTTAAGCATACAAAATCTTTTACAAAAACCACACGTCGAAGTAGATCTTCTTTAGTGTTAAGCACAATGTGGCGAGAAAGCATCTGAGAGCGAAGAATGATTGCAAAATGATCAGTGCAAATTTCACTCGTGACAATTTCAAAAGGATACAACTTCCGTAGGCACAAAATGGCTGTTCTAGAAAACCTGCATCCCGTTTAAAATGATACTATATACCTATCTGAAGCTACCGTTTCCTTTTATCGTGAAATATTTTTGTATTTTGATCGAAATAACCGCCTAAAACTTTCCGTATGGCAGTGTTTACAAAGAGCGAACCTGTATTTTCACAGCAAAGACCGCTGGGCCAAGGTACTTTTTTCGAATCCTTTCCCAAAGACTGAAACGCACGGATCATGAATCCTAAAAATCCGGATTCAGATATGATCTGATGTATCCACTCGAAGTGTGGATTCTTCAGATCATTGATCCAAGATTAATCCATTTTCGGATATAGGTAAAGAAACGCAAAATCCGTTTTTGGATCAAGAATCCGGATTTGGATTTTTCCCAAAGAAACGCACCCTTAATGTATTGTTTCCACGGGCAACCCCAAAATAGGCACTTCCGTAACATGAGCGATAAAGTTTTTTTTTTTCATTAAAGGCTGTCTTTAATATAGGATAAGCAATATATTAAACCACACTTACAAATCATTTCCTTTTCAATGAACCAATTTTTATCTTTTGTAAAATAATTTGAAGTTCGTTTACGCTGGAATTTACACAGAATTATTGACAGGTGTCACCAGTTTTCCGATAAATGTTCATTTTAGTATCGAAACTTGCAAGAAAAAGAAATCTTCTTTTAGTTTTCTCATTGAACTGTGATTGCATTTTTGACATAAGAGAAAAAAAGGCGAAAAGTTTAAAGTAAGTAAGTAAGTACGTTTACTCGAAAAAAATTCTTGTGTTCGCTCGTTGAGTGTTTAATATTATGGCTTGCTGTGGATACGCAAAACATGTTGGCGGTGATTGTGGTTCGAGTACAGAACGACAAGCGAACGGTCATGATGAGTGTGTACGACTAGCTGAATGCTGTAAAGATATCAAAGTCCACCTAAAAACTTGCTGTGTTTCTGATTCGTCATTAAATTCAGAGGCAACACTTTTGCTGGCTAGGGCAGGTAAGTGAAACTCAAGTTAATGCAGTTTTTGCATTGTTTACATAATCAAATATATTTTATTTTGTCTCTGGACATTTTGTTTTTATCTTTCCCTGTTAAAGGTATATTTGATGAAGACGAGTCGAATTTAAATCTAACAATTTGCCCAAGACACCGCGACGCATTTGGGCTAAGGTGGCGAAAAAACAGAAAAACCTGCTCAATTCCGACTTCATGGGCAGCGCATAGAAAACCTAATGTAAAGGGGGAGCGAGGGATAACACTTGGGCAGTCCCGTCGCCTTTACAAAGTCACCACAGTCATAATCCCTGTTGGTTCAAGTACGTTTTTAGAACTTCTTGTGAGAAATGTTTCGACCTTCACTTTACCCTCACCCGTTGTTTGATTGAACGCAAATATCCTTTGGTCTCGTCACGCCTTTCTTCCCACATTGGGGAGAAAAGATTGCGTGACGAACCTGAGGATTCAACGAAGGGGCTTTCATTTATTAGTGCTTTGAAGCCAATCTGAAAAATTACTCATAGTGCCTTACAAATAACAGCCACCTACCAATCCCTTTTATTGGTGAGAAAAATGTCACGTCCCCCATTTTATTTATTGTTTTGATGTATTATTTTCCCAATAGTGTGTTGTCATGCCCCCCACCCCCCCCCCCCTCCCCCGTCCCCGGGTTAAGCTTCCCAAAATAACATAAACCCACATATACACACACACACTTTCGCTACTCTCCTCTGTGTACCATTAAAGGGAAGCGTTTTGTTTTTAAATGCTTGAAAAGGTTCTCCGATGTGGGTGGGGCGGGGCGCGATGGATGGAGTGTAATTTTTGTATCTACTCGATTAAGGAAAGTCTATTTTACACTGTATGAAACGTGTGAAATGGGTGGAATTGTAAACGGTGATCAATCAAAGCAATGTACAAAATAAATTAAATATGTTCTTCCTTACAAAAAACACCTTAAAAAAAAAACAACAGAGTGCAGTTATTATAAATATTCAATCGCGATCGCGAGGGGGTTAGTCACAATCAGAGTGAAAGCAATCTTTAGAGTCAGAGTCAGGACATGATTTCCCCTAAGGTTGTCGAACCGTCAGTCACCAACAACAGTGAAAACTGTTCTTCATACGACAGAACTATACTGTCACCCGGACGATCACACGATACGACCTTTCTGATACTCCTGGGTTCAAACCATTTACTAAAAATAAAATCCTTGTATAACATATGGTTCAAGGTCGAATGAATGAGTTTTTATTTTGACAAGACATGTACGACATGCATTCATTGTTTTATTCACGTTCACGATCTTGCATATTACGTATGCTGAATATAATTCCACACGCACTAGCTCACAAATATCTCTTCGCAAGAAAACGAAAGTCCCGAAAGTATGAAAATGTCAGTTGTCCTAAGTTTCAGAAAAAAAAAAATTATTATTTTAAGTGGATAAATAACTATCTCTTCTTCTTGCCCATATATGGTCAAAATGTTAACGATATCTGTCATCCGTACATAACAGATATCCTGCGTTATACGTAGGTTGCGAAGATTATTCCGAAATCTTGTAAAACGCTGCATAATTACAGTTTTTCTTTCTGCAAAATGTGTTTCGTTGACAATTTGTTGAATAATATAAAACAATTATCCTGCTCAATCTTGCGGAATATCGTCTGATTTTAGCCAACTCGGCCTACGGCCTCGTCGGCTAAGTATCAGGCGATGTTCCGCGCGATTTCGCAGGGTAATTGTTAATTAAGTTAACAGAGGGAACGAGCGGAGGAGTAACAAGCCATGATGAAGAGGCCGCTGCCCGGGGAATAGTCGAAATTTCCAATCAGAGGGTGGGCGTTAAAGCAAACAAAAAAAGCTGGGCGATTCAGTGAAGCGCAGAGGAAGTACCTTGACGATAAGTTTAACATCGGCCAGCAAACGGGTCACAAAATGGATCCAGGGTCAGTAGCTTGTGACATGCGCTATGCCAAAACTTCAGAGGGTACCCGCTTTTTACCAGAGATCAATTCCTAACTGCACAACGAGTACAATCTTACTTTTCACGCAACGCAGCCAAGCTACGTCATCAGCACTCAGAGGATGACGGTGTGAGTGATCACGAGGCTGCTCTCGAGCAACAGCAATACTGGGACACTCGTGAACAAGTTCTTCGAGAGGTCCAGCTTCAGCATCCTGTCATTTATGACAACTTTGATCTTTGCGCCATGTATGATGCAAACAGGCTGAATAAGCTCAGTGTTGACATGTTAAAGTATATTTGTGAATACTTTGACGTAAACAAGGAACAACTTGCAGTACGAAGGAAAAAAAAAAAAGTAAAGTCTGTCTCCGAGCCATGAGGCCCATACAGCCGGAGCTTATCCCGGTTTCCGTAGCATTAAGCGACTTGGAGTATTGCTGGATGGGATGCTAGTCCATCGCAGGGTTACCCCCCAGCAGTAAATTCGCCGGTACCCATTTATACACCTGGGTGGAGAGAGGCAATGTGAGAGTAAAGTGTCTTGCCCAAGAACAGGCCTCGAACCCGCGCGCTAGCCATTAGGCCACCGCGCCACCATTAGGCCACCGCGCCTCCCACAGTACGAAACAGTACGAAGGAAGCCGCGATATATTGCGCTAATAGGCAAACTTATAGAGTCATGTTCCTGCCATGAGCAGCAGTAGCAGTTATGCAGAGAAATGAAAGCATCCAAGGGTCCCTTGCTACTACAGTATTTTTTTTCCATCCATACTCCTTCTGGCCTAACAGACTGTAAATAGTTCATGTATTTTGTAGTTTTTTTTCCCGCTCAGATTGAATTGGAGCAGTGTCGCTAGTTTATGTGAAGTGAGCTTTATATAAACAAACATTCTGTGTAAATTCCAGCGTAAACCAATTTCAAATTAATTTACTTTAGATAAAAAAAAGGTCCCTTAAAAAGAAAATAATTTGTAAGTGTGGTTTTATATCGTTTATCCTATAAGACAGCCTATAATGAAAAAAAAAAAACTTTATCGCTCATGTAACGGAAGTGCCTATTTTGGGGTTGCCCGTGGAAACAATACATTCGTTTTCCTCTGATGAACAATCGGCGCGTGACAATTTTAACATTAATTCGATTCGTATCAGTCGCAAACATTGCAAAGTTTTGATTCAGCTCCCTTTCAACGTTATTCCAGGGATATGGCACCGCTGTGAATATGAATATTCAGGTGGGTATTGTCGTGATTTAAGCAGTTTAACGCATAAACCAAATTCAATATTGAATTCGTTCAAGTTTAAATTTCGGCATGCGTATTTATAAACGAAGTGCTTTATTTTGTCCAAACAGAAGTCTATATGTGACTTTTGGGCGTTTCATGCATCAAGTAAGATTGCATTCATCACGTAATACGTGTTTTCAACCGATAAAACAAGAAAACTACGCAAACTAAGGAAAAGATTGCCACAACTCGTTATTAGCGGTTTCGTTGCGGCAAGGTCAAAGGTCGGGTTTTTAGGAAGATAGCTGCATTTACTTCGCCGCCTCAGCGCTCGCGATTTTAATTACCCAAAAATTTTATTTCACAGATTTGTAGTAAAAAACATGCTCTTTCAGGCTGATTAAGCCGTTTTGGGCAAAGCGATGTACCAGAAGGCTTTTAAAGCAGTTGAAAATATGGTAAATTTTGGCCTATTTTTAGCTGTCTTGAGGTAGCGACTTTCAAAATTTTGTAAAATATTTGCCTTCTTATCAAATTGCGATCTAATTATTTTTGAGGATAGTAGAATGGAGGTACAAAGACGATATGAAATTCGTTTTTAATGACAAACTTTATTTTCGATTGTAGAAGCCTTCGAATTTACCATACTTTTGTGTTCGATTTTGTCCTGTTTCGGGCTTTGGGAAGAAAAAAATTGTTAAAAAATCGAAAATTAACCGATTGATCTTAAACTTATATTTTTGTAACTAGTGCCCCTAGGGCTTTATTCAGGCCGAGTTTGAAGGAATTTCATTTTGGCCTATTTCCAAGTATAGTTGATATTAACGCGAAGGCGTTCTTAAAACAGAGCATTTTGAATATTTGAGTTCTCCGTCGTTTGTGACATCAAGCTGAGTGCCGTGACAAAGCTGTTTTGTTTGAAAAAAGGCCTTTCCTTTCCATTTTGTGCAGATTGAACATTTCAGATATAATAAGTGGTGTTTATGTGAAAGTGTACTAGCTCTTAAGCCAAGGATGGCCGCTGTTGTAAACAGAATTGAGTTCCAGATGGTTTCTCTGACATCACGGCGGCCATTACTGTGTCCCTCGGCAGGACACAGTTATGGCGGCTCCATACTAAGCTTTATAAATTTGCGTGGAAAGGTTCGGAAAATAACTCGCGAACGGTACACCGCACAGACCCGAAACTTGGAGAAATTGTTTATCTATTTATCATCTATAATATTTGAAATTCATAGCTTCTGTAGTTGAATGGTTTCGAATATATTTTTTGATTGCGTGACAGTGAAAACCAGCAATAAACAACGCAAACATTTTCGCCCAGTAAAAACAACTGCAATGCAGGATATAATCAATTCTTCTTAATCACTACGTAAGCACTGATAAAATCAAGCCCGTGGCCTTCCGGGCGTATAACTACCTCGCCTTCAAGATGTCGGATCTAAAAAAAGTCAGGATTTCAAATACATGACGTCATTTTGACGTAATACGATGCCATATTTGGCTTGCGACTGGCACAAAAAATATTTTTTATACGCTTTACACACCCTAAAAGTTTGATTACTACCTCGTGAATATCTTTGCTGAGGAAAAGACATACAGCCTTGATTAAGTACTAGTGTTGATAGAAGTGACACATCTCGGAACAAACAATCGACTGTTAAACTTTATTTTTCCAAGTTAAATAATTATTAAAACCCTTTTTTCGCATGGCAATAAAAATGGTCACCAGCAACGTCGACTTTTTTTTAAATGGATAGGAACGAATATCAGACTCAGTATAAAGTACGTGAACTGACTGGTGAACTCACGAGGATGGTACTTGTCATCCGTATAGTATGGGAGCTAGGAGCACAGAAATGATGATTTGCACTTCGAGAGTACTGAAAAGGTTTGACAACGGATTTCAATAGATTAAAACCTCCTCTTTGACGCTAGGTAGTTTGTGGTTTCAAATTGTGGTATACGTTTTGAGTTATAGCTATGTTTTTGTCAGTCGGTACAGGTCAAAAAAAGGTCTCACATGAGAACGAGGCTGAAATTGCCACTCAATTTATTCATAGAAACTTATTCAATAAGAAAATAAATGTTATCCAGATAACTGATAGGACTCTATGAAAGTCGATTTTATGTAAAGCACCATGGCTTGCAAAGAAATCACATGATATTTGTCCTCGTTTTGTGTGACGTGTCACAGCATTCTCATTCTCTGTTACATAGGAACAGAAACTTTTCGCTCACGTTCACCTGTAAACCATTTGCTCTTTCAATTTGTTCTTTCCGCACTAAAGAAAGGCAATATTTTTAAAATTCATCACTTGCTTACGTTAAAAATTTGGTGAAAGCCGTTAAAGTGGCACCTTTTAACTGAAGCCTCGCTTTGGTGTTAAAAGGAAAACGAACAGTGATAATAAACTTGGTTAGGAAAAACAATATTTGATAAAATATTCCCTGACCAAAATATCTAAAAACAGGTGTTGTCGATCAGTTACAGTAGAAAATAAAGCTAGAGAACGCAATTGGTGCTTAAAAATATTCTAAGATCTTATTATAACTTGTTCTCCATTTCGTTCGTTGATGACATCAAGAATATTACAAATTCCAAGTAACAAGTAGTCACATTTAGTTCTTTGAAATGTCTCTACTCAATAGCGCGTTTGAACTGCATTAGTCGTTTTTAAAGGTTTGTTATTCATTTCGTGATGTTTTCACAACACGCCAACATTAACCAACGTGAAGCAATGACCAAATGAGGGAGGGTGGTGGAGGGTAAAAACAGAACTGTTGTACACAACAGTGGTAAAAAGTGTCTCAACAGTGGTGTCGGAGATTGCACGGGCTTGGCAAAAAAATTGCGATGTAGCTGCTTGTATGCTTAGATGCACAAACATACATTTCCTTGAAGATAGCTTTCAAAAAAACAAAAAAAAATGATATTCAAGACTGTTGATTCATTACGAATCCTGCCTGCTTTATTTCCTCAGCCCTCGTATGTTTAAAACTGAAAGATGTATAAGCAACGTAGCCTTGAAATTTTTCCGAAAGTTTGAGAAGAAGATCTACTTTATGATACAAAAATGTTCATTATAGCAATTTTCCCCCGTGAATGTTTTGATGTGCCGAGCGTTTGCCTGGGACCGTGTTTAGTGACGTGTAGGTTAAGCCTCAGTTTCAGCTTTTTGACATAATTCTTCGTTTCAATCACGACGTTCCTGACTACTTTTTAGGCACCAATACAATGAGAAGATTGTAGCCAGCCATTATCATTCTAGGATGAATGTTGCACATGGTTATTATTTTCTGACTTTGTGTCGGAAATAGCAATTATTGGATGAGGTTGAGCATGATATCGTGAATTATCAAAACCGAGGTCTGTGTTATCTGCCGAAGCCGGAGGCTGAGGCAGATAACACCGGTTTTGATAATTCGCGATATCATGCGAAAACCGAATTCAATAATTGTATTATTATACGTTTTCAAACAATTTGCCATCACTTTTTCTAGCGCCGGCGTACAACTTCGTCAGAACATTGGCCAAAGCGGTTTTATCTTGTGGTTTCTCCAGGTTCTTCTCCCTCAAATAATCATTCAGAATTTTTACACTTGTTTTTGTTGTTCTCTTGGTGTTTTTAAAATCTTTATTCTCGATCAAAACTTTCAATTCCTCGCTCAGCCATATTTTCAAGTTTGACAGTAATCAGGGGACGAGGGGCTTGGAAACTAGGCGGACTTTGAACTCGACATGATAACCCAATATCTGCTGCAGATATATTGACTGAATGCTCTCGACCAATCACATGTTTCAAAGTAATTCTAATGTATAATAATGACATTTATGGTGTTGAGGATATGTAAAACAAGATATAATGCTGTCATACGTCGTCAAAAACCAACGAAAAACATCAAGAACAAAAAAAAAACAATGCAAAAGTTGACAAGATAGTTTAAAATCAGTCTTAAAAAATTATTTTGCAGAAAGTGACTGTCCATTGTGGCTTTCGGCCCTTCATTGAGTTGCCCAAAACACACTCTTACCTTGTAAAACAAACTAAGGGCTACCTGACTAAAGGAAAATAATTTTGATGTGTCTTACTAAATCCGAAGAACCTAAGTGGAAGATTAAATGACGTTTGTTGAAGAGACTTGCTATTCTGTTTCTTTTGACACAACTTAACTCATCCATAGTCAGTACAAGTTAGTCAGCCTTGCTTGGGAAGAGATTCAGACAGAAGCTTCGATTCCCTACAGCAAAGTCCGTTCTCGGGTCTACCCTGCTGCTTTCTCCAACCATCCTAAGATTTCTTGATAAGCCTGTGTTAATACGTATGAGTTTCCAAGTATTTTTCTTTCCATTATCAACATAGGCGTACGGGCACCTTCGGACCTGGGGGGGCGGACAACTTATTGCCCGAAAAAAAAATAGACTTTTTCAAAGTCCGCAAGCTATGGAATAGGTGATTGCAATTAAATCAAACTGAGGGATCACGCAAAATTTGCGTGAAAAATTGACCATGATTATAGCAATTTGTGAGAGAAAACGAAAAGAGATGAATGAGAAATTTGGACTTTTGAACCACAAAATTCAGTATATTTTCAATACGTTTTTTCTATAGATGTAATTCGTTTCGAACGTAATGTTGAGATTTGTCGGCTTATTTTCTATTCTTTCTCTAGGCTTGTTGCCCGAATTCTAAGCATTTTGCCCGAAAAATTTCGGCACTGGGGGGGGGGGGGGCTGCAGCCCCCCTCGCCCCTCCCCCCCCCCCCCCCCCCCCCCCCCCCCCCCCCCGCCTCGTACGCCTACGATTATCAACATCAAAGTTTGTAGAATCGCGTCCCAGGAGTGAGAAAGCATGAATAACTTTTCACAACTGTTTACCAAACATCGATGAAACAATTTTGTGTACTTGAGTGTATTTTGTTTGAACTTTAAACACCGTCCGGAACCACAGCTCTTGGCAGCAAATTTACTTGCATTATGAGTACCAGTACATCACTCATTCAGTATCTTGCATGGCGATTGAATGAAAGCTCTCGCATCATCTTTCGCATCATGTTTGGCGTGTGATAGAACCCTTCTGACGGCTTTCTCGTTGTTTGAATCTAATGGTCTCATTAATTTGGGGCTTTCTCTTTTTCATAGAAACTGCAAAATTTCTATTTTTACACTCAGTAGCAATAACAAGGTTCTTGTTAAGTATGTTTTAAGAATCGGATTGGGAGGACACAATATTAGACCTGTTTTTCTAGATCTATACAGTAAAAACCCGCGGGTAAGAACCAAACAGTTAAGAACCTGTTAGGCTAAAATTTGGAAATTAAAAATTTGGAAATTAGAACCCATTTAAGAACCTATCTGGCCTCAAATTTGGAAACAAATTGTTATTTTCTTAAACTGATTAAAAATGTTTTTTGGGACGTTTTGACAAAGCATATCTGTGCGTATGTATAATGTCATATTCTAAATGGCTAGTGCTTTTTACATAAGCACTTATGTGGTATGAAAATTTTACACAAGGAATAGGCCGAATATCACTAAACGATCTATAAGCATTAAAGTAAATTTTCGTTAGAAAATAAGAACTTATTGAGAACCTGAATAGCCTATATGTTACTACCATTTATAGAAGAACCTGTTTCGGCTAACCTGGAAAAAATAGGCTCTTACTCGCAGGAATTTCCCTGTATTTCACTCAAGAAAGTGATGTATGTGGGCCATTATAATATAGATTTCAATGTTTTTTCCTCTCTTCTTTTGCTCTGCATCTTTGCCGGACGGATATTGGCCAATAACGATCAGAGACAATGTTCTCCCCGCACTATGTTACTTCTTTAATGGGAGGTAACACTATTGAAGTGCTTTGAGGCAAGCGTACCAAATGTTACTTCGGACGCTAAGCCAAATCGCCAACCAAGTAAGAGCCTAGTTTTGCTGGTCATATGCCATGGCTCTTCCTGTTGAATTCTGTGAGGCGACTTGTATTGCAAATGCAGGCGCTGACTGGTCAACACAGACGTGTCTCATTACTGGGAAAGTTGCCATAAGACTTGGGAAATTGTTGTGGATTGTAGTTCCCTCCTTTCTTATGCATTTCCTGGTGCTTTGCACTTTCTTGCTGTAACTGGAAACCGAAAATTAAATGCTCAAACAGTTTTACGCAGAATCAAAAACTAAGATCGTTTTGGGCGGTTAGAGAAAGCGGCAGAGGTAGACGAGAGAACAGCAAACAAACCAAAGCTTTGATCTATAGAATGTATTCATCCCGAAAGAGAGCTGTTTGTACGTACTACGAATGGGCTGTGCTATGTCATTTACTGTGAAAAACACGAACATATAACAGTATGTCCCTGAAGCCAAAGTCATTCAGACTTACGTTTGAATATATAACCTACAGCTGCTACTAAAGACCTTGCCATAACCTGTTGAGCATGGATAGAAAAAGTAATACAAAATGCTGCACTGTGCGGGGGACCACGAGTGCCGAAACAGAAATAGAATTACTGTTTCATTAAGCGACTATTTGTGACTTGGTATTTATGATATTCTAGGCGTCATAACGACCTTTTATAACTTTTAAACAAAATCTAAGGTGGACGTCATGTTTATTTTCTACGCTACAATTGGCAGCAAATTTCATTAAACATTGCTTCTTTCTTTACCAAGTTTAATATTATTATTTTCTTTTTCCATTCACATGAAAGCGAGGCTTCAATAGAAATGCGCTACTTTAACGACTTTGGTCAAAGTTTTTATTTCAGCAAGTAATGAATCTTAGAAATATTGCCTTTCTTAAGTGCCAAAAGAGCAAATTGAAACAGCAAACGGTTTGCAGTTGACCGTGAGCCGGAAAAGTTTCTGTTCCTATGTAACAGCGAATGAGGATGCTGTGACACGTCACACAAAACGAGAACAAATATCATGTGATTTCTTTGCAAGCCGTGGTGCTTTCCATAAAATCGACTTTCATAGAGTCCTACCTGTTTTCTGGATAAAATTTATTTTCTTATTGAATATGTTTCTATGAATAAATTGAGTGGCAATTTCAGCCTCGTTCTCATGTGAGACCTTTTTTTGACCTGTACCGACTGACAAAAACATAGCTATAACTCAAAACGTATACCACAATTTGAAACCACAAACTACCTAGCGTCAAAGAGGAGGTTTTAATCTATTGAAATCCGTTGTCAAACCTTTTCAGTACTCTTGAAGTGCAAATCATCATTTCTGTGCTCCTAGCTCCCGGACTAGTATATTGTTTTTTTTTTTTTTTTAATTTCTGCATCACGTGACATTTGAATAGTCAATTCTTTGCAATAACCATGTAAGCATGGACATAATCCATCCCATGATCCTCCGGATGCTTGGCTACCTGGTTTTCATAACGTTTGAAGAATTCGTCGACAATCTTAGCCTTCTCTTCGGGAGAACGATGATCAGAAAGGCCTAAGGAGAAATTACAAAAGCCATTTAGTATTACGTGACTTGTGAGGTAAGCTTAACTCCGCTCCAATCATGTGGATCGCGTTAGCCACTTGGAACCATCGGGTGCCGGTTCATATTAAACCTAGGCCTACTTCTGTAGCATGCGCATATATACATGAAGCTACACGGAGTATTGCAAGCTACTCCCCATGGATGGGGTGCCAGTTTTTCACGGATCATTTTCCAGCTTTATGAATCTTGTCAGGCCGTTTCCCTTACAATTTGTATGTTTAACAAACCATAATATATCAGCACACCGATGAATCCACTTTTCGTACTGCAAACGGCATATTGATATTCCCAATGGCATGACAGTCCTGTGGGTATATGGCTGACTACTCTGCTTTGTTTTCCGGGCTCCGGAAATATTGAGCAAATAAGAGACGGACCATTATTTTCTTGGAGGCGGGGTATGAAAAATTTTCCTCTGCAAACATTTTGTTTGTCATATATATAGTTTATGCACCTCTGCAATTTTTTTTTTTTTTCGACTATGTTTTGCCATACATATCTTGTTTGCAATCAATTTATTTTGTATTTCTAGTACCTGCAAACAATTTTTTTCATTATTTTTGATATCCCCCCCCCCCCTCCCCCTCCAAACAAATAATGGTCCGGCCCTAATAACTCTACCCTTGAATGCTATTGGCTGGAGAGAGGCGCGTACCACTTATTTATCTTGCAACAAAAAGGCGTCCATGACAGTAAACCTGGGAATTGGCTCACTCGCTCTGTCTTGTCGGTCTCGAGTCGAACACCCGGCCTTACTTCATTCCCCCATACCTGGTCTTTGACATAATCCCCATGATATTATTTTCTTACCAGAAAGAAATGTCGCATTGCTCCAAGTCCTTGTCGTCGGAATGAACCAACGCGCATGTGCTTTGGGATCGCCACCATTCTTCAGCCATTTTTCCCTGTAAGGACACGGCACCACCTTGGTTTCTATGGAAACTAGTGAAAGGCCAGCTTTACGAACGGGCGAGTCCGCAGATTCAAATGGCTTCTTGAACTCATTCACAGTGCGATAATAATTGACAAATGTTGTCTTGTTAAATTCATCCTGTTGAAGGAGAAAAGTGACAAAGAATGTTAATCATCATCATTAATGATGTTTTAATCATTAATTGAAAACAATTGAAAACAAGCCAGTAGCTGTTTTTGACGTCGTTTTTCTACGGTGTCGCTCTGAATCATTCCCGTCCCCGAGACCTTGTTTCTTTCTTTTGTCCACTTGGTAATATGAAAACAACCAGGTTTGAAAATTATATAATGTGACTGAATTTAAGTTATATATAGGCATAACCGGCCAAACTGTCACATGCCAAAGGGGTTTAGAGTCCAGGGTTCTGGCACCCTCCACTGACAGGCCTCTGGGCTCTACGTCAAACGTTTTTAGAGCTTGACGCTCTGTGACAAAATAATATTATAGCCCTTGACCACAACACGATGGAACTCCATGCCTCACAGCAGGGGCTCCAAGCCTCCAGCAACAAATCCTCCTCCTCCTCCTCCTCCTCCTCCTCCTCCTCCTCTTCCCCCTTACCCCGCCGGACCCTTAGGTGTGATAAAAAAGTAACATGAACGGGATATGACCTGTGTGATAAGACCGTCGTGGACTAGTCCTTTCCACAAGTCTCTCATTGTGTGATGCATGGATGCTGGAGTGTTCTTTGTTGTTCCAAGGAATTGTCCTTCCTCGTCCAATGCAAACTGGACAAGAACCATCCTACCACCTAAAATAAAGAAGAACTAATCAATGTTGGACACCAAGATGTGAGCGCAGGCTGGTGGGTAAGGAGGTGTACAATAACGACGTTGAAAATAAGTGCATCCGCACAGTCTGCATGGCTATGTCTGCTCGCTTAGCAAAATTGCCAGTTTCAATATTTACTCAACGACTTTGTTGTACTTCTAAATGGTCACTGCAGTTGGGCGTTTGCTCTTTCTGAATATCTGTATTCCTTGAGTAAGCTAGACACTATCTCGAACACCTAACGAAGGTCATAGGCGTACGAGGCGGGGGGGCGAGGGGGGCTGCAGCCCCCCCAGTGCCAAAATTTTTCGGGAAAAATGCTGAGAATTCGGGCAACAAGCCTAAAGAAATAACCGGTATGCAATGCATACTAAGGCGAGGACGTTCCAGTTAAGCAAGTCAGTATGTTAAACATTCCAGACAAAGAACTGAGAATAGACCTTTTGGGCTTTGTTTGTTTGTTGTCCCTTTTCAGACTACGTGGCATCACTCTTGAGAATCACTTCTTTCAAATTCAAACAAATGCTCTTGGTATTCAGATAGTTTTAGTTTTTTTTATTTGTTAAAAAAAAAAACAAGTTCTCTGGGCAGCATCATGTGGTTTGAAATGGAAATTTACACTGACAAAGCCAAAAATGTCTATTGAGTAAAATTGTGAGTCCAAAAGATATCCAAGTAATTGAACGCCGAAATTGATATCGTTGATTAAAGTGTGATTTACAGCAAGGAGCCCACATTTGTGACCATTTTTAATTATTCACATTCTTTCATGCAGCCGTTTTCCAATGAGAAGCTGTGACGAGCTTCTGATTGGATAAAACCTGCAAGAAAGAATATGAATACATTAAAAGTGGTCACCTTTTTGGGCTCGAAAGTTGAGACACTGAGTCATTTGCTATAAAGGAGGGAAAATGGGTTTGTCAGGTAAATAAAATGTTAAAATACAGCACGTTGTTTTCCAGTGGTGTTTTTAGTTGTGCATTCCAAGGTATGGTTAATTTGTAACCAACGTTAATTAATAAAAGGCAAATAATAAGTTGCTTTGATCACAAAATTGGCAATTTAATTTGTACAATTCTAATATGATGTCTTCTATCACGACTTTTGACAATGGAATGCAACATATTTTGTAACTGTACTAGACAGCAAGGAAACTTCCACGAGTTTGGCATAAAAATATTGTTTTGCAATAATGTATCTAGATTGCCTCTAGATTGCTGACAGTTGCACTGACTGTACAATCTGTAACGTACCCTTTGTCCAGTAGGTCCAAACACTTAATATCATTTACAGGTAAAACACAGTGCAAGGAAGTACAAGTTTCCAGGAAGAAAAGTTGATATAATATCTTGATTGACTCTTGTTAAATTTAAATGGGGCTGATAGTTGTTTGCACTAGCTGTACAATCTGTGTTGCAAGCAAGTCCAATAAGTCACAAATTTTGATACAGTAAAAGTGGAGACTAGGAAGTAGAGTTGATACAGTGGTTTGCCAGTGATGAATTTATATTGAGGGTCTTTCAGTAGTCAATCCCGAGATGTTTTACACCGTTTTTTAACTTTGGTGTTATTGCTACATGGTTTTCGCTGTGTTTTGCTTAAAATATATCTGCCATTTATAGTGAGGATTGGGCTTTTTATTATGTACATATTGCATAGAGGCAGAATAGAGGTCAATAACCAGTTCCAATGCAAGAGCTACATTCACACATTCATGGTGCTTCTTGACAAAGTGCAGATTAAACATATTGAAGTAATTAGGTCAAATCACATCAATCAGTGGATTCTTTGAAAACTGTATCTTGGATGTTTTCTGTTGTTGTTGTTTTTATTTCTGTTCTGTAAACATAATGAAAGAAAGAATCAATAGTTAAAAAAATTAAAAATTGTTTACACATATTTGTTTAGACACCAAGACTGATTAACTTCAACAATTTAATGCAACATAAGTAGTTACTTAATTCAATAAAATTTTTCTTTTTTCTGAAACACATCTTTCTACATGTACATTATATCTTCTTAAATCATTTTCTAGTTATCATAGCCTACAAAAATAAATGTATATACTTTTTTTTGGTTGTTAACCACACAGCTTTAAGGTCACTGAGGTGTGTCTCTAGAACACCAGTTTGGACTCTTGATTTATTTACATTTGTATAAATATATGATCAATTGTAGTTCTGTTTTCAGTGGCAAAGCCTGAAATAAGTTTGTTTGTATCCATATTTTACAATCATTTGTTTATATAGATTTACTGCTGCTTTGTACACCACTATTAAAATCAATGTTGAAATCTGACCTAGTAGTAAGAGTGAAAACGTTCTGTTGCCAGAAGGGATCGCGAATGAGCTTTCTGATCTATAAATTTTAGCAAATTAAATATAACATCTGGCAGATATTTCACTTTTAAAATCGTTATTTCGATTCCATAAATACTTTGACAATTATGTTATTCCAACACTACGGTATTCAATAAAGTACAAGCAAATATAAACTTTAGATAGCTCACCTCAGCTGCAGTTGTCGCAGTACGTCTTCTGCAGCACTTCTCGTCGATCTTCAGTTAAAGCTCAGGTTACAATGTCGCCAGGCAGTAGTTCAAATCGCAAATAGTTTAGTCCCTCGACTTATAGGTGTGTCGATAAGGTTTTTGTGTACTTTGATATCACAAAAAGTTTGTAAGTGAGCGAAAAAAATATCAGCTACTAATCGAGTCAAGGCTTCTGGCTGCGAAAAATTCTCACATGCTCGACCGAACACTCCAAGATGGCCGACGCAAACAAATCTCAAACCATGGTCTTAGTTACCAGTCCTCTTCGGTTCGAATCATCACATCTTAACACGAAGAATCCAAAATCGCTTTATACTAACATGATAACATTAGGCTCGAGACTACGTCCTCGCCTAAAAATAGAAAATAAGCCGAAAAGTCTAGTCAACATTACGTAAAAAACGAATTACATCAACAAGAAAAGTATTAGAAATATACCGAACTTTGAGGTTCAAAAGTCCAAATTTTTTAATTCATCTGCGTTCGTTTCCTCTCGCAAATTGCTATAATAATGTTCGACTTTTCTCGCAAATTCTGCGTGACCCCTCAGTTTGATTCAGTTGCAATCAGCTTTTCCATAGCTTGAGCGCGCACGGTGGATTTAGTAGAAGACCTTGAAACAAAGCTGTTTTTAATGTGATGAAGCTAATGCATTCGACTCAAACGTTTAGTTCTCAGGGCTAGCTTAAAACTTTCAACGAAATGTTTTAAATCCTATTCTTCCGTAAATGTTTTAGACGCTTTTGTTTTACTTTCAAAATGGGGGAAAACAATGTAAATTGGCTCCCCAAAATTAATTTAATTTTTGCTGAATTAGAGTGAATAAATAATAAAAATATTTTCTAAAAAGAATTTAGTGCATTGACACCTTCCGACAACGCCACGAAATTAATTAAAAAACTTAAGCAAGCAGGCGAAATTTGTACACAACTATATCAATGCACGTTTTTCCATTTTATATGCCCCTTTATTCGGCTTTCAACCCATGCCATTTTTTGACATTTTTTTCGGGCAAAAGAGTCTCCGCCCCCCCAGAACCGAAGGTGCCCGTACGCCTATGACGAAGGTAACTCTGATCAAGAAAGCGGGAGTAACACGAGTGTCTAAAAGTATGAAAGGGAAATGGATCTTTCTTGGAAATAGCAAGAGGTTCGAGATATCAGTAGTTGAGACCAGGGTTGAGACTGAGTCGTATAGAGGGTGACTATGACTCGATATATACAGTAACTTTGAAAATGAAAAACATTCTTGGCAAAAACCATATTTCCAGCTTAAAGTGGGAGAAACTGTCTCAAAAGAACAGTTTACTGAAGTGTACTAAGCTAAAACAGCTAGAAACAGCCAAGAATGAAGCAATAGAAAAAGAATCAAAAATGTTTAAGACCAAGATTGGGAGAATATTAGGCGTTATCTGAAAGATTGTGCGCCATTCGTGACTTCCCTCCTTGAACATGGATTTTTCATACAAAAAATAATACAGGTGATACTCCTTAGTATCTTCGCTAGCCGTTTTTTGTGTAGTCACGCAACGTCTCTGTACTCTACAAAATTGCACTGCGCACACGCGTGACCACCTAATTAACAGCTGCATTTCCTTACCAGGAGCCATTTCCTTCGCTCTTGCCAACAATATCGTCTCCCAGTCCTTTGCAGCCTGTTTCCTGAACTTCTCAGACTCTTCTGGTAGTGTAATCATTGTGTGATGTAAAGCTCCAGTCACGCTACACGGCTTGTCACGTAACCAGTGCATGGCAGTGGAAGAAAATACCAAATTTATAGTCTGAGGAGGAAGACACTGACTATAGAAGCTTGTGCCACAAGTCGTAACAAACACATTAGGGAAGTCTACAAAATAGCTTTTCGGACCTGGTATAAGACCTGCATGGGAAAGAGAGAAATAATTTCATGAAATTTACCGCATGATACCGTATGAGATGCTGTACGCACTCTGGTTGGTTTATTGTAGTTATTGGTCCTCGCAAAATAACGTGTAATTATCTTAGGCGTTACGATTCTCGATCTTTTTAAGTACAAACGCCGGTAATATCCCTACCTAGCCTGTGTGCAGCCGTCCCCCTCCCCGATTTTTTTGAGGGAATAGGGACGGCTGTGCACAAGCTAATTCCTACCCCAAAGCATCTGCATTCGTGCCCAGGGCAAATTAAACGGTGAAAACGCACCGGTAATATGCTGTTGTCGTTTATTGCTTTGACTGTGAAGGAAAAGCGTGAAGGTTTGGAGAGGGGAGGGGGGAGTTTACTAACCTAAAAGATAGGGAGGACTTCATAAATTGGACTAACCTTGCAGACGAAGAAACAAAGACTTGAAATCATTTACAGGCTGATCTTCATAAATTACGTGGATTGGTAGATCATCGCCATAAATTTTGCGTAGCTCTTTAACGCATGCGTATAGCAATGGCATGGAGGTGCCTCCGTCTGCGCAGCCGTAGTCCGCAATAGTAAACACGGACCCAGGCTTTACGCAAGCTGATTTGACACTCTCTAACATAAGAGGAGCGGACTCCAAGATCACATTGTAACATCCAATAGTGTTGTCAGAATAGAACCCAGACCCATCTGCGCCGTACGGAATGTGACTGTGGGGAGACTGGAGAAGAAAAAAAATTTCGTTTGACTGTAAGCAAAGGACTTACTAGTGACATCCTTTTCTTTTCCCGAGAGTCCAGGATCCTTCTGGTCTGCGCCAGGGATCGAGACGTCTGGCCGGCTCCAAAACCGGAAGTCCGGGATTCACGGACTCATTGTCAAATCTGACAAATCTAAATGGCTGAAAATCTTGAAAGTGTACTCTGCGCATGCTCACAAGTTGGGACCGGCCATGGTCTCGATCCCTGGCGCAGACCACAAGCACCGTGGGCTCTGGGAAAGAGAATGGTGACATCCGAATGTCGAGGTCTACCTATTTGAGAGCAAACACAAAATCGCAAAATAACCCACCCACTTACAACTAAATCCCGTATTAAGAAGGCACCTAAGGCCGGCAACATTTTTATTTTTAGCGTGTGCAATGAACAAGTCAAGAGTCATTGTGTGATGTAACGCTCCAGTTACGCTACATGGCTTGTCACGTAACCAGAGTCACGCTTAAGTGTCTTTATGGTTAGCATGTAGGACTCTGGATCAACCATCTCAGTGCAGCCACTCTCCTAGTTCCCTCGTGCTACGTAAACTCGGCAGTGTTGTCCAGCTTGGTCCGAGTGCGACTAAACTTTCACCTTAGAGCGGTTTTCACTTGAGTGTCGAAAGTAATTCGTGTTTGCATTGGTTTTGCATTACTACGCTTTGTGATTGGTTTAAAAACCTCGCGCCACTTTCTCAACCAATCAGAAGTAAAACCAAAACCAATCATGACTCGCTTCGTGTCGGCTACATGTATTTGCTTCGAGTTTTGATTGGTTTACTGGCTTGTCTGTGTTCTTTGTGATTGGCTAGAGTGATTACTTTGGTTTTGGTTTTACGACACTCAATTGAAAACTGCTCTATATAGCGTGCAATTTAATTGCCTTTCTCAAGAACACAACACAACGATCCGCCGCCTCGAACAATTTGCTTTAGAAAAGTATAATAACATCAAGAATTATCAGATAAGAAGGACCTGGAAATGAACTAATTTGTTAGAGACATGCCTTGCAGCCTTGCAAGTATTAGAAGTCCAGAGACGGCGGAGCCGGGGGGCTGGGGGGGGGCTTTAGCCCCCCCCCCCCCCACTTTTTTTCCGAAAAATAAAGACTAACTAAGAGAAGAGTCTCTTAAGCCCCCCCACTTCAAGTCACTAGTCAGCCCCCCCCCCCCCCCCCCACCTGGAAAAATGTTCCGCCGTCCCTGAAGTCGTGTTTTCAATAATCAAATTCTTCGAACTAAAAAAAGGTAGTACTTACAAACTTGTCGGTACTCGAGGACATCTTGTTGGTTTCCTGTTAATACTCCTTTGCCTTCTTATTTCAAAATTCGTCAGCGAACACAAGTACGGAGAAAAAAAATAGACTTTCAAAATATGTATGAGAGTTTTTGTCACTCAGTGTTGAAAACCAAATATTATAGGACACTTTGTGTATGATACACAGTGTAAGAATAAGTTCGAAATCACATGGTTATAAGAACGGATCGACTTCGGCGCATGTGTGTTTGTATGTTTCTCGACTACGCGATTTAAAAGCCTGTGGCCCAAGTTCAGATATTTCGTCAACTAGAAAACCAACATGGTTTTTGGAATCGCTCAACATTTCTTAAAACACATCTAATACTCTCACGAAGTTTAAAAGAACCTTTCAGTGGAAATTCTGTACAATTTTTTGACTGCCGTCCACTACAAAACCAAAATAATTTTTAGAATCGCTTGGCATTTCTAAACAAACATCGAATACTCTCATAAGGTTTAAATGGGGCATCCTGCGGGAATTTGGTGAGTATTTCTGAATGCCGGGCTGAGCCGAAAATTTTTAAAGTGTCGAGAACACAGCGATTTTTTGGTATGCCCAAGTTCAGATATTTCGTCAACTAGAAAACCAACTTGGTTTTTGGAATCGCTCAACATTTCTAAAAACACATCTAATACTCTCACGAAGTTTAAAAGAACCTTTCAGTGGAAATTCTGTACAAATTTTTGACTGCCGGGCATTTAGTCTATTTAAGACCGTGCCTGGCTGCCGGGCATATAGCCACAGCGTTAAAGAAAACATAAGAAAACATCAAAATATTAGTTTTACAACATAGAAAAACAGCAATGGAGAAATAAAAAGCCAAAAATAAACAAGGATGGTACCGACTGACCAAGATTAAGACGAATTACGAATGACAAACTTGAAAATACTAGACTAATACTTGCCAATTTTTTCAAGATGCGTTGTTCGTGACCTAGCTCCTTTAAACCTTGCAGTTCTCGACAAAACTGAGTCCATCGCTCGCTATGTCCTCGTGCACCGGTGACAAGGTAATAACCGCTGTATTTTCTTTCTTTAGGAGTCTTTGGTTATAGCCGTAGTGTATTGTGTGGTCTTTTGTCTCGGCTCGTGTACCGATATACGGGGACAGAGCCGCATGACTAATTATAAAAACAAACCTCTTCAATATTTGCTGTGTTTTGGCTGATCAATATCGTGCGTGACCTGACCCTTTCTGATCATAAACTACCCTTAACTACATTTACGGTGGTGCTTGAAAATCAGAGAAAGCTACTTCGAAAGAAAATTAAGTTAAATCTTGATTGAACCAGAAATCGCATCTCAATAGAAATTCGAGTAATCGAACATAAATAGGAATGGTTATAAAGCAAGGTATTTATCGTGCTGAATATCAAATCATGCAAATTGTTTCACTAAGAAAATGCGTCACCAAGTATGCGGTTACTGAGTATGCGAACCAACATACTGTAGCTATGAGTCTGTACCTTAGGGTCCGTGCTTTTCCTTCTTTGTTCTTTAAAGAAGATAAGCGTGTTCTTTTTCTTTTACGACGAGATTTAGAAATAAAATACCGTACCGCTCATGATCGATCATGAATACTTTATAGCACTCGGTAAATTCTACTGCTTCGAGTGGTCAGGTGTTGCGTGACACCAATTCAACAATGCATTGCGGTTAGCTTGGTAACCGCAAGTGAACGGCAGTAAATAGATGCTTAGCATTTAGTTTTTGGTACATGGTAGGGCGACTTTTTCTTCCTTAATCGATTTTCCGCTTTCCTTTTAATACTTCATAACGTATCAAAAATAGATAATTGTTCAGGGTTTACAGAAACTAACATTCTGTAAATTCGAAAGAAACGCACCGCTTTGTTTTCAGTGCAATTTCCAATTCAAATTAAAAATAAATGAGTCCTACAATTAAACATTTAATAGCCACAACACAATGCGTATGTCTCGGTATTATAATTTGTACTGCATTTAATAAAGACAAAGAAAGCAGCTGAAGATTTATTTTCTTCCGGAAATAATAAGCTACTCCATTCTTACGTCCAACACTTAAATTTCCGCAATCGCGTACCCTTTCGCCAATTTTTAAATAGCCAAATTCGATAGGACGAAAAAGAAACCGTTATAATGGTTTAAGCAGAAATTAGATTTAAATTTCATTTTGTTTTCTACTTGGTCTTGCATTTGGTTTATCAAAGAAATGTGAAGCTGAAGTTGAAGTTAAAATGCTCTATCGAACACTGATAGGTGCCGACTCATTAAAGTTGTCGTCAACTGAATATCTATTCCGTCGAGGCTCTTATGGATTAGTCAATTCCAGCAGTGCCCATCCCCCTGAAAAATGACTGATGCATTATTACAAAAAATTAACACATACAAAAACAACAGCAGCAACAACAACAACAAATAACAATGTTTCTAGATTACACATTTGTCGTTTAATTTTAATATTCCCATGTATTGTCCACATACACGTTTCCCAATTTCCTTGATTTAAATTTTTAACCAAAATTCACAGTCGATTGTGCCTAGTAAATGCTGTGGAAAAATAATTGATTTGTAACCTATTCTTGCAGGCATATCATAGAAGAACAGTTCTCCCAGACCATTCCTTAATTATTTTCAATTACTTCTCAAGGCACCTGGAGACCTCGTTTTCATATCGTTGGTATAGCTCGTCGACTATTCTTTCCTTCTCTTCAGATGGTCGAGAATCAGAGAGACCTGAGGGTGGAACAGTTCATAATAAGTTTATAAGTGATCATGACGACAGCAAGTTTACCGAATGTTGTAGAAGAAATACAAACTCGGCATACCCTGTCACAATTTCGTTTCAACAACTATAACATATTTATCCCCTTACCAGAGATAAAGGTTGTATTACTCCAGGCCCTAATTGCTGGAATGTACCAACGAGCATGTTCTCTAGGATTTCCACCATTCTTAAGCCAGTTTTCCCTATAGGGACACGGAATCACTTTGGTTTCTATGGAAATAAGTGACAGGCCAGCTTTTCGTACGGGTGAGTCGCTGGATTTGAATGGCTTTTTGAATTCATCTACAGTGCGCATCAGCGCATGCAGTAAGCGAAGTTCGTCTTGTGAAATTCTTCCTGAAATACAAAAAAAAATAGAGGAAGAATAAAGGTTGTAAAAAGGGACGTCTATATTCAGGGACACGTCCTATCTAACTCCATGCGCAGGACAATGCAACAAGATTTAATTAGTTTCCATCTTAAATCTCAAAAGTCTCACGTTACCTGATTGTTATTACTCCTATCCTTAAGCATTATACTGCTGGGACGGATCCCTGCTGCCTAAGTTTATTGTTTTTCAGGCCAAACATGAAAACAAGAAGAAAAACTAACTAACTAACTAACTAACTAACTAACTTACTAACTAACTAACTAACTAACTAACTAACTAATTAACTAACTAAATAACTTAATTAAATAAATAACTAACTTACTTATTTACTAACTAACTAAACAAAATTAAAAAAAGAATTTGAAAAAGGAGAGCCTCGAGTTTGCCTATAATGCAGTTGGCTCCCATCCTCGCCAAACCGTTACTGTTGGGATTTCGCTTCTTACAATCATGCAATACTTTACAGCGCCCACTTAAAAACCCCCTCACTTGTGTAATCAAACCATCAGTTACTAATCCTTGCCACAGTTTGCTCAACTTGTGTTCTTTGGAGACTGGTATGCTTTTTGTCGTTCCTGCGAATTGTCCTTCCTCGTCAGTGGCAAGTTGAACAAAAACCATTCGACTATCTAAAATGAAAAGGCAGAGTTAAATGAATAAAACATTGCTGTTTGGTAAAAACGGCAACGTGGTGTTGCCAAATCATGTCAGTAAAACTATTAACTAACTAAGCACACGACCACACAAGCATTGTGCTTAAAACCCTTACGTGTTAAAATAAAGAATATGATAATGATGATGATGATGATGATGAGGATGAGGATGATGATGACTATACGTTCACAAACATGTTCAGTGTAAACGTGTTTGTTTTTCCCGCGAGTAGTTACGTGTTTGGTGTGATTAAGCAAATTCTTTTCTATTTTCTGATGCATTTATTCAATAATTAGAGATAATAGTAAATAGAATCAGCAGCTTTCTGCCGCTTGCCGTTAGAACGTGAAGCTTAATCTCTCTAATATTATTGTTACTTGAGAAAAAACGAAAAATAAACCTGAAAAAATATGCGCGTCACGTAAACAACCTGATTATGCAGAACCCACTGGTCTCAGGTCATTAAAAATTTTTTTCAGGATTTAAAAATTTATGCATGCATGCGAAGATCCAACCGCTCCAGCTAAAAGCTGCGAACTACCTGGCGCCAGCTCCTTTGCTCTGTTCAGTAGAATTGTTTCCCAGTCCTTCGCTGCCTGTTTCTTAAAAATCTCAGCCTCTTCCAGAATTGTAATCATGCTGTGGTGTAATGCTCCTGTAATGTCACACGGCTTTCTGCTCATCCAGTGAAAGGCGGTCGCAGAAAATGCTAAATTGACTGAGTTAGCAGGCAGGCACTGGCTGTAAAAGTTTGTCCCACACACCGTGATAAACACGTTGGGAAAATCTGCAATATAGCTTTTTGGGCCTTCTATGAAACCTACCGAAAGAAAAAAAATAACTTAGTTAGTTCAACAACTCTTTATCTTCATAGAGCATACGCCATTGACACCGGACTAAGTGCGAAAGCCGCGAAAGAGGTCTTGAACACCAGTTGTGAAGGCAAAGCGGCTATGCGTCACTCTGGCCAACCACTATCACGATAGATCCCTCAAGATAAAGTGGTTGTCAGCTCTGCGTCTATCCTCCTAACATCTCTTTCGACTTTTAAATCTGGTTTTTAACACAGACCTTACTCCTTATGTGCTTTACAAGAACCTTCATTAACATTTCTTTCTTGGAACTTGACGACCTTACCGTGCAAACGAAGAAACAAAGACTTGAAATCATTAACTGGTTGATCTTCATGAATCACGTTGATTGGTAGATCGTCTCCGTGAATTTTTCTTAGCTCTTGAACGCATGCGTACTTGTGGTCCCAGTCTAAGTACATCCAATTCCATGGCTGTCTTCCTGCTCATTATTGGTCTGCCTTCGCTACCAATTACAATAAATTCGGCTGTAACTTCTTTTCCAGCAAAGTTTACCGAGGGCTCAAACTTTCCTAGAGTGTTCAGTACAGTGGTTCTAAAGTTCCATAAGGATACAATTTCTGATTTGTCTTCTCTGATTTGCACTTTAAACCTTTCAGCTTCACTTGTTTCCATGTGTTCTGGTCAATAATATTGCATGATGACCCTGAGTCAATGAGAACTCCACTGAGAATCACACTTCCCACTTGTAAATCAACAGTCTCTGATCCACTCCTGTGACACGAGTCACCAGATCCTACAGCAAAAGCATAATCATTACCCTCGCCATCCTCCATGCAGTTAACTTTTTCCCGTCCATCTTGTTTTCTCTTGTTCTTTTTCTTTTGCTCTTGATTTGTTTTGCAAACTGAGGCAAAATGTCCCGTCATGTGACATTTTGAACATGTTTGAGATCTTGCCGGGCAATGCTTGTCACGTGCGAAATGACTACTTCGTCCACATCGGTAACATTTCAGACTGAATGTCAGACAACTCGCCCCCCGGACAACTAGCCCCCAGTCTGGACGACTAGCCCCCACTTTCTGGACGACTAGCCCCCAGTACTACTTAAGATAAAATTTACTTATGCTTACCGTATTCTGACTTGCTTTTGATGTCCCAAAAATTCTACGATAGCAGGGCACGAGCACGAAATATGTAGCGATTATAAAGTTGCTTCGTGTTGGCGACAAATTTATTATGTTCAGTGGGAACGTTACGTTTAGTTTTGCCTAAACCTATGAAGGGATAAGAATTTTAACTGCTATTTGTCCTAATTAGGTAAGATTTTGTCGGTCTACTTTGTTTTCTGTGTTCCATTGCAAAAGCACGCGTGTTTTAATTGAACCTTTTTAAGATTTTGAGTAAAACACTCTTTAATTTCGATTGAAAAAACGTTCAGTGCGAATTTAACGTGATGGTCAAATTTAAAAATGTAAAGGCAATTCTGTCACTCTTTTTGGGTTTGTTGTCTTCTTTTATGGCACTAACAGTTGCACCTGCATCGCCTTCGATCTGCTTCGCTTGGGTCTGCGACACCTCCAGAAATCGAGCAATTTTCTGTGTTTTTGTTAATGTCAACTCTTGTCCTTTTGCCAGAATGTTTCGTCGAAGCTCTGTGGACTTACATTTATCGATAATTTGATCACGTATTTGCTCATTCTTCGAAGTGCCAACTTCACAATTTGCAGCTTCATTACTTAGCCTTACAACCAATTGATCGACCGTTTCATTTTCTTCTTGCTTCATTTGGCGAAACATGTGTCGCTCGTACGGCTCATTCATTTGTGGTGTAAAATATGCATCGAGTGTTCGAAGTGCAGCCTTGTAAAAATTGTCATCTTCCCCTTCAGGTGTGCCAGGATCCGTTAAGGTTTCGAAGATATCTTGAACTTCCATTCCTGCACAGTACAAGAGTAACGCCTTTTTTCGAGCAGCTACTGTGATCCCACGACCATCGACATAAAATTGAAATGACTTTCTCCATCGCCGCCATCCTAGCCCCGCACTTGTGCTATCTCCTCGACAATCAAATGGCTGTATTCCGCGAGGTTCGTCGTTTGTCGCCATAACTTTCATTCAAATGGACGCGTCCTCACACCAGTTTATCCTCGTCGCCAATTGTAGTGTTTCACGGGCAGTGAACATTCGGATTAAACCATAATATAAACACTCTTAAACCAGATTGAACTCGACACACACAAAACCATGTTCTCTCTATATTTCCCATAATCCGTTTTGGTCATACAATACCACAGATAAGACTGATTATCTACTGTTATTATTCGACGCTTCTGTTCGTGATTCCACCAGATTTACTCAATGCAGCACCGAGCGTCTAAAGACACGTGAAAGACCACCCAAGTATTATCGCCCCAATGAACTTTACACCAAGGTACACAGCATCTTACCTAAATCGCTCGCTAATACTCTCTGCCCAAAAGTCTCAAGGCTTGCCCACCTGAATGGGTTACCCAAGATGCACAAGCCTAAACTGTCTATGAGACCAAAGTAATCTGCAATTGGAACATAACTTATCCTTTTGCTAAATGGCTGGAAGAGAAATTAAAGCCTCTGTCAACCAGTGCTTGCACCATCAGCTCTATCTTTCAATTCTCTCAAGCTATCAGTTCTCTTGCCGTTTTCACCGCGCGCTCATCGATCGAAAAAACACGAAAAAATAGAAGGCTGTGGACAGTCTACCCTGTTCACCAATGTTCCTGCTTACGAAACTATACACTATCACAATACTTGTTAAGAAAGCTTTCTCTAGAGAGACTGCTTCAATGACACCTACGATTTAAATCTCACCAAAGACCAACTGCTTGCGCTTGCAACTAGAAACAAGCTGTTTCAACTTAATGGCACGCTCTACGAGCAAGTAGAAGGAGTAGCAATGTTTTTTCCACTCGGGCCGCTATTAGCCAACACGTTCATGTGCTCTATAGAAGAAAAACTGGAAGAGGGAAACGACCTCTCCTCCTTCTATAAGCGCTACGTGAATGACACCCTGACCATGCCTGATATCAATGAAACCAACATTTTCCTCGACAAGCTGAACTCTTGCCACGGAGACTAAAAATTCACCATGGAGATAGCCGAAGAAAACACCATCGCTTTTGTTACTTTTAGTAGCATGAACATCACTAAAAGTGGCAACAGTCTCGAAACATCAGTCCACAGAAAGTCCAAATAAGCAATATTACATTTATTGTGTTCTCGTCTCTCTTGGGCTGTAAAATAAGGTAATCTTCAATTCAAGTATATTCTCCGAACGCGCTTGCGAATAATAAGTGACGGTTAAATTTTTGAAAAAATCTTATTTAAAAAATAACCGCCGTTTGCGTGTTAAGAAGGATCCACCTTAATATTAGAGACAAAGACATCTTATGCAACTTGAAGATGGTTTAAATCTTTAAATCTTAATTTAAGACGAAAATATATCTAACCTCAGACCTCTTCATTTAATGGGATACTCATCTTACATTGAGACGATTTTTTCTTACATTAAGATGATTTTAAAACTTACATTAAGATAAAAGAAACCTCTTACCTCAGAACTACTTAATTTAAGATGTTGCGTGACGACACTAAAAACGGCTGCGAGGGAGACTAGCGATATGCTAGTTACACTGTTGAAATGGAAAAGTTTCGCTTCAAGCTATCATCGATCTTCCCATAAAAGATCTCAAAACATCCATTTCAGCAGTGCAAACTTTCGACGTTTTCGACCAGGGGAGGCACTAGCCGAAATTTTTCCTTCCCGAGCAAATTCTTGGCGAACAAGCAAGACAGATATGGCGAGCAAACTGGCTTTGTGTACATAATACGCATGAGAACACACCAAAAGGACTGTAGTCAGGCTGGTCGCCGATTGGGCAAAATAATGCGAAGGGAATACAAATGATTTTTCTGCCCAATCAGGAGGCAGTATTCAAAGAGCTTTTTGAACTGGTCTGGTAAGACTCTTTCCCCAGGGACATTTGTCAGTCGCTCCAACTTTTTTATGCCGATTTTTCCCCCGCAGTTTCAGCTATTTTACACCCGCATTTTCGCGTTTCCTTCGCCCCACTAACTGCCCCTGGGTCTCCGAGGATGATTGCCCCAGAGCCGTTGAGCGTTTGTTCACCGCTGACCGAAAACGCACCGGCTCTGGAAACGAGATTTGAAGCATGGCTCGACGAACTCCATGCCGAGTGGTGTTACTTTCAGTCATTTTTATTGTTTCTAAAACCAATAAAATTAGATTCTGAAACGGGGCTTTCGAGCGTCGCTCGTTTTGTCAAGCTTGCACAGTAAGGAACGAAGATTCGAAGAAGAAGAAGAAGAAGAAGAAGAAGAAGAAGAAGAAGAAGAAGAAGAAGAAGATTGAGGTTCGTTAGCCAAAAAAAAAACAAAACATCAAATTTTGCCTTATGCGAATGCATACCGTAGAATTCCGGTTATAAGCCCTGGGCTTATACAACTTCGTAAGGGGTTTTGGGCGGGCCTATAAACGGAGGGGCTTATATCCGGGAGGGCTTATAAGCGGAATGAAAAAATCGTTTCGAAAAGTGTCATGGGAGTGTTGACTGAAATATGTTTTTAAGTTTTAAAAAAACGCATAATAAAGCAACATTTAGCCCTGTTCAGTACTGTCATCCGGTAGAGGGGGGCTTATATCCGGAGGGGGGGGGGGCCTTATAATCGGATGTATTTTTTTGTTTCCAGGTAGATGGGCCTATAACCGGGGGGGCTTATAAGCGGGGGGAGGCTTATAACCGGAATTTTACGGTATGCGCCCAAGTAATATATTGTACATTATTTGTACGGAAATTGTTTCTTTTACACTGATCACGTGAACCGTGCGGTTTGTGTGACTTTTTATAATACTTTGATCAATTTTCCGCTTTTATCAATATAACAATATCAACACAAACGCACCGGCATAGTTTACGAGAGTAATACCAAACGCTTCGAACGCTCATAAAATGTGATGCGTAGTAGCGTGCGTTCTGTCGGATCCTGTTTTAAACGGACACCCCTGAAATAGAACTGAACACAGATTTTCATTCAAACTTTTCCTGTTGGTTGTTTACTTTAAAGGAACTTCAGTTT
Source organism: Oculina patagonica (assembly GCF_052425735.1). Taxonomy (NCBI): domain Eukaryota; kingdom Metazoa; phylum Cnidaria; class Anthozoa; order Scleractinia; family Oculinidae; genus Oculina; species Oculina patagonica. The sequence goes on from NC_135765.1 coordinate 8,667,543, forward strand.
TGAAATAAAAAAGAGCGGTCACCATATTCGTTTAGGGGCAGAAAGACCCTGTATACTCAGCATAATTTATTTTCAAACATAGAAATTGATCTGTATTCATTTTATAGAGAGAATTTAATCACTTCACTCAAAATACGAGAAAAAGCTGATAGGTCACCATACTCATCTTAAAACATGGTTAAGGAGAAAACGACGATTTTTCTCTCGCGCGACCAAAGCCGCATAGAAAAAATCCGCCATTTTGTTAAGCATTCCACGGGGTTGTCCGCTGCATATAGGTTTCACTGTACCTTGATCGACTGCTTAACACTTCCGTTTAAGATAAGTTCCAGGATATTGCTCAACATGCAGGTATATAAATAATGGTGCTAACTTCCCCGGCATTTTCCGTCTAGCAAAAATAGTAACAACATTTTCTAAAAATAGAACACTAAACACGGAAGAGCACTAATAGAACACTCACAGCACCAAAAGCGCAACAGTGGAGGTGGCCAATCTTGCTGGATATTTACCTCGCCGCCGATTTTAGCATATATTAAAACAGTGAAATAAATTACCCAAAAAGGATGATTTAAATTCTGATTTATTCTAGTTAATGATTTCAATTTTTACGCGCGAGTTGCTCGGAGGTGAATAGCAAAGGATATCCGGAGTTTGAGTAGCCAATCAGAGAGCGCCAACAACGCTATCCACTGTTTCAGTATATACTAAACATAAATATCGGAAACCTTAATAAAAAATATCAAATATCACACAGGAAACTGCTAGTACTAGCGGCACTTAGCCTGCGCCGTGCGACGCAGGCTAGATTCACTTTGATGACGACGGGAGTGGCCTCTGCCTCCAACATGAATTCGAAAGAGATAACTCTGACAAGTATAGAACAATAAATGAATGGCGACTTAGCTGAAAATGAATAAATGGAGTCGATCGAAACCCTGGAAGGGGGTGGGGGGGGAGGGGGCACTTGGAAAAGTTTTGGTGGGGTGTTCCGCTGGAGCCTAGAACCCCCCACCCCCTGTCTCAGACCAAGAAAAGCTTAAATTTGCCACCCCATCTCAGACTAGAGGGTTAAATTGTAAACCCCACCTCAGACCGGAAATGAAGAGGATGTTTTTATTTTCAAATTTTCTCGGCTACAGCGTCCGCTATTTATTTTCACACATTTCAAAACCATCTTATTTGAATAAGCAGAAAGGTATCAATTTGGCGTATTTTTTTTTTTTTTTTTTTTTTTTTCATTTAGCGACTCCATCTCAGACTAAACGGCCAAACTTGGAACTCCATCAATGGCCTGTAAGGTCCAAATGGGAACTCGTCTAGCAGCACATACCTATGTAATGTATGTAATGTAGCACCTCTACCGCCGCCCCCCCCCCCCCACTTCTCCCTCCGCCGAGGGAGAAGTGGGGGGGTAATAAGAGAAATGAGTATGGTGGCCTATCAGCTTTTTCTCGTATTTTGAGTGCAGTGATTAAATTCTCTCTATAAAATGAATTAACAAAATAATAAAGCTTGAATCACGTTTCACCTGAAAATAAATATCCCCAGGTAATCACGTTTCACGTAAAATGTTTTGGGACCCTCTGAAAGGTAATAGGTTCGCGTTGGAGGATCACGAATTTTATTTTCTGAGCAAATTCGACTTGAATTTACTTGTTATCAGGATAAATAGAATAGAGATTAGATTAGATCTGGTGAAACTAGATTCTTGGGTATGCGAGGGAAATATGGACGTAGCAGAGTGGAAGAAACAGGTCTTCAGTTACAAAACCTAACAATGCAATTCGACATTATTATTTCTGCCGTTCATAAATTCAGCTTTCTGGAGTATATCATACTCTTTAATTACACTACTCAATAACGCAGCTTTTTTTTGATGGCAATAATTAACATTCCCCATTTTCACTAACGATGGAGGGGCGGGGGGTTTTCAGTGCAAATAGGGAAACTAAAGAAATATCAGCTAAGTCAGGAGTCCCTGTTAAAATAACAACAGCGTCTAGTTCTCCGATTCTAAAGTCCAGGATTGTCATTTCTGTGAGCGAAAAGCGGTGGCCGAATGGAATAAATAGTTAGCGCGCTGGACTCCGGATCGAACGGTCCAGGCTCGAGCCCTGCAGGCTAAGTTGTGTTTGTGGTCTTGGGCAGGGCACGTTGTGCCTCTCTTCACCCAGATCAGGAGGCCATATAAACGGGCACAGGCGAATTCAATGCTAGGGGGTGGAGGGGGAGCGGGGGGAGGAACACGGTGTTGGACTAGTATCCTATCCAGGGGGAGTAGAAATACTTAGAGTCGCTCGATTCTTCAGAAATCGGGATAAGACACGAGGGTATACGGGCTAACTGGCTCGACGAAGACGTTTATCATGTCAGTCTGAGCAACATAGCGTCCTCTTTGAATGTGGCCGATATGCTGGTGCACGTGCTGGCGTGCACGTGAGAATTAACGCGATGCCTTTGATTGGATTACTAAGAATCGGGGTATCGCTTGTGGTGTGTTGTCTAGTCTGTACGCTTTTTTTTAAATACCGGCATTTGACCAAAGAGTCACTTTATGGGATGGGAAAGTGTAAAATCTGTACGCATTTATGAGTATCGGTATTTCACAAAAGAATTAAAACCGTGTTTACTTTCGTTCTTTATGCTTTAATCCTAATTTTTTTTTTGCTTTGCCTCAACAATTTATTCAAGAGAGCAGATTAGGAGACGTAACCCTTTAGCTCAAGAGAGCATCAGAATGCAAAAATTCGTGAAAAAGTCTAAGGTGCAATTTGAAAGAACTGTTCATTAGCTTTCATGCGTCCTCAGCCTTAAACATAAGTTTGAAACCACGTTATGCAGGACGCAAGATTCCACTCTATAAGAGGAAATGGCTTAATAGCCAGATTATCCCAGTTGAAACGCATTAACTGAGAAAAGTTCTTCCAAATAGAATTAACAAAAACGAATAGCGTGAGGCGGCTTATTACAAAAGTGTGCGAAAGTCGGGGAATTTTCGGCGGCGTTTTTGTACTTATTTATAACAATTATAAGGCTTAGCACCGAACACCGAGTCATCAGTTCATTATAAGGGGGGAATATTTGTGGGATTTTTGTTTATGTCCAAGCTGGTGAAATCACGAAATCAAAAACAATCAAAAGTCTTTTGTTGTAATGTAAATTATATTGCATGCTATATTGACTACTTCCTTGAAAATACCATGAAATAAAATGATTGTGTTCTTTTTTGGCGTATGTTGTCATGATTTGAAAATGTAAAGTTGGTATTAATAAAGCATTTCTTTTTACTATTTACATAAATCAAAGTTTTCATCCATTCAAAATATTTTGTTCTGAATTAATTTTCTCTCTCTTTTTTTACAAATATTACAAAAGCTAGGCTAAGTCCATTTTACTAAAGGCTGTCTAAAAAAGTATCTTGTACTAAGCATATCCTTGGAAATTCAGTTCCTTTAGCAGTTGGTTTATAACTCTAAATAAAATAGTTTCTCACATGAGTATCTATCAGCACTATCCACATATCAAACAAAGTTCCAAACTTGCGATGCACAGATTCCGAGCTTGAAGAGCAGCAAAATCTTGCCTTGAATGCCGTTTTTCATGCAGTATTTCTTTATCAGCCTTCTTGCCAGTGCTTTCTTCTTACAACGACGCCTCTCTATGTTATCTCCTTCAACTATCTGTGCAGCTGAGTTCCAAAGCCAGTTAAATCTCACTTTTGTCTTCAATCCAGTCATTACGCTTGCCAACTGAAGTTAATTCTGCATAGCTACGGCATTTCTGAGTCTTCTCTGGAAGTCCTGATAGAGAATGTTGCCTCCTTCCGGGACTCTGTACAAAAACATGTCCATGGTCATGAGACAGAGGGCTTTGCCGTTCATTTGGAATCTGTCAGGCCGGACGCTTCCCAGGTGAAACATTTCTGACGTCCATTGAAGCCAGCGCGTAACATCCTCTCGACTCCAGCGCCTCGGGTCAGCTGCGAAAGAAAGAGATGCTCACTCTTAGTACGAATACATCCGGCTGTAATTTTAGATCTTCCTCTTTATCGTTTTCTTAAAACACTGTCGATATAATTTAATATCTACATACAGTTGGATACATGCAACACGAATTTGTCCCCTTAGAGTTAGATTTCATTTTTTTTTTGTGGTCAGTTAGGAAAAAAACGTCGCCTTTTTTTAGTTTATCGTTCTCTTTACAGTAAAACATTGTAGATTTACACTCATACACGTCTAATTTTCAGCCGAGGCTGAACGTTCTTAATTTTTTTTGAATATTTGAGCCTAAAATGTTCTTTAATGTTCTTATTTATTAAATTTTAAATAAAAATTGATTCATTTAGTACATATCTTTGTCACTCACAACAAATAGGAAAGAATAAACTTCGTTCTAAACCAAATTTCAGCTTTGGGCATGTTCTTAGGAAGTTCTTAAATTTTGGCCTTATCTCAGCCTCGACGTTCTTATAAGAAAGGTTCTTATAAAAAAAAATGAGTTTATTTTTTATATCCACATACAGTAGGATACCTGCAACCCCAATTTGTCCCCTTAAAGATGAATTTCATATTTTTTTTTGTGCTATGCGTAAAGGCCTTTTCAATTTTTATAACAAAGTTTAGATGTATTTCCTTTCTTTGAATAATAATAGCCGTATTTTAGCATATTCTTGTAGTACGGTTCACTTATTATTCATTTTTTTGTCTATTTTGTACTCTGCGAGCCTTTTTTTCTGCAGTAGTGTTGGTAACTATACGCCGGTTTAATAATAACGTAGAACAGCCAATGTTTGCACAACTTTATAACTTAAATAAAATGACTTTATGGGGGGTTCTAACTAGGCTAAATGCTACCCTAGTGTTTATTAATGCCTTTTCTTCATCGAACAATTAATATTCACAACACTTTGTTTACGGAAAGTCCTTTAAATAGCAATTACGTCAATTTAGAACCGTGCATATTCCGGTGAACTGTGTTTAGTTTACCTTGAAATATATATCTATTTAGAAAAGAAATAGATACATGGATTTGTAAAACTAAGGAGTGAAAAGTCCACTTTCGGCGTGATTATGTTCCGTTAATGATCTTAATATGAATATTCCGAAAATGTTGTAAGATTCCAATACGGTAAAATCGGTTTTCTTTGAACAACAAGTACTCTGGCTTCGTCGTGTGTTTCATAACTTATTGAACATTTATCTCTAGCCAATTTTGTTCTTTAGTGGTGTTCTGTAAACTAATGAAACTGAAAAGTACGTTTTATCACGGGTAATTCATTAAACTTGCTAATTTCAGCTGTAGATAACGTTTCGCATCAGTAAAATACTTTAGGAGTGATTCCTTGTTCTAGAATCGCATTTTGATAGTTGAAACTTTTATCCAGCGAAACATTCGCGCGATAGAAATGTCAAATCTACGTACCTTCACCCAACGGCTCCTCTTGGTAGGCAATTTCATACTTTTCTTGTTTTATTCTGGCTACACTTGGCTGCATCTTGTCGATAAAGCGAGCGTGTTGAAAAACACTCGGTCGAAGAGGTACAGGGTAAGCTAGAGCTGGGTCCAACCTGGGAGAAACACAAGCCATGAATGCGTTTGTTACTACTCGAATTCCTTTCTGAAAATAAACTTAGGTCGCACCACGTACATATAGGGATAGCGTGATGCGGGGCTTATAAGCTATTTGATGTAACCGGAAATGTTCAATGGCTAATTTCCTGTCAAGCGTGTTTGTATTCTCGGCACGAATCGTGCCTACAAATATTTCGGAAGTCACGGCTTCTTTTGCACTTCATCCATGAAAACGCAGACAAAAAAGCGGCTTCTGAAAGAAAGTGAGCAAGCTATTAAATCCAGATATTTCAGTTCTGAGTGACGTTTAGCCAGTACAGGCCAAGTTTTGTTTGCTTTGTTAACTTTAGTTGCCAACGAACACGCCTTGTAGCCGCCCCCATAATAACATGACGAAATTTCTGGATTTGAAGCTTGAAAGCGGTGAGGTGATATTCCTTATATATAGCTGTATCTTACTATCAACAATCTCGGAATTCCGGAATAACCAAAAACGGACGGAACTAACCATTTAATATATTTTTAGCTAAAAAACAATAATATAAATTTACCTGGATGAAGACATTGTGCAAAGGGGTAAAAATTGTCCGCTTCAAACAAAAGAATTTTGCAGTGGTCGATTCTAGTTAAACAACCTACGGTTTGTTTTTGACAATGGCCAAAAAAATACAAAACACTGCTTTAAAGCTCGTTTCAACAGATATACGTCATGTATTTAACACTACTCTGACGTAAAAACCCCTTATAAAGAGAGAGGGTTATTGAAAATATACTCTTGAGGAAATGGCTCATATTAGCATTTCTAGGAAACGCTTCACCAAAACAAAATACAGCGATCTGAATAGGAAGAATTAAAGTTTTAAGGCGTCGTTCTCAATTGCTGTTTTCCCCAAAAACCAAAAAATAAGTTTCAAACAGCGCTAACTAGTCAATTTTTTCTTTAAATCGTGACTTGGCAGATTTCCTACGAGGATTCAGCCAGTAATTAGCATCTACGTTACCGATTTTCGCGCCTTAGTAAACAATGACCGTGAGCAACCATGCCGAAAATCTTGAAGACGTGATGAAATGTGGAGGCCGAACAGGAAGATTAAGGTTATAATAAATTAGCAAAAACAAAAGCTCTTTCCTTTTGCGGTTAAGGTTACGTAAAACCAGATCGAGACTATAAAAAATACGTGCTTAAGGACCGCAAACTAAACCTTGTAGGCATAAGAAAGATAAGCTTCCAAATTTGGCCTGACCTCAACATTGAATGATTTCAATTCATTCGATGGCATTTGCGTGTTGGAAGCGAAAAACGACAGAAAAAAAATCGTGTAGTAATGGCTGCTATGTGATTTTAGCTTGAAAACTGTTTTGTCATTTGGAAAGGTATTCTCGTTTGAAAATGTCTGTACTTGGTACTTTCTTAAGTCTTGGGCCAAAAGGAATATTATATTGTGAATACAAAATTAAAAGAAAATATATGAGGAGCAGTTTAAAGCTCTGTTCCAGATTTCTCGTTAAGGCGTTTCTGAATTGAGACCTTGATTTCTTATGATAATTTTTAAAACCAGCAATGAAGCGAAAACGAACTGTATAGTGGTAAAAGTATGAAAAACAAAAGAAGGCCGGGCTTTTTGAATTGATTTCGCACAAGTTCAAAGCTTTTACAAGCCTTATTTTTTATATGAAAGAATTTCTAAGATACTGTAAGTGGCTTCAAGTGTTTTCCGGTGTTTTCCGCTTTAAAAAGTGACAGTTCTTTCATTTTGTAATTGGGCTTTACCCCACTCCCAAGTCATATTGCGAATTTCTGTCAAGAAAGCACACGAGAGTTGATAGATAACATGTTGTTTTCCAACTTCGCAGGACAGACCTGACCCAGCCCACGTCTACGGTCTGCATTCCACAAATTCCTCGCTATCTCACTTCAGTGCTATCGCCAGTTTGAATCGAAAATAAGAATTCTTAAAAATAAAAATAAAAATAAAAACACGTATTCCAAAAAATTGCCATCTCTCAAGACAAGCTTATTTGGAGGATAAAGCTAAACATGAAAAATTAATTTACAGCAAATTTTTACAAGACGACAAGTTAGAATCCCTTGCACTCTTTTTTACTATGAAAAACCGGAAAGCTAAACCAGAAAAAAAAACGCAATATGCCAATTTAGGGGACTTTTACGCATTTCCAAACAGGAAATTCATATAGCTTCCTCTTTACTTTCGAAGTTTAAAGAACTCAAGAATTTATACGAATTTTCTGCATGCAAACAACATGCAACATGCAAATAGGCAAAGAAATAAAAATAAACTTAACGACTCATCCAAACGGTTTCTAATTCGCCACTTTTTATTTCTATGTTTGGGGTTTGGCGTAGTTTTACCCAGTTAATCAATGACTGAAAAAGAACGTGAGACATTAAAACACTAAAAATTTGGCAGTTGAATTATATTGGCTCAATTCCTAAATTGGAAGGAGAACAAATAAGATATTCCACTCAAGCAAACTTTTCAAACAATAGAGCGGTACGCGGGGTGACTGAGGCGTTTCCAGATAATTCCAATCGTATAGCATCATGATAATAAACTTAAAGCAACGAGATCGTACGAAACGCCAGCTTATCATTTTTAAGAAGATATTATTTCTATTGGTTTTACGTTGTTTGCGAAAGCGGATTGCTGAGCTAAGTACTCGTAAGTATAACACAAGTTATTTAAAAACAAAATGAACAGATGAATTTAAATAATGAGTGAATTATTGGTATATTGAGCGAGTGAATGAAGTTTGTTATTCATAACAATCTTGCTCACCTTTGTCTTGGTTTATCCACGGAACATTCACCCCAAACAATAAATGAATGCTTCGATTATTCCAAAATTGTCTGAATTGTTTTCCCGGTTTTGCTAAGAGGCTGACGAGATTTTAAATCGTCCGCGCGAGGCTTGAATTTGTAACTGTATAAACTCGTATTATTTCTGTATCGTGTTTGTAGGCGATACTCGTGGAACTCAGCCTTCCTTCCTAGTCAAATAACGATTCGAGAGGAAATAGCGAGGCGGGTTTAGCGGATTTAACGAAAAACGAAAAGAAAGCATCAGAGCGGAAGCATCGGTCTGACATGTGGGCTAAATTTGGCTACAAAGATGACATGACAGCAATTATTTTTTTCCGACTTGCTTTAACGGTTTCATATGTGTGCACGTACTGTTTGAAAGTAATTTACAAGAAAAAAAACTTTGAGTCACAAATCAATCCATAACATTTCTAGATGACGGAGTTTCGCTAGCAGAATGAACTTACCTTGAGTTTGATTTGTTATGTTCGTTCGCTGCATCAATTTGATAAGGGTACATTTCTGGTCTTGAGTTGTAAGGCCAAACACGGGGTTCGTGAGTCAATGGTAGCCCGTCTAATCTCGGTCGTTTCTCTGTGCAGTTTAAATTCGGGTGATGTTCTAGCGTTGAATACATTCTACCGGCTTTCTACGCCTTGGACCTCTTGATATTTCCGCCCTACGCCCACAAAAAGCTGAAACCACAAGAAACAAGACAGGAGAGTTAGCACGGTTATTGTGAAGAGCACAAATCACACAGTGACCTCTTCACTGTAAACCGGAAATTACGCGGCGGGCAAACTGTCCACATTGTCACCTTAGTGAATGCTGAAAAATCGACGCCGCGGGTTCGTTTTTGGATGCGAAATAAAACCAATTGCGTTAAAGCTTCAGATGGATCGAAAAGCGTTGCAAACCGTGTACTTGACTTGTTTACAACTCGATCGCTGCTTAAAAAATGCCTGCACGTGACGAAGTATCGCCGCAAGCTTGCGGAAATTAACCGGAAACGGAATCGTGACGTTATCTGTTGTTGGCGGCCGGAAATGGAAACAAAGAGGATCACTCGACATGGCGGCTTGGTCTTGGATTCTGTTGACAAAGGATACAAAAGGCGCTTTCAAAGCAGCAAACAATTCTGTTTCGAGTGACAGAATCACAGCAAACGTTCTCTCTTTACACAAATTCTGTAAATACGCCGGGTATGAAAGTCAATTAATCGTAGTGTTATCTCTGGAAATTACTGGTTTCCGGCGTTTGACAATGGCGACCAATAACAATGCCAAAATTACATTGCGGTTTCGGACCGGAAATACTTTCCGCGTATGGCTTTATCCTGGGAGACTGATTATTTTACAAATGCGTCTTGCAGTATTCTCGTAATCTCCATGAAAATCGTTGTTTTGGTCTTGACTGACACATGTTTAATGTGACTGGGTTTACGATTTGCGCGCGCGATCGATTTGCTAAGCACGGACTCGCTTAAAACCCAGTCCTTTCTCCTGTTGAATGCAAATTTGTCAGCTTCCCACCTTTCTGTCGAGATCAAATTAAAGCTTGAGTAATCAAAATAAAAATATATTTTGCAATCGGTTGATAGTATCAATGTTAATGACAAAGACTTCAATTAGGCTTAGGAATTGAGATAGCTCATTTTTCGACCAGCCATGCAGGGCACTCGAGATTTTATCTTAAAAAGCCTCTCGAGACTTATGTTTGCCCTTTCCTGTCAATTTCCATCGCGGTTTCTAATACAACAAGGTTAAAAACAACTTTTGAGCACTGAGTAAAACCAACGCTCCAAAATGTTCAATCTACATAAAATATTCGTCCTTCCCGGCTCTAATTCAAAGGCTATTTACAAAGTGTTTTGTTGTCTAACATAACCCAAATATTTGCCGAACATGTTTGTCGGACTAGCGCGTTTAATTTACTTCACTTGGTCTTCACTCGGCATAAGTTAGGCCGATACCAATATCATAAAAAAGAGACTTTGTTTTCAACATCACAATATTTCTGCGCAGTCAAAACAACTTGCAAAACGCTATATTTAGGATGCCCTTCAGGACAAAGACTGGGGGTGCGAATGGGCGCGAACAAGGGAGGACTGAAAAATGTCTGAAAACAAAATAAAAAGGATCTTTTGATGCCCATTTATATGTCTTTCGTTTGCGCATTCCGTGCTCTACCCCAATCAAGGCTGTTAATTCAATCATTCGAATTTGCAGTCTAGAAAGGTTTAGGATGTGGGCGCTGGCTATATATATAAAAAAAGAGGGAATGAAACAAAACAAAACAAAGATTTTCGAAATCAAATTCTGTACTTAGCCGTGCCTTATTCATTCTTTCGGTTTGTTTGTTTGTTCTTTCTAAAACATGAACTTCATCTACGCGGCGCAGAAAGGCGTGTCTCATGAACTATTTGAAGAGCACTGCACTCCCTCCGGAACTAACATCTCAGAAAGTGAAAGCCTATATCTTGTTGTTTTATACAAATGACGAAACATCCTAAATCTCTCCAAAAAGGATAGAAGTTCCGTCACGATTTTTTTCGCAATCCGTTTCAGTTTTATACGCACCTTCTGAGCTTTCGGTTTCTGTGCAAGTATGCAGTCTTCACTGCCCGGCTTCACCGCCAAGGCTGGACTTAAATTATATTAAAATAAGGGTGTAGAACGCCTATATCATGCTATATTTTGCTTCAAGACGTCATGATATGTTTAGCTATTTTGCTACAGTGTAAACCGCAACGGAAACTATAAATGTATAGCGGAATTCGCGCATCAGAAATAAGCTCCCTGGGAGGTGGTTTAGTCTCTAATCTTCTCTATACAACCTCTAAACCTCTTACAACCATCTACAACCTCAAGAATGATCATATCGCATTTGAAATGGAACCTGGGTATAAAAAAAATCTAACGGATCATAACGCGGGATCCAGTTAGTATGAGCGTTAATTAAACTAACGAAAATGCTCTTGAAATTGATTTTTGAGGGTTTTAGTCTGTAATCGGGTACATTAGTCTCTCTCAGCTCTGGGGCTAGGCCGGAGTATGGTGTCAATGTTTCGAAATTCGAATGAGATATCGGTACATAGGTTATAAGTTATTGTAAAAATACCATGTAAGGTAGATTTTGTGTGATCTAGATTTTGCTTAAAGAACAGTAACTACATAACGAAACAGCAAACTTGTTTTGTTTGAAATAGGGTGTGACTATACAGTTATAGAATAATATTAGATATATCATATTTCATTCTTGACAACGTTTGTAAAAATAGCATTTGGTGGTCTGGTCCCTAGCTGGGCTCTTGAAAACGCCGGATGTCACCAAAACCTTGTCTATTCTTGGCTTCAGTTGCCCTAACCCCCTGTAGGTTCTTTGGCGCGTATATTGCATGCACTGAAGAGCTGAACTGAAGACTGAAACAACTGAAACTATGGCGCGTCAATTTTGTCTCGCTCAGTGGCGACAGACGCGCCTTGAAAATAGGCGTTCATTTTTTTCGAACATATTATACTGCGAGCAGTCTCTCTCTTGCTCTAAAGTACGTGAAGACGAACGCAAAAATAGCAAATGAACGCGGTATACAGGCGGTAAAAGCTCCCTTTTGAGCGGGACTTTGGGCGAGCGACCGTTAAACCGTATTGAGTCCATCTTCAAGCTACGAAGCCGCGAGCTGCGAGCCCGCGCTACTATACTAGCAGCTCGCGGCTTCGCCAACTCGTATATCGCTCTCCCTTCGACTCTCCCTCGCTTGCTAATTTCGCGTTTATCCCCCCTGCAAAAGAAAGACTGTTTGCAGTCTCAGTATTATGAACATGATGTTTCGTTATACAGCTCCGTACTGTACGATGGACAGGGCAACAGCCTGCAGCTTGGCGTTCAATGCCTCAAAACAGATTTTGCTGCGTGACTCAAATTAATTGACAAAAACGGTGAAACGTATGGTAGAAGTGCCTTTAAAATACTGTTAAAACAGTCAGACGTTTCGGTATAACCCCTTCATCAGTGTTTTGTAGATGTCTCAAACTGAGTTACTCAAAGTGTCGCGCGTGTTCACGCACGAAAAAAAAAATTTTTGAACCACGCACTCGCAAGACACCAAGTTTGCGCAAGCTCGCGCGTTTGTCTTTGAGACCAGTTTACAAAACACTGATGAAGGGGCTATCCCAGAATTGTCTGACTGTTTTAACAGTATTTTAAGCACTCCTATAAACGTTTCACCATTTTCTGCGTAGAATGCACCGAGTATCTACTTTTTTTTAGTTTAGTGTACGTTTTAAACACGAAATGTAAAGAACCGCGAGCACAGAGCGCGACATGACGCTACGCGTACGCTCTATTCTAGGAGTAAACGCGCGGAGTATTTATAGTATGACAGCTATAGCTAACCATGCTGCATGGTTAGATATACATAATTGAATCTGGAATTGATTAACTTGCTACCTCGCATTCTGTTGCAAACGTGTTGTACTATAACTTATAATAAAGGACAACTTTGGCCAGTATAATGGAGAAAGTGTTCTTGAGCATTGACTCAGTTAGTTCAAAGTTGACGCTACTTTTTTAGTCCAATTTCCTTCCTGTACCCTTTGTCGAAGCAGGAAGGAAACTCTTTTCTGAGTGTCTACACACTGCCTAAAGGAAAAATATGCAAAATGTATAAAGAAAAAATAGTAACGTTTAAATCGAATTTCCAAGGGAGTAAAAGTTCGATTTTAATACCTGGGCAGGAGTTTAAGACAGTGGTAATGGAAGACACCTGTCGTTTTTTTTTTTTTTTTCAAATTATCATGTCAGGAATTTGAAACTGGCAAATTGACTCTAATTTAAAGTTTCGCTGGGTAGTCATGACTATCCAACGCGGAATAATTTTGTTTCTACACATGGTTAACTTTTCTAAGTGCTTGCACTAGAAGTAACGCGTGACGATTGCAGAAAGCGTCTGCGTAGGAGACTAGAAAAGTAAGTTCTGGGGTTTCACATATTCGACTGGGCTTTCAAACGTTCAAGGTGTAGTCGATTTTTTTCGTTGGTTTCGCGCTTTCGCGCCGCAGTTCGATTGTGTTTGACAACCGGCCACGTTTATAAAAAAGCGCACACTACAGCTGGGTGTGTGTGTGATTGTGTTTGTGTCATTTTAGTTTTCATCCTTTGCTGAACGACAAGAAAAAAAGACTAAAAGCAACTATAGGCTACTTCGCCACAATTTCAAGCAGTTATGAGTCATGAGAATGGATTCAAGAACTTCGCCTGAAAGAAAAGGCGTGAGTCATGCAAAAAGACTCAGCTTTAAAATCTTAAATGAGATGATTATCGTTCAGCTAGCGTTAGATACTCAGTAGGCAAAGCGTAAACAAGGAGAGTTTCGCCTTATAAAAAAGTCAGTTCCACAGCACTCAAGTCTCGCCGACGCATCATATCAGAGAAGACATAGGACATAGAGTTTCCGCTTCAACAACTTCGATTCACTAAGCCGGGGGACGAGAATTGATAAAAATAAAAACTGACAAGTCCTAGCTATAGAAGGGAATATTGCCTCTAATAACCATCAAACTAACCACCATAAAAAGAAAAAATGTAATGAATGGAATTGGAAAATCGTGTGTATCAGTTCGCTCATGCGCATCAAGTGTTTCAGCCCATAGTTGCCGTGTTTCAGTCAAAGCGACGTCAAGCTTACGTCACTTCCACGGCTCTTAGAGAATTGAAGAGATTATTTTCTAACAATCAGTACTGTTGTGTCGTTTTGGCTGACGAAGACACTTTTAGTTTGCAGTAGTTGATAAAACTGATTAACTGCTATTTTTCAGTAAAATGGCTCAGAAACGATTTCACGGATTAAAGTTTGCTAACGATCAAAAAAGGTCGATCAGCCACGCCGGTTAACTGTTAGCTGCCGACTAACAGTTTTAATAGTTTACGATAAAAAAACGATTCGCAAATGTTTCGGACATTTAGTAAGAGTGAAGATTCTACATACGCCGCGCTTTAACGCGACGTTAAGGTAAGTAAAATATCTCAAAATCTTAACCCGCAGGGTTGGGTGGCTAAGGAACAACGTATACCCGGCTTTATCAGAACATTCAAGAGCAGTTCCGTTTTAGTATGAAGTTGAAGTAGGGTAGCGTACGGTATCTAAAATCTTCGCAATTAAGACTAAGAGTAAAATCTACAATAGAATCCCGATTTCTCGAAACTCCCGCCATGATTTCTCGAACCAATTTTCATTTCCCTTCCATAGTACTTTTCTGTAATTTTACCCCTGATTTCTGGAACCACCTGATTTCTCGATCAATTTTCATTTCCCCTGGAAGTTTGCTACTGTATAAGGGGTTGCTCTGAAATTCATGCTAGGCTAGCGGCCTAAACGGCTCTCTACCACACTTTGTCAAACCGTTGTCACGATATGAAACTCTACTGTGTTATATCATTCCAAAGAAGTTTGGAAAGCTGCTGCTGAAAGCAATTCCCGCGCATAGTGGTTCTACTGGATTTTTTTTTAGCAAGTAAACCTAAATTTTGATTTTAGGTTAAATTTTCAGGTTTGTGACTCTTACGATGCAAAATGTTATTTTTTTTCTAGTTTCCACTGCCGTTTATTTCTGGATCGTTTAGATTTCGTCGACTTGCAAACAAATAACATCATGCTAGGCAGAACACAAGTGAAGAAGCGACTATGCAATAAAGATTATTATATGAAACTGATTTTCACTTTTAAGACGAAACACGAACGAAAACAATATAAAAATCTCGTTTTTAGTTACTCCTTTACCTTTTCACTGTGGGAAAATATATTCTCGATTTTATTGCCCTATTTTGTGGTTTGATTTAGTTTGTTATCAAGCACCTTGGATTTGCATTTGAGCGGAAATTGAGACGATAAAGGTGGAAAAATAATTATTAAGTATAAATGAGGTAACGTACAAAGAAACTAACCTTTCGAATACTTGAATTTGTGTTCTATTCTATCCGTTCCTTCTCTAGGTCTGGCTTGTTTTCGTTGGCTAAGAATTTAGTAAAGCCGAGATTATATATCGGAAATATAATGATCGTGCGTTTATCTGCAGCAGGGCTTGGTTTCCATGGTTACGAATAGTGTGTGGCGCGTGCAGCACGTACCGACTGATTTGTTCTTTGAAAAGCTTTTTACTCATCGAAGTTACACGTAAAAGGATGTAATATTTAACTGTTCGCTCATTTTCATCTGTTCTTTTGATATCGGGTAGAACTTTGTTCTAGTGCCAGCTGTAGTGCTAGAGCCGTTTAATCATGATTGACACGTGTACATGATCACGTGACCAGATGACGTACAAGGGCTGTTGTGTTGTCTCATAGTTTCACAGTAGTCGTCACACAGATTGTAATTCGAAGTTATTTTTTCAAAACAAAAATATATGCTTCACTTCCTACAGGAAGTTGGTGGTTTTGGTCGACGTGGTTTCGTGGACCTGATTAGCCCGAGATAACTGAGGAAAGTAGAGCTTTGCATGTTAGAAAAGAAAACGTACTTTTAACGAGGGCAAACTTACACTGTTTGTATGGGTGGCAGGTGCCAAGAATTTCTGTAATCAAGCTTATAACTTGTAATAAACGATGAAACAGTCGGGAAAACTCGGAGTAACAACTGTCACGATGCTCCGAGTTGGCCAGTGTGACAAAGTGCGTTCACGTGAGTTTAATTTGATTCAGTCTCATTTATTGTTCTAAGCACGTGGACCAGTTGAAAGCATGAGTCATCAAACACCATGTATTTATCTCTTGCCAGCTTTCTTCACTGTGAGTGTATAGGAACTTCAAATCTCTTAGATGTGTCAAATAACAAATGAAGTTTTTTGAAGTCGGGTTTCGTGTAAACACTACATTTGAGCATGTTTGAAAGCCATTTAATTTACCTGCTGGCAGTATACGAGTAGCTCAACCAATCTGATTGTCGCGCTTGCATTAGTATACTTGTAGAATTCTTCTCATCTGGGTAATGCCACAGAAAATGATGCAGCCGTTATAACACAAAAAGACAAACTAAATACTCCCGTGTTAAAGTGTGCCTTTTTGAAAACAACTCGACTGTTTTGAAAAAGGAACACTTTTACACTTAAGAAGGGCCAAGAGAATATTTTACCCTATCGATTCAATTCTAGCCACAGAATCATTGATCAGGATGCTGGTTCAATAACTGTAAACAAATGTCATGGATAACGCGATGCATTCCACAAAAAACTTGAATGCCATTCCTCATTTTGATTTAAGTGCTTATATAGTTCTTTCTTTTTATAAAGGCTCAAATATAAAAGGCCAGAATACTCGACACAGAATTTCTGCCGCTTTTGTTGCGGTGAAAGGTAATCAAACATAGAAACCGCAGTGCTAAGTTGCTTCAAAGGATTATATTGATCGCGTGGTTGTCTTGCTATAGCTGGGTACGGTGAAATTTTAATAACTCATGGTAGTCATAGTCAAACAGTAGAGCTGGAACGTCGAAAAAGGAAGGGAAAAAATTCTCCTACAAATACAAAAAGTACGTTGAAAGAGGCTCCCATGTCCAGTCTTGAATCAGAGTGAGTCTACAGGAATTGCCAGGAAATCAAGCGTTCATATTTTTCCTAATAAGAAAAGATAAGTTTTTCCGCATGCTCAAAGTTATTTTGTCTTGGTGGACAATGAGACACAAAAACAGCGCACGGTGAGAGAAAAACTACACTATGTACCTTATCAGTATTCCAACGAGAGTCAGGAACCGACGGAGGCAGGTTGGCGCTAAGTTCAAATCTGACCGGCCTTGTGCTTTCACGGGCAGTGCTTCCTAAGTAGCTCGATCTAGTAAGCCGACCAACTCCCCTTTTGGAGGTGTGTCAAGTATTTACAGCATTGCTCTAACATCTCCACATCGTGAGTAAAAACAGCATATATTTTATCTTTGATCGCAAAGAAAATCTCGAGACCCTGACAACTGATAGAGCTTTAAGTACGAGTAGTGAGCTTGTGGGTCGCTCTTAAGACGAGATGGCGCTAAAGAAGTGTTAAAGATTTTCTAGTGGTTGCCAAAATTCTCTCCCACTCAAACTTAAGACGGTCACTAAGTGAGATCGAAAAAGCTTTATAGAGACATTATTATTAAACACCCATTAGAATGCATTTCTTCAAGTTTGAAAATTAATTACACGAATGTCAAGAAAAAAAAACGATCAACCAACCTTAGCCTATTCCAGCCTTCACTCAGCAAAATTGTCGTAAAAGATTCCACTTTCCTTCTGTTAATATCAAAGTTGGGCCGAGTAGTGGGTTTTTTACTGTAATAAACGTAGCCTTGTTTATTCTCTCAGAGGATTAGAATTGCTGTTACTATATCACCAAACAGAGATTTCCTGTGCTCCAAAACGTCAAAACAGCATCTCTTATGGCAAAATTTCAAAAATGCCAAGCTCCGGTATCACGCTATTGACCTCAAGCGAATGATAACACTGACTATATTTATCTACATTATTTTTTTCCTTTAGCTAGTGTAATATCAATGAATGCATACATCCCGTCACAAAAACAATATAATAATCAAACAGAAATTGCTTGGATATTTAAAACAAATTTCCTAACTACAAGCTACAAGAAATTATCAAGACCAGTGTAAAAACAATAAAAGAGTAAAAATATTATTCTAGCAATAATTCTCTAAATTAGTCCCTTCGTGGTGCCATTGGCTACAACAAACTTTCATCCAAAACATGTTTGAAGATTAAGAGAGCATCAAAGAGTAAATTTGCTTTGGTGTTCTTCTTTAAGACACTTCAGACTGCGAGATTCGGTAAAATAAAATTGAAGGCGTTAAACTCTGTGTTGAAAAACGACAAATTCGATTTAATGTTTTCAACGGTGCTATTGTTTATCAGCAATTTGCCCAATAACATAGTCAAAATAACTCAAGCCTGTACGGGTTCAATACTGACATTCCTAGTGTTTTATAAGGCGTAAAGGTGCTGTGAGAGTCGGCTGTACATATTCGCAGACAGTGTATGAGTCAGCATAACTTGCCAACCTTCACTCCTTTAGCAGAGCGTCAACGTTTTATAGAATCTTAGCTCATTAGTAAAAGCTAGCCCCTTTCATTCAGATACACTTCACTCAATGTAGGTTTTCAGTTTATATTGTATTTAATTCATTTTTGCTATTTTTTAAGAGAAAGTTCACAGAACAAATTACCGTGCGCGTGCGCCGCCCTCTTTACTTCAGGACGTCTTAAAGCGTGGTTGCCCTGTGGCATGTCCTGTTTCCGCTTGAGGTTAGCCACAGTATTCGACGAATTTCGTGTGGACGTGATCGATTTTTTGAACGAAATTTGCTTTGTAGTCAGTAGGGATGTCCGGACGCGAGCCAAGCCGGATTCGCTTGTCTGAGATCAAGGGCCAGTTAAATTGTATGATATCAAAACAGTATTGTAATGGTACGTCGTTTGTCGGTATCATCCGACACGCATGCAAAGGCTTCAAAAAACATATTTTATCATGGTATTGACATGAAATCGAATATCAGAGATATGGGAAATAGAATAAAAGGAACAATGCTCCTCGTCGATGGCGTACCGAGGCCACTGCATAGAAAAGAAAAATGAACGAATTCTTATACATATAAACATTTCATTTTGTAGAACTGAGTACTCGACAAAACGGCAGGAACCCATAAAGGAAGTTTGCATGAGTCGGGACGGCGGAAACCCTTGAATCTTTCCTTGTGTTCTGAACTAGTCTTTCTTTACTGTATAGGCCTGTCTAAAAGGATCAATTGGTTACAGAGAAGACCGACAGAAAAAATCCTAGTGCGCCACGCCTTAACTGATAAAGTAGCGACGCGACAGAAAAAAAAGTTATAGCAATAGTTGTTACACTGTTTTCTAACTAAGACACACTTGACAAATTCAGGAACCGCCATGCGTCTGATGATGAGCGGAAAAATGATTGTATAACACGCGATCAAAATATTAATTAGCAACAAAAACAACAAATAAAATAAATGATGATAATTCTGGAAAACAGGACACGTTTTTGCTGCCCTGGCTGCCAGAATGACGGTCACTTCTCATTTTCAAAACATCATTTTGAGCAACCGTGTGAAAGTTCCAATGCTAAAGAAACGGTCTAATAAGAAAGATGAACGGAGATCTAGTCTGCATTGAAACAGTCTCGAACCTGCGGTTAGGCCACGCAGGAAGCGGGAAACTGTTCGTCTGTACGCAGATTGAGGCCGAGGTCTACATACGCACAGACGCATTTTTTTGTTTTCCATACAAGATCCAATGCTAAAACTGTGTCAAATTCCGCGGATTCTTTATAATGCTGGCATCACGAGAAAACCAAAATGAGCCGGCGGGTCGATCAGTTTTGTTTCTGCACACTTCACGTCATTATGGGACGTTTACTTCTAGGAGTCTAACATTAGCCTAGGCGCCAGTAGGCATGGGTATTTCGCCAAAAAATGAGTCTGTTGAAACCCATAAAGGGGATCTAACGGTTCCCAATTGAAAACTTAGAGGATCAAAGGTCTAAATTGCATTATTGCAACGTGGATGGGCCGCAGTAAGTCACAAGACCTCGTTTAGACGCCTATAACTCTGGCGATTGGCTAACGATGTCTAAGTTTCGTTGAATAACGACGTCTACCAAATGAGTTACCTGTTTTAGCTTTTCCGCTCGTTGAAATCTTGTAAAACTTCTGTACTGTAAATGATCTAATAAACGCCCGGGGCGTCTATTATATTTTTGGGGTCCTAGGGGAGGCGTCAAGTAGATATGAGGCGTTTATTTTAATTTAACAGTAACAACGTCAACAAAACAAATAGGATGCGTAGTTTGATAGTGGAGTAAGATACAAAACAGAGTTTTTAGGTAGAAGACTAATCTATTCTGCGCTAATACAAAACTTCGATCAAACTTCGATATCGACGTTTTCATCGTCATCGTTGTCAACCACGTTGGCGTAGTTGGTCTCTTCGATGTCGGAGTCAAGCAAGAAACTAACTATATTGCGTGATTTTATTCTATGGAGTATTTCCTTGGTTTTTGAGGTGATTCTTCGAGGGGGGCGTCTATTAGACACAGGGCGTTTATAAGAGAGGGGCGTCTAATACAAACTTGAAACATTTCAGGGGAGGCGTTTACTAGATACGAGGCGTTTATTTGAGAGTGGGCGTTTATGAGATCATTTACGGTATCCCCGCTGAAACTTGTCAGATTTTTACCGAAAATGTCTTTTAATGTCTTTTTTTCAAAGAAAAAATAAAAAAAAACTACTCAAAATATGAAGTTAACAGCTACTTGTGACAAAGAATTTTTATTTTAACGTTTTGAAGTGTCCATTTCGGGGCGAATTTGTTTGATGACGTACCAATAAATTTTAATTTTCGATAAATTTTTCGCTTACTGCTCATTGTAAATAGTTGAAAACGAGGCTGCACCCACCATTCTCGTCCCCAGGGACCGCGATCCTTTTGCAATTTGGACATCAGCACAAGACTCGCTGACCAAAAGGATCGCCGCCTCAGTCTGGAGAAGAAAATGCCTGCCAGCAGGCTCACCGGTTTGGGTCCAAAGACCTCCAAACGCGAGCCTGCTCGCAGGCTACAGTCTCAGAAACGATGTCGATCCCGGGATGTCGATTTGCTAAGAGCACGCGACAGCTCTGGTTGAGGGCTCCTTAAAACAGTTTCCTAAAGAAAGATCTATATTTGAGCCATGTTGCACACATTACGAAATGGCTTCTAACACGAAAATACTTCATTAATTTAAAGAATGTTTCATTAATTTAAAGAATGTTCTGCTCGCCAATTCAATTGCAAAGTGTGGTCCGGACTCGAAGTTCACGGTTTGATTTATCACCTATCTCGTGATGAAAGAGATAATAGAAAGATAAGTGCCTCAGCAGACACAATTTCCGGTCTCGTCTAGCAAGGTGCTTTAAGACCGGAAATGAGCGGCATGTTCTGTTTTGAATTGTCACTTGTTATCAGCGACCTGTCGATTTTATGGCCTCTTCACAGCTGACTGCAACTTCCGGTTGTAAAGATAAAGCTTCCGACCTTTGTTCCCTACAAAAAAACAAGCTGCAAACACTCACGTATTCTATGTGCCTTCCTGAAAATACGTCCCATTGAAACGTAACGCGTCAGGAAAGAGAGCAGTGTGTTTATAAGACCAATGTTTTCGATCGCTTGCATCCTTATTTTGTCTTCTGTTTCTTGGTATTCGTTATGAGAAGAGTGTCAGAGTGAGCTAGTGAGGAAAGCAGTTTCAGCCGGATGCAAACCATAATTGTGCAGCGCGCGTCGTGTGACACTTTTTTGCGTATATCGCATTTAAAAATTGCTCGCGTTACTCTCCCTTTGAGCGTTAGACTTTGCATATTAAAGCTACGTAGTCTACGTAGTTTAGGCTTAGCCGCTTTCAGTCCGGAGAGCACGTCCACAGCCTATCTTTTAGTGTGAGCCCGTTGGGCGGTCCGTACCCTGCATTACCTTGAGCGCGGGTCCAAATTTCAAGAAGGGTCGGGGAGAGATGCTTCTCAGTGCCTTGCTTGTCAATCAGGGATTTTTGCGCGCCTCGCGCTTGCAGTCTATTTGCGCGTGTAAGATTAAGTGGGGGAAGGAGGAAATGGGGAGATTAATTTTCTTTATTTTGGGAAGGGGTGTGGTCGGGCTGTTCGATTTCTTACTCTATTTAAGAACCTACCCTGCGATGGTTGATTCTATACCCAACCACAGTCAAACCAGATCCAAAATCTGACCTGAGAGAAGCTTCAAAATTAAATCTCGTCACGCGTCTGATCATCATCAGTTCCATGTTTTTAAGCAAACGAGCGAGAGATAATTGGATTTGGTCATGAAAGGGGGGTGGGGCAGGGGGGAGTTGTCAAAACATTTAAATCGGTTCAGGGGGGAAGAGAAAGAACCCTGGTTGTCAACATATGGCGGCTTTAACGGCAGAAAGAAGTGAAATCACTCGCAGTCTTAAGTAAAGTTCTTTCCTTATGCTCTGTTGCTAATAAAAAGCTTACTCAGAGCTGCGTGTCTATCAGGATACCCTATTAGCAGATGACTTTTCAATAAGGTGTTTCGCACACTAGTTTACAATACAGTCAAACAAAGCCATCTGAAGACATGACGGAATTTCGGGAACAAGCCTAAAACTGTTAAGACTCGATTTCCATCGCCTCCTCTGGTATTTTCCATGAAAAAAAAAATGCGCATCGTCTGTCGTCTTCTTTTCAGTGAATCATCCACAACTGTGTCAAATGAAAATGATAGACAGCCTACATTGTTTCATGCGAGTCTTTCCATGTCTATGATTTATAGGTAACTTTCTTAAGTGACAGCCTACTGTTTCATGTGTTTGTCTCTGTGCCTGTGATTCATTTGTAACTGTCGGCGGACCGCTCACTGTTCATTCGTATTCTTGTCAGTGTCTCATCCATGACTGTGTCGAGTAAAAGGCAGAGAGCCTCATCCAACTGCCTAATGCGAGAGTCTCTGTCTGTGAAGTCTTAAACCTTCTCCAGCGAATGGCAGACAGCCCCCACTGCCCCCTACAAGTGTCTGTGTATCAGTGACTCATCTGTAACTGTCTCAAGCGAGTAGCGGACAGTGTCCACTGGTCTGTCCACTGTCGCATGTTCATATCATCCAATTTTACCCAAGGTGTCACAAACTGCGCTGGCTGCTCCCACCTAAGTAAAACAAAGTAGCACTTTTATTTCGAAAGTTAATAAGAATAAAAATGTTGAGCTCCTCAAGAATAAAATGAAACCATAGCTAGCACAAGCTCCTTGAAGCCGTTAACATTATGTGATCTGACATTGTGTAACAGCTTAAATCTAAGAGTTTGTATGGGAATGGAACGATGGTACACATCCGTTCGATAAGTGGAAAAGAAATTCAAAAATAAAAAAAACGAGTTACGTTTTCGCTTGACTGTTGTTTGTTTCTGTCGCGTTTTGGGGCTGTTTCAAAGCGATACCAGCGAGTTTAAGCTTCACTGTTTCCTTTCATTATATCACAACAGAGAGGATAACAATGCAACTCAATTTGCTGGAATCGCTCTTAACGGCCTAAAACGTCACATACGCACAGAAAATAAAACAAGGAATGTCATTTTGAAGCATTTTTATTGTAATTTTTGGCTCCTAAAATGCGTTCGTTAACTTCCCATACAAACCCTTAGTAATTACGCTGTTATGCAACACAACGTTTTGCACCTAGGAGCTTGGTATCTGTGATGAAAACTGGTACTATGAAACAAACACCAACAAAAAACAAACTTCATACCATGAGCTCACGATGTCCTTCACAGAAATGCAATCTGACAAAGCTTTTGTGGTTTTATTGAGTCCGTTCTGTATCAGCGGCATAATGAAGTCAAGTTGTGCGCGGTCTTGCTCAGTGACCTCGCGTCTCAAACCATTCAAATGCGCAACCATTCTCTCACATGACCTGTCGCCATCGACATCAGAAACTGCACCGTCACGTGACCGTGCCAGGGATCTTGTGTCATCAACTTTAAAAGTAAAAAGAAGAATTTACAGGAGTGAAATATCATTATCGATCAACTTTCCTTTAATTTATCTTGTAAGAATCTGGTGTTTTCCGAAATAGCCAGGTCGTAAAAGATATAGGCTAAACTTACAAGACATACATCATAACATGTAAGTACCGTAAACTGCTCCGAAATTAACCACCTGAAAGACAACTTGTTAAATAACAGACACAGCAAGCTGTACGAAAATGATCCGCTGACGTTTGTTTTAGACAAAGCTTATTCCTAAGGCAATACCGTTCTATGTGGTAAATTTTCTCTATGTGTGTGTATAAGGCAAAAAGCTGATCCTTCCGTGAAGTTTTATTTAGAACATTTTTGTATTGGCCCGCATATAGAACGCGTTTTAGCTTCCGTAAAATTGCCACCCTCTAAAAGTTGTGATAGAAGGAGGTTGCTAAAAACTATTACTTTTGGAACCTTAATTACGGTATGTCGGTTTAGAAATCATGGTACGAGAAAATTAAACTTGATCAAAATCTTACCTTTCTCCTTCAACTTCATGGTTGTTGACAGCAATTCTTCAGGTGCCTATAAGAAGTGCAAAGATTTCCTCACGTTATTTGAAGAATTGTTACAAAAAGGCACAGTACACGTGAACTAACGTCGTGTTACTTACAACACCAGATTCTGATTCGCTATACACGTATTCTCAGAGTGGGCACATAATATATACACGCATTACGACCGCAAAAATTCCTCCGTACCTTAGTAGAAGTTGACGTGGTGGTCAAGTGATTACTGTCCCAAATGGAGGTCCGTGTGATGTGTTCTTGGTATAAATTGCCTTTCTCTTCCCATGAGTATACATGTACATAAAAATAGGTCACCAAGGGTGACATGAGTCTAATGCCGTATGGCATAGTGATACAGATTGCGCGGTTTTCGTAAGCCGGTTAAAATTGGTTAGAGGTTTGTGTTCGGGAGTTTAATTTAAAATGCTTATAGCAAGCTAGGGGCATCGTGGATGATTATGGATGAAAACGAAACAGTCATAAATGTTATATGCTTCACAAAATTTAAAGTATGAACAGGAGTTGATGTTATTTCTTCCGTATTGTCCGTAAAAGCAGAAACGATCATGTTCATTACAACAAGGGTTGAAGAACTTCACATCGTTTTCTTTCAGATTTTTCACCATTTTGATGATGACTCTTGAAAGATTTTGCAATAAAAGCACTTGAAATAGTGACTGTTACTCCATTGTACTGTAAGCACTTAGTGACAGATTTTCCTAAAAACGGGTGTAAATGCTCACGTCAATATAATGATGACCTTTTGAACGCTGGAAACTAGGCAATTATTATCGAGCTACCATACACAGGAGCGAAGACTGTTTATCATGATGTACAAATTTCGCGAATCATCACTTCCATATCAATGTAACCATTTTATGATTTTTCTAGCTGTAAGAAGAACTTAAGATCTCTGAGAGTCGTAAAAGCATGAAATTCGATTTCAGTGTATGGCAAAGGCCGGGACAGTGTAATACTGCAAAGCGGCCAAACAAACGCATTTTGATTTAGTCGCGTAACTTGATTTACATTTATCCATGTACATCTTTTATTTTTGAAGGTTTTTGTTTGCACTGTAAAGAAAAAAATGGTCAAAATTCGAATGACTTAAAAACAAAATACGAGGTAAAGTTTTCTATTTTTTAAAACAAAATAAATATTTGGTCGCATTGTGTAAATAAACGCGAGTCGCCGTCGAAATATTTTTTCTCAAAGACAAAGCAAGACGAAAACACAAGTGCTTAACTGAACTGAAAACGAAGATTTATTTTCACAAAAAGCTTACAAATGTCTTAACTGGAAAATTATTACGTCCTGTTCAAGTGTTGAATAATCGTGACTTGAGAAAGAACTTTTAATTATGCGTGGGAACACGTGTCGCTGATTGGCTGTTTTTAATTGAAACTAATCGTGCGTGTCCGTACGGAGTCCGTTCTTGCAGCTGATCATTGTTTTCTACATTACAGCGAACGATTATCGATCCCGAACCATTCCCTTGGGATTGCTAACAGCTTTTTTCATATAACAAAGAGTCTAATGCGCATGCGCAAAGCGCACGCAAGCATTAGACTCAAAAATGTAAAACCCTCGTCCGAACCTACATGTAGTTGCCTATACGTCTGGCATTGAGCGACTAGGAGTATTTCTACTTTCCCTGGATGGGATGCTAGTCCATCGCAGGGTTATCCCCAGCAGTAAATTCGCCGGTACCCATTTATACACCTGGGTTGAGAGAGGCACTGTGAGAGTAAAGTGTTTTGCCCAAGAACATAACACAGTGACCCCGACCAGGTATTCGAACCAGCACAATTCAATCCAGAGTCTATAGTGCAAAAAACATTAAGGCACCGACCCTACCCATATGATGAGTGTACAGTATTGGTGCCAGTAAATTGATGGATGGTAACATGAGATGTACTAACATTCCTTCCAGGGGGAAAAGCAAAACTCCAGATCTTCAAAGGTCGCTTTACGCTACAGAAACTAGAGTTTAGCGCTTGGATTGCCCTAAACCTTATATATGAGTGCGCTCTTACCTTATAGGTTGGGAAGTCCAAACTGGTTAGCACAGCTCTAATTGTACTACCTCCTGGACTTGTTGAGAGATTCTCTAAGCGATTAATTGACAACTCACTGACTGGAACTCTTCTTGCACTGTACAGAGGAAAGTGAGTGAGTAAGTTCTGATATACTCAGAAGTTGGGTAAAAGGGAAAGTAAGTAACTATTTCAATAAATAAATTATTTTAATTATTATTCCACTATTACGACCTTTTATCATATAAGATCGACAGAACGCGCAAAATATGAACCAGTGACACACTGTAGAACAGGGCAAAAATACGGACGGAAAACGGAGAACCAAAATGGCCTATAGACGATCTAAACTTTGACCTGTTTACGTTCTCTAGGCTTGAAATAAAAGTGGAACAATAAATCCCTTATTCGACAGTTAAACATATGATACGCGCGGAAATTTGCTCACTGGTCGTATTTTTTCGAGCCCCGTACTACGCTACTCGCAAAATATCCGCACGTATTATATGTTAAACCACCAAATGAGTTGTATGTTTTCACGTTTTAGGTAGCTGAAGGGAAATTGAGTGGTGAACAATAAAGACAATAGGCTGTACTTTTAAAGTGGGGGTGGGGGTATAACAAAATACTATGCCTAGGAAAACACTGAGGCTCTCGGCGAAACAAAACTCGCCGTTTCCCTTGGGATCAGTCATTAAGTGTTTATTACTGACCTGTCTACCCCTGAGTAATGGAACTGATCCAGGGGTAGTGCAGCAAACTTATCCACTTCCTGTGCGATACTGTTGTGTAGCTGTTTTGCCATGACAACCACCTCAGCCTCGTGTGAGCAGATCTTCTGCTGTATATACTGCAGGAGCTTAAAGCAAAAAAGGAGAGAATGTTTTGCTTCAATTAAAACAACTTTTTTATAGTTTTAATAATTAATACTATAACGAAAACTGTTACAACCAAAAAAGCTATATACATGTACATGTGTACCTCATGTTTTTGTCTCTCCACCCTAGCTCTGGCATTGGAATTTTGTTTGACAAGAGCTTGAATGAGAGACTGCTTCGTTTGCTGAAACACAAAACAAGAAACCAAAATTTTATACATTTACCCATGCATGATATGTATTAAGCTACTACAAATGACTGTAAGTGCAAATTACCTTCATCTTCCACAACTGCAAGCGGAAGAAACGTTTTCAGAAATGAAACTGATTACATGGTGACGTATGCTACAATAAAGTTAAGTTAAATAATCTTTATTTGAAGTGCCATTAAAATAAATGATTTTCGTTTCCAAAACGTCCCACAAAAATATATAAGAACTAATAAAAGTACTTTATTTAAAGGAACATGTTTTTAATGATACCTCATCATAAAGTGCTACACAGCACATATTAATCATCACTTTGTCACATAAATCGTTTGCACATCACTTTCAGCCAAAAACACGAAAACGAAACTTTTAATTGTAAGGGTAGGATAAAGTCACAACTTTCAGCTTTTAAAAAATAATAATGAACACTTTTTTTGTGTGTGTTGTTTTAAGTACTTAAGTACTAATCCAGTTTGTACATAATGTTACAGAATCACCCTGAAATAGAGCGACCCGCCCCTAAAAACAAATCACGACTAAAGTTTTCTTACAGCCAGCTTTTCGAAGTCTTCAATCTTCTTGTGTTTCATGAGCAGCATTTCTTTTGCTCTTTGCCTCTCATTTCTGGAGTTGGTCAGTTCGGCCATTGATGCCTTCATGTAATCCAGTGATGCTTTTGATGCTGTCAGCTCCAATTCATTGTGAAGCAAAATTCTGAAAAAAATAAAGGCAACTCAGGATTAGATGTATATCGAGAACCGTAGCAAGTGTTTCATCAAGATATTCAGCATGTCTTAAAGGGACTTTGTCACGGCTGAGTTAAGTTTTTTTTTGCCAAATACTTGCTATGAAACTTAATGTTTAAAAAGAAATTACTTCAGAATCTATGGATGCAAATGACAAAACCATAGCTTTATTGCAACGAAACGTGTCTCCCAGATATTATAATTTAAAGATACAAGCAAACAAGACTAACTTTGAAAACTGTTCAGCCCAACAATATTTCAAAAACCCACATGGCAATCTGTTTCAATCTTCTTCACTTTTGGCCATCCGTACCTTCTTTTGTATTTGCCGTGTTATTCAAATGTTCCTTCACTGTTATAAAGGTTATTTTTATATTTCACGGAATCTGATGGTCATTTCTGATGCCTTAATTTGGCCTAATTCTGTGACACAGTCCCCTCAAATTCGTTTAAAAAAAAACACACAGTAGTTTTGAACTCTTATCTCCGTTTGACAAGTTGGATATCACTGTTAAACACTCGTAATACGTATAGAACAAGCGTTGATGTTTTTAGATCAGTATGCACCAGTGCGTTGGTGCGTGAAAACAAATTTTTTTTTTTAAGAATTTGCAAACTGACATTTTTGATGAATAATCAAACATTTGCGCATTAAATTCTGTTTGCCATCCACGACTAAAAAACGTCTGTGTTTTAGCTCCCTGTTATCCTAATCTACCTTGCCAGTTCAATATTTCCAGGAGAATCTTGATAACTTGAGACTAGATTATCCTCCAGTTGTTGCTGTAGTGTTTGAAGTCTTTGCCTTGCCCTCCAAGCTTCATTGAGCCCTTTTTCGGACTCAATAAACCTTTGAAAATGAGCAGCTTGACCTTTCTAGAAGTAACACAAAATAAAATCAAGTTTACATACTGAACACGTGTATAATTATTCCAATAAGGGGGCTCCAAAAACGTGCTGTCTGGTTGTCCATGGCAAGTAGCACATTGTACAGTATGTTAATAAAGGTACCAAGCAAGGGTGATAAAATGTTCATACATGAATTTCAATCTGTGGTTTCAAAGCATTGTTCATTGATAATTTTAAGTTATAGTTTGACTTGTCAAAAATGTTATTGTATAAAGTGGGAAAAGTGATAAACTGATTTTGAAGTTGGGGCTAATCCTGGAAAATATCCAGACCCCCATAGTAGGCTTTTTTGGTATTAACGCACCCTACCCTTGCCCCTCCTCCCACCCCACCTCACCCCACTGGAAATTCTAGTTAAGCTTTATACTTTTCTTTATAACTGTTTGCTTTAGAAATCTTACTTCGGGCCCCTAGAAGCTAGGAATTTTAAATGACCTGCCTTGCATGGAGTGGTTGTGGATATTCCCTGTAGTTGCACCATCTTGTGTTGAACAACAGTGCCCTTAACTACAAATAATATTGAAAACAGTGTTTGACTAACCTCTATTAACTGATGAACGCTTTGCAGTAAGGAAGGTGGTGACGAAGTGTCTGTTAGTTTACCTGAGTTTTCATATTTAAACCTGACAAGGCAAATCAAATGACATGTAGTTAAACCCTATTGAAGCCTGGAGCCTAGTGGCAAATACTGCTGGAGCTTATCCTGGTTTCTGTAGCATGAAGCGACAGTAATCTACTCCCCCCTGGATGGGATGCTAGTCCATTGCAGGGTTACCCCCCAGCATTAATTCGCCGGTACCCATTTATACACCTGGGTGGAGAGAGGCACTATAAGTACATGTACAGTGACTTGCCCAAGAACACAACACACCGCACCGCACCTCCCATAAGCAGGCACATACATGTACATATATTGCCATTATTAAACTATTTTAGCTGCATGTATGAACCTTATTTATTATAGACAAAGGATCAAAATTCCAATTCAACGGGACCAAAACATACTTGAGTTCTTGTGCATCTTTCTTCAGGTCAATTCTTGCAGACAATTCCCGCAGGCTGATGGCTGAGTCCTGTGCTATCCGAGACAAGGAGGTGAGGACATCCATTGGCAGGTGTTGAGACAAGATATTCTGAAGATGTCCAAAAAACAAAATTAATAATTATAAATACTGTAGTAAAGCTAGTTAGTAGTTAACAACCTGTCTGAGGATTTCAAAATGCAATAGGGAATTTCTGGGTTTCCCTAGCCCTTGTTTCAAAACGAAACTACATGCAAAACCCTTTAAATAAAAATGAGTTTGATTTGCATGAAAATGGACATTTCTGAAGGTGAAACTCATTTTTATATGAATGGTTTTGCACGTAGACTCGTTTTCAAACAGAGGCAACGGGTAACTCGGAAATGGCCTATTATTACACTGTATACTGACACAGTATATAACAAACCGAACAACCTCTACTCCAGTCCACAACTGATCTTTAATCTTCCTCTGGCTGCTGTCATCAACCCTAATTAGAAATTTGTAATATAGAATGAGCTACAATGTACAAACATGACATGCTGATCCTAAATAGAATTTAACATTATTAGTAAAGACATGTAGCTGTTCATCTGCCAAGGTTTTTTTTTTCTTTTTTTTTTTTTACTCTTGTGTTGTACAGGATTACAGCCCTGGCAATTTTTCTTGGAGAACAGTAAAACTGTTCGTCTTTTAAAGAAGTTACTGTAAAATGACCAAAAAATGGTGGGGATGGGACCAGGTACTGTATCTGTCTGATGGAGGTGTCCCTCCTATAGTTCTAAGGGTCTGTTAAGAGAGAGTTAATCGAACAACTGGTACCTTCCGGTTTCTTCCTCTGCCTTGCACACTTCATGCAAAAAGGAACCAATCCTTTCACAGGATTCTCTAACAGATCTCTATTGAAAGAGAGAAGACAAAACATATCCACCAACATGAAGATGGGATGAACAAAATCTTAGTAAGCTGTTATATATTTTGAGTGTTGCTGCCAAACGTCCACGGTTGTTTTAGAACCCAATAGAAACATGAAAAAATGCTTTCTTTGTTTTCAGAAAACTTCCAAAACATAGATCAAAGAAATTTCTTGAGCACTTTGCTTGCTTCCTTTATAAATTTCAAGCTTGTGCCACTGATTACAAAATCACCAGCTTGCTACACTGTATACAAATGTAAGTCTGTGTAAGAGCTATATAGGGTCCTATAACCATCATCAAAAGACTTACATGTGTACTTTGTAACAGACCATCTTCTATCTGCATTATTTTGGTATACTTTATACTTTTGGTTCTTGGTAATGAAACATTAGATTTTGAGCTCACGCAATATCAACATAATTTACCAGCTCGGTTGTACATGTTGTTCTGAGTTTCTGAAGTTATAAACACTATAACACTTTCTAACAAGCTCAAAGTTAATTTTTGTAAATGTATCAATGCAGGCTACAGGCTTTTACTTACAGTACAAGCTGACTCTAACCCAGTAGGAGTCGATCGTCCATCAATAGCAGTGAATGATTGTGCGTTTCCAGTTATGATCCCTTGTGATGTGTAGTATGTTGGATTGATTGATTTCTTTCTGTAAAGTGGCCACAAGAAGAGATAAAATGTATTGTTAATGCCTGAGTAGTGTGTGATGATTTACCGGTATATTTAAAATTGAATATTCTGTACCAGTGCTGTAAGCAATGTGCAACGTGCAGTTTGCTACCCTCCAAGTTAAGATTATTTAAGTCACCATGGCGACTCAAATTTTGTAGCTGGCGACCAAATTGGAACCGAAGTCGCCAGCCTGGCGACTAAAACTGAAAAAAAGGATTGAAAGCGTAAGCTAAATTTAGTGACTAAAATTGTTCACTGACAAACAAACTTGAGCAGTCAGGGGCCAAATGGCCACTAAGGAAAAAAATAAACTTGGAAGGTTGGTGTGTAGTGTGCAGTACATAGTACATAGTGTGCGGTGTGCGGTTTGCGGTGTGCGGTGAGCAGTGCGGTGTGTGGTGTGCAGTAATAATAAACACTTAAACATAACAAACACTTGATTGCACAGACCTTGCAACTTCCCTGCAAATTGTTATCTTGTCATTGATCTGTTTAGCCAGGCTCGTGTACAACTCTGCTAACTGTTTACACTGCTTAGAATGGGCACTCAGCAAAGCATTTCTCTTGGCAAGGTCAGAAATTTGTTTCCCAACTTCAGAGTATGCTTCCTCTGCAATACATATGCATGTACATGTAAATTTAAAGTAAAAAAAAAGACATTTGTAAGGATGGTATACATGTAGTTTGTATACATGATACTAAAATACACTGTACAATACTTCCACGACTTTCATACCTTTTCACTCTCCCTCCTATTTCTTAAGTTACACACACGTTAATTACCTTCAATTTACAAAAAAATATCATACAGTCATGTAGTACAAGAAAATCAAGATCGTGGCTGGTAAAGTCCAACCCAGAATAACTACAACTTAATTATAATAACTAATTATTAATTATTATAATACCAAGGCTGCTGCCTAAGGAAATTTTTAAGGAGCCCTTCGGGCTCCTAACATCAATATTTAGGAGCCCGAGCCATTATGTTAGGAGCCCAGCTTAAAAGTTGCCGAAGACCAATCTGGGGTGGGGGGGGGGGGGGGGGCGGTGTGGGGGTGGGGTTACTCAGGCAAATATGTGGTCAACAATGTGGTCTTGGAGAGGGGCCCAGGGAGTCAACCTTCCCCCAACATTATTGCTATAATATACATGTACCCGAATGTCCCCTAGGGGGTACTCCCTATAGTGGACTATATGGGGAGGCTTCGCCAAACAGGGATACCTTTCTCAGGATGTGGGTATATAAAAGGATAGGGATTTTACGAGTTGGAGTATACAAAAAGGGGGGGAGGGAAACTGGTTTTTAATTAAGTGAAAAATAAGAAAAAAGATGTAGTATTTCTTCTGTTGGTATGTGAAAGGGGTGCCATCTTCATTAGGGGGTATATGGTTTCTAAAAGGTTAAGGGTCACTTTCACATAGGTACCCCAAAAATGGCAACCTCGTTCATGAGATCCTGGGAAAGACGTTGCAGAATTGGTTCATGAAAGGGTAAGGGTATCCTCCCCATAAAACTTTTTTTTTTACTCTGCAGCAACCTCAGAGATCCAGAGGTAAGAAGTTGGATAAGTCATCAATATCAGCAATATCTTTCCCCCCTGTGGGTTAAATCACTAGCTGGGCTGGGAGAAATAAACCAACAATGAAAACTGACATGCATTTAGTTGAGAGCGTGAAGGGTTAATTTATTTTGTTAAGCCAGTGCCAGAATGAATGCATTTCATGTACTTTCATATGTTTTTCACTTAGAAAATCAATGTACATGAAACAGAAAAATCAAGTTCAATTAATATTTTAGTAATCAAGGTTAAAAAAGAAGCAATAATTAAGCAGGTCTATTTTTCCTAGGTTTAGAAAAAGGTAACGAGAAGTCAAAAACACCTGTGTAAACACTTTAATTAAGTTTTGATCTTATCTTTGTTACATGATAACCTGAGTTGACAAAAATAGAACAGAAAAATTAAGTTGTGAAAACACTTCAAATTACTAATCTTATCAAATAAGTTGTTTATAAAATAAATGTAGTAACAAAAGCAATATATTTTAATCAAACTGAATATCTGAGCAGGCAAAAGGACTGAGGTTTCTAGCACAAAAATTTGCTAGTCATGGATCAATGCCCAAGAATGCTCAGGACTGCTTATAAACGTGAAAACATGAAACAGTTCACAAAAGTCCACAAAAAATTGGCAGCAGATATGAAATGTCACATAAAAAGAAAGAGGCATACATTTTATGTCCTACTAAAGTTAAGCGTTCAATGCTTTATAGATTAAGCTGAATTACATGTTAAACGCGCCACGTAAGTTTGTGTACACATCACGATATTTGGCACGTTGTTTTACGTAAGTTTACAGTGCGAATACTCGAACCGGGACAGTTGGAACAAAGTTAACCAATGACAACGTTAATTGAGAACAAAGGATGTCGACCTTTTTCGTTAACAGACCAATGACGTTCAAGAACGCAAACAATAGATTTACAGAAAAATTTGAAAGCTCAACAACGTTGCAAATAGTTGCGGACCTCTCAGGAAACTCGCCTTGTTTTTGATTGGTTAGTTTCGATCCTTAATTTTCAAGAGGTCGTAGATAGAGATCATAGATAGATAAAGTTAGACAAATTATTCAAGATGTATGTTACAATATTATCTTCGCGAAAAGTTTACAAATCAAACTACGAACCGTGAATTTTCTCTTCACGGCCAGGAGTTGTGAATTGAATATTCCACACTGTGTTCGCTCTTGTTTGAAAATTTTCACTCCGGAAATAAAATGAAGACTGTGAAATCAAATTCACGCCGTAATTATTTTCATTTCGCTCTAACTTTTCAGTAGCTTTGCTCTGTCTGTTGCCTTGAAATCGATGCGAGTCACTTCCTCGTCAATGTTAACAAATTGCTTTTACACCTTCGTATGACTTTGAAATTCACGAAAACAGAATACTTATATCGTCGGTCAATGCCGTATAACTGTCCACAAGTTATCACTTTACATTTTTTGACACGATTTGAGGCCACATGAAATGTAAACATCAGGTCGAATGTTGTTTTCGCTTGTTTGCTCACGGACTCATTTTCTGTCGGTAATCTACTGTTACAACTTTGTAAACTCACGGTTTTCGTGAAAGAGGAGTTTGTTCCGTTTCGTCATTGAGTCTTCAATCTTTCTGTGGTTTTATAAAATTACCACAGACTAACGTCACTGAAACTTTTATGGAAGAAAATTCATTTCAAGCGGCGAAAGTAAAATTGCCATTAATAAAATATGAAAGG
This sequence comes from Oculina patagonica, assembly GCF_052425735.1. Classification (NCBI taxonomy): domain Eukaryota; kingdom Metazoa; phylum Cnidaria; class Anthozoa; order Scleractinia; family Oculinidae; genus Oculina; species Oculina patagonica. The sequence continues at coordinate 8,702,702 of NC_135765.1, forward strand.
TCAGTTGTCGCTGTGGCGGCATCCCAAATCTTTCTTGCCTTGTCTTTCGTCAGAAACAAAAAATAATCACAACAAACACGAGTATGTAACTTAGAAGAGTGAAAACAACTGACTTTTCAAATATGAAATCAAGAACGTTTCTATTCACTTTCTGCTCACATGCGACATAAGACACTGCATACGACGGAATAGGCACTTGAGACGTCCTTTGAAACAGTTCCATCCCGTTTCGTGTCTGTCGTGAATAAAAGCGTCCTTCGTTATTCTTTACTGTGCTATCACCAACGAAGAGCAATACAATTTTATCAGAAAATTTCTTTTGAAGAATTTTTCAGCCTGTGAAATCCAACTTTTGATTACGGTTTTACGAGCACTACTCAAAATTCGGTGCAGTCAGTGAAAATTTAGGATCGAAACTACCCAATCAAATACAAGGCAAGTTTCCTGAGAGGTCCACAACTGTTTCAAACGTTGTTGTCTGTTTAAATTTTGTTGCAAATCTATTGTTTGCGGTCTTGGACGTTATTGGTCCATTTCTAAAAAAGGTCGCCTTTCTTTGTTCTCAATTAGCGTTGTGATTGGTTAACTTTGTTCAAACTGTCCCGGTTCGAGTATTCGCACTGTAAGCCTGTCGGAAAGGTTTTTGTATCAAGCTTTTGCAGATTAAAATTATTTCAGTCCTGATCCATGCCTGCAGTAGCAAACAGATTGATTTCACTTTTGTATCCGTAAATATTTCTTCAGATTCACTTCGAAAATTCTCCCAAACGTCAACAAAGCAAATGAAACGTAATCCAGAACATAACACGTTCCATATTTGGAAGTTAGGCCCAGTCCTAAACACTTGAAAACGAATGGTTTTCGAAGTTGCTGAATTTTGCAAAGACACGTTACGTACTTAAAACGCCAAATGCAAACAATTTCAGCGTTTCCGTTTTAAAATGAAGCAGTTGTTGTTTTTAATGGGATTTTTTATGCCAATGAAACAAGGTTACAAGGAAATTGAAGTCAAAAGATGAAGGTGGAAGATCAATGTTTAGGCGTCCATGCGGGCTCCTTGAACAAAAATTTAGTCGCCCGCGCTCGTAACTTAGGCGCCTCTGGCGACCAGGCGCCCGTTAGGCAGCAGCCTTGAATACATATAAAAATTACCTGCTTCAAGGATTTCCTTCTGCACAGCTTTGACTTCTTTTTCAAGATGGTGAACTTTACTTCTGACTTCCAAAAGCTCTTTGGTTAACTGAGAGTGTTTCTCTTTGACACTTTCTCTTTCTTTGTCATCTGGTGTGTCACCTGTGCGAGCTCCCATCTCCTGGATCAGCTTTTGTCTAGTACAAGAGGTTATCTTTGTTAAGGGAACTTGAGCATTAAATACAGCTGACAGGACTACATTTACATATACAATTTAATATTTAAGGTTCATTTTATTACAGGAATAAATCAGTCTGTGTTCTTTGCAGTCTTCTTCTTCACCATTGTCATTGTCATGATCAGCATCATCATCATCTTTGCCATTGATCATTGCTTCCTTTTCCCTAACTGGGAAATAAGAGTCTTTGCAGTCTTACATGTACTCTTCTCTACAATATTTTAATCTATAACACAGAGATTCCAACCCTCCCGATTTGTTGCGTTGCCTCCCACTCTCCCGATTTCCATCAGATTCTCCCGATTTATCATGAAATTCTGCAAACAAGGAAAAAATGCTAATTTGTAGTACTTTTTTGCGATCTGAGTGTAACAAAAGTAAAGCAAAGCACCAATAATGTCTGTGGGAAAAGAATAAAGACCTTATAGAATAACTCAGTGCTTGAGAGAACCTTAATTTGCAAAAATTCCCAATGGAATATGCCTCCAGACCCACCTAAAGGCTCGCACCTTCAGCCTCGCAAGTTTCCTTCACAAAGGGTTGGAATCTCTGTTAACATTTTGTGAGCCAACAGCCCGGCAGGAGAATTGTTTTCTGTAAATTCAGTTTAGTCTTTTCAAAATTGAAAATTCTCATCACTAAAATTTCATCCTTGCCTAGCTATTGTTCACCATAGTGTAAATGGGGTCAATTAGTCATGTAATGAATAAAGATCCCAGTTTAAAATACAATCATTGTGCATTCCTTACTTTAAGTAAAAAAGGATACAGCTTCAAGTTTCCACGTAACTTCTGGACAGATCTACAATAGCAACAATAAAAAATAAGTTGGTATTAAAACTTTAACTTGCAAGTGATCTTGACGCCCTACTGATTTAAATAGGATTATATAAATGAAGTTGACACTGGTAATTTAACAAAATAACAACTTTGGGCATTCAAATCTGTGAAAATGAGCATATTGTACCTGAAGAGTAAAGTTGTTTTTGGGGGGCCATACCCCACCCACCCCCCCCCCCCCCTCACCCCAGTCCAACTGTAAAAAGGTATGTTACTTAATTTCTCTGGTACACCAATCCGTTATTAATAATTTCTTACAAACACTCACTTTTTGGATCTGACATGCTGCAACACATACTTCCAAACATCCACCATAGCTCCACGACATAACCTGTATAATTTAATAGATGACACTACTATTATACACCTGGGACCAGTTGGTCAAAGTGTGGATAAACTATCCATCAGATAAATCACTGTCCAGTCGATAAGTGATAACAAAACAACTCTATGCCATCCACTAGTTAGTGATTAATCTGGCAGATAGTGTAATCCAACTTTTAAACAACTGGGGCCTACAAATACACGTAGCAAATTTTCATTCTGGTCCAAAATGCTGAAACACAAGTGTAAAACAAAATGTATAGCCATGGACCCAGTGATTGAATAGCAGCTTTGAGACAGCTGTACACAAGCTAGTGACAGCCAGAAGGAAAAACAGTACAAGCACAGGTGTGGGATGGGAAGGGGGTCGGAATTTCTGATTCCTGTATTGTTTACAGTTGAAACTCTCTTAAATGGACACCAAAGGACAGAGCAAAGTGTTTGCATTAGAGAGGGGTCTCTGTAACGCAATGCTGCAGGTAAAACATTAACACTAAGCACAAATCCAAAAACGTTTAAGATGAATAAAGCATTTACATTGTTGTTGTTTTTTGTAACCACAAAACATGTATCATCATCACCTGATTAACAGAGTGTTCATTATAAAGAAGAAAATTTTGACCCATGTATAAGTCGAGGGCGATTTTTTGGACTGATTTTTAGGTAAAAAAAGGTCGACTTATACACGGGTAAATACGGTAACTTATGCAGGGTTGGAAACTAAAATTTCGGAGCACTCGCCATCCGGGCGAGTGACCTTCAAATTGCACTCGCCCAGATCAATTTTCACTCGCCCAGTCTTCTTCCATTAAAAAAGAAAAATTTAGGCCCTCTCCCTCTACGAATAATAAAATATACAACTTCAATTTTTAATCACGTTTTGATACTCACTGTGCCACTTTGGTGGTCGATCGCAAAACAGACTGCAATCTATTTCTTCAATGAAAAATTGCCAAATATAGACCTTACTCCACAATAAAAACACGAGCACACTTACTTCAAAAGTTGAAACGCAGTTTTATTTGATACGTATCTCCAAATTCTTGTTATTTGCAAGCGAAATTGCACAGGAAAAGAGGCGAGAAATGGCCATCTTGCTGCCTTTCGCGGCTCGGTGGATGAGTCCGTGAATTTTTGACGAGAGGTATTACTTTGTACATTAGTACGTCCGTCATGTAACATGCCCCAAACGGAAGCCATTTTTGTCTGTTTACGAACGCGAACACAGCTTTGTTTGAGATTTCAAAATGTTGGTAAGCTATTGGCTTGTGGACAGTGTAGATTATTTTAAAGTGGGAAGTAAAAGTTTCGCTTATTCTGAATAATATATTCTGGATATTACAATCATACTCGCCAAACCGGGCGAGTGATCCGTGATTTGTACTCGCCCGACAGTTTTCACACTCGCCTGGGCGAGCGGGCGAGCGCTAATTTCCAACCCTGTTATGTGAAGTTCTTCCCTGGGGCCGAGATTTACGGGTGTAGTGCCTGTTGTCCGTATTAGAGAGGGTCTGTATTATAGAGTTTTTTTTTTCTAAAGAAAATATTTGAGAATTTTTTGGGGACATCAGAGTTTGTCCGTATTTGAGAGGTGTCCGTATGGAGAAGATCGACTGTATTCCCAGTTCCCACCCTTCCTAAGTGGTTCCAGCCTTTTTGTGACATTTCAGTTTCTCCCCCACACCACCCTTCACCCCCCTCCCCACAGTACAGGCAGGAGGGCCCTGTACATGTTTACTGTACAACATGAAGAAGGACAGTGGATACCTTTCATATACATGTAAGAGAAATTTAAAATGTTCATTTGTTTGGACCGATTTTATATTCCCTTTGCTACAATCTACCCAAATGTGTCTCCAGAGCCACCTTCTCCTAGTGCAAAGGCCCCGCCAACTAAGAGGGGAAGTGGCGCTGGCATAAAGTACAAGTACAGTACCGCTCAGAAATAAGCGTCCATCGTATACGCACCTTATACGCATATACGCACATACGCAGACGCACATACATGTACGCACATACGCAGACGCGCGTATGCAATGAAGCGTAAGCACATACGCAGTTCTTTGTTATTCATTGCTCTTGGTTCTCATTGTGTTGTATTGTTGGAGAAAACAAATAAAGTTTCTTTGCGAGAAAATTATAAAACAGCGTTGGTCGATCGAATGATAAAATCTTTATTACTTACCGAAAGTTCCAAGTTCATAATGGTATAAAACAGTGCGTTTCCAAAACATTCACGGAAATATCTCGCTGACATCGAAAGCAGAATTCGCTGCAGATGTAAAATAACTGTTGCATATTTTCGACTCTTTGACCACATCAGGTTAAAGACGAGGAAGTTTCTTTAGTGTTGTTCTTCTTTAAGAAGAAACCGAGTTGGAGGAGTTAGCTCGGTTCCGCCGAATCAGGACAAACATAACCTGCGATCAGGCAATCTTCCGACAAAACATGAAGCACGTGTGTAATGTCACGCATACGAATTGTTTGTGTTATGACTTAAGACGCACATATTAAACCTTAAAGTTCAATCTGTCATTTAGTTTTCTTTAGAAAAACGCAGTTAAATGTGTATGAAAGAATCTAAATCGGATACTTGCGTGCGGCGTTGTGTTACATTTATTTACGATGGAGTTTATTCGAAAGGTTTCAAATTACTTTTGACATATGCAAATTTTGCCAACTTTTGGACTCTTTTTAGCTGAGCCGCTTTAAAAAAGCAAAATTTGTTTAACTCCTCTAAAGCTGTAATAACAATTGATGCCGTTATCTGTGTTAGTAATAAAGACAAGTTTCATTCAAGAAGAATTTAGGTTCTGGGAATTTTATGCTAAATTCACAAAAAAATAAAACAAGTTCATTTCAAGCTAGACGCGATGGCACGTCACAAGTCTTCCTTTCAATTTAATATTCACGGGAAGGCTTTACGGCTCCGATGTTTTTCATGTGGAATGTTTCGTTTGCCAACTTGAGTTTAGAGTTTAGAGTTTATGATGCGCCGTCAACATTGATTTTGTTTTTTAACATTTCTTACAACATAAACTTTTGGTCTCTTCACAAGGGTCGCACGCGCCGGCGAGATTGTTTATGAATTAATAGACCATTTTACAGTTGTCTGCTCAGTGACCTGGCCATTGACTGAAAGTGAGGCTAAAGGTGACCTTGTTTTGATACAGACCTCACTGCTTTTGTTGTGTTAATCACGTTGTTTTGATGCTAACTAGGTTACATTTACATAATAAAGCAAAGAGGTTTGTATCAATGCAAGGTCACCTCCAGCCTCGCTACCATTCAAAGGCCTGGTCACTTGGTAGACAACTGTAAAATGGACTATTGCCTATTGAAGCGACACGGCTTAGAAGCGAAAAAAATATCTCTGGTTCTATTTGGCGTAAATGGGCGATTCAAACTGGAAAAGTGATTCCAATGAGTAGAAACTAAGTTCTATTAGAGTTTATATGATGCGCCGTCAACATTTATCATAAAGGTAAGGCCGGTAAGTCAAGTAACGAAAAAGTTATTTCTCCATTTCTATTTTGCATAAATCGGCGATCTCTAAAAGAAGAAATAGCAAGCCATCGAAAGAACAATAAACTATGGACAAAAGAAAAAACAATAAGCTTGCTCATACATACTGATGAGCATACGCGTATACAGAGTATACGCACATACGCAGACGCATATACGCAGATACGCATACGCGCGTATGTGCAAAAGCATACGCGTTTTTCGCGTATGTTTTGAGACGCTTATTTGCGAGCGGTACTGTAAGTGGCATTGCATCAAATATTTAGCCATCAAATCTATTAGAAAAGTAGAACTGAAATCTATTAAGCTTTTCGATTTTGATTGATTACAACATTCACTGATTCACACGGACAGCACATTGTACAGTAAACAGCTATTTGCCGATCAAAATAGCTAACAGGGCTAAACTGTAGAATACCGGGCCACTAATTTGCATCTCATTGAATTTGAATGGTTCCTTTTGTTTCTACTATGCTTCGTTCTTAAAGCGTTCAGAGATATGTAAATAAGTGGCCTGGTATTGTAAAATCGCTCCGCTAACAGTACGCTAAATTTTAAATCCTCAAGTACTTACATTTTAAAGTCATCTTTTGTTGGAAGGGGCGTATGGATGTGTCGTCCTTGGGGTCTAAATCGCATTTCATCTAAGGCCCAACTTCGCAACTGATCGGCGAGGTCGTACTCTCCCTCCATCTCCACAACAGTAAAAATACTTGGTCCTGGAAACTCGTTTGGTTAATTACGGATAAATTCTTAATAAACCACGGCTTGTTGGGTAAACAACTCGCTTTTCTGAAACGAAGGATTCAAGGTAGCCGCCATTTTGTTTTGGCGGGCAAAACACTGGTACCCAGATTCCAGAGGTCACAAACTAGTGCGACGGCTGGGTACCGGGTACCAGTCAAGGAAATTGGCAAGAATCCGCAAATTTCAAGGCCGTTTACAGCGCAGAAAATCTGTACGGACCCGTCACAAAATATGTCCGGGCCCGATCACTTTTGTAGAGAAACATTCAGCAAGCGCGTTTATACGAAAAAGAAAATTGGGTACGGACCGGTCAAAAAATCGGTCCGGACCTCACCACTTTTGTAGAGAAACAGTCATATCAAAAGTGGTCGGGTCCGGACCATATTTGCGACGGGTCCGTACCCAAATTTCTCTGCCGTGTAAACGCGCCTAAAAAAACTACGATTTTTACGCGGGGCCCCAGCCGGCCATGGCCTTAAAGCCATGTCCCCGCTAATTTTGGTACCACAGCTAAAGGCCTGCTGATTCAAACACAAGCTTATTGCCGTCGTGAAGCGATTCCATTGTCAATAAGCTAAGTGAAGATCTCTTCATTTTCTGGCAATAAAGTGACGTTTCCACTACGCGCCTTTAATATAACTGCCGTGCTAATTTCTGGCGAGCTTACCACGATCAAATGCATCCCAGTTAAAAAATACATATAAAAGCTAAAAATTACAGGGAAAACTTTTTATATATATACCCATTTTTCAAATATTTGCGATGAGACAACAAAAAGGATAGAGATGAAGAATGTGCATGTAATTATTAACTGCGCTGCGCAGTTCTTGCTCTGCACGGGGTTTATTATTATTATTATTATTATTTTTTTTCGTTTTGTCGGTGACCTGTCCCAGACCTCCACTCGGTCGAGCTTGAAGTCACGATATGTTTAGAAGCTACAAATCAGTAACAAATGGAAAAAGTTTCTCTTTTTTTGTCTTTATAAAGTATGTTTATTGTGAACTATTCCATTTTGAAGCGTTTAGTCCATGGAAAATACTAAATTTCCACGCTTTCAAAGAGAAATATAATTTAGCGGGCCAGCCGGAATCTGTGAATAAATACCATTACGTTGGTGTAAAAGAATGTGCTGACATGACAAGTTTCACTTTCGATCGGCTAGAGCTCAAGTCACGTAATGTTTTAAAGCTATTATAAGCTACCTATCAAATCTTTGCGAATCCTTTGGTCTTTACTAAACAAATTTATTGCATGAATTTCTCTTTGAAGGGTAATCTATTATTTTTGGGCCTGTGTCATTGAAAGGATTTTAGAGATAAAAAAACAATTCCCTTCACATACCCTCTGTTCTAAAAACAGCTTCAGCGTCCGCGCGTGGGAATTCGGCCAGAATTTGCATATAACAAAAATTATTAATCGCGGCTAGAACAAGTCAACCATGAAATGTCACACAAAGTTTGTCAAACGCTGCATTTTTACAACCGCCTATTGTAATACGAAAACCGAAACAGGGTCAAATAAATTTTGAACTGTTGAAGAGGTTCAAAAATAGTACTTACTTTATAGAAACTGCAAAACATTGTCATTGGGCCAGTTTTCAGTTTTATGCAAATAGGGAATACTGTCGAAATTCTCACGGATACTTACGTTTCTGGCGTGAAGCAAGACTTATGAAGTGATCTTGCAGACCCAGGGGCAACTTTCGCCCGAAAAATCCCGTTGTTCCGATAAGCGATTTTTTTGGTTTCACGGATCAGGATCGTGGGAATTAAATTTGGCCAGCATTAGCATATTAAAAAAATATTTAATTGCAGATGAAACTAGTCAACCATGAAATTTCACACAAGGTGTTTTCTTACCATTTTGTTTGTCAGTCGCAACATTTTTTGACACAGGTAAAGGGGATAAGGGGTGTGTGCATTTTTTGTTCCCCCACATTTTGCATGTCAGTCGCAACATTGTTTGACGCAAATAAAGGGAATATAAGGGGGTGGGGGTGCATTTTTTATTCTCCCCGCAAGACTACCCCTAGGTTGGTCACGTGACCAGCGCAGTTTTAAGCTCTAAGAGCTTCTTGTTTATTATATGGAGGAGTCAGGAGGGGAGTGTTTTATCAACCTCGTCCCCAGGGCCTTCTCGGGGCGAGTTTTCAAAGGCCCTGGGGACGAGGTTGAGTGTTTTACCGGGAATGCAGACGAGAATTTTGGAAAATTTGAATGGTCTTTCCAAACTGAAAAACTTATTTGTATAATCAGCATAGTTTCAAATCTAACCGTTTCAAACTCTCTAAACGTTTCATTTGATTGGCTACTTCTTTTGTTAAAATCCAGCCAGTCAAATCATTTAGTCCCCAGAGCAGAGTCTTCGTCCCTTCTGCGCAGGCTTGAATGCGTCAAAGGGAACGAAGACCCTGGGTACGAGGATGTCCCCAGAGACAACGACAAGATGGTTCCAGACCTCGCACTAGCTGACCGCGTATAATTTATTCGGTTCCAGACCATCTGCAGACCGCTTATTACGAATTCAAAATGGGCAGTTCAAAAACAGCAGAAAGCTAGAAATTATTTTTATCTTTTATTCAACTTCTGATTCAACCTCTTATCTGGAGGGCCCCCTTGTTCCGGACTAGAGATAGCGACGAAAATCGAACCTACAATATGGCGTCCCTGTTAAGCCTCAACGATGACTGTCTGCATAGAATTGTGTCATATTTAGACGATCCTTGCTCCTTTTACAGCATTGCTCTCAGCTGCAAGAGACTTCTGCAAGTGACTACTGGCACGAGGGATGTAGTACATTCAAAGCTTTTGCGATCAAAAGCAGAGTTTTACATCAAGAGTTACTTGGTCGATATTAGCAATCATGGCAGAGCTCGGGGTATCCATAGGAAAAAGTTCGACGACAAATACTGCAAATTAAACGAACTTCTTAAAGGTTCTGCACGCCTTACAGGAGCAAAAGGAATACTTTCCTACGCTAAAGTGATTGATGTCTGGCAGAAAAACGGCCCTGTGGTCGCCAAACTGTTTACGTGGATCAGGAATCAAGAAGCCGGTAAACGAGAGGGCAGGCCGCGAGCAACTTGCTTCACTCAATGGCAGAGTGTAACTCTCCATTTACCGACCTGCAATAAGAACATAAAGATCAATACTACGTACTTCCATGATTATATTGGCAATTTCAGAAATGAGCTGAGCATCTATGTATCCTGTGGCGGTTTGTATGTAAAATCTGAAGGTAAATACATAGTTTATTGCCCGGGGGGGGCACCCTGTATATTTTTGGGTGGGGGTGTGCCGCTGGGACTCTGAAACCCTTACCTATACCAGACCATCTTCAGCTGGTTTTGCAACCCTATAATAGACTAAACACCGAAAATCCCTACCGTATCCCAGACTTGCTTCTTTTTAAAACTGCATCACTATAAGTGTTTTTAATGGAAGACCATCTGTTAACAAACGTTGTCACAATGATTTTATTCACCTCTACCGAAGCCTCTTTCTCTTCCAAGTTCCTATTCCTATTCTAGACTTAATTCTTCATACCACTGATCAGTTTCTCGGCAAATGATACCCTATTCTAGACCAAAACTCTCTGATTTCTATACCCTATCCCAGACTAAACTCCTTGAAAACCATACCCTTCACAGTGGCACATACCTATATAGCTCATATAAGGGAGTGCCCCCGGGGATGGGGATGGGGATGGGGGGGGGAACTCCTATATGAAAGGGGTGGGGGTGCTTGTCAGAAATTTTGAAAAGATTACCCCTAAAAGAGACCAATCTGGGCGTGGCTCAAGCTTTTTCTTGACCCCTAAAAGACACCAAAAAAATTAAAAAAAGCATTTATGTATATTTTTTGTGTGTAATCCTAAACCAGACCTTGACAACTAAAAATATTGATTTGGCATTTTGTCTGGAACACCCTAAGCAAGATCAAAACTCTGAAATTTACACCACTAAGCCAGACGACGAGCATCCCCGCCCCTTTCATATGGGAGCCCCCCCCCCCCCCTATTGCTTGCCTTAGCGAGGCAGCACACCATTCTGGGATCCTCAGGGACTGAATGGGAATGATGGAATAAGAGATATAACGAAAATTTTTGCAGTGGAATGATGGCCCTGGTTTTCGGGAATAATAGAAGCGATGTGTCGTTTGGAATAGACAGCAACATTTCTCTGGAAATATAATGTATTTTTTCGTGACTGGAATCAGAAGGGAATAGTGGCTAGTGTTTAAGCCTTCAACTGACGAAGGCCTTAATCACTAGCCAAAACGTCTTGAAAGTAACAAAAAAAGCAGTCAGCGTCAAACCCTTAACAAACTATGTCATCCCTGACTACAATAATACACTATTTTTAAACTTTTGTAGAAGATCATTGTTTGATTTTTGGGAGATATAGAAAGTTTATCTGCTACATTATACAATTGTACTTTTGAATACTGTTGAACGTTGAATAATTTTATTTAGTATAATTTCCAGAGGTGAATTCAATTCTGATCGGTCGAGAAGCTCGGACTATGTCGCAATATTCACCGCGCTAGGCGGTGAATATTGTATCTGAAGGTTTGGCTACTAAGCCCTGCCACATTTGCCATCCAGGCCAGTGAACATGGCGGCATTTGCTGAATGAAAATTTCTCTCATTTAAAATAAATCAGTCCAAATCCTGGATATTTGAAACATTGGGAATTTTGCAAATTTACTACCAAAGCTTTTGGACCGAAAATATTTTCAAGAGATGGTTTTCAAGGCATTAGAATTGATCATAAACATGGTGGTTTTGGAGATCGCACACGGCCATGTACTCAGTCAGATCGACTATCAAAACATTATTTACCGTAATGATTCGATTTAGCGCCCGGGGCGCTTATTTACAATTGGCACCTCGAGGGAGGGCGCTTATTCGAGACAGGGCGCTTATTCGGGACAGGGCGCTTATGTAATTTCTTGAGAAACAACCAAATGTATCTAACAATAACAGAAACTTTAACAGTTAGAAATTGTTTGAAGTTCAGTTACTTTTTAAAGAATTGTTCATTTTAGCAGTAAATATATACATGAACTGTACGGCGAACGGTCAGGAGTTTATCTAGTTGACGTCAATGACTTCGGTATGGGCAGTTATCCACAATAAGGGCACTTATTAGAATAGGGGTGCTTATGAGAACGGGGGCGCTAATTAGAATGCGGGCGCTTATTGGAATAGGGGCGCTTATTTACAAAAACACATTCGAAGAGGGGCGTTTATTCGGAAGGGGGCGCTTATTTGAAGGAGGGCGCTAAATCGAATCATTATGGTAGTTCTCTTCTCATTGGAGCTAGTAATTTCGAGAGGATTCATACAATTGCTCAGACGTCACCAACGTTTAAACAAACGTACCGGATATCTACCGTACCTTTTTCGTAGTGTTTGTTTTGTTCCGTTTTATTGCTAAAACTTGAGTGTAAATATGATTTCAATCAATGAATTAAACTGGTTTACGCGTATGCAAGCAAGCACTTCTGTTTGTTGTTTTCGTGTTTTCTATTGTTATTTTGCAGTTTTTGATATTCACCTCTGAAAATTATACTAAAACAATTATTCGCCTCAGGCTCAGTAAATTGAATAATCACTTCGACTTCGGCGAATAATTGTTAAATATAAATATAAAAATAAATGGGAATTTACAGTGGGATCTTCCACTAGGTGGCCCTTCTTGATCCCACTGATTCCAGATCGAATTGGAAATTTTGGAATTTTATATGCTGTTGAATGCTGCTTGTTATAAGATGCATTTTGAACTGAAATTTCCTGTGATTTATTTTCATTTTTAAGCGATGACGTGTAACTGATGACGTCATTGCTTTATGCAGGCAGCTGATTGACAGGATCTTTTATTCTTTTATTCAATCAAACTCAATCAAACAGAAATCAAGTTTAACTTAACAAGAAATCGCCGTGTAGAACACAAGAGCAAAATACCTCTGTGCAGTTAGAAAGGTACATTACAATGTATAAACGAAAGAGACTAATTTTATATGATGGTATCTATTAGATTTAGCAGACAGAAATTTCTAATTCTTATAATATACAGGGCCGCTGTGAACAAGAGACCATTTGACCTTTCTCGCAACTTAATACCTAGCTCCCGCATATCGTGTGTTGTTATCGGAAGTCACGCAATCTTTGTTGAGCCAACATAGGGAAATCTAAAAAAAAATTAAATTATAAAATGAAATATTACTGTTATGCAAATCTACGAAGAAAATGTATTTTTAACTTTGCATCCTTGGCCTGTAAATTCATAACTACTGTTTTTATTTGAATTCCATCAGATCCTAACTACGCTATTTATACAATCACTAACATTGCTTCTTAGGTTTAAGAAAATGTGATCTGCAGCTGGATAACAGTGTCAAGGTGTCAGCTTCTTTTATTTATGTTAACGTTAAGTTTTCGACAAATTTTCTCAAAATTACCGTAAACACCCGCGTATAAGCCGCACCCGCAGATAAGCCGCACCCTGAGTTTAACAACTCAAATGTTGGAAAAAAAGTTTTTTGAAAGTAAATCAAAGAAAATCCAAAGTCGAGTCAAAAATCCAAAGTTGAGTCTTTGGGAAGTCTTCTTCATCGAACGTAAACTCAATGAACATTGAAACAGAAAATATTTCAGTCTTACCCACAATTTGAGCTCTTTAATATAATGAAAACCAACTTTGACATATTATGGGTGATCTTTTTCTGGCATTTGTTGACAGGTATTTCTTCATTCAATGCAGTTTTTCCATAGATTTTTGTGTGACAACAACAAGAACACGCGCGTAGCTTAGTAACCAGGCATTTGATCGGACGCGAAATATGGGACTAGGGCGAGAACGTAAAGCAAAACAAGATGGCGATAATGGAGGCGTTCGAGTTTCGTGGCTATCATATTCATTATTGACAAATTAAAGAGATTTGGGAGCCATCTATTGGAGATAAACTTGTTGCATAATGAGAGTTTCGTAATCAGTTTGACAAATTTTTCATCAAAGTGCAAAATGAGAGAGAAACAATTGGCCATCTTACTGGTGAATACTCGTGGTATTTTCTCGCTCGTAAAAGTATCAATATTACTGTTAAAGTAATAGGCCATTGTCGACACTGCAAACAGTATAGGAGCTGTCAAACTTGCAAAAGCAATGGCCGGCAGATAAGCCGCACCCCCGCTTTCGAGCGAAAATTTTTGGAAAAAAGGTGCGGCTTATCTGCGGGTTTTTACGGTATGTAAGACCCCTTGTGAAACGTCATCGCTTCTGCATGCATTGCGTGCCATTTATTCGGAGTAGCCAGGGAAAAGAAATTTAATTCACAGTGCATGCAGTAAAAGTATATTCCACCTGACTTTGGTCACACTGTTCGTAACAGGACTCCTTCAGGACTTCAAAAATGTCATTTTAACCTGGACTGCTTGAACAGGATGAAATCGTGTAATTTTAATTTTAGTTGGACAAAAATTGAGTACCAGAGTAATTTATACCCTATTGTGTTATTTTCTACCCTTTTTAAAACTAAAGATGTAAGTAATTACCCGTGGTAACCTCAACAACAACTTCTTATCAGAGCCTGAGAAAATGAATTTCAAAGTTCTCAAGAGCCATGTTAACTATAGGTAAAATCTCACGTGTAGCTATTTTGCAAAATCATCTTTTAAGGGATTCAGTGGAATTCAATGGAACTTTGAAATTTATTTTTGATGTTTGCATTGTTTGAAATGATTTCTTTTTATAAGATATTTGAAACAGTAACACAGAAGTTTGCAATAAGATGTAAATAATTTTGGTACATAATTTTGCCCAATGAATACTCGAAGTCCTGGCGGATTTGGTCTTAAACCTGGCGGATTCGGTCTCCTCCCCAGGAGGTGTTGGTGAAGGGGGGACTCCAGATTACCAATAGGAATTGTTTGCAAAGATTTCCCTATAATTTTTGTAGGTTTTACCCGCTCTTGCCCTGAAGATTACTTGTACTGGAAAGAGGAAGCCATTCCAGGTGCTGCGAAACCAATGAGACCAGTGATCCAGCTCCTACAGAAAGAGCTTGGTGACACCAGCCCTCCAATAACAGATCTTTTCTTCGTCTGGTTGTGCTTGTTTTTTCCAGGCGGCAATAACTTGCCTGAAGAACACAGACTTAGTTTTAAAGATGCTGGTAGAAATGAGAAACCCACTCCTGGCTCTGTTCAGGTGGCTCTAGATCTGTTTCATCAGAATCTTCAAACTGAAGCCAAATTTCAAGATTTAATTTCTAACTGGAAAAATGATGACGAAGAAGAAACACAGTATTTCAAAGAGCTAGTAGAAACTATTCATCACCTGTCCCAGAGATCAGAAACCAAACTCCTTCAAAGATTATTGGAAGATGCTGGCAGGTTTTATCGCATTGCATCTGAGTACAAACTGAAAAAACTGCCCAAACAACTTTTGCTTGACTTAGTGCTACGAACATCATTGGAAGAAAGCAATTACAACGCTGGTTCAATTTCTGACAAGTTTGTTGAGAACACAGTGTCTTTCAGGTCATTGGGAGGCAAAGTCATTAAACTTTGGGGTGGTATGCATGGTGATGGTGCAGGTTGTCCAACCTGGGAGCTAGTGGAACTAGAGTTCACCCTACCAAATGGTAAAGAGTTAAAATTAGATACAGGATACTTGAATTACAGAAGCAAAAAAAGACTATTACCAATTCAAGAGCTGAGCCCAGTGACAGACCTTCTTCAGCAAGGTATCGATGACAGGATGCAAGGTGAGAAGATCCCAAAGATTGACAATATGTTCACAGCTATTTACTTCTTACGCGCCTTGGAGTTTTCTGAGGCTGAAGAAACTTTCTTAGGGGAACACGAGGAGGGGATCCTGATAGAGTCCGATGAAGAATCATCATCAGAGGACAGTGGGCCATAACCACCAGTCTGATACATTAAAATTCAGTATACAAGCCGCACCCCCGATTTTTGACTTGAATTTAGAGGAAAAAGGTGCGGCTTATACACGGAACTTTACCGTAATTTCTATTTTTCGATTCCTTGATTTCTCTAATCTCCTGATAACTCGAACCAAAAAACTTTGTCTTGGATTTGTGTACCGGAAAATTCCAGTTATAAGGCCCCCTGTGCACTTATATTCTGCCTTGGTTATAGGCCTTCCTACCAGTTGTAGGCCCCCCACTGATATAAGCCCCCCTCTGCTGGTTGGCAGTACTGAAAAGGGCTATATGTTGCTCTATTATGACTTTTTAACTAAAAAAGTGATTTCTATCGACACTACTGTGGCTTGTTTTGAAATGTTGTTTATTCCGCTTAATTTAAGCCTCTCCATTTATAAGCCCACCCAAAAAACCCTTACAAAGTTGTAAAAGCCCAGGACTTATAACCGGAATTTTACGGTGATTTAGTTGAACACTGCAATTTCGCCCCAAGTTTCTTCAAATTTCCAGTTTCTCGAATGAAAATTCCTTTCCCTTGGAGAATTGAGAAATTCAGATTCTGCTGTATTACCTTAGCTTGGGAAAAATACAGTTACTGTAATAGCAGTAGCCAGGCGTATTTAGTGAGCATATTCGAACGCATTTTGATCGGGCGCCATCTTGGTCCTCTTACTCGGGAGAGGATTGGGGATAGGAGAAACGTGTCCCCCAGGGTAGGTAGGTAGGTAGGTAGTAACTTAATTTTAACACGGTAAATTCATCAGAAATATACAATAATAAAATACTAAAGGTAATAAATACAATACAAATAACTAAACAATACTAATCTATACTAAAATAAAAAAATAAAAAAAAAATAACTCTGCTTTACATGAATGCTGTGTGGTATAAAAAGTAAAAAGCTAGTTTAAGACTAAGAATGGATAGTAGGAGTGAGGCTGAAAATACAGTGAGGGGGAGGGTAAGGAAAATATGCCTGCCCCCACCCCCCTCTCACGCTTTTACTTGCTTCCAAACCTCTCTTTGCCCTCATCCAACATGGCGGCGAATCTACTCGATCGCGAACTAGTACTGTGCGCGCCCACGGAAAATGCCTGCACTACAGGCTATAATAGCATTTATTATTGTAGCCATAATCAGGGGGAGCTGTCATAAATTAAGTATTGGGAGGCATGGTGGCCTAATGGCTAGTGCCCAGGTTTGACCCCTGGGCAGGGTCTGGCCAGGGTCACTGTGTTGTGTTCTTGGGCAAGACACTTTACTTTCATAGTACATGTACCTCTCTATACTCAGGTATATAAATGGGTACCGGCGACATAATGTTGGGGGGTACCCTGCAATGGACTAGCATCCCATTGGGGGGGTAGTAACCGGGATAAGCTCCAGCAGTATGGGCCGCATGGCTCTAGGCCTCCCTCCCTTGTAAATTAAGCATGTAAATTATGACTGCCCTCAAGGCAAACAACAGTAACAACAACACACGCATTATTACCAAAAGAAGTTAAATTAAAATGACAAACATAGCATATAAATACAAACTTAATGTACAGTTAGCTGTATTAAGTTTTTGCTTTCCAAGAGCTAATGGTAAACAAAACTCACTGTTTTTTGTAGGAACAGTCAACATTTTTTTTTATTCTCCACTATTGAAACTTGTCATAATTTTTGAATAATAAATTCAACGTCATTTCAATGACAATAATTGAAGTTGTCAAACAAACAAAAGGTTTTTTTAACTTTTTTTTTTCAACAACAAACCAGTAGGTTAGAGAACTTTGTAATTAGCTGTAATTGTGTTTCTTAGATGTTCTCTGCAAACAATTTTATTTTTTTGTGTTTTGAGAGAATACTTCTGATGCACCAGACAGACTGATATAATTTATAACTAGTAATAGTTCTCACTATAAAGCTGCCCCCGCTTTTTTATAATTTGTTTTTTGTCGCCTTTAATTATTAATGCCGATGGACTGCACAATTAGGCTTCTTTTTTACTGTGAATAGAGGTTTTGCACGCGTCACGTGATCCCGTAGCAACCGTAACTACGCCGCCATCTTGCATGCCAGGTCAAAACAACATGGCGGCTGTCGAGGGCGATCGAGTACCATCTTTGAGAGGTTACCGGGATTCTCTGAGTGCCGAGAACCGAAAACTATACGACGAAAAGCTAAATTTAACTGCGGGAATCGATCCCTACTCTGTGAGTGCCAATTTTTTCTCTCAATCTATGACCGAATGGCCAGAGATCGAGTTTCCTGACATAGTGAACTACTTGCTCTTCTCAACGAGCAAGTTTACAAAGGAACAAGTCAAAGCATACAAAAGTCTTCAGTCCTACCAATACTTCGTTGCTGGCTGGGTGAGAAGTATCTTCGTTGGAAAAGCTTGAAGAAAAGAAAAATTCTTTTTTTATTATTCTCATTTTTTTTTGTAACGCATGTGTATTTTTGCAAATACTATTTTTTTGCAAAGTGTATTCTTAACTGCACGTGTAATCAGACACTCACATAGCCAGATGGTCTTAGTGAAAGAACTATAGCATAATGTATTTAGTAATTTTGATATGAATTTATAATTGTGACTAACTGTTAGAATTTCAATCAAGTGGGAGTCTAAATATCAATGGCTCTTATTATTTATAATACCGTAAGAACCCACAGATAAGCCGCACCTTTTTTCCAATAATGACAATATAAAGACAATTATGTATTTTTATGGAAAAGATGCAATTAAATGGCTAAACCCCTCTCCTTTTTATTATGTATTTTTGTAACAGGCCATGGAGAGATCCCATCAGAATTTTACCTTAAAGCCAACTGGTTTATGGATTTCTCCAGACAACCCACACATTGGAGCAACACCAGATGCCATTGCTTCTTGCGACTGTCATGGCACTTGGTGTGTCGAAGTCAAGTGCCCCTTTTGTGTACGCGACCAAGTTCTCTCTGAGGCTGTCGATGGGAATCATCACAAGCTTTGCCTGGAGCGGTCTCCCAATGGTGGTCTTACTCTCAAGAAAACACACCCGTATTGGACACAGGTGCAGGTGCAGCTGCATGTCACAGGATTTCAGTTTGCACACTTTGTTGTGTGGACAGAACAGGACTTGCACATAGAGATGATTAAACGTGACAATGATTTTTTTAACACAAACTTATCAAAGGCCAATAAGGTGTACAAGTTTGCTATCCTGCCTGAATTATTAGCCAAGTGGTATACACAACCAAAAGAACAAAGTTCTGATACTCAATCAGCTAGCAAACTGTTCTGTTACTGTAGGGTGAAAGATGACGAATCTCTGGTGTTAGTTTGCAGTGGTTCAGCTTGCGTGTTTAGAAAATTTCACTTAAGGTGTTGTGGTCTTTGTAGGCGACCATCAGCTAACAGAGCTTGGTTTTGTACAGACTGCAGAAGACAAAACAGACTCAGCTCTACTCAACAAGATGTGCGGCAGTCTTAACATAAACTACATGAAAATTATTGTAGAGATGTTTTAAATCTCAGTTTTTTAAACTAGATTTCCTGGGATGAAGTTTCTAAGAACATTGAGCAATTTTTAAATTATATTTCTATAATAAATAAGTCGTTACTTTGCCTTTATAACATAGCTGATATTCTGAAAATGAAATTTATAATTTTTGAAGTTTTGGTTGTTAGCTGCAGTACATACTCCCTGGGTGGGGGTGGGGGTACTTTGGATATTTGTTGAAAGGGATGATCAAATATATTAAGGTGGGGTGGGGTTAAAATTTATAGATGTTAGGATTTTTTGAGTAGAAAAATTTAGCCAGCTGTTTTTGGGTGGCTTGATTTAGGAGGGATTGCATATTAAAAAAAAACAGTTCAACATAGGGACACAAATTTGGATCAGGGCATTTTTCATTTTTTCATCTCCATCGCTTGAAACCCTGAGTACCTTTACTCTCCCACCCCATCCTGCTTGAAAAAAAACTGCCTGTAAGAACCTCTACACAATTTGAAGTCTGACAAAATAGGTCCATAATTTGCTTGAGATATAAAAGTGGATTACTAGAAAAGCAAATAAATTGGGGTTTGATTCTTAAATTTGGAGTAGTCTACTCACAACTTTATTTGTGATAAAAATAGCTTTATTTCTTTATTTGCCACAGACAACCTCTGAATTGTTTTTTAGTCCCCTTAGCCTAAGGACAATGCTGAAACTAAATGAAATCTTAAATTTTCCTAGAATGTACAGCTGACAAATATCTTGAATTAAGGACTCTAATAAAACTAATCTGATGCAACTACTGACTTGCAACAGTTTGTTAAGGCGCAGCAGACAACTGCAATCTTGTCAAGTAAACAGGGTTCAGTGTCCTCTGACATTAAATACTGGATTGGGACGACGCTGTGTCCAAGAATTGTGTACTTCTGACGAACAGCCCCAATAACTCTCTCGACATGAATCCTTACATTAGCTAGTGATCTTGTTGTTTCAATGTCTAATGCTGACAGTTGCGGCTTTCCTTTTGTGAAGCTTGGAATCTGTAAGCGTGCAGCATAAAGGCCCACACTCTCCTCAATATTGAAACCCCGATCAGCTAGAACAAGATCACCGGGTAGTAAGTTATTTAAGAGACCACAGTTCTCAGTTATGAACTTGTCTGATGCCCGCCCTCCCCAACCCTTGGAAATAAATGACACAGTTCCTTGGGGGGTAATTCCAATAAGAAACTTTGCAGTATTATGATGTTTATATGAAGACCACGTCTGGGCACGAGCAAGCAAGCATGAAGGCCGGTCAATAAAAACTTCGAAGCAGTCAATTATGACAGCGCATGAGGAGAACTTCTCTCTGAAGCAGGCAGGTAATGTCAACCTAAGTTCCTCTCTCTCTGGCCATCGCACAAGAAATGTCATGGATGCAAACATTGTATGTACGCAACTCTGAAAAACCCTTGACACAGTGGATGCATGTATTCCAAACCTGTAGGCCAAGTCCTGAACAGATAGATTCAGTCTGAGGCGCATGATAGTCATGATAAGTTGTTGAAACTTGGAAACACACTTTCGTTCAGGTAGTGCAGGGCTAATTAGTTCAAACACGGCCATTAGAACACTCATTGCAGTCAAACCAGTATAAAATTTAACCCTTTCACCGTCAGCTTCGAACCAAGGTTCTGAAAGAACAGCGTTCTTTGATTCGTGCGATCGTTTAAAAGTTTCTAAATCCTCGATGTCCTCCATACAAAGATCAGTCTGAACACCGATTGAATTGGTCGCTGGTGGTCGTGTTTCTTCTATTCCACATAAACTTTCATCAACATCAATGTTTTCCTTTTCACTTTCACATTCCTCCTCGATGATTTCCATTCCTAAGTTGCTACAGTCCGTTTCGTTAAACAATTCACGTACACATTTTCGTTTTTTGCTCTGTCTTTCCTTGGCTCGTCTTTGCCTTTCAAGAGCAGACTTCGAGCTTGGCTTTGATACAGAGCTTGAAGAATGCCCCATGTTCTTCGTAGGCGCCCAGTCAGGATGGCTTTCGTTGTAAAGATCTGCCGGCTTTCCTAGAAAAAAAAAACACGAAAATATAAATTTTAAATACTCTAGCAGTATTCAAGGAAAAAAAACCCTGATAGTTCAAAGCTCTTACCTTCGTGAAAGTGACAAGAACATACGTGCGGATACTTTACGTCGCCATTTTTAACTGCGTCTCTCCGGATGTTTGCGATCCACTGATCGCGCCTTTTTTTCGAAATTTCTTCAGTTAAGACGCCCTGATGTTTAATAACTGAAGGGATTTTGAAAAATGATAGGTGACGGTCTCTATCTGAGCGGTTGGAACACTTAAAAACACAGCAGAATCTACCCATCGCAGCAAATCACTCACGGAACCTTTGTTTGTTTATGTTTGACCTGGCATGCAAGATGGCGGCGTAGTTACGGTTGCCACGGAATCACGTGACGCGTGCAAAACCTCTATTTCTTATTGTGTGACACCGTTAGGTCCTAAAAATATTCACAAGTTCAAGTCGAATTATATTACCTAGCGCGCGTAAATAACACCTAGCGGAAATAACACATAACACATTATTCGTGATGACAACACACAAGCTTATTCCTGGGCTTATAACATTCAAAATAAACTTACAATAATTTCCAGGCCAAAAAGCCTAAAAAATTCCACGAGTAACAAAATATGGCACAAGATTCGAGAAAACAACCCACTCTTTGGATCAAATAATCTGACAGTTTGTTAGCGAAACGAATTACGTTGTACCTTGTACTACATGACAAAGTTCACGCTTTTGTTTATTACTCGTTGTAACTTGTAAGATGTATACGATACAACAAACCTCCGAAATCAAACCTTAAAAATGTAACGCTTGGAACATAGGTAGCCGGCACGTAGCCAAGAACACGAAACCAATTGCTCGAAATCTTTCGACGTATTACTAACATTTGCTTCAAATATCACTTAACACAACCAAAGCAGAGAAACCGCTCGAACAAATCTGTGAACACGCGTAGGCCAAAACCGGAAAACAAAACGCTGCTAGCAGATGGTGAAGCTCGCAACGCGAAGGTGACCAAACGCGACCTCGTGGTTGCAAGTACCCGACACCACCGTACGCGCTTGCAAAAATATTACCCGTCACGACCGTGCGCGCCTAGTTTCGTCAAATCGAGAATGCTTCGCCCACTACAGACACATTTCTTACTTTTTCAACAAATATTCATTGTCCTTGTATGTATACACCCGGGGACTCCTAGTGTGCCTCCTCGGGTTTTGGCCTCTGGGCCAAAACCCTGCGGGGGCAATTACAAAATTCAACGTCAATTCAGTTTTTAATGAAAAGTTTCCAGTTTCCAGTGTTGGAACTGTCAAGGTCGGGGTGTGAGATGCTCAGAGATATAAGTTACTAATATACTCTACAAATCCGAGGGAAAATAAAGTATTCATACACTGCATCATTACATATATCATATCATACCAAATCTATACTACAGAAGTTAAGAGTTTTTATTTTTTTCTGGAACATTTCTTAGAAATTTCTATACTTAAGTTACTTTAGAAGTTGATAAAGGTCAGCACACACACAAGGGGACAAGTCTCTACAACTAGACCCAGGGACAAGGCCCTTTATTGTATTTTGCAGACCTGCCAACTCTCACGCATTATGCGTGAGTCTCACGCCTGCAGATCCAAAATATCGATCTCACGCATACAGCCCAGTTTCTCACGCTTGACTGACAAATTTAGATTTCTTACTCTTAAAACCCATTAAATGTGCATTCAATTCAATTTTGCTGAAACATAACTCAGAAAATGAGCATTGTTATTCGTGTTTGAGTCAATTTTTGCAATTTCACAGACTTCGGCAACGTTGGAAGATCGTCAAAACATCTTCGGAAATATCCGGAAATTGTCGGAACATCTTCGGAACTCTTCGGAAATCTCCGGAAATAGTCGGAACATCTTCGGAAACGTTCGGAAATAGTCGGAAAATGTGGAGAAGGTTATCTCACGCCTTTGACTTAGAAAAAGTTGGCAAGTTGGCAGGTATACCAGCCTCGTCCTTTAAAATTATGGTCCTGCAGTCATTTGGGAGCAAGTGTCTGTGACTAGTCCCCTCATGTAAACTAGTCAAAGGACTTGTTGTAGGGAGTTATGAGTAGTTGTGAGGACTTATCCCTTCCTGTGCCGACCTCAATTAGTAACTAAATTTTTTTGATGTAGCGCAAAGCATCTAAAAGTAAATGAAGTAGTACTATGTACATACAGTGGAAGCTCTCTTAACGGACACTCTCGTAAGCGGACAGTTCTACTCACGGCCACCTTGTTTGAAACCCCTTTTTAACTCCCATACAAACTCTGTATTTTTACATTCTCGTAAGCGGACATTCCCGTAAGCGGCGGCGGACACTTTCGCAGATAACGACTTAGACTTTTTCTTTGTTTTTAAGCTCCCGTAAGCGGAAACCCCAAAGAAAATGCATAAAAAACCTCTGTATCATGTTTTTATCAATCAACTTCACATCGCCGTTCGTCACAATGATTTTACAGTAATTACAGTACCATATTTCAGTGTTTATTTTGTCGTCATCCACGTCCGCCCGGTTATTGTTAGCTAGGCAAGCTCCCGTAAGCGGCCATCTATCCACTACACTTCTAATGGCCGCTCACGAGAACCTTTCTCGTAAGCGGCCAGCTCCAGTTACGGACACTTTTTTCGCGTCCCGAGGGTGTCCGCTTACGAGAGCTTCGACTGTAGTACATGTATACCGTATGTGACACTTAAGGCCATCCCCTTTTTTTTTTTTCGTTTATCGTCGTATGTTTTCTGATTTTGGGTCGGTCGGTCGGAATTAAAAAAAAAAATTCAAAAAAAAAAGTGGATAAGGAGTCTGGAACTAGGAGGCCCGGTACCTCAGCATAATGTCCGTGGAGCCTGGAAACAAGAAGACATGGTTACAAAGTCAACATGGCGGCAATGGAGGAAGGAAAAATCGACGTCGTGGTTAAACTCAAACAAGAACAGCGTAAAAAGGATGAAACATTATTTAAAATAATGTGTCATTGCCTTCTATACCTTCTGTATAAATTTTTTTTTTTTTTTTTGAAAACGCGAAAATCTGGGTCGGTCGGACGACGCTAAACAGAGAAAAAAAAGGGGATGGCCTAATGAAAGGAGACAAAAACTATTTGGCCAAGTTAGTGAGGCCCCATAAAGGGGGTGGGGGGGAGTCCGAGTATCCCGTATCCCATTAATTTTTGGCCTAAATATCACGTATCCCATTAGTTTGATATCCCACAATCTCTTTTCTTAAATATCCTGTATCCCTATAATTTTCCATGAAATATCCCGTATCCCTATGATTTTTCCCTGAAATATCCCGTATCCCTAAAACCCCTAATGGGGCCTCGTTAGTGGTTCAGTTTTCACAGTGATGATATTTAAGAATGTTGTATTTTTAGGGCCTGTTTACATGGAAGGCGGGTGCCCCGGCTAACCGAGCTACCCTGGGCGAGCCAACTTTTCATACGTTTCTTAAGAAAACGCATTGAAGCCTTTACATGCTAGAAGGGTAACCCGCCTTGCCGGGGCACTCGGTCTACTTGCCCGGGGCACCCTTCTAGGCGGGATAGCTTTTTGCCATGTAAACGGTTATGCCCGAGCTATCCCTGCTTGCCGGGATAAGTTTTCGCGCGTGTTTTTAAACTAAATTTGAAGTTAATGGCATAAAATGTATAAATTATGGACCCAAACAGTGCTATTTGATCAAAATTAGTTTTATCAGTCGGCTGGAAATATTTCTTTGAGCAACAGCTAATTTATTCGAAATTTTCGTGGGAATGATTAGGCCATCCCCCTTTTTTTTTCTCTGTTTAGCGTCGTCCGACCGACCCAGATTTTCGCGTTTTCAAAAAAAAAAAAAATTATACAGAAGGTATAGAAGGCAATGACACATTATTTTAAATAATGTTTCATCCTTTTTACGCTGTTCTTGTTTGAGTTTAACCACGACGTCGATTTTTCCTTCCTCCATTGCCGCCATGTTGACTTTGTAACCATGTCTTCTTGTTTCCAGGCTCCACGGACATTATGATGAGGTACCGGGCCTCCTAGTTCCAGACTCCTTATCCACTTTTTTTTTGAATTTTTTTTTTTAATTCCGACCGACCGACCCAAAATCAGAAAACACATACGACGATAAACGAAAAAAAAAGGGGGGATGGCCTTATCCTAATTCACGACACAACAAATTTAATTTCAATTTGGCGGCCAAATACTGTTGAATTTCGATTGAATTTCGTCAAAAATGGACGCAGTAAATATCTGAGAACTTGCACATCAAATTAAAATAAGTTTGAAGACGAAAAGCCTTGATTATTCAGTAAAAAGTCATATTTTTCTTCAATCATTTGGAGCTAGATTGTTTTCCCACGCCGTGACACGCTTCAATGACGCTGTCTCAACTCGGGTAGAAGGGCTGTGAATTCTGCATGTAAAGGCGGGCTATGTTTTATCCCTTCTAGCCGGGTAACTCGGTTAGCCGGGGCACCCTCCCTCCATGTAAACAGGCCATTAGAAGAAACACTCAAAATTGTACTGCCGTACATAGTGGAGTAGAAGGTAGTAACAAAAAATTGAAACCAAGACTGGTCGTGTTTGAGATGACTTGAACTTAATTACCTCTGGGTTTGTAAATCCTTGGTTCAAAATGGGCAGCTGTTCCTCTCCCCCCCCCCCCCCCCCACACACACACACACCCCTGATTCCCCCTCGCCCCTGATTCACATTTGGCTTGAAATATAGCAGTATGCACGGACATTCTTTTTCCGACATAACCTGTTCTCCACAGATCACATATTTCCTTAACTTCTATAAAGTTGCAAAGTAAAATACTCTACGCGGTGGCAAATAATAGCTCAACATAGACGTTTCGGACAGCCCTTCCACATGGAACCAACGGCATACAATAAAACATCTATAAGAGCGCGCACGTTTAAATTAATGCCAGTGCATTGTTTGAGGCAACAGACCATTAAGTCATCCACAGAGTGGCAGGCGGAGTTTGAATGTCAGCTACATTGTACGGGAAAACCCGGGGGAAAGGCTTCGAATACTGCGCGGGTTCTCGCTGAAGCGTTCCCGTAGCCGCGTAAGGATTTTACATGGTGCAGCTCGCCTGATACACTTTTATAGCGTATTTATTACGCGCGCATTTAGTAGGGCTATTACTAGAAAAAAAAGGCAGGCCAAAATAAGAAGGGAACTGGGCGTATACTAGCTATGCAACGCTTTCGAGTAGTATGCTATGGAATATCCCACAAGTCACTTGTATTTTTCGGTATAGTTTTTCTAAAGTGTCACGCATCAACGAGGATTTTTACTTTCATTTATGCGTAAACTAATCGTTTCCAATAAAGTTTAACTACGAGAGCAAAATAGCTTAATTTGTATTTGTCTTCATTTGATAAAACATTTTATCAGCAAACAAACTAACGGTGTGCGTTTAAAATGATCTATTAATTTTCACTCAAAATTATATCACAATGAAAATAGCTTGCAAATGCAAACAGGTTTGAGCCTAAAAGAAACTGCGTTCGCTGACCGTGTTCGTCCAGTGTAACAATACTGCTTACGCAGATTGTGGTCGAACATTGATCGCACAAGTTTCGTGAATGTCGATATCTTTCCGATACGCTGTCAGAGAGGCAGATTTTAATCTGTTCGTAGCGTTGAAATCTTTACCAGAACTTAAAATTCTAGTCTCCAAGCTTTTGCGCCAAGCTTGCAATTCCTGATAACTCGGGAATTCACTAATTGTTTGCGTTTGCGCTGAGGTCATTTCTGCCTGGATAAATGTTTGCGACGACGGCTGTGATTTTAAATTCCCCGTAAGATCGTTCTCTTCTGACCTCTCTTCCCGGGGGGGGGGGGGGCACTTCCTATAAATGGGCTAATGGGGATGTGCCGCTGGATGGGGTCGCATTTTAACGACTGGACTGACTATAATGGGGTCGCCATTTCAAGCATTTTTTATAGGGTGACTAGAATGGGGTCACACTTTTCCGGGATTTTGAGAGTACGAAAATCTGGCAAGTTGTGATTTATGAACGGAAATATTCGCCGAAAAAAATGTTACCGTATTTATTGCTGTTGTTCAATATTTGACAAACGGCTCCCAGAAAGTGACTAAGTTGGGGTCGTAAAAATTAAATTTACCCAAAAGTGACTAAGATGGGGTCTATAATTGGCCATAGAATATGACTATAATGGGGTAGGGGTTCTGAGAGGCCAGCGACACATACCCAACAAAAATTTACCCAAGTACCCCCCCCCCGGGCCTCTCTTCTCCAGTATTGCTGCAGTTCGAATCGCCCTGTTCATTTCCCTTTCGATTCTCTTCGAAAAATTCGCCCTCTTCAGCTTCATCAGCGTTCCGTTCATTTTTAAAGCCGACATTGTCTACGGCAATATTTTGACCATCTAATTGCAACTGTGATTGTTCCTTTTCAATAATCAAATCCTTGTTTAATATTTCAGCAGAGCTGCAAAGTCCTCCATTCTTGTGCTTGCTATTTTTCCCCAGATTATCTTCTTTAATTTTATCGAGTTTCCGAGATTCTATCATTGTTTTACTTTGAGTTTTCGACTGATCGATTCCGTCTTGGAATGCTCTCATTTTGAAGAAGGCGTTTCGCGCGCTCCTTGTCACAAAAGTTATTGTGATTAATATTCTTTGAAAGCATGCTGATGTTTCGGGGATTCTTGTTGTGTGCTAGCTTGATTGGAAACCCAGGAATAGTCCTTCTTTTCTGTAATACAGGTGGAAGTTTAACTTTAGAATCCTTAGCAACAGCCTGTGTGAAGAAAAACGATTTAGTTTGCCCTTCTTTCCTCGGGTCGTGTACCGCATTTTCCATGGTATGCGGCCGATAAATTCCCAGAGACTTTTGACGATCTATGATTTTCAGCCTACGAGCCGTTATAAGGGACATTTCAAAGCAAAAGTATCTCTCTCGCATTTTCTTCTCCATTTCTATACGTTTCACTTCCATGTTTAAAACGATTTGGTGCTTTCTGTTCGCCTTTAATTATAACGTACCGTGGCTTCGCTGTCTTGCTGGGCTGTAATCCGTACATGCAACATTTTGCTGCGAGTCTGTTTAATTTAGCTTGAATCTACGCGAAATCAGTATAAAATGCTTGTAGAGCATGAATGGAGATATTGGGCTTCGACGTCGCCACTCTATGTTATATTTTCGCTCTAATTTTCCCTTTTGTTGTCCATGATGTTGTAAAAAAGCGTTTTTAAGCTGGTATCTTGAAATGTTGGAACTTTAAGTTGGAGTAACTTTTTTACTGAGTAGATCAGTATCTTCTCGTGATGAACATCAAACAAGGTGTCTTGCTGTGCAAACAAGCTGTTAATCCAATAAACATTCACACCACGACCGGCCGGCTTATGTTGAGTGAACAAGAAACGCTGTAAGGAAATAACAAAACTACTGTCTGGTATATTCTGTTGGTTGCGCGCCGTCCAATGCAAGACAAAATATTTCTCTGGGGTATTTATGTTCGGTCGATCGCCGCTTTACAGCCACGCTGTCACTGAACGTCTGTTCTTGCTGACTCTACACCAGAGCAAGACTGTATGATCCACAATTGAATACTTCTCAGAGGGTCCTGAAGGGGTAAAATGGGAACTTGGATTTGCCTATTTTTACTGGGATTTGCATATGTTTTCACTGGGAAAATGGGATTTGGGTAACTGGGACTGGGATTCACAACCAGAAAATGGGAATGGGAAGCACGTGAGTACACGAAAAAAACATATATTTCAGGCTCAATTATATTCCTCAAGGCATAGTTACAATGTTGAAAACTCTGAAACAAAACCAACGCCTGCACGCAAGTGTCTTTCAAGTGGCGGTCAATTTTCCTGTCAGTGATTTAGTTACTGAGCGGAACAGCTATGACTGAGCATGCTCCAACTAGCGTAATCCAATATGGGCGAAACACATCGTACCCAGGGTCTTCGTTCCCTTTGAACAGCGATCTGGAAACGAACGAGCCTGGAAGGTTCTGATTGGAAGTCCAAAAATATTGGACTTCCGGTTGAATTGCGCATGCTTAGCTTAAAAACCAAGACTCAACGATTTTCTTGGTGTTTACTTCCGGCCATTTTATTGTTTTTAAAACCAATCAAAATCAATCTTGCAACGGAGCTGTTGAGAGTCGCTCGTGTCGTCAAGATTGCGCAGTATGGAACGAAGACTCGAGGTACGAGATTGGAAGAAACGCCGTCGGTGACGGCAATTCCTCTACTAACCTAGTAACACACACGGAGACATTCCTGCTCACTCACTCAAAGAACTGGAGAAAACGTTAATACGGATGTGTTGAGTTGAGAATTTCAGAAAACAAAAGGGATTCACCAATTTCAACTAGCAGAAATAAAAACAGGATTTAGGACAATTAAAACAACACAGTTACTGCACGTATAGTGCGTTTAATTCTTGATTTTTCATGCACTGGGATTTACCAAAAATTTCACTGCTGGGATTGGGATTTGAGCAAAAAATGGGCTGGGAAATGGGATTTATTCAAAATTTTGGCTGGGAAATGGGATTTAGAACCCCCCTTCAGGACCCTCTTCTCAATCCATTAGTGAGTGGTCCTGAGTTACTTAACGATGTAAAAATCTACGAAGTGTTCTGCGTAATACTTCTCTTGCACCGCACACCAGCTATACACATTTGACTTTGTAATAAACACAACTGCTCTCACTTGCAATTGTACTGCAGATGAACGAGTTGGACGGAAATCTGCGCTATCATTGGCTCAGAATACAGCACAAAGCGAGTATTACAATGAAAGTGTTTTTTTAGTCGTCCTTCTTGCTATGGCTTCTTCCTCGGTCTATCTTCCTTCCAAGCGTGTTTTCCTTTGTGTTGTTAGAAATGGCGTTTAGTATACAGAGACCTCTTTCTGTTATCAACGTTTTTCTTCATGATATCCAATCAACTTCACGTTGTTTGCTCACTGTCTAAAGAAGCAACATTTTGCATGCATCTGTTCATGAACTTTTTGCGTGCTCAATTTAAGCTCGCTTGATAGCCGTTGCCTGGACAATTTATCAAGTTGCAGTCGTAAACACAAAAACTAGCTGGCTTTTGCTGTTAAGGACTTGTCGCTAGTAAGATTAATTGGTTCGTTTGCTATGAAATCCCTTGAGAGCTGTACAGATAATGATACTCAAATATTGCGCCATTTACATGCAAATACTGGTTGACTTTTGCTTTTGTTTGAAAGGATTGTTTTTCTGGCCAATCAGAAAGAAGGGATTGAAACGCTTCTGGAACTGGTTCGGTAAAAGAAAGTGCCCAGGGGCTCTTCCGAGTTGTTTTAAACTTTCGCCCGTAAATCCCGTCGTCCCGATGAGCTGCCCGTCGCCCCGACTAACTGCCCCTGGGTCTCCGAGGATGTTTCGGAAACAAAAATGTGAGAACTTAGGTGAGAACTTGAAAAATTCCGGCGGAGTATTTCAAGTTGAAATTCTTTTCGACCCTTTCCATCAACAAGTAGGGTGATTATAGCACGGTTTCGACGAAAAACAATCAAAATACTTCCCTTTTAACTCTGTGCCAACATAAATTCACGCAAAAACCGTTAAGTCTCAAAGGAGACTTACGATCGTAAACTTATTTCAAGGCTACAGCGCTTAGGCTGCGAATACAGCCGTCTCGCATCCTAATCGCTTAAGCGGCTGTTCTTCTAGGCTATACAGCGCTTGGTACCGTTATTTACTATCCGCAGAACTATCTACAGCAGTTGTTTTACGATATGCAAACAACCAAAGGTTAAATTAATGGCAAATCATTTCTGAGCGGCAACGTCTTGTCCAAAATAATATTTTTATCGCAAGTGCATAACCCACATCATCACCCCTCCCTGCCCTCCCCTCTCCGCTACACCTCACCGAGGGCACTCCATCCAGATCCTTACTATCCTTGCTCTTTTATATACCCTTTTGAAGACCAAAGAAAACTTCCTTTTCGCTACCTGACAAAATAAAAACGTGCATAAACCTTCAATAAAATCGAAGATGTTGCCCCTTTTACATAGCTCCAGAAGGGACACGCATCTCTACCCTTGAATTTTACTTTCGACAGGGGTCCGTTGGGCTTCAAATAAAAAAAAAAAAACAATTTAGAATATTTAGATAGATCGACTGCCCTGTGTTCGGTAGATTAAAAGAAAAGTAATATGAGGGATAATTCTTTACCCCTTATTATTTTACCCGCGGCCTAGAAATGTGATTCCTTCAGTCTGCTTAGGAATTTCCTCCTCGCCCGCCCGCGCCTGCGTTCGAGACAACTCAATATAAGAGTAATTGGTAGAGTAAAACAGACCCTTCGTTTTTGCCATTTGTAACTTTTTCTGTCTAAAATGTTATATAAGAGTAGGGATATGGACGGCGCCTCGAGCTCGAGGCCTCCGGTATAATTACTTTTCGTGTACCCGTACGCGCTGGTCGTAAGAGATTTTCTTCATGGTCTTACAAAAAACGTTGGAGCCTAGTCGCCCGTCAGGCCGGAGCTTCTTCCAGTTTCATATATAGTTGGAGAATTTTACTCCCACAAAATAAGATGCTAGTCCATCGCAGGATTATCCTCTCCTTCCTCCTCTCAACATACACACACACCTTGGTGGAGACAGCAGTGTGGGAAAAAAATTGTCTTGCCCAAAAACATAATGCAATGATCCCGGCTAGGGCTCGAATACGGACCGGTCGACCAAGAGTCTAGCGCACTAACGATTTGTGTACTTGGAGATGTTGGCTGGTTGTCAACTGGACTGTGGATTACGTTTCCATGTGATGAGTGTAAAGTCTAGTTTCAGCGAATGTATACCCTATTCAAGTTTCAAATGCGGCGCTTATTCGCGGAGGGGGGTCGGGGGAGGGGGGCAGCTTATTTAAGGACACCACTAATTAAACAAAGTAAAAGATAAAAACAGACTGCTTGCACAGGTACCTGGAAAAAAAAGAGAGAAATTGGGCTTGGTGTGACGGTAAAGTTCATGGGCGGCCTTCACAACAAAACTACGTACTGCAATAATTCTGGACAGGGAACTTGTCCTGATGATCGAATAATGGTGTAATATATTCGCTTTAAGTGAGAAATATTGTCTGTTAATGTGATAGAAGGAAACTTACAATGCTTTTTTAGAGTTCCATTGTGGTCAAAGGGAATTCTTCGAATAAGCACCGCATCGGGACTGTTCTATTCGGAGGAGGCGCTTATTAACATTTTGTCCCAAATGCGGCGTTATTCATAGGCTTCGCTTATTTGGGACGGCGCTTATTCGACTAAATGCGGCATTTATTTTAACTGGAAGATATGTAGGACTATATGCCGTGAGACAGTTGTGCCAGGAGCCCATGGTTGTGCCACATTCATGTGATACCCCCGGGGAGGTACTAAAAGTGGTCGTAATGTGTAAGAGATTGCAGTTTGACTCGTAATAAAAATTTGCTTAAAATTCTTGTTACGTGTGTGTGTGTGTTTTTTTTATCAGAGCCGGAAGAAAATAGGCAGTGCCTTTCAAATTGTATTGACCGAAATGATCTACCTTATTCTCACTAAATTTCGCGAGTACTTAATTTCGCGAAAAATCAAGAGCTATATTTCGCGAGTACTTAATTTCGCGATTTTGTGAGGAAGGTACAATTAGAGTGTATTAAATTTCGCGATTTTTATCTATTCTTCAATATGAAGCTTTGACCTCGAAACTGTTACAACATAATTAATATATGAAAGTCATCGTAAAAAAAGCAAACAAAACAACATATACGTAACAAATCATAATTTATTCAACAATCTAAATTCCTAATAGGTTCATCTACGACTGCAAGAGCGAGATTTTGAGGAACTTGGCGACAGAGAACAGTTCGAACAGTGCGGCTGATAGAGTGGGAGATAACTAATGGACAAAATTAAACAAAAAAACTCCTAAACATGAAGCTCAGACATGTTAGAATAACTATGATAAACACATCGAGTTTCATTATTTTTTTATATTATCGGCTCTAAAAAAAAACAATCTAAAAGACGACTTTTGAGCTTGGGAAGCCTGTGGTGTGTTTTAGCAGACACTGGGGGTCATAACGGTTTTGTAAGTTTTTGACCGGTTGAAGAAATATTTGAAGAAAAATAATCCCACCACGTTTCTAGGCCTACTATAGGCTTTCTGTGGGCGGCATATGAAGAATTCCGATTTTGATAATTTGTGCCAGCTCTCGCTCGGTCTGAGTCGGAATTTCCTCTTACTTGTAGCCTGTTATCGAGGCTTTTCTCGACCTACATACATATCTACATATCTTTGGCAGCGTCCGTCTTCCATTTGCCATGTACTTTCAAGTGCCTTTCGGAACCGATTTGCTGTTACAAAGAACGGGCGTTATCCCCACGGAGCTTAAAGCTATGGATACCGTAGTCGTCCGGGTTGAAACCTAAGAATTTCCCTGTATGACATATAGGAGATTTTTTCCATCTCATAGCGTATAACTGCGTTGCTCCTGTGAAAAACAAGTGGTCTAAAGCAAAGGGAGATTTCTATTAGCATCAATACCAACTAAATTCATAAACCTTCTTAGAACACTAATGGGGCAGTATCGAGTTCCCGATTAAATGATATAGACACAGTAACCCTCCCTGTAAAGTTCGGTCTTACTACGAGGCACAAACATCGTACCCTGGGTGCCAGAGGTTTTTCTTGCGCGGTTTCCGGTGTTAGCCTTCGGCCATCGGCGCGGCCTTCGGCCCCTGAAGTATCCACCGCGCGCGAGAAAAATCCTCTGGTACCCAGGGTACAAACATCGTTATGTACTCACTAAAAAATTAAATATGGCTGGGAACAATATTACGTAACTAAATACAACGGAAAAATCCGGCGAAGGCAACTGAATATAAAGCAGCTACCGTAAGGTCCTTTAAAGGAGAAGTTCACTCCAGAATGGCCATTAATTTTTTTTACGCCAATAAAAAGTTTATGCAAAGATATGTTATTCACCAAAATTTCAGCTTCTAACGAGTGCTTAAACCCTACGAAATCCTTTTCTGAAGTAGCCCAAAACTCGACAACTGAACGCCGCCATCTTGGGAATTTTGAAAAATGACTACCAAGGCTTTTGGATTGAAAATAGTTTCAAGAGATGGTTCTCAAGGCATTAGAAATGATCGTAAACACGGCGGTTTTGCGATCGATGAGAAACTCAGTCAGATCGATTGAGCAAATATCTAGTTCTCTTTTCACCGGAGCTACTCATTTTCGAGAGGATTCGCACATTCGCTTAGAAGTCATCAACAATCATACAAAGGTACCGGACATCTATCTTTCTCATAGTGTTTGTTTTGTTCCGTTTTTTTGCTTTAATTAGCTAAATAAATTCTGATTGCACTCAATGAATTAGACTGGTTTACACCGTATGCAAGCGAACACTTGTGTTTGCTGTTTTCTTGTTTGCTATCGTTATTTTTTTTTTTAGTTCTTGTTGATCACCTCTAAAAATTATACTAAAACAATTATTCGCCTCAGGCTCAGTGATTTTTGTTGAATAATCCCCTCAACTTCGTCTCGGGGATTATTCTACATCGATTCTACAATATTCACTTCGCCTTCGGCGAATAATTGTTAAATACTCAAATCTAGTGATTGCGCGACTCTGCTAGCTATATATAAAACCTCTTTTTTCGCAAACTAAAATCTAAAATTAAGTTTAAACAACTCCAAATGTCGGTAAAATACCCTTTGAAAATATGGTCGCTTTAGAAACTTTGTCCACATGACGGAACAACAGATTCCACAAAATGTAGTTCCCTGCTAATTCTTAGAACAATTTGTCAAAGTTAGGTTGCATTCATTATGTATGCTACAGGGGGGGGGGGGGGGGGGACAGAGGATTTTTTTTTCAGCGGCTCATTTTTTTATATCCCCCCAAGGTCCATACAAATTTTCATAATCCCCCCAAGCAATCAGCCGAAAAATGAATACCCCCCCCCCCCTCCCTCACAAGAAATATCAAAACACTATATATGTTTGAAATTTCAAGAGACATGTTTAATAACAACATCGAGAGAGCTTTGACTGTTTATATCATACCTATGCCAGCCAGTCTAAGGCCCGGTTCTAACGTCGAACTTTTCATGTGCCGAACCTAATACCTATTTGGGTCGAGCCAAATAATTAAGTTCGGCAGTTGATTCAAACGTCGCACTTTTTCATGTGCCGAACTCATTCTGTGCCCAGAGGAAAACAAGGACTTCTCAAGTCGCGCACTTTATAAAAAAAATTAACAAGAACAATGTTCAGTGGGAGAACATATCTCTTTGTGGTTTAAAATAGAATAAAAACAGCACAGTTCTTGAAGTACAGTTGCCAGGCTTTGGTCGAATGTGTCTAGTATCAAACAGTTCTGTAATTTAACTACTACTTTTGGTTTCCAGTCTTGCTTTTTGTTTCATTTCATTTTAGAGATATATTCAAAAACAGAGGACGAAAACATGATACGAATGCAATCTACTAACAGCGAGAGTTCGAGCGTTGGAAAGCAATCATGCATGACCGCGTTCATGACCTCTCACTAGCCAATCACAAACCCTCTTATATTTACAAATACATTAGCGTAATTTATGCATTAGATTCGGCACATGAAAAGTGCGACGTCTGAATCAGTGTCGAACTTTTGCCGTTCTATCCGACTGGGCCTGTCGGATAGAACGGCAGGTCGACCCGAATACAAATCTGTCGAACCTAATTGATTCAAACGTCGAACTAAAAGCAACAACCTCATCATCATCACTCTCACTATCACACTCATCCACTGATTCATCTCCGCTGCTGCCATCCTCTTCACCCTTGTTTAGCGGCCGTTCAACATCATTCCTCTCAAGTGTGACATGTGCCATTATTCTCCTTATCTTATCATTTTTCTTCCCAAGGAGAGAAAGTTTATGATGGTCTAAATATTTGTTAAGTTCTTCGACGTATAGCTTGTTCATATTTTCAAACGTGGACGCGGTAGTTTTCCAGTCATATTGTTCGTATCTTTTCATTGAACATTTAAGTGCACATTTGTTGTTCAATTTCATAAAACTGTGCACTGAATTACATTGTTTTCTTTTGCATTCATTGATTCAACAAAGTTGCACTGCTTAGACTGAGGTTGCATTAAATGTTTCCATTTTAGATGTTTTACTTTCTATACTGTATCGAAACATTAAATCAACAGGTCAGGCACACTACTTAAAAAACTTCAAAATAGGTACTATAGTCTCTCAGAATAATAGAGGTACCCTTGTTGCTTACAATCCTTGAAAGAAGCTGCTCTACTCATCATTTCTTTTTTCACTTTTTAAAACTATTACAAAGGCTAGACAGAATCGTACAAAAAATAAGCATCCCCCCAGGAGATATTTAAACAGTTTTCATATCCCCCCTTTTTTTGCTCAAAAAATTTGAGAAACCCCCCTAAAATCCTCTGCCCCCCCCCCCCCCCCTGTAGGATACATAATGAATGCAGCCTTACTTCCAGGCCACAAAGGACTCTGGTCATGAATTCTGCAAATATAAACTGCGTTTTGGGGGGATATTTTAGGTTACCTATTCAAATAAAGTGCAATTCAAAAGAAATAGATTTAGCAATTTTCTTTTTGTAAACAAACGATGGTTTGAGCTATGCAGATGAACAAACACCAATCAAGGGAACTCCAGCTGTAATTGCGGATCGGCTCCTTTTCCGAAGTAGCACTTTTAATTTTCTCTTATTATATCTTTTGGGCTTAAGAATAACATAAAAAAACTACCCATATTTCGATGAAGGGCATATTTTTAAAATAAAAGGCGTCAAAATGTTAGATTTCAGATAAATTGTAATACTCGTAGAAATATATTCCTCCGGGTGAGGTAAGAGATTGTAGTGAATGAGTTCAGCTGTTTTTTTTTTTTAGATGGGTAATTTCCTAAAAGAACTACTAGCACTTTTCGAGGAAAACTTGCATATTAATAGATTTTCTAAATATAATTTAACTTGGCTTTTCTATATTTTTTTTAACTCCTCCCGACTTCTCGATATTAAACTTAAACGAACCCAGTCAGCCTTCGCCATTGTCGATACCAACGAAATTATGAAAACTGTCTGGCGTCGCGATGTCTTATTGCATTGCTGTACTGTTGTGTTACTGGAAGTCTGTCTAATTACCTTAAGCAGTTTCACAGTGATCTCTTTTGCTTAGACAAGCTTTGCCTTAAATAAAATACCGAAACTCTCGAACACTGTATGTAAAGAAAAACAAAGGCGTAGCTGACTAGGATCCTTTTAAAACTTAAATTTGGATAATTCCTCAACCTAAAACTTTACTTTCTTCCGACAAAAACTTAAATGTAGTTGTCATCTTATCATCTGTCAGTCTATTCTTCTTTCTATAAGCATTCCTTAGTTCATTTTGCACAAATTAACAAAACGAACCTCATCTAAGGTTTTTTTTTTCCTTCGGCCGCCCGAACAGGTGAAACTACATACTTCATGAAACTCAATCCTGTATTTGTTTTCACTCGCACTTGTCAATTTTTCTATAGATTTACAATGAGTTAGTTTAAATGCTCATCTATGCCATTGTAAGCCATCCAGTGAGCGGAATAAATTTTTTAACGAAGCAAGTGATTCCTTCTTCAATCTTGCAAATCCACTACAAGACTGCCCAAATTTAATTCGGTAACAATTCTGAATAAAATATCAGTGAAAAAGTGAAAATCACTGCTCTATTGCTTCAAAAGAATATCTTCAAGAGCACACTGAACAGCTATGTACTAGACTCTCAGCTTACGTACGTTTGCATCTACTGACTACTTCTTCGGGAATGGACGGAAAAACGCCTACAAGCAAGAAAAAAAATAAATTCGGCTCAAACACTTGGAGATTCTCTTAAATTTTAGTTCTTTTAAAGTATTTAAGCCACGATTATGAGCGAGAAATCAATTCACAAGCGTCCATTAGAATGTCAAGAGTGAGATCAAGAAACCCGACGGCCTGCTCTCTGCTTACGACGCGCTTATTGTAGCTATTTGTATAATACAACCTTCCGTTAATGGTGGCACATAGGAACCCAAAGACGAGCCCAGAAGGACGCAGAGTTACAGAGCCTGAAAGCCCATCAAAGCAGAATGGACCATTTTCTGCTGCCTTCCATTCCTGTCGCCCAAGGTTGGACAAGTTAAAGATTCTCAAATCTTGCTGGATTGGTGGTGCTTCCTTTTGCTTCTCAGCTGCGGTCAATTTCAGGTAGCAATGCTTCAGGAATTTGTGGTGCTGGCCAGTGAAGAACGCCCACTTAACTTGACGAGTACACTCTTGTGCAAACTTCCAGAAATCGTTGTTCTTGGGCGATACCTTGATTTCTGTACGTAGACTGCTCACACACAACACGAACTCGTTGCTCTCAATCTCGGGCCAACATTCCTTCCTTATATCAATGTTGCAGCTTGATTTGATGTACACGGGTTCATGGGATGTTTTGTCTCTTCCTTCGTGTAGTATTTTTGCCATGGCAATATGCGAGGCTGCAGTGATGGCTCCGTGAACGGAACACTTTGACATTTTGCATGCCTTGATTAATTCCTGTGTCTCTTCGAGGGAGTGCTCTCGATACACAACTGATGTCCTATCGGGTGCTTCTGGGTCGCGGGTAAACACTGGCGGGTAGGTGGTCAGGTAAAGATTCTCTGGTCTGGGAATCTTCAGTACGGCCTTTAAACGTGACACCCATGAAGACATGCTTAAAACCACTTTGTCCAACACAGAAGGAGTGCAACGATGTCCCATCAGAAACCCTGTGGATGGACGGAACTGCATGCTTTCGACTTGAACCACTTGGCCTTTGTATAACAAAGTTATGTAGCGAAAAAATTGCTCCAACATCAGCAGGATTGAACGACCGTCTGCAATAACATGAAGAAAGGTGAATACAATCGCGTTTTTGTAACCGTTCTTTGCTCCATCGACGTGAATTTCATCCAAAAGAATGGCACGCCACAAAGGACCGAAGTTTAAGTCAAAAGGTGTCTCGAACTCCCGCTCAAAAACAGGCTCAAGGTCACCAGCGTTAAAGTCCTTTGTTGCTTTAAAGTTGATTTCACTCGAGTCCACTTCAGTGAAGTATTCAGACACCGGTCCGCCATTTCGCGACTCTTTGTTTATTTTCATCCTCAAAAGTGGGTAGCGTTTAGCGAGCAATACCAATGCTTGCCTAACCATGTCGGGATCCAGGTGTACTCTCGACGTAATACGCAGAAGAACCACAACCTTTGGAATGTGTCGTTTGTCAA
This sequence comes from Oculina patagonica, assembly GCF_052425735.1. Taxonomy (NCBI): domain Eukaryota; kingdom Metazoa; phylum Cnidaria; class Anthozoa; order Scleractinia; family Oculinidae; genus Oculina; species Oculina patagonica. The sequence continues at coordinate 8,742,322 of NC_135765.1, forward strand.
CGGCATTGATAAGTCCTTTTTCCAAAGGACCAACTGGACGACTTAGCCTTCCGTGGTAAGTGGATTGCTGGATTTCTTCATTTTCCTCAGAGATAAGTATACTAGAACGCGACGAAAACTTGTCTAGAAACAGAATTACAGCGGCTAAAATGACAGCGATACAAACAACACTGTATGGATTGCAGCAAGAAACGATGTCGATAACATCGATGGCAAACATGTTGGCTACGGTTATCACGTCTGAAGTGCAGCGCACATGTACATGCACAAGAATGCTACTAGTGAGAATCACGCGCCCTTTATAGTGTTGGAGTATACCAAAAATGCGAATGTTGAGATTCACGCCCTTCAAAGTGTCGCCAGCCTTGCTACAACTGCACATTTGCAAGTAAAATCCACTTTGAAGTCAGCAATGTAAGAAGTGATAAAATCGATAAAATATGTAAACATTGAGTGCTCAGTACAAAATAAAACTTGCAATAGCTTTTAATATAACATTGCAGAGGAACGAAAATTAAATGCAAGAAAATTAAATGCATTGCATCCGGCCATATAATTGCTAATTGATTTTCTTGAATCAACGAGCCAAGTTTTAAAGATTGAAGCGCAGCCAGGATGAGACATAATAAAAATTAATAAAAGACGTTCACTGGCTAAAAATATTAAAATGTAAAAACCTGTGCGAATGGCTCAAACATTGCGAAACATGCGTGGTCATTCGACCATCGCATAGACTTTGAGAATTCTATTGTCATTGACAAAGGCTCTTTTCGCATTAGAAAAACTTTGGAGGCTTGGCACACCTCTGCTACTAAGCATGCTGACAAAAATTCAAAGCCTATTCTCATTCATAATTATGACGCGGAATTCAGAAGTGCGTGGATTACATAACCCCCATTTGTTTATAGATAGTTGCGTTAGGTAATGCTTCATCACCACGTGCACAATCGCCGTATTTAAAGACCCCTTGGCTTAGTTTCGGGGCATTTCGAAAGAGATACGCAAGCCGGGAACTCCGGGCGAATTTTCGACCCTCCAACCTCCCCTTCGGCGACGTAATACACAGCTATAGTGCTTTCTCACCCAGTCGTTCATTGCCTCGGCCACAATCTTTTCCCATATCTTTCCACGCCGGACAATGAGCGGCATAATTAATGAGTGAGAATGGTATACCATTCCAAGCCAATACTGTATTCTTAAAACAGCCTCTTAATTAGCACATTTTTACTTCGCTTTTGTTTTATTATTTTCTTTTTATCTCACCTTTCTTGTATATATTTTATTCATTTTGTATTCAATTTTTTATCCGTCGAAGGCTGTAGAGCGACAGCCGAAAGCTCATTATTTTTAATATTTTTAGCAAGAGAACCAAGTTTTATTCTTCAAATGACTATATTTTCAAGTAACTACACAGACTATGTAAAAATAAGGGTATTTGCCGCAAAGTGGGGGGCTTTACTACTGATATATTTTAGGGATATTTTAGGTTGCCTTTTCAAATAAAGTGCTACTCAAAAGAAAGGGATTTAGCAATTTTCTATCTGTAAGCAAACGATGGTTTTTAACTATGCAGATGAACAAACACCAATCAAGGGAACACCAGCTGAAATTGCGGATCGACTCCTTTCAGTAGCACTTTTAATTCCGTCTTATTGGATCGTTTTGGGTTTAAGAATAAGATCGTTAAACGACGCATAATTCAGTGGTGGGAATATTATAAAAATAAAAGGCGTTGAAATTTTAGAGCTCAGAAATACAGTAATTCTCAGTAGAATTATGATCCTGCGGTAACATACGAGAATGCAGTACTATTAATTTCCTTTCACCTACATTATGGAATGAACGACTTTCTTTCGTTACAATTAATAAAGTATATCATAGGTGACAAATTACTCCTTAATTTTGGCGCGAAATTTTAACGTTAATTTATAATTTCACATGTGAAATTATAAAATTGCCATGGCAACGTAGTTAGCGGCAAGATGGCGCCCGTAATACAGTAGAACCCCGATATAACGATATGCCAAGGGAGCAGAAAAATATATCGTTATATCGAGGTATCGTTATATCGAAACTCCCGATATAACGATATGGCCGTGTAATAGCCGAAAATATCGTTTTTGATCGGGGTAAACAAACATGTACTTTTTCACTGGATACGGAGGTTTAGAATAAAGTATCATTTTTGTATACCATCTAGGCCTTTCTCGATTATGCTAGCATTTTTTTCAGCATTTTTTGGGAAAACGAGCATTTTTTTTCGTTTTTTCTTGAAAAAGAATTGTCTGTCATTTTCTGTCATTTTTCATGACTGTGATCCAGATTTCAGCACTCAGAACTCAGAAGGATAAACAATCCTAAAGTTTCACAATTTTGATTACTTAATTTGATTGTTTTCTGTCTGTTTCGACTGTTTGTGCGTTGTGTTACTTATGTACTTGTGTTGTGTTACTTGTGTGTGTGCACCAACGGAAAAAAGGTATGGGTGGTCAGCGGGTAACTCTTTCTCTTGTGTGTACCCAATCTCGAGCCCAGAGTGTCTCCCGGCTCCGCGGTCCGTCAGCGGTTGGTCAGCAGTAGGGTCGCCGGTAGACACTCTGGGAAACTGAAATGTATTTCTCTTTCTCTATTGGCCCTCACAGAACAATAGAAATCAACACGGAAGTCTGAAAATCTTCCAGGAAGTAAACCAAACCGGAAACCCTGGAAAAACATTTTTTTGTTTTCCATGGTCAAATGTTCAGAAGTATCAGCTTAATTTTGTAAAAACACCTAAGAAATCGTGATATGGCTCTAAATAAATGAAGTATTTTCTAATTCTTCCCTTCTCTTTGAACGTAAAAGATACCATGAATAAAAAGGACTTCCTTTAAACGTCGATTCTGAACGAAGTTTTAAACAACAAACGACGGCGTCACCAAGGACAAGGTCGATTGAAAACTCAATTTATAGTTGACTTACTAATCTCGCTAGAACTACTGTTTTTATTCAAATCTCCGTTCCGGTTGAAAAACTGAATATGGCAGACAGTGCACGATTCAAAATAATTATAATGACGCAGAATTTGAACAAAACGCGTTGTTGTTTTGCTGAAGAAAATGAATTGTACAAAAATTAAAACACACGTGTGCACGTGCTAAGTCGCCAAAATGCTAATTACGCCTTTTGAATAGCGTTGACCTGTGTGCGTGTGGCCTTCAACGTCTTTATTTATATCACCGCCATTCAACGAGGAAAAAATTGTTTGCTTTAAAACATGCAACCTATCCTGAAAAGATGCGCTGTCAGCGAGAAGCCTTTCCAATATACAAAAGTCGCCAAACAAAAGTATGCGAAAGTCGCCAAACAAAATTTTTTTATGAACAGAACAATTGCTGGTTTGCAGCTGACGTCACAGCAGCCATGTTGGATGACAGAAACAAAGCGTTTTCCTCCGTTGGGAACAAAACGTTTTTATTATGCAAATTCCGCAAAAACATTTTTCATTGTTTTGTCATCCAACATGGCCGCCTTGTCACGTGGTTGCAATCCAAGAATAGCTTGTTTGTGCGCTGTGTATTATGTAAGCTGTCCTCGGCAAAACAACAACGGACACACGCACGCAGTCTTCACGGACGGAATCCTGGACGGCTAACAACACCATTGATTTTAAAACAAACATAGCAGAATGCCCAAGAAAGGGACTAAAGGGAATCAAAACACCAGACGCATTTTTGTTAACTCTCTCTTTTGTTAACTGCAGGACGTTATTGTTACTTTTGTTGAATCAATAAACACCAGTAATACTGTAATTCAACTTTTTCGATTTACTTCCCGGTTCTGGGAAATTTACTTCCGCTTGGAACTACGAGCATGCGCAATAAAAACCGGAAGACCAAGGTTCAACCTGGAATCGACCTGAAATTGATCTGATCGATTCCAGTTTCCCAGAGTTCATCCCATACCGCTGACCGACTGGATGAACCCTGGGCTCGAGATTGGTGTGTACCCAGCGCATGGTAGTGCTTCAAATATGACTGTTTAGTTGCTGTTGGCTGGAAAAGTTTTAATTCTGACCCAAGTTTTATAAACAAATAATTATTAAGTATCACCTGTTGTTGATATGAGCATATAATGTAAGAGTTTGTACGTTTTGTTTGAAACAAAACAAAGCACTCTTTGGAATTCAAGTGGCATTTTTTAAAGAAATCAGGCATTATTTTAGCATTTTCTTGGCTTAATGCGAGAATTTCTTGTAGCATTAAATGTCAATTTTACTAGCATAATCGAGAAAGGCCTAATACCATCGTACAAAGCTGTTATCAGAAACGTTAGAGATTACTCGATTACTGTTATGCTACTGGATTAAGTTCGATGTTTTGCTCAAATTGTGACTGTGTACTGAAAATATCTTTATATCGGGGAAGATTTTAAATTCTCATCGTTATATCGGGAATATCGTTATATCGAAGATCGTTTTATCGGGGTTTTGTCCCATACATTTTACTGTAACTTTTGCCGGGACATAGAATATTCATCGTTATATTGGGAATATCGTTATATCGAGGATCGTTATATCGGGGTTCCACTGTAAAAGATGTTTTAAAGCTTTTAAGCTTTAAAAACTGTACATTTTCGCTTGAATTTCATCTTAGCCAGCAAGCCTTGGCCATGTAATAAAACTTTTGATGATACTTTATATTTCAAAACGTCAAAACGTCTTCTAGACTTGAGCCAATTACATAAATGGCATCGAGCGAATTTTTAAGCGTTTTAAACGGGCACCGTTTTCAGTTCATTCAAGACGAACTACGGTCACTAGTAATGTGAGAAATAATTGACAGTTGATTCATCTTTGACACTTTTTGTCAACAGCAAAAAGGAATCTCTAAAAGGTTTTCTTCAAAGACTAGCAAACTTGTGAACTCAAGGCAAAATTTCTGCTTTCAACTTTTCAAAGCTCGGAGTTCGCGAGGCAATATACCAGTCAAAAACCTACGATTGCAAGCGTAATTTGTCACCTATGATATTAAAATGTAATCAAATGGTATACTCGTGAAATTAGGAAATAATTTCACTTGCATTTTGTCAAAATGTTAATTAGCATTTTGACAAAACGCGCGTGAAATTATTTCCTAATTTCACACGTCACCATTTGATTACCAATACTAATTAATTTAGCTGTTGAGTTTCTTAAATGGCTTATGTCTTCTTCAAGCTTGTTTAGTCCAGTTAAATGCTTCGAAAGGGGAACGATGCTTGGCGTATTATTTCTCACTGTAGATTTGTAATTAAGCTGATTTTTTTTTTTGCTTTGTAGTGGCCTATGAACTCTGATCACGCGCGCAAGTCACACCACCCCGTGACGTCATCTGTGCGTCTGTTCTCTAATAGATGACAGGCATCAACGAATTACAACGCGCGCAAAAGCTCGGTTATTCTATAAAGCAAAATGTGACACCAAGTAAAGGCAAATTAAGATCTGTTTATGAGTGTTTTACTTTTGAGCTATAATATGGAAGAGACCATTTAACTTTAAGTCACTAGTCAGCCTCCCCAATGAGAAAAATGTTACGCGGTTCCTGAAGCTAACCGACTGTGATTAATCGAAATGTGAAAAATTAAGGGTATAGAATTTAACAAATTCAAAGTAGCCTACTTCGTTAACAATCTATTGTATTTAACTGAAATTTTGTCCGTCAAGCTGTTACAGATTGTTATAACATATTTGAGTCCTAAAACGCTCCTTGTTTCTATTCTCTCGTTAAATATTACAATAAATGCAAATTTAGGACGTTACAATTCCATAGGGGTTCACCTGTAAATCAAAAGCTCATCAACTATGAAAACAAAGGTTGTTCACGCCATTTCCGTAAAAAAATCCGAAAATTTCGGATGGAATATAAGTGGAAAGACAAATTTGGCCTTCCCAAAAGGAAAATGGGACTTCTTGAATGGTAGACCAAAATTCCTACACGCAATAAACAGTATCCGCTTTTTCCGGGTTTGAGACAAGTCAATAATTTAATCTTTTGATAACAGCTCCTACTCTTTGTACGGTCGAATTTCCCAAAATGCAATTGATTTCGTTCTTTTGAAAAGTTCCGAGTCGTGCATAGCAGCGAGATTTGCCACTTGATGAGTATTTTCCTTGACAAAGCCTGGTACATATTCACATCTTAAACATCCTCGGTCCATGCCACAGCCATTATGACAAGTTTCATTATTGGCTTACAACTGTCCACAGCAAAATGTGTCAATTCATATTGAATTAATATCAATTGTGAAATTATCAAAAAACATTTATCTACATCCTATCCTGACGCCTAACTAATTAGGGCCTGTTTATATGGAAGAGGGTTGTCCCTGGTAGGAGGGTTACCCTCTCCCCTGAGCCATCTTTTGCCAAGCGTTTAGGGCCTGTTTATATGGAGGAGAGTTGTCCTCTCCCTGGTAAGAGGGTTACCCATACCGAGCCACCACGGGCGAGAGAGCTTTTCATACGTTTCTTTATAAATAGCTGCGAACCCTTAACATGAGAAATTGCTAAGTTGGCTCGGGGGCAGGGTGACCCTGGGTGGAGGGTTACTCGCTTTGAAGGTTGCTTTGAAGGTAGGGAGCGAGCCAACTTTTTCTCCATATAAACAGTTTGGTTATGTTTACCTCGCCTACCAGGGACAAGTTGACACATACGGAGCATGCGCAAACACCATATAACGCCAAAACAAATTGCAGATAAATTGAAATCGAAGTCGGCGGTAGATTTGTCCAAAAAATGGTCTTGGTCGATGTTTCAGCGTTCCTGATTTTAGAAAAGGCAACCATAATAAATAGTTTGTTGAAGGTTTGTCGCTGACTGTGTTTTGATGTTATTTTTTCAAGACGTTTCGGCTATTGCTTAAGCCTTCATCAGTTAAAAAATCAAAGCTTTCACACGCGATTTAAAAATAGCAGGACGTTAGCGCGCGCTTTAAAAATAACGTGTAAAAGTTTGAAACAAAAGAAAACGTGGCGCGAAACTCATGCGCGTGACAAGGACTTGTAAACCTCTGGGATGACAGCATGGTCGTTCCCAGAGTGCGTATCCTTTATGGACAACCAGGCTTCCAAAAAGAGTCGCTTGTGGTAATTTCGCTCATGTCCAACTACATTGACGGCATTGAAATCCATGTGGTGATTATTTTCATGTACATGACAGGAGATCTTTGAGTCATGGTCGAACATGGCCACTGCTCGTTTGTGTTCCGCAATCCGGGTCTTTATAGCCTGAATTTCAGACATCCCTCTGTGCTCGCCTACTTGCCAGAAGGAACGTCTGAACACATTCGGGCCTAATGCCGTCCGGTGACGTCACTACACTTTGGTGTTAATTCATGCGGAAAAGTTTCTGTCGAGGCCATGAAATTGTGAAAGAAAAATCGCTTAAATAAAGGATTACAGGGTATAAAATTGTTTTAATAGTAAACTATTAAAAACCTTGAGACAAATGAATGATATTTTAATCGACTGCAAGCTATATACTTTTACGGAAGCGATTTAATCTAAACTGATTTGCTTTATCTAGCGATCAAAATATAATATGTTACGCAACGGACAAATACAACACACTCGTGAGTACTTTAATAAATAAATCAATTTCGACGGTTTCAGAGGCATCAAGAAACGGAATTCAACCAAAAATATCCTACTTGACCGTGGGCACTGAGTTCAGAAATCACTGGCTCATCGAGGCTGCAGGACATAAGCGTCGAGCGGCTTTGTTGACAAAACAAGATTACATATAAATTTGGCAAAACACTGCACTGCATGTCGAAGCGACGAATGCCGCCAAATTAAAACCTACCGATTTCCATTACTATTCTTCATCCGTAGGTAAACTAATAAAGTAATAAACTCAAGGTAAATGACTAATCAATTCATTTCTGGGAAGGTGAACTCTTTCGAACTCTTTCCAAACGTTTTCAAATTACAATCCTCGCGCGGTAAAATTCAGTCATAATTTCACATAATTATGCAAATAATTTTTAAATCAACCAATCAAAATCACTACCCGGTTTTCGGGTAGTGACGTCACCGGACGGCATTAAGCCCAAATGTGTTCAGACGTTCCTTCTGGCAAGCAGGCGAGCACAGAGGGATGTCTGAAATTCAGGCTAGGGTCTTTAATGGTCGCTCCGTTTGACCGTAGTATACAAAGTTACAGTTGGTGCAATTGATTTTGTAAACTACGCCAGATCTTGGGCGGTCAACATCATTTTGAGCCTTTGGGCGCGGAAACAAACTGTTTACAGTTTTTAGCGGTTTGTAGGCGACTTTGATCTCTTGTTTTCTCAAAACGCGGCCAATCTTTTCGGAAATGCCTTGAACATAGGGGAGTACCACAAAGCCATTAGTTGGTAAATCTGCTGGTGGTTTTGACAGTGATCTCTCACACTTGTTAATAAAAGATGGTGGATAGTTGTTCTCGCGCAACACCGACTTCAAAATGTTTTAAAACAACTCTCGCAGTCTTTTGAACCGACAGGGCCAAATAAAAGTCAAATCACTAAAAAAAGTAGACTAAACAATATCTAGCTTGTGTAAATATAAGATATTTGCCTCGCTGTATTCGTGTTTTGCCAGCTTGCCAAACATCATGCAAGTCATTATACAGCGCAATCCCGATCTCTCGACCCTTCAAGGAAAACGAAACTTGGTTTGAGAAATCGGTGTTAAAGTTACGCTCTATCGGAAACATATCTTAAACGGGAGCCCGGTAACGTATTGCTTCGATATATTTCCTAGACCAGACGTGGTCATATTATCAGACAAGCTCATTATTGTGTCCAATTGTTTCAACTATGCATCAAACCCAGCAAAACAGTTTTGAGATAAATAAAAAGTCGGAGTTACTATCCTTAGAATTCAACTTATGCAAGAAAGAATGTTAAAAGCTTCTGACACTTTCTCAGTGTAAAATTAAAGACATAGTGCTATCGGTGGAGCGAATTAACCTTTTTTGGGATCCTCTAAAAATGCGTAATCAACCCTACACGCCATATAAGTTTATACGCTTAACAATATTTATCAGCTAGTTTCCTGATGCATCAGATAGAGATATTGCTTTAAATTGCAGAAAAGCAGAACGCACCGAAATATGACTATAAACTGGTTCCAGGCACACACAAATACAACATAAAGAAGGCAAGGCCGAGAAGCGTAATCATTGTAAAAAACAAGTTTTGGTTTATTACAAGAAAATTTGATTTAATACAATATTTCGGCTCTATTACAGAGTCATAGTCGTGTGATGTTAAATTTTACAACAGGAAACTTAAATATCTAAGGCGTGTTGATGTTACGTAATAAACGGTATAGAAATATTGGTAATCAGAGAAATAGTTCTAACTCTCTGGAGGCTTTGATATGAAAAGCTTCCTGTAATAGAGCCGAAATATTGTATTAAATCAAATTTTCTTGTAATAAACCAAAACTTGGTTTTTACAATGATTACGCTTCCCGGCCTTGCAATTGCCTTCTTTATGTTATACTCTAAACACACAAATACATCATGTAATGTACTGAATTCGGTCGCGTTTAGATTCCCTTGAAAATAAGAAACTAGAAAAAACATTGACATTTCTTGCATTGTAGCTCATTTAAAAATTGTCGTATATTGCGTTCAGGAATGTTAATTTTAAATGTTCAAAAGATCACGTCCGTGGGTTATGGTAGAATTTGATCATTCTGGGTTTTTTTCTTGTTTTGTCTCAAGAACAAGCTTCTTTTTTTTCTCAAAACACAATCGTGTTAATTAGTTCGCATGTTTTACAAAAGCCCAGTTAACTCTGTATTACTATGCATAGTTCTTCTTATCAATACCCTTATCTTTTTTATAGTTGGTATAATTACTTGAAAAGATAGTCATTTGAATACTTAAATTTGGTTCGTTGATTCAAGAAAATCAATTAGCAATAATGTAGATGCAATGCATTTAAATTTTTTGCATTCAATTTATTCCTTAATTGTGTTCCTCTTCACAATTTAGAGCTATTGCCAGTTTTATTTTGTAGCGCTCAATTTTAACATATTTTATCGCTTTTATCACTTCTAACATTCCTTACTTCAAAGTGGATTTTACTTGCAAATGTGCAATTGTAGCAAGGCCGGCCGGCGACACTTTGAAGCGCGTTAATCCCAATATTTGCATTCTTTGATATACTCCAACACTATAAAGGGCGCGTGATTCTCACTAGTAGCATTCTTGTGCATGTGCGTCGCACTACATGCATGACACCCGTAGCCAACATGTCCGCCATCGATATTATCGACTTCGTTTCTCGCTGCAATCCCTACAGTGTTGTTTGTATCGCTGCCACCATTTTAGCCGCTGTAATTCTCTTTCTAGACCAGATTTCGTCCCATTCACGTATACTTATCTTCGACGAAAATGAAGAAATACAGCAATCCACTCAACGCGGAAGGCTAAGTCGTCCAGTTGGTCCTTTAGAAAAAGGACTTATCAATGCCGTTGACAAACGACATATTTCAAAGGTAGTGGTTCTTCTGCGTATTACATCGAGAGTACACCTGGATCCCGACATGGTTAGGCAAGCGTTGGTATTGCTCGCTAAACGCTACCCACTTTTGAGGATGAAAATAAACAAAGAGTCGCGTAATGGTGAGCCGGTCACTGAATACTTCACTGAAGTGGAAAACCCAACTATAATCAACTTTAAAACAGTAAAGGACTTAAACGCTGGCGACCTTGAGCCTGTTTTTGAGCGGGAGTTTGAGACACCATTTGACTTTGACTTCGGTCCCTTGTGGCGTGCCACTCTTTTGGATGAAATTCACGTGCATGGAGCAACGAATGCTTACAAAAACGCGATTGTATTCACCTTTCTTCATGTTATTGCAGACGGTCGTTCATTCCTGTTAATGTTGGAGCATTTTTTTCGCTACCTAACTTTGTTATACAAAGGCGAAGTGGTTCAAGTCGAAAGCATGCCGTTCCGTCCGTCCACAGGAGTTCTGATGGGACATCGTTGCACTCCTTCTGTGTTAGACAAAGTTGTTTTAAGTGTGTCTTCATGGATATCACGTTTAAAAGCAGTGTTGAAGATTCCCAGGCCGGAGAATTTATACCTGAAAACCTACCCGCCAGTGTTTACCCGTGACCCAGCAGCACCCGATAGGACATCAGTTGTGTATCGAGAGTATTCCATCGAGGAGACACTTGGATTAATCAAGGCATGTAAAATGTCCAAGTGTTCCGTTCACGGAGCAATCACTGCAGCCTCGCATATCGCCATGGCAAAAATACTACACAAAAGAAAAGATGAAATGCCAAGTGCTGCCGTGTCTCTCAAATTGAGCTGCAACATTGATATAAGAAAGGAACCGAGATTAAGAGCGACGAGTTCGTATTGTGTGTGAGCAGTCTACGTACAGAAATCAAGGTATCACCCAAGATCAACGACTTCTGGAAGTTTGCACAAGAGTGTTCTCGTCAAGTTAAGTGGGCGTTCTTCACTGGCCAGCACCACAAATTCCTGAAACATTGCTTCCTGAAATTGACCGCTGCTGATCAGCAAAGAGCACCACCAATCCAACAAGATTTAAGAATCTTTAACTTGTCCAACCTTGGGCGACATGAGTGGCAGGCAGCAAAAAATGGTCCATTCTGCTTTGATGGACTTGCAGGCTCGGCGTCTTTGCGTCCTTCGGGGCTCGTCTTTGGGTTCCTGTGTGGCACCATCAACGGAAGGTTGTATTGTACAAATAGCTACAATACGCGCGTCGTGAGCAGAGAGCAGGCCGTCGAGTTTCTTGATCTCACTCTGGACGTTCTAAAAGGTTCTTGTGAATTGATTTCTCGCTCATAATCGTGGCTTAGATTCTCCCCAAGTTGTTGTAGTTATTGTTGTTGTTTTTTTCTGCTTGTACAAGTTTTCCAGAATCGCGTGTTTCGTCCATCCCCGTAAAAATTGAACTGTAAGCGTGCGTAAATAAGCTGAAAGTAGAGTGCATTCCTTTTCAGTGTGCTCAGATATTCTTTGTAAAGCTAAGCAATATAAAGCAGTGGTGTTAATACTTTCAACTACATTTTTCACTTTACTGATATTTTATTCAGAACTGTTACCGAATAAAATTTGGGCAGACTTGTACAGTAAAAACCCGCATTAAAAGAACAAGTGGATTAAGAACACTCAGGCTGAGATGTGGTCAAAAAAGTACCATATATACATAAGAACACATTCAGCTTGAAAAATAAAAATTGTCCTTATTATAAAAATTGTCTGCCAGTTAAGAATAAATATCAACGCTAAAAGTACATGACGTTTCGGCGACGACATGTCACCATTATCAAATGCAAATTTTACATGGTACATAACGATATTTATGGAAAAGAAAGT